>NW_024040263.1:24299901-24936151 GCF_014851395.1 Micropterus salmoides
ATGACAGGAAGGGATCTTTAATCTTGATAGATTAAAGATTCCCAATTAATTGATTGCTCATTTGGTGAATGAAATATCAGAAAACATGAATCCAAAAGTTGAACCTTCACACACACAACACAGCAAGGACTCACCTGCACAGGAAGGCCAGCTACTTCAGCATAAGCCAGTGCCTGCGGTACAGTTGTCAGCCCAACGGTGAGGCCTGCGAGCAGGTCCATCTGAAGCCACTTCAGCTTGTAACTGGGTAACCAGGAGAGGATGGGCAGCCAGGCCTTCAGGGTGCTATAGGAGCAGCAGCGCCGGGCTGAACCTCGTCCCAGCAGAGGCCGGTCCATCGCACAAGAATTAGAGGTGAGGACGGAGAACTTGGAGAGTAGGATGACGGCGGAAAGGATGAAGAGACAGCAGCAAGTGCACAAAGATAAAATTACGTTTTACATATTCAAACGTGTGAATGAGTGGGCTGATTACAGAATAAAAGCCACATACACAAAGCGATCAAGTTTCCTCCTCATCGGCTTTACTTTGCCTCCTGAGAGTCGTCTTCCCCAACAGCCCAGTATTCAGGGAAACACAGGAAAGGTGTGCTCTGTGTGCATGTTTGTCTGGACAAATACACAGCACATCAGAGAAAGTGGGCGCCATATCTTCAGATGCATGCTGTGATCTGTGAAAAAAAAACAAAAAAACATCATCAGTCATCTAACTTGCAAGCTGACATGTCACATTAACTATAACCTCCACTTACTACACATGTTTACAAGTGTGTTTAGTATATTAAATAATGCCAACTGAGGCCAGATATTTTATGTTTTTTTTTGTGACCCTTCATTTAACCAGCTTTATAATCATGAGGATCACAAGCATACCTGTCTGATATCAGTGATGTGTTTACAGCTAGAACTTGTTTCTCCACAATCACCTGGCAGCTGTAAAGTTCCCTGACAAACAAACATCCCCACAGATATTCCTCAGTGCTACGTGAGCTACCAGCAGCCTCATCTTACAGTGATATATTATTAATCTCAAATTGGGTCCTATCATGTGTCTGTGTTACGAGGCTTTTATATTCTTCTAAAACTGATTGATGTTGCATTGACTAAGTGGAGAAATAATCGAATTAATCAAAGCTGTGAGACTGGAACAAACACAATAGAATAAATTAAGACAGAATAGAACAAAACAAAAAAAACACATCAGAAGAGAAAAGAAATCTTACCGATACAAATGTCTCCGTCTTTAACACTGTTCCCTGGTTCGGCTGTGATTTCCAGATAATTTTCTGTCACAGCACTCTTCCTTTGCTAAAACCACTTCCTAAAATTTATGTCATTTTGCGGATGAAGCGCGAGACGTTGTTCTATCGTCACGTGACCCCTGTCATGTGAGCACATGTGGGCGGGGCTTAAGATGTTTGAGGAAGACCCTCATGGATCTGGTACATAGGTCTACAAGTAACTTTATGCACTTATCTTTCATTTTGACGGCTGAATGTATTTTATTTAGTGAATGTAAGTGTTTTGACTCACGTGAAATGTTTCAGAGCCAAACCAACACAGGTGTTTTGAGACTTAGCAGGCGTTGGAGTAACAGGGAAGAGAACTAACTGACCACCATCATGGGGCTCGAGTTGTTTATTCTCTTTTTGGCATCATGTTGCATCGGGCAATCAAAGACAAGAAATGTCCTTTTAATTATTGGTAAGTGAACTTGAAGTGGTAAGTCGTTCCACTTTTAAAGACTTCAAATGTCTCTTGAACTCTGGAAGAATTAAATTGCTAACATACACACTGTCAGTTTATCAGGCACCCGCTAAAATTAATGGGTTCTAATAGAGGAGATTTGCATTAAATCCTATTGCATTATACAGAGACGTGTTTCTGTTAGTAAGCCTACCCTCACTGGTCGTACAAAGTAACAAAAACACACACAGCACCACATCCTCCTAAATGACCATAAAGTTGACTCAGAACATTGGCACTAAAACATAACCTTTATGACGGCCTGTTGTATTATTAGACTGTTTTAGCAACCTAATAAACTAGTAACTGAGTGCAAGTCTTCTATCATGGTATATGCTGAATTTTATATCACAGTATGGATATAGATAAAGTACATTTCATGGACTTTCACTTGAGATTTATAGATGAATTAACCAGATGTTAATTGTGTAGTTTGGCAATTTAAACAGCTGACAGGAAACAGGTGTAAAGCCTGACATGAATATTTACTTTTCCAAAGGAAGTTAAACTCGGGAGTACTTTCAATACACTTTAAATATAAAAACCATTCCTTTGAAAATTGAACTAATTTGGGGGGGGGGGGGTACACATTAAAAAGCTCTACTAGGTCTTATGGCATGTTTTGGTTTAGACAATGCTCATTTAATTGAACTGTAACCATGCAATAATAGAGGCTCACTAATGCTCTTGTGTCTGAATTCAGCCAGGTTCCAAAATCTTTTCCACAAACTTTTGGCGTGGTGTAAGTGCTAAGAAACGGGTCTTTTCCCTCTTCCAGCTGATGATGCAGGTTTTGAGACGGAGGTGTATAACAACTCTGTGGTCCACACACCCCACCTGCGCTCTCTGGCCCAGCGTAGCCTGGTGTTCAGCAACGCCTTCACCTCTGTCAGCAGTTGCTCCCCCAGCCGCTCCACCATCCTCACCGGCCTGCCGCAGGTAAAACAAAAATAGAACACCACACACCGACGCCTTTCATTTGTGCATGAAGGCAAGTATTTAGGTCTGTTTGATCTGTGTTTTCAGCACCAGAACGGCATGTATGGGCTTCATCAGGGTGTTCATCACTTTAACTCGTTTGACGGAGTACAAAGTCTGTCGCTGCTCCTCAGCCAAGCCAACGTACACACAGGTAAATAACAAAGACACCAGTTTATATAATAAAGTCTACTCTTGCTTTTCATCACTATTTCTCTCATTTTCTCAGGTATAATTGGGAAGAAGCATGTCGGCCCTGGATCTGTATACCCTTTTGATTTTGCCTACACAGAGGAGAACAGCTCTGTCCTTCAGGTGGGGAGGAACATCACACGCATAAAACTCCTGGTCCGCAAGTTTTTCCAGACCCATAAAGAGGAAGCCTTTGAACGAAGGCGAAAGAAGGAAGACATTAAAGTCAATATAAAAGATGAAGGCAGGCCATTTTTCCTTTATGTTGCCTTTCACGACACCCACCGATGTGGACACTCGCAGCCCCAGTATGGAGCCTTCTGCGAGAAGTTTGGGAATGGTGAAATGGGGATGGGTAGGATACCTGACTGGACACCAGAATATTACACACCAGAACAAGTGAAGGTCAGTGAAAAAAAGATTTTGTTTTCAAATGTGGATAACAAGAATTATCATCTGTACAACATATTAGTTAATCTGGTCCGTCCTCATCTATTGTACTTCAGGTTCCTCCTTTTGTGCCGGATACACCCGCAGCACGGGCCGACTTGGCTGCACAGTACACCACAGTTAGCAGGCTGGATCAAGGTATGTAACAACACAGATGCACAAAATAAAATATTGTAAAACACTAACTATAATAGTGTAAATTTCCTCTGCAGGCATCGGTTTGGTTCTTCAGGAGCTAAGGGACGCTGGTTATGAGAACGACACTCTGGTCATCTACAGCTCAGATAATGGCATCCCCTTCCCGAACGGCAGAACCAACCTGTATCGCTCCGGGACTGCAGAGCCCATGCTGTTGTCCTCTCCAGAGCACAGGGAGCGATGGGGAGACACCAGCCAGGCCTACGTTAGCCTGCTGGGTAAGAGATCGATACCTGAAAGAGGTTGGGAAGTTGGGAAACTCACAAAAATATATACCATAAAGTCCTGCAGCCACTCGCTGTGACCACATAGCAGGTTTAGTTCCAAGTTTGTGATCACACCAGTTTACACCTTAACCCTTCTTGGCTTGTGGCTCTTTAAAATGAAGCAATATCTACTTCTGTCTGATCACTCATTGAATGTTATTGACTTAGTCAGTAATGAGAGAAAAAAAAGAACAGTCAGAAACAAACATAGTTTTGTGTAATATAAATGTTATCTTTCCTTTAATCATCTTGTAACTGCTCAGATTTATTTTGGGACCCCTTTGTGGCTCCCGACCCCCCAGTTTGGGAACTGCAGGCTCAAACAAATTAAAGCTAGGGTAGGGTTATGTATTCCAGAAGCATTTTTTGTTACATGCCGATAGCAATCGAAAAATCAAATACTCCGGCGGGAATAAATTTGGTATGTGTGGCTTTGGCAGGCCTGTGATAAGAACAGACAATTGTCTCATTCAGCCCAGATAACATGTGGGAGTGGCTTTGGAGGGAGGCCTGAAAGGAGGGGGAGAGATTTTTTTCACTGGGAAAACCTTCAGAGTCTCTTGCTAAATTCTCCAACGTCACCTACCCCAGCTTTAACAAACAAGTAAGTCAGTATGTGTGTCTGATGTGCTTGATCAGCCACAAGAGGGAGACTTAACAATGATGCATCAGCAGCAGAACAGTTCGTTTGCAGAAGATCATTTCAGCACATTAAATAAACTGTAACCATGGCAGGCATTTTAAGTATATAACCAGCAGGTGTAATGAACATTAAGGATGTGAGACATTAACTTATTATTCGCTGTCCTATCAAAAGCATGTATCTCCCTAAGGTCAACTTTTCATGAGCTGTGACAGACAGTTTGTAGAGTTGAGACTGTGTTTTAAATTCATTTATCTTAAAAAATGTGACAAATTTCTCCTGATCCTTAAATTCATATGAAAAATTTGAAAGGAATGTGGTTTTCATTGGACAGTGATGTGTATTTATAAAGATGTCCCTCTGTTTACAGTATAACATAAGACACACTGTACTATTATTATTTCTATATAAATATGAACAAATGTAAGGTATTACCTCAGATGAGCTACTACATTGTTTTTTTTCCTGCCTTTTCTCTTCTTCTCTCTCTCTATTTATGGCAGACATTACTCCCACCATTCTGGACTGGTTCTCTGTTCCCTACCCGTCCTACAGCCTCCCTGGCAGCCCTGCCAACCCGGTCCACCTCACCGGGCGCTCTTTACTTCCTGCTCTGGTCACTGAACCTACTGACTGGCGAACCGTCTATGCCAGCCAGTCTCTCCACGAGGTATGCGAGCACCCGTCGCTTTCAGACAGGACGTCACCCCACTGTCTGTCAGAAATAGCCTTTCATGAAGGAATCAAACACAAGGCCTTGACTTCTCTCCTGTCATTTTTGATTTCAGGTAACCATGTACTACCCAACCCGCTCCGTCCACCAGGGGGCGTACCACCTTCTCCACAACCTACACTACCGCATGCCCTTCCCCATCGACCAGGACCTGTATGTGTCACCCACCTTCCAGGACCTGCTGAACCGCAGCCGGCAGAGTGAGCCCACGCACTGGTTCAAAAGCCTGCAGCAGTATTACTACAGAGAACGCTGGGAGCTGTTCGACTCCAGGTCTGTTACCGCTGCTCTTCTTCCAGGGTTCATCATGTGTTCATCATGTTTCAGTGTTCACTGTGATGATTCACAGATAAATATCAGTCAGTTTGGTAAGTGAGGATGTTTGGTAAGTGAGTTTGGAGATCAAAGTCCCTAAGCAGAGTAATACTTGACCTTGATTGGTGGATGAACTTCCTCTGATTTAAATGAGGTACACCTGCCACCGTTCATATTTTAGTAATTTAGTGAAAGGGAAATGGTCAGAAACTGCCACCATAAAGGAGACAAAATGTACTAAAACAAAATCTGATTTTATAGGAAACAGGCGCTCCTCTCCTGCTTAAATTTCAGCTGTGTGCTGTGCTTAAGAAAAACACTCCAATGTCAGTTTCCCCCACCCAAAAAAGGCAGCACTCCAGCAAAAACTTCACCTTCTGTGTGGATTTTATTTGCAGTCAATGTTAAATATTAAATATCGGGGGAATATTTCATTGTCAATATATAAAGTTATTGTCAGTTTAACATCTTTAATAAGTATATATGCCGAAACACTGATATATTTTAATTGAAAGAATAACACGCTCTGAAAATCTTGTCTTGGCTGACCTGCAGTGGTTTAACTCGCTCACTCACCTTGCTGCAGGTGAGGTACAGGTGTACTCCAGGACCCTGTGAAGTAATTGTTGGGTGTAGTTACAGGATAAACAGAGCACACCAGGGCTGCGTTTAGCCCTAACAAAAGGTAGCAGGACGTTTATTTAAATGAAACTGTGCTGCCTTGAACGCCCTGTTGTGTACACAAGTGGTCTTCCTTTTTAATAGCAGTATTTATATACACATCACTGCAGACTGGGTAACACCGGACACACCCACCAAACAACAGTGGCAGTGGTGGGCCAAAGGTTATAGAATTGAGCTTGTGACTGGGAGGTTGCCGGTTCAATCCCCAGACCAGCAGGATATAATCTGGGTATGGAAAGTAAACCAAGCATTTACCACCACTGAGGCCCTGCTTAGTATGAATGTGATCAGGGCCTTCCTGCAAAAGGAGAGGCTTCCTCTCAGTGAAGCTCCCCTGAATAAACCTCATTCAACCTGGAAAGATTTTAGATTGGTGAAACAGGCAAAAACATTGCATTTGAGCCTGGTTCTCAAAGGTAGTCTATCACTATTTAAACTACCTTTGTCGACTACCAGTTTATCTGTCAATTATTTATTTACTGTTGTTTTGAAGCACTATATAAAGTGGAAGCTATATCAATGGAAGAAGCTGCTGGTAATGAGTTATAGGGTTTTTATAATAAGTTTCTACTTGAAAACCAAAAAGATGCAAAATCTCATGCAGCTGGAGGTGCACCTCTTTGCTGGGACTTTGAAATTAGTAGTCAGTAGAAAGAGTCCCTGTAGACAGTCACCTGGTTGGGTCCACCACATCTGGAGACACATGTCGTGCTGGATTTCTTCTCCCATGCCCCCCCCGGATGTCTCTCGAACTGTGAACGGACTCTGCACAGAGGCGCTAAAGTAAGAATTGGATGCTTGCTTTTAGTGCTGAACCGATCGGTTGATTCACAGAAAATGAATTGCGTGTACTTTTGATAGTTTGTCAGTCATTATTCACCAAATATTCTCTGGATCCAGCTCCTCAAATATGAGGATTTGCCCCTTTTGTCACTGTAACTCATAAATCCCTCAGTGCCAAAACGAGTTAGGTCTTTGTAAAGAGCAGTCAGGGATGCTTGCTTGCACTTCTGCGCTTTTTTCTTTTTATTTCTCTTGTTGTTTTGGGACTGAAATACTAACAAAAAAAAGAGGCAGCTTGGGCAAGTCACTGAACCCCAGTTTGCTCTTGATGGTTGGCCAGCACAGAGCGTGGTAGCTTGCTGCCATCAGTGTGTGAGTGTGTGTGTGAATGACCTTGTAAAGGGCTCTGGGTAAAAGTGCTTTATACTGTAAAGTAGCTTTGAAAAGAAGAAGAAATTTTTCTTTTGAATTTAACGTGCTTTTAATACACCGTCATTCATTTGGTTAATTCAGTTGGCAGATTTCTTTAGAATTAATGTTTTAAGGCTTGTCTGGGATTTTCTGTAGCTACCACTGAGGAGACAAGGTCATCTCCTCTGTGTTTTCTTCTGCTGTCTACTTTTAGGCCAATAAAATATTTCTTCACCATACTGTTATTCCTGGCAGCATGGCAAGAATTTTGAAACAGCATTTAGATCTTCATGTTGGGAATTAAAACCGTAAAGCTTTATTATACCATCAATAGTTCTAATAATTTTTTAGAAAACAAGACATATCTAATTTGATGCTAATTACAGGGAAAATGAAGACATGGTGAAGATGTCTCTTGAAAGAACTGCTCTATTTGAATAAAACTATATTCAACAAAATTAAATTTGAACAGCTATCTGAGTAAATAAGACATGTCAAATCCAAGACTTTGTTTTTGGTTGTAGGGTTTCAGAGGACGGGAGGTGTTTATCATTTCAACAGTTATTTAGTATTTCTAAAGTCGTGGCTTTGACCCTGAATCTGTTGATGATGCTGTTTAAATTTGTATAAATGCTTCATCAACACAGAGCAGACCCACTTGAAACGAGGAACCTGGTAGCAGACCCGTCCTACAGCGCAGTGCTGGAAAATCTGAGGCAGAGTCTGCAGAAGTGGCAGTGGGAGACGGGGGACCCCTGGGTCTGTGGACCTGACTATGTCCTGGAGGACAAATTACAACCACACTGCAGACCACTCTACAATGGACTCTGATGGTACTTAAACTCATCTTGATTGACATGATATCCCCATACATGAAAACATTCTTCTTATAAACTAAATTGCATTTATTTGTATTTTTATTTTTGTATGTCAGTGCTGATTTAATGCTCAAAAATAAACAAAACTTGAGTGACATTAATTCCTAACATTGTTTCTTGTATAGTATCTTTCTTCATGGTGCAAGATAATTTCATCATTCCAGCTAGTGGTCCTTCTTATCGGTTTCTATACATTTAAAAAGGTACATTTTCCCCATCATCCAGACCTGTATAACCCTGTTTCATAGAAAGGCAACATGATTACCTACTATTTAACTGAACAAATGTAGATGCATATGACTTTGTTTTAGTCTCCACTGTTGTTTTCCTACTGATAAGCTGATTACACAGGTGGAGGAGTTCATGAGGCATGACCGGTGAGGCCAACAAATCAATTAGGAAAAGGGTTTTATTGATTCCTCAGAGCTTCATATAGAAAACTGTTCTATGGAACAGTAGGAACAATTTGGATCAGTGGATTATTCAATCCTGGTATTGATTTTATTTATTTTTTTACTCTTAATGTGTCCATTTTCAATGAAGTTGAACTGTTTTGAAGCCATGCACACCGATTCAGCTTTGTTGCACACCTTTGTTTTCACTATAACCTCCTCATTAACTTAATGGGACATCTTTGAGTTTTGACCACTTATATCAGTGTCTCTCCTGTTCCACTGATGTTAATCCATTTCACTTTTACCTCTGCAAGCGTCAGAAGGGCTGACGTCCCTATACATCTCCAACCCCCTCATAGTCCATACCCAACACACACCAGATCATCATCCGCCCACCTCAATTTTGATTTGATGAACGTCCTGGGTCACGATAACGTCGTCGTGTCAGCCTATATAAGCAGCAGAAAGTTTTCCAAACACCCAGCAAAATCTAAAGTCGGACTCTGACCAAGAACAGAAAAGAAAAGCGCCGTTTTCCTCTGCGTAAAAGGTGCCAAGACATGGAGAGGTCAGTTAGGTTTGCCGTGGTGTGCGCCGCAGTGTCTCTGCTCATCTCCTGCCATCCAGTCGAAGCTTGGTACAAGCAGTCGACCGGGCCCAGTTACTACTCGGTGGGTCGTGCCTCCGGTTTGCTTTCCGGTATCAGGAGGTCACCGTACGTCCGGAGGTCCGAGTCCGAAGAGACGCTGATGGACAGCGGGGAGACAGCAGGTAACAACGTGATTCCAGAGACTAACAGGCAGATCTCCATCCTCAAAAACATGGTAAGTAGCCTACAGACTTTATTCCTGTTTGTATAATAAAATGAAGATGATAGCTTTCCCTTCAGCATCATTAAGAGCCACATTTAGACTTTAGCGACACAAATATTGAAGTTAGAAATATTAAGTAAACAATCCCTAGTCAGATTAGATTGTACTTTTGATTTTTACATCATAAAGACGACGAAACAAATAGCTGAGATATAAATTGTCGAAAAAGTTCAATAACTGGTGCGTAAAGGCGCACACCGGCGGATCAAAGCGCAGCGAGCAGCACTGAAGCAAGACATTTTCTGAATTTTAAATCCCCTCCCGACAACACCAGAATAAGGGCAAGAAGAAAAAGTAATATGGGGTTTGTTGAATAAGCGACGGTTCCACTTTTTTATTGCGGCAATAATCTGGATATTCGTTTTAGAGATAAATTAAAAGCATATAAGGTCAATTAGGGGATACTTTTAAGATAAATGAAAGCGGAAGAAAAGCTCAACAGAATCACTAAAAGAATTTTGCGGGTTTTCGTTTGTTTCACTTGTTTCACTTTAATTCTCTCACCACTTATTTTCCACTCCTGCAGGCCATCTGCGTGAAGGACATCTCTCCAAACCTAAAGAGCTGCGAGCTGCTGCGGGACGGGACGGGTACCTTCCAGTGCAAGGCGGACGTCTTCCTCACCTTGGACTCCCTGGACTGCCTGTCCGCGTGAGTCCCGGTCGGACCTGCGGAAACAGTCCTGATCCCCCACCAAGCCCCGGGAGCGCTTCTCTGGAAACGAAAAAGTGAAGGAAACGAATGAGGGAAAACCCGATCTATTGTCGGCGATGGACCGCTGCAGACTCTAAATGTTCTCTTATTGGAAAAAAAAAAACAAAAAACCAACACACAAACATTGTTCAGTTTTGCTTTGGTTGCTTAGACAGAAATATAAAAGAAAAAAATAAAGACAAATAAATCGGTGAGAAAGATGTTAGTTGAAACCATTTTCTTTCCAGATGACCTCCCATTTTTACTGGTTAACACCTGACATGTACCCGCCGTTGACAAAATTTATTAATGTCCAGAAAGTTGACTGCAGAGCAGATTTCCTGTAAAGTACTTTTATTTAGCCTATTTTATCTATTAAAACGAACAAACACTGGAAACCTGTTGTGTGGTTTAAATGAGTCTTTAAATATTGAACTAGTGGTGGAGGACAAGGGAAAAGTAAGTGATTCAGCACTGCCTTGATTTGTGACTTATCCATTTACATGGTCTTTAAAGAAAACTGAAATATGATATCAAAATAAAGATGTCAACCTATCACATTTATTTTGTATTGTAGTTTCAGTACAAACCATAAAATAACAGTCCGAGTACATGGTGTATAAGACTTAAAGAGTAGAGATACAGAATGAAATACCAATAATTATTCTGACAGTGGAAAAGAGGGAGAAGGAAAAACACATTTGAAGCATTTAAATTACATGACATCAAACCCACTTCTTCATAAGGCACTTGGGGGTGTTTTTTCAATTTTCTTCCACCTTCAGTAACCATATCAGAGCGTATCAGTCATTACCATATCTTGTTTATTAGAGAGGAGCTGGTGTGATAGTCAGTTGCTCAGGGGGAGACTTCAGCTTAGTCAGACCCCAGCAGAATTAATGCCACACAAATCACATATAGAGCGGCATCATCCTGTTGACAAATCAGGGTTTGTGAGCGTGTGTGTCTCATATTGGAACAATAATCATCGGGGTGATGTTGGAAGCTTCAGGGATGTTTCTTTACATACACTTTTCTCATACCTAGTAGGCTATTAAACACCCGCATCATCGCTGACTGGTAAGAGTCACGGGAACGAGTGAAGGCACAGATTAAAATGAACCGAGTGTGTGTGAGCACAATCTGGGGTGCATTTACGGAGATCACCGCCTCATTAAGAGGGTGTGACGCACAGGATGTGGACAGCAGAGACACTGTGATGGATGAGCGGAAAGCACACGATGGTATGCATGAGTGAACCCTGCGCCGAGCAAGTAACGGACAAACAGTAAATCCCCCCCCCCGTGTTCTGCCCCCCCACACACAGGAAGAGATGGGCAAATAAATGGCAAGTGTATATATCAAGTCCTCAACAAAGTAACATCACCATTCACAGTCTGATCATATAGTAGGCCACAGTGCAAAAATATAAATGCCCATTACTCTAGACATAGGTTTAAGTCAACATTGTAGGGCTCAACCCCACGACAAAGGATTAGCCAAGTGTTCCTTCTCCTTCAAGGTTTTTTTTAAACAGTTTTTCAAAGCTACATGAACTCAAGCATCACAGAGGATGAAATGCAACAGTGGCAAAGAGCGTCAGAGACAATAGCTTGAAGGAGATGATCTTCATGTTCATATTTGAGTATTTAAAAATGAGACATCCAAAAGGTCGACAGCAGTGACTGCCCGCTGGCAGTTACAGGAGCGAAACGGCCTCCAGGTTCTCTTTGATTATCGTGTCCATTACCACCTGGAAGACGACCTGGATGTTAGAGGTGTCAGTCGCCGTGGTGAAGTGGTGGTAGATGAGTTTGCTGGGCGTGGCGTTGAGCGAGACAAAGGTGGCAGCGATGAAGCGTGCGGCTGAGTCCACATCGCAATCTGCACCTGGAGGAGAGATATGGGGTGGGGGAGGATCAGATTTTACAGTGAAACATCTGGCTTCTTTCCACAGAAAGAATCCCAACTAGGGATCTTTGCACACCAGGCGGTATGTAGAAAGATTGTGAAGTTGCTCAGCTAATTTGAAATAAATAAATGAAATTACGATTTAAATATTTGTCAAGGAGGAAAATAAACACACAAATTGCATTATAAATCTTTGTGAGGCTGACTTCCCACATTTCTTTTCACAATAACCCATACACTAGCAACTATGCGATTGAGACTTCATGAACTAGTTACTAAGTATTTGTTATGCAGTAAAATGTCCCCTCAGACTAATTTGACATGATTACATTGTTAATACTGATGCATCAGTGTGTAAGTATCAATGTACTCTTGTAGGTGCTTAAGGTGGAGCAAGTTTTAACTACTACAGTTAGCTAGTCCAGTGGTTCCCAACCTAGGGGGTCAGGCCCCTCCAAAAGGGTCATCACATAAATCTGGAGGGTCATGAGGTGCTTCATGGGGCAGGAATATTTTAAAAAAGCTAGTTCTGCTGCACACATCTGTTGTATTTTTCTGACTTTTTCTCTAGTCTTTGTCTTCTTTGTTTATTCTGAAATATTGGATCATTTCAACAGTTATTTAAATGAAACCATGTGAGAAGTTTAGAGGGTAAATGTCTCTTTGTTAGAAATGCTAACAACTCTTAGACATCTGGCACATGACAATAGGCCCCAACTAGATGCAGGGAGCGTGAGTAAATCTAAGCAAGTAGATAAGTCGAGATATTCGTAATGGATAAATGGTGCAAAACGTCCACCGTTTGCCACTCTAAGTGGTAGTAATCATAAAACACAGGGACAATTTTAGGACTGTCTTGTATTTAAAAATTGTAATGCATGCAAAGAGATTTACAATTGTCAAATATATCAGAGATTGCACGCCTCTGGAGTAGCCAGGGGTTAAGTGTCTTGCTCAGGGAAACATTGGTGGAAGTGTCACAGACACTGCGCCATCGCCACAATGTGCACTTTTATATAATTAATAATGTTATAACATCTATAGAAATGATTTCAAATGAACACATTAGGAACATCCGCGACCCTAATAAGCGGTTGATGATAAATGAATGGATGGATGGACATTAGGAACATGACAGGTTGATGTTGGTAACGGGCTACATGAGCTCATATGATAGGGCTGTGGGGGTACATCAAACAAAACAAAAAAAGGTTGGGAGCCTCTGTCATCATATCTGAGGTCAGTGTGGAACTGACTCTTGCTCTGCTAGCAGACCCCAATCCCAGGAGTTTTAGCATTTATATTGACATTTGCATGAGAGCAGAGAGGACCCAGCCCCTGTTGAGCCCACTGAGATCATTGTGTGTCCCCACCTGTGTGGGAGACTGAGAGCTTATTATCAGTCTGTATTTATATTTTAAAGCCCCTAAACTGAGCAAATTGGTCCTTTCTTTTGTTTAGTCTTTGTTTAGATTTTTGTAATTTTTCAAAACAGTATAATATGATGCTCAGCACAAATTGTTCCTTATGGAAAGTGGGTCTCTTGATGTTTGGTACACATCACATGTGAAGCAGAGTTAAACTAAAAGTCAAAGGTCTCTGTGTGCACAGTTATGTTCAGGCACATTAACACGAACTTTAGAAGCAGGCAGGTTTAATGGTGGAGAGGAAAGGAGAAGTCAATATGAAGTCTATTTCATGTTTCATCATTCAGTATGTGATGATTTGATACACCTTTCGTTAAAATATCCTTTTCTGAGTTCTTCAAGATCGATGATTATGAGGAACATGAGCGGTGTTTTAAGAAGGGAACCTTTTTTGTGGCAGTAAGACAGTATATTTGTCTGCAATATACACTCCCTGGCTGCTTTATTAGTTACATTTACACAATTTAATGGAAACTAATACAGATCTGCCACTAATTCACCATTTAGGAACATTATAATATTAATTTTTACTTATAAATTTATTTTTTAATATTAATTCAACTATATGTTTATTACTGAGGTTGTCAGTGGTCTGGCATTATACCGAAATGTGTTTATAATATCCTTTATATATTCTTTTGTATTGGATTGCACTGGATTTTACTTAAGTAATAAAAGTGGCCACTGAGTGCAATTGTACGTAAGAAGTTATGTTCATGTGACATTTTTTTGGCCACTGCAGGAGTATTTTTGGTGTCCATGTGGACTGGACTACATGGCCTAATACAGTTGTATGTGCAGGACACAATAAATGACACAGCTAACAAACATGAGTCCTACCTTTATATTGGGGCAGGTATAGCCGCAGATGTCGCCCCGAGTGTAAAATCTTGTCTTGAAAAAGGTCTATCTTGTTCATGAATAAAATCTGCAATAAATCAAACACAAAAAACAATCAGCTGAGAGCAGGAGAAGCTCATCCCAAGTCAAAGGCCTCTCTCCAGTGGAAAAGGAAAATCAATCAGAAAGTCAAATCACAAGAAAAAGAACAATGTTGATTAGATTTGGTGACTCCCGTCTGTGGCACTGCAATAACTAACAGACAATGAAACCAATAAATCAGTTTCAAATATTATAGTGACATTTATTGTCACTTTGCAGATATTTACCTAAAATGTGAAAATCAATAGCTGTGTTGATACCAGTGCTGGATAATGATGGCAGATCAATGACCTTGCATCACTCATTAGTGTGCAACAGTGGCGTACTCAGACTGTTTGAGGGGCAAGGGGGGAAAGAAAAAGGGCACCAGCTGTATTTGGTGGGGCCAAAACACACGGAAAAGATTAATAAAACAAAAATCACAACAGGGGCATTTTTAAAAATGAGGGCACATGGTCTTGCATGTGTGTGGAGGTCATGTTTTAACCCTCATAGGGGCATCCAAGAGGGCACTTTTGCGGCGTTCGAACACACGAATTTCCTGCCATCAGACTGTTTGAGGGGCAAGACTGTTTATGGGCTGCTTTTCTGCCTCTAAACTCAACTTCTGCTCTGCTGCCACCATGTTTCACAGGTACTTTTGGCTTTGTAGTCAACCAATTAAAACTATGACCAAGTTCTCTCTTTTCTGGCACATTTGATCGCAAAAGCAAACACACGCACACACAAAAAAAGCCTCTGATAAATAATGAGGGAGGGATGAGGTAGAGCAGATTTTCAATGAACGAGATACAGAGCAGTACCTAGGTGTGTAATTATCACTGACCAGCCACAGTGAAGAGTTAATTGAGGTGGAGGTTACACATTTCCCTCCCACGTTAAAAAAGGTATCATTAAACACTTTTGTTTAATGAGCCTGGTAGCCATGTTAATGTGCAGGCCCACACACAACCCTGCACATAAACACGTCACACACAGACATTTTATTGCTCATTTGGGGCTAATGAAGCCTTTAATAACATTTCTTTATGGTTAAAAAAAAAAGAATAATTTACTAATACTTTCTTATTAAGATCTTTGAAATTCTCTGTGTCTGTGGCGATATTTTTAATGAACAAACACCAACTGCAAATTACTTCTTTTCTTTTGATACAGCCTTTTCAGAAACGTTACGAACAGTGTTCACAGTGAAAGGCGTCTGAAAGAGAGTTAACAGCAGTTGATGCTCGCGTCAACATGTAGTGACTTGTATTTTAAGTGGGTTCTAAATGAGAGTTAAGTAGAATAAAATTAAAAAGCTTGTTACGGTCTTGATTTAATGTGATCATTTACCGGTAACGGGAGTGGAAAAATACAGAGAGGGGAAAATGTCACCTCGCCAAAGCTCACCCTAATTACAACTTCCATTTAATTATGAGTGACAGGACGCCGAGACAAAGGGCTAAGGATGTGCCCTGTGTGTGCGGAAAAAAATTATCAAACACATCAGTATTATTCTTGTCTATGGGGTTATAGGGAACACAGAGCTACAGAGACATTTTGCATTTGTCTCCTCCACTCATCTATGGGCTCCGTCCACCAACTGATCTGTTAAACTGAACAGCGTTTCCCCTACCACCTCAGATGGACCCAGACGTTTCCACCTTTTGGTCTTGTTGTGACTTTCTAGATTTTTTTATTTGAACAGGCATTTAGGGTCTCCAGATGTTGAAGCATAGTAATTTGGCTTTTCTTCTTCCTAACATCAAGAAGACATAAAGGGAAAAGAGAAGAAGGAAGCTGAAACGCAAGAAAGTTGCTTTGCAGCAGAACAGAAAGGAATCCCTTTGTTGAGACTATGACGGACAATGAAAATAACGACCATCTCTGAAATAACACCTGTTGTAACCTAAATTAAATGAAACCAACATTAGGGTGTGAGATATCAGCGCCCGTTGGCAATTAAGAGGTCATCGGGCCTGGTCCCACCAAGTAGCTCCAGTAAGCTCCAACGCCTTACCTGAATACTTTCTCAGGCATCAGTTACCAACAACATTCAGAATATGTTGTGGCCTGTTAGTAGTGGTCTACTTGCATGGGTTAGTGTTAATTAATTCCCCTAGTCATAACAAAGAATCATTACTCCAGTACAAGCTGTGCTGTGAACATGTTAGCACTGCTGACGTCGGCATTTAGGTCAAAGCACCACTGTGCCTAAAAACAGCTTCGTAGCTGCTAGTGTGGCTGTTTAATGTCAATTTCCTAAAAAAATTACCTGACTAATCATGCTTTGGTTGACCTGGTCATAACCCATACCACATTCAACCCGTCAAGAGGGTAGTACTCATAGCTTTGTTTTAAGGAGTCTGCACAGCATTATAGGATGCTACTTCACAGAATCTTACAGCTTTGGTGCCGTTTGACTATATCTGCCAAGTGACCACTGAAAGTAAGAATATGTTATAATTAAATGCATGGATATACTTATATACAGACATAAATACACATAATGATTTCTGATTCCTCCATTAACAAAAGGCTCTCATGAAACAGCATTTCTATGAATACATTATCTTTTATAGGGTCAGTTATTGTGACTTAGGAAACCATTCTTCTGCAAATTACCAGCAGGCAACTCTACAAGTCTCTATAAAGATTCTTTTAAATTAATGTTTTTGTTTGACTGCATCTTTCCTCCTGAGGAGGAGGTGATGATGAATTTCTCACCATGGATGTGCTGCGGAAGAAAATGTTGTTGCAGATGGAGGAGAAGAGTTTCATGCTCTCCTGAAGACGATTCTGCGGTGAGGAGACAATAACACCATCAGATAGCTACAGATGAGCACAGAAAGACCGACACCGGCAACTTTGTCTAGATTATGAATCAAACATAATCTGATTGGGTGAGACTTCAAAAGTGGCCTCTAGTTGCTCTGACTGGAGAACATGGACCGTTTGTGAGGGATAGACTGATTGCAGCCTGTACCATGGAGGGGTCTTCCACCAGGGTCATGTCGTAACCGCTGAGCGACACCACGAACAGCACCGCCCTGACATCCTCAAAACAACCAATCCACTTCCTCCGTTCAGTTCTCTGGCCTCCAACATCGTACATCCTACACACAGAGACAGAGAGAACAGCAAAGTTGTTACACTCAATAAATTCACCGTACACTTCATCGATCTGATTGTCACACCCGTGGTCCACCCACACAGGTGTCTTAACCGATTCCACTGATTAGAGCTCCTCCTCTGCGTTTGACTGACATCTCCAACATCATCATCCCGGCTGTGTCCCAAATCACTCATTCACTAATCCTTGTATAATAGACACTCTACAGTTCAAGAATGACCATGAATCACTGTCACTTTGAGTCATCACGTGGAGTCGCACAACAGTAAATTTGACATTAATTAAATGTGATGTTTGTAGAAAGTAGTGTAATGGACACTACTTTTATTTTCTCTTATTTGGCATTACATAGTGCATACATTTCACCTAAATACAGTGTACTACATCGTAAATAGGGAGGGATTTTGGACACAGCCTTGTATTCGTTTTCTTACACCTTTATTTAGCTTATTAGTAGCCTACATGGAGATTGATGGCTTCATGCACTTCCCAGCATTGCACTGCCCAACATCAACCTGCGGAGAGGTCTAATGAGCAAAATAACTGAAAACACCTTTGTGCAGGGCCTTTAAATATTTGCCTCTTACAGATTAACCCAGTCCTGAAAACAGCAAAAGTGATGCCACCTTTAGTCTTCCCCCGTCCAAGTGGATCAGTGACAATGACCCAACACAGTGACCAGATATTGCTTTTCTGGACATATGATTGAATCAGCAGCTAAGTGTCGTTTGTAAATAACCAACTTGTTAATAGCCAGCTGTTTGAGCTAGGCTAGGCTGATATTTAGTTGGAGACAACAGCCAGATGCTGCTACCGTATGACTGTAACATTACTCCAGCAGGCCACTCAAGATAGCCATTCATCAGTAGTGGCACTGGCATCATTCTGCTGTTCACTATAATACCTACCTAATATTGGTGAATATTCAGGTATCTTTCATGTCTCAAATCAGATTTGGATTTGTATGTTTGTTTGTGTACTGCTACACAACCGTTTCAGCATTTTCCTAGCAATAGCAGAGAAAAGCAATTCTTATCCCCAAATAGGTGCGATGCAAGTCTGATGTATAGGGCTTATTGTGGTAAACCCTGCCGATAGGGCCATAACTTAAGTGGGAGAGGGACATGCAATGCCAAAAGATAAACTACTAAAAACAATTATTCAAGATGTAGACAATAACCCAAGGCAAGTAACAGTAACAGCTACAGCTGTACTCGTGTGGAGGAATAAGAGATTCGCACAGTGTGACTCTGGGTCCAGGTGCTCCTGGTTTATCGAGCCAACACACTCCAATCAGGGACCTTTAAAAGAGTAAACAACCAGAGTGCCTACACCCACACCCGAGCAGAAGCCCCTGTTTAGGAGTATTAAAGTAATATTGTCCATATTCCCTTAAATATTACAATTTGTGATTGGCCTTTGCTATTCAGATAATAAGACAGCAGAAATTCTTCAAAATCTGTCTGATTTTAAGGAGAACATAACAATAATATTAAATTATTATTACAGATACCAATATTACACATTTATATTTTAAACCAGATCGGTTATCCAAAAACTGTTTTAAAATTATAAACGATATCGTGTGTGTGTGTGTGTGTGTGTGTGTGTGTGTGTGTGTGTGTGTGTGTGTGTGTGTGTGTGTGTGTGTGTGTGTGTGTGTGTGGGGTCAGTGAGGGAGAGACAAGAGTCTACAATTCCCAGTAGAAAAGTGCAAGGCTGGGATGTCTGTGTGTTCATGACCTTGCATATTGATGGTGTAGCCTACTGTAGCACTGACTGGTAACTCTGATCAATGACAGATTGTATTAGTTTTAAATAAGGTCATATTCCAAAAATATGGGATTTACACTCACAAACATAACGTGGAGAGTGTCCCTGTAGACCGGGCTTTCTCTTTTTCAATTTTCACCAAGACAATCACATCATATTGCCAGAGACAATCACAACACGGCAGCACAAAGAGCGTAAAGGTCAATGTTCTCCAAAAGAACGAGAAAGAGAAACACAACAGGAATAAGAGCAGAGAAACACACAGAGAGAGAAACAGATCAGTTCGTCCCTCTTCAACCATTTGCCAAGCCAGATGTGCCATCTCCCACCTTCCATTTGAGCATCCATCGAGTTAATGCAGCTCTTTATTGAGAGGGGAAATGAACATGTGGAAACACAGATGCACAAAGAGGGAAACAAACAGTGAAGGCGGTATAATGTAAAGATGAGGTATGGGTTCCGATGGAAATTTTCCGTGAAAATTGAAGCCCGGTAGAGGACAGGTCAATGAAGCTTATGCTTCATTACACAAATTTACTTACAAACACATGGATACGTCACCCTAATAACACACTGACTAGTAAGTGTGCTGCCTGCTTTGCAAGTTCACACACACAGATACATTGTCTACAATCCCCTCATGCTGTTTGCTTTGATATCATATTCAGTCCAGCAAACTGCCTTCTAAGTGAATCAACCGTACAAGTTATTTCTTTCAGGTAGAGGAAGAGGCAGAGGTGTGTATTCGAGTCACATGACTTGGACTCAAACTCAACTGACAAATGTGAGGACTTCAGACTCCATAAAATTCAACAAAACTTAATGCCTTTGCACATCAAGTGTTTAAATCAATCATTTGATAAAAAGTCTTTGCACAGAGTCCAATGCGTTTTATTATTGTATTTGCTTTGCCAAAATTCATGGACGCGAAAAACAAAGAAAATTTAACCTGAAAAAACTTAAATGGCAGACAAAAGTTTCGGAATATTTATATTTAATCCAGCATCAATTTCAGATGAAAAATACGAACTTTGTGTGCAAAGGCATAAAGAGTCTACAGCCATACACTAGTGGCTCTGTGAGTGGCAGACTGACAGAGCAACTTTGCCATCCCTAGATCTCATGCAAAACAGTTACCGAATACTTTTTAAAAATGTAAATAGCAAAAGCTAAATGTTTTTGTTCTGACAGGGTGTACACTGCTTTTCGGGCTGAAGAGAGGACTGGTCTATAGTCTGTCTCAAACTTTGACTTTGTCTGTATAAAGGACCACTTTTCTTAGATAATCAGACTTTGTCTTCAGTTAACGTCATCCTTTCCTCCTCTCCTCCCTCCACACCCACCATTCTTGCCCCATAATGTTCACCGTTATCTGCAGTGTTGTAATTGTAATTATCAGAGCAGTTGATGTTAATGATGCAGGAAAAGACCCAGATCCTTATTACACTGAGGGGTCAGAGATCAAACAGGACGTCTGTATGCTAAATACTCTGCATCTGGGTGTAAAGTTGTGAGACTGTACGCACACACACACACATTTCTCATTTGCCTGTACACTAGTGAATGGGAATTGTGGCTCTTTGAAGGGAGCCAGATCTTATGAATGGGAATTGCAGTTTTAGTCTTTCCAACACAGAATGACAAGTGGTGATCAGTCATACCCACTCATTCGATGGGATTTTACAGCTTGTCTACTTTACCATCCCACACACAGATAGAGGAATAGAGTCGTTTTAGTGGTTCGATTACTTTCAACGTAACATCTTGCACACAACTTCCTTCCATCTAAGCCATCCTACAAGATTAGAAAGTTTGGGAAGTACAGATACAGTAAGTATACTGCATGCTTTCTTTCCAAAAGTTAGATGAGAAGATCGATAACACTTTGTCTAACTGTTAAGAATGGAGCAGGACACAGTCGATAATTAGCTTAGCACAAAGACTTGAAGCAGGGGAAACAGCTAGCCTTGCTCTGTCAATTTAAAATAAAACCTTAAAAGCTCATTAATAAACACACTGTATCTCATTTGTTTAATGTGTACACAAACAAAAATGTAAACTTTTACAATATTAAAAATTTGGTTTTAGAGGTAGTGTAACCATTTCTTGTCTTTATGCTAAGATAAGCCAATTTCCTCCCGTCTCCAACGCCATACTGTACAGATATGAGAGTGGCATGAGTCTTCTCATCTAACTGTCAGCAAGAAAGCCAAGTTTATCCCAAAATGTCAAACTATTCCATTTAAACACTTGTTCTGTATTAAAGAAGAACACCAAAAGTCAACACCTATGACATCTCAACTGATATTAAAGACAGTAAAATAATTTCTCAAGTTCTAACCCCGTGTTGTGTTATCTATTGTTTAATGCTAAATATGTGTCAAACAATATTCTTTAACAATAATATTTAACAATTCATCTAAAAAATTTTGCCAATCAAATGTGATTTGGGGATAACTAGCTAATTGATAGCTGGCTTGACCGTTAAGCTTGTGAGTCACAGTAGCTGGCAGTAGTGTGTGTTTGGATGTCATTTGGCAAACACTTTGTTTTAATTTCCAAAGAATGTAGTTGCTATCACATTTAATCATTTCTCCCTCATCCTCCACATCCTGATCTAAATGCAGGTGAGGGAGGTGCGGGAGAAGCAAACAGTCCTCTTTTTGTACAGCAGGATGGAGGCAGACAAACCCAAGACTGATGTCACACTATCGAACTGTGTGGGATCATTATGTACATTGATTATTCAGAGTATCTTTGATACACAGTAGGAACTTAAGTTCAATGTTTAATACTGTGAAAGTCTTGTTCATTGTTAATGTTTTATTATTTAACCCGTGTTGATAGAGTAGATTTTTTGTCTTGTAATGTTAGACATAGCAAATAAGACAAGGATATGTAATTGATCAAACACGATATACTGTTTGTTTACGCACAAGTCCAAGGTTATTGATATTCTTGAAGGATTCCACAGGACACTTTTTAGGCCACTAGTAAATAGTTGAGAGTTTATAAATCCGATAACGATATATCAGTTAGTAACAGAAACAAGCATTAATGGATGGCATCCTTTAATATTAATTATTAAAGAATTGTAAACTAGATTTGTAGCGAACAAGACATTTACTGTTGAAAAATAATCAGTGCTCGGTGTGGACAAAGTATGTACTGACAACACAATTTCTTAATGGCATTTCTCTGTTGTAATTTCTTGTTACTTATCGGCCAGTATATACACTGATATATCCGAAATAAGCTAAAATTAGCCCATCTATTACACATGTGACACTCTTTTATTGTTAGATAAAATTCTCCTTCCTCTTAGCTTCACAAAACCCCAGGAAAACCCATTAGGGTTTCTCAGAAATTTAGGGTGACTTTAGTTTATGAGTGCCTAATTTTCTATTAATTTCCAAGAAGTTTCCTGGAAAAGAACTGCGTAATTTGGTACAAATTATAGGACATGTACCGATGTCCTTGAAAGAAAAGCTTCATTTAAACCAATGTAAATATTTATTTATGATGAGAGTGAGGGGAATGGGAGGGTCTGCTCAAAGCCCAAGGCCTGCATTTTTTAACACACTTTAATTTGTGACTTGACATTTTCAGCAGAGCAACCACATCCTGCAGCAATACTGAAAGAGCCAGAATCATTTAAAACCAGTCAAGTTCAACACATTTCTTAAATAACACAAATAGGAGTGCAGGGCGCAGATGCTGGCTCAGATGAGAAACCTTGAGTGTCAAACAAAACGAAAGAGACAGTCATTGAACTGAGGGAGACACTTTCAAATTGTGTTAGCTGCAGGTGCAGCTTCAATATTTACAAAATGAGACCAAGCCGGCGCTGAAATCTCCATTGTCATATTTTCTCTGCTTTCCTAAACCTCTGCTGAACCAACACTGACATTATTTAAATGTTGAATACTGATATTTTAAGACAACAACTACAAATACAAAATCCAGTGCATCTACTTATAATTAAGGAAAATATTTGTTAATTTATTAGTTACTTAAACCACATGCTCTCTATGTCTGAATGGAAAACTCTCTAAATCCATTTAATATCCTTTTTGTCACCCAGTTTGAAATAATTACATTAATTTATGCTAAGCTTCTTCATCAACCCCAAGGGCTTGATCTCGCCACACACACACACAGCTGTGTGTCAATTAACTATACCCAATTATTTATCTCCTGAAGAATTCAGGCAGATAAGAAAGAGGGTGTGTGAGAGCGGGGAGGCTGGGCTATCTATCCTACATCACCACCTGGGACTCTGCTACCCCCGCTCACATCTGACACCGTCACCTTGTGGTGATGTCACCATCACAATGTTTTAAAGACAGAAAGAAAGAAAAAAACACACAAATTTAAAAAAAACAAAAACAACTAGCTTGTAGGTGACTCAACTGTGACGCAAACATAAGACTGCGAGGAAAACCAGCAATTACCTGCACGGGACAACAGATACGGTTATGATCAAAGTGCTTCTTTGCTGGTTAAACTTTTCCTGATGTAAAATACTTTGACTATCATATTGCATTAAATGTGTGCACAGTATTTACTGCAAAAACACACACACACCAATCAGCCAGACATCCAGTACGTACAGGAAGTATTTAGATGTGACACAAATGCCCCAGACTGAGTCCATCATCTGCTGACAAACTGATTCGCTCTACAATGTTTATATGCTAAACTGAGATCTTATGAAAAGCTGAGGTAATGTGTTTTATTGTTATAATTCCATATGAGGTGTAATCTGCGTGCATGAATGACAGGTTGTTATCGTGGTACGATGAGAGAAGAGGTGCTCCTCAGGTAGGCATTACTGAGAAAGAAGAAGAAAGTAATCTGATTTTGTTGAAATGATACACTGTAGACAGACACTAAGACACACACATTCACGATTAAATGTGTAGTGCTCAATGTATCCTTATGAACCCTACGTGACCCATTACCCTTCTAATAAAACGAAACTATGGAAAATCACCCAGTCCTTCATGCTGCCGTTATGAGCCGAAGTCTTTATTTCTACACTGAACAAAATTATGAACACAACACTTTTGTTTTTGCCCCCATTCATCATGAGCTGAACTCAAATTTGGAAGAATTTCGCTATTTACACAAAAGGCCTATTTATCTCAAATATTGTTAACAAATCTGTCAAAATCTGTATTAGTGAGCACTTCTCCTTTGCCGAGATAATCCATCCACCTCACAGGTGTGGCATATCAAGATGCCGATCAGACAGCATGGGTATTGCACAGGTGTGACTTAGGCTGGCCACAATAAAAGGCCACTCGAAAATGTGCAGTTTCACTGTACTGGGGGTGTCCGGAAACCAGTCAGTATCCGGTGGTGTGACCACCATTTGCCTCACGCAGTGCAACACATCTACTTCTCATAGAGTTGATCAGGTTGTTGATTGTGGCCTGTGGAATTCTTTGGTTATGCAAACCGATGGTTGCAGCAGCTGACAGGGTGGCTGTTCTCAGACGATTATGGAGGTGAAGATGCTGGATGTAGAGGTCCTGGGCTGGTTGGGTTACACGTGGTCTGCGGTTGTGAGGCGGGTGGATGTACTGCCAAATTCTCTGAAATGCCTTTGGAGACGGCTTATGGTGGAGCAAATGAATATTCAATTCACGGGCAACAGCTCTGGTGGATATTCCTGCAGTCAGCATGACAATTACACGCTCCCTTAAAACTTGTGGCATTGTGCTGTGTGATGGAACTGCACATTTTGGAGTGGCCTTTTATTGTGGCCAGCCTAAGACACACCTGTGCAACACTTGTGCTGTCTGATCAGCATCTTGATATGCCACACCTGTGAGGTAGATGGATTATCTCAGGAAAGGAGAACTGCTCACTAACACAGATTTTGACAGATTTGTTAACAATATTTGAGAGAAATAGGCCTTTTGTGTACATAGAGAAAGTCTCAGATGTTTGAGTTCAGCTCATGATGAATGGGGGCAAACACAAAAGTGTTGCGTTCATAATTTTGTTAAATGTAATTCAGCGTTCACTCGGAAATTACTGCTCCGGAGTAAGTCTTAATCATTTGTTGTACATGTGTCATGCTGCTGTTTTCTTAAAAAGATAAAGAAGAATCTAAAGACGATTACTATAACTTTTCAATTCAATTTAATTTTATTTATATAGCGCCAAATCACAACTAGCTGGTCCATTTGGCATGTGAAACCATTCGGCTAGACTCAGAACTCGGTTCATCTAGGGTTGGGCAACATGATGATATCTGACTTGACAGAAATGTGTCTACAGTTCATACTGAGGTACAGTGACAATAGTTAGTTGTTTTTGGATGTACAGGACTTTTCTACAGATGTCAGTGTTGGTCTGTCAGTTGATCTTCCACTGTGGCCCAAATTGAAATATCTTAACAACAACAAGAGGGATTGCCTTGTATCTTGTGAAGTCTGTGTAGACATACATGGTGCCCAGATGTTGACTTTTACTGACTTTTGCGATGCCTTGACTCTTCCTCCAGCTCCACCAACAAGTTTTCACATATCCAGTGAAATATCTCAACATCTATGAGATCGATTGTCACAAATCTTTGAACGGATATGAACGCTTCCTGGACGATTAATTCTAATGACACTGGTGATACCCTCACTTCTTTCTAGCACAACAGATATTGCCCGATTTAGATGTAATTATGTTCATTTCAAGCTGACATATTGTAGGCCTTACCTTTTAAACAATACAAAAACTTCCTCAGCTCTTATTGTTCATACATAATTTACTCCAACTGCTTTCAGTGCTCCCACTGCAGCCAACACTTTAACTGACTAACTTTAATTGTTTTTCAGTTTAACCACTGTAACTGACACTTTTAGCTCAATATAACACATATACTTTGGTTGACATTGAAAACACCTTTCAATGCTGAAATGAATCTTTAAGTCATTTTAGCACTTTGATTTGAAGTTATCCTTCATCTAAACTCAACTTTCAATTAAATTTTTCTGTTTTAATTTCTATTTAAACATATTTCAGAATTTGTATTTTAACACTTCAGCTACAATGGTTTCCGTTTCAGCAGCAAGCACATGTCAATTTTTCTTCAGAAAAGGTTGAGTTTTCCAGTATTATGCTGTATTTTCTGTAACTGATCCATTTGACAAATGCTGGTTATTTTGTTGTTATCAGTATAATTTAATAAAACTCAGATGGTTTTGGTATCAATATCCAAAACTGTACCAGTATAGTTAAAAATACACACAACTACACTTTTAAAACAACAAATTGAGCCTAGGACAACAGTGATTGCAGTTTAAAAAACCCCAGTTGTCTTTGATGTTGGTTTGCTGTTCATCAGTCCGGCTGCAGAGAAAACAACTTCATTAACATCTATTGTCCCGTCATGACTATCAGCAGCTTCAGGAAATGAGTTCAGCCATTGGAGGATGATAAAGAAGTTGGTATTATGTGACACAGCTCATTGATCACAGATGAATATGGTCATCTGACATCAGCCTCCAGGGCTCAGATACTTGCCCTCTGCTTCTCCAATGATAAGACCGAGCCACTGATGCTTTTGATTGCGTGTGTGTGTGAACAGTAGATGAGCGTAAAGCCAACTGACAGGTGCCATATTGACGTATTGAATGAAGCTGGATATCTCCATCTCTCATCTCGGGCCTATCACACGGCTGTAGGCAGAGATAAGAGTGTCGCAGCTGAAGAAGTGAAGTAAGATGGTACGACAGGTGCTCCTGGAGAAGTCGAATGCAGACCTGACGGCAGCAGCTATAAGCATCCCTATTCTGCAGTATTACATCTTCATGAAAAGCCAAGTGAAAGGTGTCTACCTGAAAATGAGGTGGTTGACTTTGAACTGGGTCTCTATAACGCCTGTCGTCCTTAGTCGTACTCGCAGAACATCAGTCTCTGTGGGCACGTAATCTGGAGACGTGATGCGGGTCATGTTCTCGAAGAAACTAAGAAACGAGAAAGAGGTGGAGGGGGGAAGAGAGAGAGTCATAAGGGTGCAGAAAGGTGAAAGACAAGGGGAAAATTTAATAACCTGCAGACAAACTTGAGATCAAAAGAGAATAATATCAGGTATCAGTTACGGGTGTGTAGACTCGCATAGTGTCTGTGTGTGTGTGTCAGCTGCCAGGTGGCGGGTGTGCAGTGATAAGGCTGGAGCCCCAGGGGGCGCAGCAGCTCATCACGATGAATATTCACACTGTGGTTTACCATAATAACATTCTGAGGCTAAGCTTTCACAGACAGATCAGCTATTAACACAGCTAGTGTAATCAACTGTATCATGTGTGCGCACAAGATGTGATCTTTTCCAAACACACACACACACACACACACACACACACACACACAGTGACGTCTACGCCTACCTGAATTGACTGTGACATTCTCAACTAGTCACTCTGAATCAGTTTCGTGGAAAGCGACACACATCCTGCTGCTTAAAAAACACACTGCCTGCCGGACGCTGTACAGTGCAGACAACATGTCAGGGTCTCTTTTGTACTTTGTACTGTCTTTGTGAGGACCATTCTGAGTTTTAGAGAGCTGTATTAGTTGATTTTTGGGCATTTAGAGGAAGCAGAACAAATTATAAACGGAACATCGACATTATCACCTTATAAAGCTACACTTCCAGCATTTACAAAGCAACAGTAGCATTCATCTTTGTGGCCACCTAACAAATATAAGTCAAATAATCACTCTCCACTAACTACTGAGGGAAATTTTGGGCTCTTTAGCTGCTAATTGCTCCGCTATGTTCACTAGCTAGTCGTCAGTTTTTAGAGCTTTTTCACTGAAGCTGTAAAACCAAAACAATAAGCAGAAAGAGACTAAAATAGTTTCAAGAGCTGAGGGAAACTGTAGAGTCAGGTGATATTTCTCTGTGAATTCATCAACACCTTTCACATTACACAGTCGTTGATCAAGTGTGTGATCAGAGGTTCAGACTTGATTGTGTGTTTAAACGAACTGGTAGTTTTATATTATATAACAATGTAAAAATGAATGAGTGACAATGTGAAATGAGTTCCTAAAAGTGATGAACTTACAGAGAATCGTCACCCAAATCTGCAGTTCCCCTCAGCATTATGGAGCTTTATAGTGAGTTTCAGCTCGGACCGCAACTTTACTCTTTTGGTTCACTCTCACAGCATCATTTTCGACCGCAGCAGGCAGCCGTTTTCAGTTTTAAAAAAGCTCTACAACCCCCTTTGCTGCGCAGCACCAAACCACAGACAGACATTATGTCAATAAGGGTCCTCACAAGTACAGAAGTATAAACGTGTGTGTGTGTATGCCTGAGGAGAGCAGAGGGTGATGGTGATGTACGGTGGTTCTCAGTGGGAACCAGGGGGCCTGTCGGTGTAGATATCCCCAGAGCTGAGGCCTCTCACTGGGGTTGAGGATGAGAACGGACGGCCTCCTGGAGGGTCCCAGCTCTGTCTGACTTGTGCATCACACACATTATCCTATCTACACTTGTTTCTTATTTTCAGTTTTCATCCTCACACATTACTGTGTCTGCACAGGTTTGACTTTATTAAAATATCCACATTTTAAACATTCTCTGTACGCACATTTATTTATACCTCTGAGTTTGAGCAATTGTTTTGTTGCACTGCTTGTCTCATATCAGGTTGGACTACAACCTGGTGGGCTGGATTTTGGACTTTCTCACTAACAGGACACAGAGTGTGAGAGTAAATGGACATCTTTCTGGAATATCAGTGACATCAACAGGCTCCCCTCAAGGCTGTTTTCTCTCTCCTCTTTTATACATTATGTACATTAACAACTGCCACAGTGAACTGACTAATAACTATATCGTAAAGTTTGCAGATGACACAGTCATAGTAAGTTTAATGGACTCCACTGAAACATCTCACGGCCCTGTACTACCCTATTTTTTAAACTGGTGCAAAGAAGCCTTTTTAGACTTAAATGTTACAAAGACAAAGGACATGTGCATTGATTTTAGACATCACCATCCAACTCCTGAAAAGACAATTATAGATAGTAAAGAGGTTGAAATTGTTGAGTCGTATAAGTATCTGGGAATTATCATCTGTCTGAGAAAGCTAGCTAAGTTTCAAGTGGACAGATCCCTGAGGACATTGTTTTATAAATCTTTTATTGAGTCCGTCTTTACTTTTTCATGTATTTGCTGGTATGCTTCTTTTAGTTTAAAACGGAAAAACACATTAGCAGCGGTAAATAAAGTTAGCAGCAAAATCATTGGGATTCAGCAGATAAAACTAACTGAACTGTATAATAGACATCTGCTTAAAAAGGCAGAATCCATTATGTCTGATAGTTCTCACACCCTGAATGCAGAATTTAAGATGCTGCCTTCTGGTTCCCGCTTCAGTCAACCAGAGGCCAAAACAAATCGATATAAATTCTCCTTCGTACCCTCTGCTATCTCTCTGCTCAACTCTAAAGAATAGGTAACATCTGCACATAAGGCTCACTTGAACTTAAACTTTTAATGTTGTGGTATTCATTTACCCATTGGTCTGACCCTGTATTTTTAATCAGTGTTGTCGTCTTTGTTGTTACGTACTGTGTGTCAACTTCTTTGCTACTGCATTAAAACTAATTCCCCCTCGGGGACAAATAAAGGTCTTGAACTTGAACTTATATGCACACACAGCTAATACCAAACACATGTATGTATTTTAAGGGTAATTAATGGATGTAATAGCCGTGGAGGTACAATTTACTTGGGTTTGTCTCCCTCCCTCCCTCTTTCATTCTCCCTTCCCAGACTCTGATTCCCGGTGACAGCGAGCACACGGCCGAGCATCAGCTGCTAATTGGACCCCTGCATCTCCTCAGCACAACATGAGTGTTCACTGGAAGAGTACTCACTACAGTGCAGAGTCATTGAGCTCGTACTCGTATCCTCGGGCCGCCGCAGCCCTCACCCCCTGGTCGGCCAACAGACAGGACATGGCATGGCTAATGAAAGGAAACAGCACCTGCTCTTCGTCAAAACACCTCCCACATGACAGGACAGAATGGGCGTGGACCTGCAAGAACAGACGGAGACAGAAATGCGGATGGATGAGCGGCTGGGAGGAGCAGAGGCCAGATGGACAAAAGGATGTGAGTCTAAACAACAGAAAAGTTTATGAGTCTGTCTCTGATCTCTAGACTTGTTTATCAGTAGAGATGCACAAACGAATGGCTGTGCACACAAACACACCCTGGTGACATTTAATCGAGGAAGTACTTTGGTCATCATTTCCCAGCAGGAAGTGCTGAGTGGGCGGTATGAGCTCTGATAATTTTGACAATAAAGTTCAAATCAAATTGAATCTCACAATAAAACCACCCACCTACTGTCTAACTTTCTGTTCTCTCTCATGCAAACAAACTGTGGCTGCGTGTGTGTGTGTGTGTGTGTGTGTGTGGGGGGGGGGGGGGGGGGGGCCGCCAGATGCAGCAAGCTGCGGCTACAGTGCTGAGATGCTGCTCTCTAGTGGAGATCTGGGTGCAGTGCAGAAAAAACATCAGCATAAAATTCAGGATCCATTTCAAAGAGAAAGATGGAAAAGGAGGATAGATCTGGAGAAAAAGAGAAATTAAAAACACAAAAAAGAAAGAGGTACAAAATGTCAGACACGCAGACAGACAGGTAGACAAAGAGACATGCAGACAGACTACCTTGTTCCTGTTGTTAGCCAGGTTGATCCGGAGGATACCCATGCCGTGGAGGACAAACTTCATGGAGGTCAGGAGGTTATCCAGCACTGCAGGCTGCCAAAGTTAAAAAGTTAAGTTCATGAATAGCCATGGCAATGGGGCAAAACAAAAATTCAGTTTTGCAGCATAACAACAACAAAAAAATGTAAGTAAACTGTAGAGTTAGAGCAAAAGAAATTGATTTGCATAGTTTTGTCTATTGTTGCCTTTTCTAAGGGCTTACTTCATCTTCTCTTATGATTAAATTTTCCCCCAGAGTACAGTGTGGGTTCACTGGTTTCTGATTGTTTTTACTGCCTTACACAAACATGTGACAGCACCAAAAATACTGAGTTAGATGAGATGACTAGTACCACTTCACTGAAGCTCACTAAGTAACACGTTTCTTTAAGTATAAAAATTACATAGCATTTTTGGGATACTGTCTGCACTTTTTGCCTTTAGAGATGCATTAATTGAGGTTCTGGCACTTGGGGCAACAGAAGACGTTCTAAAGCATTGACATCACCTTGTACAGTTTGGGTGGCAAACGGAGAAGGAGAAGCATTATAATTCATTTAGATTAGGGCTGAACAATTGATTGAAATATTATTTAAATAGCATATGTCCAAATCTCAGGATCTGCAAGTTTTTGATAAAAGCTAAAATGTGCACAACAATATTCATTATAAATGAAGTATTGTGGTGCTACAGAGACGACCTACAAATCATATTCTCCAGACATAAGGGAAAATACTTGTTTGGAACTGACAGCAACAAAAATCACATTCCACAGAATTTGGAGTCATGTTTCTGATCACTCACCTTTTAGCTCTGTTTTATTCTACACCATCTTTTAAAATGGAAATATCTGGCCTTATAGCTGCTACACTATGTTCACCAACTAGGCACTTTGTCGAAGGTAGTGAAATGTTAGTTTATCAAAACCTGTCCAGAGTATGGTGGTGCGGCTGAAAATGATACTATGAGAGTGGAAAGACTCCAAAACCGTAAAACCAAAATTAAATGAAAGATGCAAAAACCCTCCTCAGAGCTGAGGGAAACTGCCTTGTCAGGTGATATTTTTCTGTGGGTTTGTCAGTAGAAATGACCTCTTTCACATTACATATTCATTTGATGCATTGTTAATATAAAAATATTGACTGGTGCAGCTTTAAGATGCCTGACGTGTATACGAACCGTTGTAACTTTTATGGTGGTTGTAATGTAGACATCAAAACAGGGTGATTTTTTTGTTTTATTATTAGTCAAATGAGGAACTGATGATTCCACGGTGAGCCATCAAATTATTTTAATACTCAAATTTAAGCTGGCTGGCCATGAGATCTGGGGAATTTGGAGGCCAAGTCACCTTGAACTCGTTGTACTCCTGAAACCATTCCTGAAACATTTTTGTTTTGTGGCAGGATGCATTATCCTACCATCAATGAGTACTGTTTCCGTGAAAAGGTGTACATGGTCGGCAACAATGCTTAGGTAGGTGGTACATGATGCAGCAGTAAGATCCACATGAATGGCAGGACCCAAGGTTTCCCAGCAGAACATTCCCCAAAGCATCACACTGCCTCCGCTGGCTCGCCTTCTTCCCATAGTGCATCCTAGTGCCGCGTTCCCCACGTGCACCCAGCCATCCACGTGATGTAACAGAAAACGTGATTCCTCAGACCAGGCCACCTTCTTCCATTACTCCGTTGTTCAGTTCTGATGCTCACATGCCCATAGTAGGTGCTTTAGCAGTGGACAGGGGTCAGCATGGGCACCCTAACTGGTCTGCGGCAACATAGCCCCATACACAACAAACTGCAATGTGCTGTGTGTTCTGACTTTCTGTCAGAACCAGCATCAACTTTTTCAGCAATTTGAACTACAGTGGCTAGTCTGCTGGATCGGACCACACAGACCAGCCGTTGCTCTGCGCATGCATCAATGAGCCTTGGCCGCCCCTGAACACTTTTGCTAGGTTCTGACTACTGCAGACCGGGAACACCCCACAAGAGCTTCAGTTTTGGAGATGCTCTGACCCAGTCATCTAGACTGATCACAATTTGCTCCCTGTCAAAGTCACTCAAATTCCTAAGCTTGCCCATTGTCCGAAGGCCACACGACGTTTGGAGGTCTGTAGCTACTGATTCAGCAGAAAGTTGGCAACTTCTGCGCACTGTGACTTTATGTGGCCTACCACTTCGTGGCTGAGTTTCTGTTGTTTCCAATCGCTACCACTAACAGTTGACCATGGAATATTTAGTAGTGAGGACATTTCTCGAATAGACTTATTGCACAGGTAGCAAACCTGTCACGGTACCACGCTTGAATTCACTGAGCTCCTGAGAGCGACCTCACAAATGTTTATAGAAGCGGTCTGCATGCCTATGAGCTTGGTTTTATACAAATGTGGCCATGGAAGTGGTTGGAACACCTGAATTCAATGATCTGGTGTCCTAAAACATTTGGGAATAGTGTATTTGGGGCATAGCGTGTGTTTGCACCTATCGTGGACCAGTTATCAAGCCTATTGAGAGTGTAAGAGTGTGAAAGTATTGTGTAACTCATGTAAAATTAAACTCATAACTCTGTTTTAGTGCTTGGAAACCTTAAGACTTTACTGACTGAGCAGAGTGACTCCTGTAGAGAGTTGGGAGGTGTGTGTTATACTCTCGTCACTCTCCTGCCAGCTAAAGATAAGCTTCACATTCCTTCACAGTACTATCACAGTCTGGCCGCTCTTCTCTCTCTGTGTGTGTGTGTGTGTGTGTGTGTGTGTGTGTGTGTGTGTGTGTGTGTGTGTGTGTGTGTGGATTGAGATGTGTTGCTCTCCCAGTGAAAGGTGTGATAACTTAGTGACATGACAGGGTTTCATTTTTATGACAAAATTTGTCTGTTTCAAGAGAACCTTTGCTGAAAGCGCTGCATTGATTTATGTCAGAAATAAGCCGCTTTGTGCATTTGCCTCCCTCTGCCTCACCATCACTGTCATCTGCTCAGATATGTGATTCAATACATTTGTTACATAATAATAAACATTCTTGTAGTCTGGAGAACAATGCATATTTTATCTTTATAGTGCAGTTTCTATGTTTTATGACCGTGATCTCCATCTTAGTTTAGCATAGCATAACATTTGCTTATTAGCAATAAACAAACTACAGCTGAGGCTAACAGGAATGTTATTAAGTTTGCAAATATTTCTCAGAAACACATTACAGCTGGTTTGTTTAATCCAGAGGAAGAAAAAAAACAAAAACTTAAAGTCTCTGCTTGTTGCCTCACAATTTCATAGTGACGAATGACTAAACTCCTGACCCTGTCTGTGCACCAGCTCTCTGTACACTAAATATGCAGCTACCACTAACTTTGCTTAGCACAAAGAGTGGAAATGGACAGAAACAGCTGGCTTGGCTCTGTCCAAAATCCACCTATCTGCACCTCTAGGTTTTGTTTTTTTACACTTTGGTTCTATATGGTTTAAAAAGAGAACTAGATATAATGTGTTCTTGAGCAAAACGCTGTCCCACTCATCATAACTTAACACCCACACAAGTGTTTTCAGTTACCCCTGCTGTACTCTGTTCAGGTTTAACTATGCTTGTTAATGTATGTCAGAAAACTCTATGGACCAATAAGAATGATAACAAGTTGTTCCACCCTAATAAGTGCAATAAAACTAACATTAGGCTAAAGGATGATGTCAATCATGCCCAGTTTCAAGCAGAAGAAGGGAAAGCACCATTTTTATTCCATAGTTTAATTAAAAAAGTGAAACTTATAAAGTGTGAAATATTTCAAGCCTTTTTTGGTTTAGTCTTGATGATTACAGCTCATGGAAATCAAAAATCCATATATCAAAATATTATAGACCATAGAATAAAGAATGTCTAACACAGAAATGTCGGCCTTCTGAAAAGCCAAAAATTTCTGCTAAATTTCTGCACTCAGTGCTTGGTGGAGGCTCCTTTAGCACAAATTACTGCATCATTGTGGTGTGACATGGAGGTATTCAGCCTGTGGCCCTGCTGAGGTGTTATGGAAGCCCAGGTTGCTTTGATAGCAGCCTTCTGCTCGCCTGTACTGTTGGTCCGGTGCCTCTCACTGTCCTCTTGACAATACACCATAGTGTCTCTATGGGGTTCAAGTCAGGCCAGTTGTCTGACCAGTCATGTACAGTAATACCATGGTCAGCAAACCAGTTACTAGTGGTTTTGGCACCATGGGAAGGTACCAAGTCCTGCTGGAAAAGGAAATCAACATCTCCATAAAGATTGTCAGCAGTACTCTTAAATCTCCTGGTATACAGCTGCATTGACTCTTTACTTGATGAAACACAGTGGACCAACACCATAAAAATCATCACTGACTTCAAGCAACTTGGATTCTGTGCATCTCAACTCGTCCTCCAGACTGTGGGACCTTGATTTCCAAATGAAATGCAAAATTTTCCTTTTATCTGAAAGGAGGACTTTGGATTTTGGACCGAGAGATTAAAGGTTTGGGAAACTTTTTGAGTTAATTAGTTGATTAGAACTCTTCTCAGGTCGACATTTCTGTATTATACAGTATTCATTCTAATATGTTGATATGGATTTTTGATTTCAATGAGCTTTAAGCTATAATCGTCAAGATTAAAACAAAAAAAAAAGGCCTGAAATATTTCACTTTATGTGTATTGAATCCAGAATATATCAAAGTTTCTTATGCTGAATTTACAGCATATTCCAACCCAAAAAAGGTTCTTAAAGTTGCCCTGTGTTTTTGACCACTAGTAGTGCTGAGGAGCAATGTTTTTATGAGTGGGTCACTGTCTTGTTTGTACTGCACATGAGAATGCACAAACATGCGGGCCGCATGATTCATATTGTGCCAAGGAAGGAAATACACACAACATGTTTGTAAGAGCTCAAGGATATACAATCCGTTTTAGTAAGAAACACTGAATGTACACAGAACCTCTCTGTTTACAAGAAACCTCCACAGGGCACCTTTAAAGTCAATATAATGCAATGCAAGTATTAACAACATTAGAACTTACAGCTCCTAAAATGTAAACTATAATCAACACTTTTTTTTGACAAACAATTGAAGTTTAATAAGCACCATAAAAAGCAGCTTTTATTCTATTGTACAGCTTGTTGTTGCTAATCTGTCCTCCTGAACTTAAAAATTAAATTACTGCCACTCTCATGTCTCTGATCCAGTTGTTGTACCCTCATCTCTGCCTTGAGTTCATTCTTCTTCTTTCCTTCCCCCACTCCACCTTTGTCCTCTTTATCAATTGTTTCCAAGTTCCTCCCTCTCTGACTCAAGGCTTGCTTTTAGTTTTGTGTTGACAGTAAAAGGTGTGAGGCACAGAGGGAGGCCATGGCTAACACTGTGTTTATGTAGAAAACACATGTAGCTGTTTCTCTAATTACACAGTATTTAACATTAGGTAACATTTTTGGAGAAACCGAAAAACTAAACACATTTCTCTGAATGGCTACATTACCCCTAATATACAAAAACTGTGTCATTCTTTCACCCCCACACAGAGCTGGGAGCAGCAGGTGTGTCACCTCTGTGGAAAAGTATAGAGTAAAAAGATACCGTGTTTTCACCATTGTGTCAGTTTAAAAGGAAGTCTAACAGACAGCGATATCTCATTCCTCTCCAACCTATGTTTCTTGCTGGCTATTAATACTCCTACCACCATCAAAGTTTAAAGCATTGTGGGAACTTTGCGGTACACCGTGTGTCAGCTGAGATATTACAACTCCCATTACAACAGTGTAATCTGTAAATCCATCCAGATACACTGAACTATTGTTCTTGTCCAGCTTGCTGTTTGGATCGGCTCTCTGAAAACAGAAAACTAACAGCTTGTCAGTTGTCTTGTGTCAGAGCATTTGCTACAAAAACACAACAACAAAGAATGTGGCAGAGCTGGCTGTGGCCTGATATTTAATAATTAATCACAGACTGCTAACAATGTATGTGTTTGTAGGTTTTAAGCACTCACCAAAACCTCACCGCTGTTCAGGTGATAAAGCTCCCAAAATTATCACATTTATAAAGAAACCTTTAGACACATACTCATACAAACACACCTGAACCAACAAAGAGACAGCAGGCAAAAAAATACAAAAATCTGTTCAGAAATGTTATCCATTGCCACACCAACATATGCACACACAAAGAATCACTTCTGTCGACACAGAGTTGTGTGTATTGGAAGAGAATGAAGGGGAAAATCTGAGTCCATCAGCCCCTCCACAGTAAAAACAACACCACGGCCTCGGGCTGCAAATAAAGGAGGGATGAGACAAAGAGGAGCCCCCTTCCTAGCTTTCCTCCCCTAATTCATCTCAAACAGACCGACCTGTCATGGTCCTAATGCAATACTAACCTGGCTGGCAGGGCTACAAAAAGCCAGACAGAGAAATGAAGAGATGGGGTTTTCTCGCTGTGCCTTCAGGGGAAATGAGAGAAGGTATAGCGTGCAGCAGGGATAACCTGTCCCGTTCAAGGCAGGGTCGTGATGGTTACTACTGCACTGGTGGTCACTAAGATCAAGACAGCAGGTAGGGCTTCAGAGGTAGAAACAAACACATGTGTGGAACAGCACGCCAGCATGGCCTGATAAAGAACGAGGAGCTCATAGATGTGTGAGTGTGTGTACAGGAGAGGGTGTGTTTGCTGTGGGAGGTTGGGATAGTCAGGGAAGGGCAAGTTTGTGGGTTAGTGTCACTTTTCCATTTAAATAAGGGCGTCACCTGAGAACAAAAGCAAACCCAACTGACAGCAGGGACAACAAAAGAAGATTTGATTACTGGCATTTAACATGTGTTGATGCATGTCTGCATGCTTGCACACAGTTCTCTTTGTGTACTGATCACATAGCTGTATAAACACAACGTAAGGAAGTTCCGAAATCTATCATGCATAGGTAAAACAGAAACGACCTGCTTATTCTTCTTTTTTACTTAATTATCTTACTTTTCTGTGTAATTAAATTAAAGTGGTGCAGGAAATTATTTGTGTCACTCCTCAGTGCTTTCGAAACAGCTTTCTGAACAAAGAAAATGGCTAATAACTTCAACTTGGCATCTTTTAAAAGTTAAATTAACAATATATACACCATACAAATAAAACTATAGGACTGGATTGCCATGGCATTTTGTGACTGACACAAACATATTGATACAAACATTCATGTCCCTCTCAGAATGAATTGTAATCACCCCTGTCTTAATCTAGCATCATCATCAAGTACAAATTTTAAATTGTCCAATACTTGGATTATGACCAAATACCTGCAAAACTAATTTAGCCTCAGCTGGGCTTTGTGTTTAGAGCCAATTAGCAAATGTTAGCATGCTAACGTGCTAAACTAAGACGGTAAAAACTAGTTAATATGATACCAGCTTCTTAGCATTGTTATTGTGAGCATGCAGCATATATCACACCATATCAGCATTTAGCTCAGTCTGTCCAGCCTCAAAGAGCCGCTAGCACAGTTGTAGACTCTTACTCTTGTTTGAGACTGAATACAAAACAGTCTAAAAACTGCCAAGTTTGCATTTAAATTAGACCGGACACTTGACGCCGACTTCTGGTCTTTGGTCAAATGTCTTATTACACATTTGATTCGCTACCAAAAAAGTGTCAAGATTTGATATCCAGCCCTGCTCAACCTGACAGAAGCATAAACCTAGCTGCTCAGGGCATATCCTTCTTTCTCCAGCACAGTCCAATAAATAATGAACAATGACATGAGTGAACTGCAGACAAGGTGATTGTTATGAGACACCGAGGCAGCAGAAGGAGAGGGGAGTGCAGAGAGGGAGATGGGGTGTCTTTAATATCTAGGAATGCATTCAAACATCCCAGCTGCCTGTACAAACAACTGGGACCTACATATGCCATATCGCTGTGTGAGTGCATAATCCTGGCCAATGAGCAACTGCCAGTTTTGACAAAGTCTAACAGTTTTCTGCATACTTCGAGGACGTAGGGTTTATCTGCTGCACATAAGATGATCACACACACAAAACACAGACCATCTGTCCAAATATTGTTCTTTTCACAAATATCGTTAGTCATTTTTGGTTCAGTATCAACGCTAGTAGCCTCACTTTGGAGCCTGTTTTCAATTCTGCTTCACAAACTAAAGAGAGTGTGACCTGTGTTTAGGTAAGTTTCATCTATGAGGGGTTGTTATTATAGAGCAGGTAGCTGAAGTATGAGGAAGACACAGAAAGGGCTTTTCGATCATCACATACTCATCATGTCTGTGCATAACAGGAAAGGCAGGGGGAGAAAAAGAGGAAAAGATACAGAATAGCAAAGAGGAGAGTAAAAGTGTGGTGAGAAGTTAAAGGAGGGGAATGTAGGAGAAGATAAGCCTTCAGTAAAAACAAGCTGATGGGCTGAAACTGGTGTGTGTGTGGTGAACCGCTTCCATTCTCCCCACCCCATCCTAACCCCCAGTACAACAGAGGAATTTGGCTTTCAGTCACACACACGTGCGCGCGCACACGCAGATGCAAGCCAAACCACACACACGCGCGCGAGCCAAACCACTGCATACCAACTTGGATCTGACCCTGGGTATCATGAGAAATCTCAGTCCCCCACAGGAACTAATCATCGCCTCATTTTTCATCCCATCTCCTGTCCATCTCCATCACTGCCTCCCAGACCCTTAAAGTCTTCGAACTTTCATTTAAGTCGTGCCTGCGGCATAAACTGTCCTCTTACCTTCCTCTGTTCTTATTCAAAAACTATGATGATAACAACCTCAACCTAAAGAAATTACACACTGATCAATTTACATAATTTATTACATTGTGTAGCTACTTCCCAAAGGTGACTGTTATCCAACTCTCTTTGAAAGAGAAAGTGAAAACACCAAGCCCACTGTATGCTCTGATATCTGATAAAAAAACATCAGGCAGGTTGAACTGGGCTGTAGTCTGATCACGTGTGTGTGTGTGTGTGTGTGTGTGTGTGTGTGTGTGTGTGTGTGTGTGTGTGTTTTTCCAACCTTGAAGCTGGTGAGCTCTTGTTTGGTGAATCCATTGCTGTGGATGATCTTCATCTGTTTGACCAAAGTGCTTTTTCCACTCTCTGCTGCACCTGGAGGAAGTTAAAAATGATGGTTAAACTGGGTCTTTTAAAAAATGTCAGAGATAAATCATAAAAAAACTTTCATCTACTCATCTGTGGTCAGGTTTTTATCATTTATCAGCTTTACAAGGCAACCTTAGGACTTTTGTCATGTCATCCACTGGGAAATATCCAGTGTGGGACACGGGCGCAGTTCATATATTGTCACTCAAGGTGACCTGGCTCTTGCAGTTCGGGCCCCTCAGCTGTGGAACTCCCTGCCTGGAGATCTCAGGCAAGCAAACTCGGTAGCCTCTTTTAAATCTCTTCCTATGTCTCACTTTTATCGTATGGCGTTTTTATTACCGTTGTATTTATTGTGTATTATTTATTGTTGATTTTTAATTAATTTATATTCTTAGCTATGGATCTTGTTTGTTTGCACTGTACAACACTTTGTAACTTGATTTTGAAAAGTGCTATACGATTAAAGTGTTACTGTATGCACTGTATTACTGTAGCCTATGCACACTAAGGTGCAATACAGTCCCGGGGACAGGTTGGCTAAACAGATCAGGATGTTTAGTAGTCAGTCTCACCTAGTAAGAGTATTTTAACCACATTCATCTCCCGTTTGGCGTATTCGTACAGGTCTCTGTCTATCTTGGCGCTGTGTATCCTCGCCTTCTTCTCCTCTGTGACTTCGGTACCGAGGCACAGTCCCATCATGTGCACTCATCTCCTCACCAACCCAGGCCTAAGAGGAAAGCAAAAAGCACGGAGTCCAGACTGGAGATCAACCCGAGCTGGTTTCTGCAGGCTGCATGCTCCGAGCCCCACTGCTACTCCGCAAACTGTAGGGTTTCTGTGTACAAAAACTTCACGATCTAGGGGGGAGGGAGTTCATGCCATCTCCGAAACATCCTTCCAAAACTTGCAGGAGTTGTGGGTCAAACCGTCCGGACTAATCTGGTTTTACGCATTGCTCCAAGTGTTGCGTTTTTGTCCCTTGTCAGCGGCAGATTTAAATGGGTGGTAACTTTTCAGCGACTGTCCTCCGCCGTGAAAACACTGATCTACTATGTCACCGTGCGCCGCAGCGGTTCAAATCTGCCCTGCCGCCTTGGCCGCAGATAATCCTAAAAGGCGCCTCCTCCAACTGCAGCCTGTTGCCCAGATGGAAAAGTTGTGGACTTCCCTGGGAAGTGACGTGCAGGGGACAAAACTGCTGAGTGCGCAATTCCGTGTGATTTACCTGTGCGTGATCAGAAAACTAAATACTGTAGCCATACTATAAATTAAAGCTATTTACTCGCTTACTGCACTTTAGCTGTAGTTATCAGTTACTTTGATTACACGTACAAAACATTATGCTCTACTTTATAATCTAACGAGTGGCATTATTATAGATTAAAGCTCCTGCGTTCCCACACAGGTGTTTCCAATTATTGTGGCTGATTAAAGCTGCTGCGGTTACAGCTGTGCAAAGGTCTGCTGGGATTTACAAACAAACTAATGAGTGATAACGTTTTGACTTGTCCTGCAACACAACTAACAGATAGAGGTGAAATTATTTCACAAATTAGAGAAACGTTTAACAAATAAAATAAAAAAGCATTTTTATAATAAATGTTTTTTTTCTTATCCTTCCAATCCTCTGGAGACCCTAAAGTAATCCTAATGTTTAATTTTCATTATTTCAGTCATGTCAGCTCAATGTCCCAAGAACACAGCTGTTGGCCATAGAAAAGAAAAAAACATTTCCAGCTACTGCAGTGGCTTCATTGGCAAATGGGTTTCCTCTGGGCCCCTGTGTAAAACAAATGTTTATTTTCACTATTTCATTCAGACAACAACCAGAGCAGAGTAAAAATACATGCTTAGACCAAATGTACAACCTTGATGTTTCAGTATCTGTGGTCTGTTATGTCCCTCAGTTCCTGCAGAAGCTCCTCCAGGGCGCATGGGTTGGCGGATTGAAGACTCTTTGTGTTTGTAATGACGGTTTGCAGATTTGAGCAGTGTGAGTGGGACAGGACTGCTCTGATTTAGCAGTTTCTGAGCGGCTGTGGCCTCATTTCACTGACTCAGTGAACCGTGAACCTGCTGTGCTGATCCAACAAAGATCTCTGTCATCATGCTGCTCACATTACACTGCTCTAAACAGACATCAGATGACACTTTTTGCCATATTAATTTATTAAAAGGGAATTTTACACATTGCAATGATTGGTTGTGAAAATCCCAAACATCTAATATTTAGAAACTTATTTATTTTTCAGCCACCCACTTCCATTCAACTTCCAACCAGACACATTTCAAAAACACGCATCGTCTCGCACCATTAACACCTCCAAATAATATGCACCATATAACAGCAGGAAAAGCAACAGACCGTAACCTTCAACAATCTAAAAACGTTTGCAGAAGCAGTTTGACAGTAATATTGGGTTCTTCGATTGTCTTGTAAAGGAGGAGAAAAGAGGACATTCATTTATTGGAAGTAGACTGAGGAAAGGACAACTTTACAGACAGCTGTAGTTTAAACTATAGAGATACAACTCACAGCCCTTCCATTAGTTATACCTTTAGGAATGAGGGAAACACTCACTCACTAAACTCACACACTCACATGTTGCAAATTCTGGTAGTTAAATTCAAAAGACTACTTCACAGATCATTTGTTTTTTTCAGGATGGATAAAAAAAAGTGACAAGAGATTAAAATAACTATGTTTTCTCAGTGTATTAAAACTAGACCATATTACTTACTGATGACACTAAAACTGATCATTAAAAACTAATATGATTTAAAATCTAAAAGCAGAACTGACAATGAAGTTAAGATTTTGTCAATAAGTTATGGATAATTACAAACCTAACATGCCACTCTACACCTATACAGGAGCATGTAGTGTGTGATTTCATGGGAAAAAGCAATCTCTGACAGAAGATAACATTAAAAAGTTCCGTGTGGAGGACAAGATGTTTAAAGGGACGTAAAGCAGGTTAAATAACACTTTGTAGTGGATTATTTGTCTTCTTGGTAAGGCAGCTCTATTCTAATCCCATTAGGCCGGAGAAGTGTGTATAGATGAGCTGGACAGAGAGCAGTTAGCCCAGCAGCAAGTGCGACACTGCCTCACTAAATATTCAAAGCAGGACTCTGCACCCAGTGGACTAGCAGAAGCCGACCTGCCCCCCATGGGTCATTTCACCCAGCCAGGCCCAGTTTAGGACAACCTGGACCGTCCGTATGGGTCAGTTCAGTCCACTCTCTTAAAGCTGAGTGTACCAGGATGAGTAAAACAGAAACGCGATGCGGCCTCACTAGAGAGCAGCCTGGGCTGCAGCTTCACTCTGCTCCTGCTCCTCTTTCTTCTTCATCGCCTCGATTACCGCCATCTCCTTGGCCTCCTTCTTTTGGTTCCTGGCTTCAAACTGCAGCCTGGGAACACACAAGATGACACGGATGAATTTGAGAAAAACAAGGGCATATAATTAGCTGGGACGGCAGGGACATGTCCAATACAAATATCCAGCAACTACTGAAATGTTCGCAGCAATTATCATAATCAGTGTATTTGGTACACAAACGATTAACAGTCAGCAGCAAATTAGCGAGAAAATAACAAAATGTGGCAATGTGTCAATTACTACTGTTAGAAATTAAGTTGTAGAATAAAAATAAAATAAAATATATATAAATATTTGTAGAATAAAGTCATAATAGAATAGGTTGCTTTGAATCATATGTGCACGTGTTAGTATTTCCTGGCAGTCTCCAGTTATTTAGACATGTGAACAGTTTGGACTACAGTGTGGCATCTCACTCTGAGCGGAAGATCTGTGTCACTGCTGTCTGTGTGTCCTTCATGCTTAGAGACACCTTTGCTGGCTAACTGCTCCAGGGGTGGTAAAGTTATCATTTGTGTTGATTCGTGGTGAGATTTATGCCTGATCAGAAGTGTTTTCGGTAACTTTCCACCTCCTTGTCTAATTCAGGATCGTCCCAAACAGGGGTTCTGTGTCTGTCAGACGGTCTGAACCATATCAGCAGAGCAACAGCACAGGTCAATGCACAGGAGAGTATAGGGAAGGTAGATAAAAAATATATACATATATGACTTTAATCTCATTAAATTATAACTTTATTCTCGACATGTCAGAACACAGATATGTGGGATATATTCTGCTATTAAAGTCCAGGGGTTTATAAATGATTTATTATATTATTATCACTGACCTGAAAAGGTGCCACATGCACATTTAAAGAGGTTACTTCCCCAAACAAAAGAAACAAAAAGAGGAGGGAAGACTAAATCATGCCTGCATGTGTGTTGACTCAGCAGGGATGATATTAAAAGAATAGTTGATCTACAGGAGAAATATTTCTGAGAGCCTTACTGCATTATATTGTTATAGTTTTATATTTTGAAGTGTCACCTGCCGCCTGAAACTTTTGTTTCCCTTTACATAAACAGACATTTCCACCATAGAAAGATGCAGGAAAAGTCCCCAGAATGCAGGACAAAGTTTTTAATGCACAAAAAGACCATAAGATCAAAATGTGTCCCCTCCAGTGTTGAAACGAAACGTACGCCCTTGGATAAAAACAGAAAAAATGTGAAGTCAACATGATCTACATATAGAGAAAGGAAATGCAGATGAACATGATAACTACCAGTTAGACTAAGAATGGGGAGACCCTGACCTGTTTTCAATGATCCTCTTGACGATGTCATCAGTGGTGAGATTGTTCCCACTGTCGATGGTCCTGAACAGCCCCCTCTTCTTAGGCTCCTGAGGGCAGAACACAAAGGGCTACATTAAACTAACGCAAGGCCAAAGTTCCCCCATCATCCGATGGGAATGATGAGGTCCACCGCTGAACCAATTGCAAATGTGTTATAAAGACAGAATGGTGCAACAACACACACACCATCGTGAAGATGTGAGATACTATGTGCTACACACAGACAATTAAACATTACAGTGCCCCCCTGAGGCCAGTCAGGATAATTTTGAAATACCAGAATGGAGCAATAACGCACATCATTCCCAAAGGTAGGGTCAGATGTCAACCGATAATGTAAACTCTTCTGATTGGTTCTTGGTCAACAACTTAAGGGTCAGAATCAGTGACCAGCAGAGCTCTAACTCAAACACAGGTCGTTTCAAAATGCTTATTGTAGCATGACTACTATGTTTTAATAAATTTATGAGAATTAATACCAAATTATGAATTTTAATATTCAGAAAATATCAATCCATAAATCTCTCGTTTCGCGGGGCACCACCGGAGTTTTAATTAACCCAGAGTCTCCGGACCTCTGGGTAGCGTTTTAATAATTATAAAATTATTCATTAGTGATCAGTTAGTTAATAATCGCTCAGTTATCTTAAATAAATCAGTCAGTCTCATATCGAAGGGGTAAATTCTCATCGCAGGGACCTGGAGACAGGCAATACATACACAATTCCTTTGATTACAGTGAATTTATTAACTAACTAAGGTGACTATAAATGCGGTTACATATAACAGTTACATCAAGAAGATAAACAATGGCTAAACAATGAGAATGTGGGGTTCTATTGTGGGGAGCATTTGACTCATACGGCGGAAGAGAACTAATGAAAGCAGTTAGATGATACTAACTCGATTAAATTTGTCTAGGAGTTTAAGGACTACAGATAATGGATTAACAAACTATTGGACATCACTGATCACAGAATGCCTTGTTTTGCCTTATGGTGGGTCGGCGACCTGCCTTGGTCTGTTGCACGGGTCCCACGCTAGCTGCCCGATTCCTGGCTTTCTGCTAGGGAATTCTCCGGGGTTCTCCGTGTCTGGAATGAAGAAAAACCCTCAAGGGTTGGCCGTACTCGGTCTGGCAATTAGGCTGTTCTTTCAGGTGTCCTGTGTTACTGCTGGCGGGCCACGTGGAGGGGACCGACCTCCATAGGGATTAGCTCGACGCATAAAGCTTAAAAAGAACTTGGTCGTTCTTGAATTAAACTAGTGTAACTTAACGGACTGATAACTTTTAACAAAACAAAAGAAAATAAAACGAAAGTAAAGTTGTTGGAAATGAGGGAAAGCTGACACACTTCGTGTGTGGCTTGAAAACGCTGTGCAGGGTTGAAGTTCTTAGGGCGTTGCCGGGAGAGGGGGCACGCTGGGCACGTGCCGAAGCGCAGTTGGAGAGCCAGGAACAAGCAGAGGACAAGAGAGCGAACAAGAGCGTGTGTCGCTGTTTTTGTCTGTTGGGGTGTGGTTCCCAGAGGGCCGGGTTTCTGAGAGACCGTCTTTTCTTTAATTTTTAATATGTCTAATCAAAAATCTATTTGGGCGTATTTTAATCAAATATCTTCCCACAATCAAACCTTAATTGTCAAACGGTTATTCCCTTCTTAGTTTAAGCACTTGATAAAAAGGAAAACAATTGTCAGTAGTTCAACTTTGAGGCTAGCATTTCAGAATGAATCATCACATCAGAGGAGAAGAATTTAACTAGCTTTCTGGATATACTAGCTGTTACACGTTCTTAGAGAATATAAGCAAGATACACGAATGGCATTAGATTAAGGACAGGTAAGTACAGAGTGACATTTATACTTTAAGGGCATTTTAGACGATGACATGTAATACTTATTTTGTCCACTTGGGGGAGCTCGGGTTACATGAGGATAGCTCTGATTAATCCTAAAACCTTCTTCTGGGGGGAATTTAGTCATTTTTAACCTTAAATTTGAGCTGGAAAATTAATCAAGTATAGGATGACATTTCTTTATCATCATTTCTAAAGGAAGTGTCAGAAAGTGTTGGGAACAAAGCATTGGTTACAAATAAAATGAATAAAGTCAGGTGGCCTTGCTGGAAATTAAAACACCGCAAAATTAACTTATTTAGATTCTTTTCAACAACAAATAACAACAACATGGTAACATAACTACTAAAATGGAGTGGGGAGACCTAGTTGAGTAACTAAAACATTATTTAATCAAACAAGGTAATTTTTGAGTCTTGAGGAGACAGTACTCGTTTGTTTACACAAAGGAGTTCAGGGCTGTCCTCCTGTGTCCTGGAGTTTCTTACCAATTCACATCTGGGTGTGAAGAGGAGAATATCCTTTGATGTGAGGTAATTAAACAAAGAGGGAGGTCAGTTGCCATGGTTATGTGTGTTGGGGGCAGTTTAGGGTTTCCTACCCTCTCTTAAGAAGAGTTTTGATAGGCTGTTCAGGAGAACACTAATCTCTGGTCAGTGTTTCTTTGTCATTTTAACAGTCAGGCACCGAGGCTTATCACGGCTGCTGCCAAAGGTGGCCAGTTTTACGATCAGACTGCCCAGAAACAGCACTTAGGGAGAGCGAACCTTTCACCTCTTCCTTTGGGGTCTCTTCAGCCCCCTCTCCTTCTCTCAGAGAGAGAGAGAGAGAGAGAGAGGAGGAATTTTGAGTCTCCAAATTATTTAATATGAAATGCACAAATCCACACTGTTGGTAAACTACATTATTTTCAGATTGAACTGCACGGACAAAAAAAACCAACAACTTAAGACTACACCTTGTCACCCTTACTAGCACTTACTTATATCTAATTTTCTTATTTAAATAAAACAAACAAACGCTAAGCATTTGAATGTGTTCCTAACCGGTCTGAATGCACTTGTTGTAAGTCGCTATGGACAAGAGCATCTGCCACACATAATGTATAAACTTCTTGTCTCTGCCTCGCAGAATTAACTAATATTTGTTAACAGTGATTTGTAGTTAAGAAATACTAGAATAATCTAAAAATAATCACAAATATAATCACATATAAAATACAGTATAAATGATGTACAAGTGTTGCTGCACTTCGATCAGAGACAAAAGGACCCTGTACTCACAGCGTAGGGGTCTGATCCATCCTTGTCTGGAAATACCTCTGTCTTGCCATGACACACCAAGTCAACCTGCACAGTAATGCAAACATACCTGGTTAAGCCACCCATCATGTGCAGTGATACACTGATAATACAGATTAAATGATGTTCTTGCAGTATACAAAACCAAGGTAAACCTGTTTATCTCTAGTCACACATTACTCAGACTCTACATTACTCTGAACTAGTCTTTCAAGGGGCACTTTAGGAAGCAACAGTGTGCAAGTAGTGTGTCAATGACAAAATTATGTAATTATGGCAAATTATGTAAACATTGGGCGGCACCATTTTATTCATTTGTCCAAGGCTTTTCAAACTGTGGATCATAATCATAAAAAATCTGTGAAATTTATTTGTTAATTATATTCAGGGCGTCTGATCGTTTTTTATGTGTTCAAGTTGATGAAATTTCTTCTTCTTTCAACTGTCCGCACGGGGGCGCCACACATGTAATTTACAATGTACATAAATTAAATTAGGGAGAATCTTTAATATGCAGCAACCATGCAGTGATCTATTGTTCTGGCTTATGTTGGAATGGAAGGATTTCAGTCATCTTTAATCTTTAAAGAAATATACTTCTCTAAATCCAACACTGCCAAAAGTTTACCCAGTACGTTGAATTTGGAAAGCTGAAATACTCTCCTTCTTTAAATACTTTTATGAGTTCATGCTTTATGACAACTTATTAAAACTGGGTTTTTAACTTTAGGAACAAGACCGGTTTTATATTTGTAGCCAGAAAAAGACGAGTAGCTGACACTTTTTGCTGGTATTATATTTTGAAGATGAACTAATGCCTCCACCAATTTACGGCAGATGTTGTACTTTGCTTGCAATTATGCCTTAAAACTCACAAGTCACTGGCTGTAATTTACACATCGCTGTTTTTTACATTAGAAAATGTGCAGGCTGTCCCTCTCCTTCATTTATAAGTGTCTCTTTCAGAAGCTTCCATCATATCTTTCCTCATATTTAGTTCTCCACCAACGTCATAGTACAGCCTGGTGCTTGGTGACTGACAAAAAAAAATAAATAAATCACATGATCAGACGTGAAGTCATTCAAAGGCAACTCACCCTAAAATGATCCAGCAGGTCTTTGCCCACTGCATAGGGTGCACCAATCACCACCTCTGACACATACTATAGAGAGAGGATACCAAGAAAGAAGACAGGTTCATAGTCACAAGTTCATGTTTCTAATGATTAAACGTTTCACACCAGTTAGTGCATTTCTGTTGAAATGTCAAAGTTTAACGACAAGTATCTTTTGAACACAAGCCAGTTCCAGGGTGAAGGTTTTTTACTGTTCACTGCTCAAATTCTGGCTAATTCTGTACCTCGTCATCAGGTATTGAGTAAAACTGATGGCACAGCAATTTAGGTTGAGGTTTCAGGATTGTGTAACATGTTTGGTTAGTGTAATGTTCTCACAAGTTGGTTTAATTTCACAACAAAATACACAGTTCTGTTGGGGGTACAGAGACTCAATGTTAGACTGATGGCTGATCAGCAGGAATGGAGGGAATAGAGTCAAGTTCAGCCTGTAGCGCTGTGAGTATTCAGGCTAGAAATACACCCCACTGTGCTGAACATTTAGAGGTCATCTGTGTGTGTGTGTGTGTGTGTGTGTGTGTGTGTGTGTGTGTGTGTGTGTACTCACCCGACAGGCCAGGACACTCAGCGTTCTTTCATGGATGTTCATGATGGGATAGTTCTTCCCCTTGTACCGATTCACTTCCTGAAGGCAACAAACATTTAGTACTTTTACATTTCTACCTTTTAGCCAATACACTTGAATAGAAAAGTTTAAAACTAGAGTGGGCTTATAATCCTAGACCACCAAAACTGAAAACAGTTACGAGTGGCTTCTTTCTTGACCATCCATAAAAGTCTGTGCTTCTCTTGTGTACTTGTTCCACATGTTTCCCATGAAGACCGCTGACGCAGTAGGGAGTGGTGAATTTCTGACCCTTTTGTGAGTATTTTCCTGAGATGTCTGTTATTAGGTGTACCTGGTCAAAGTGCAGACCTACGATGACGTAGGGCCTCTCCGCCTGCTTATAGACCATCTCTAAGAAGTCAACATGGCCAATGTCTGCATGGAGTCTATGGTCAAGGCAACAACAACAACATTCACCACAGAAATTATTTCTAACAGTGTTCAAAACTAAATTCTGGTCATTTCTTCATGATTAGGATACGGAACAGGTCGAATGCCCCGGCCACATAGATGATGGTGTCTCCGGGCTGAGGTTCCTTTCCTGAGGCAAACTGGATGATCTTCTGGGATGTCTGGAGGAACTGAGACACTCCTGTCCATGGACTGTGGCCTTTAGGACCCTTGAACAAAAAAACACAAACTTTTCATTTATATAAAATATAATAAAGGCTTTGCAGTGTCCCACTTCGGGAAAGATGTCCTCTGCTAACAGATATCCTTTATAATCAGGATCAATTTACAAGATAAAGTTTCACTAAAATAAAACCCATGCTACTCACTTTTCCAAAGTTGTCTGTATGCTGCTGGTAATCTGGGTTATCCTGCAGAAATGATTAGAGAGGAAAAGATGAGACCGACACCAAAACAAACAAATACACCTTTATTCATACACTAAATAATGGGGACAAACACATTCTTACACTAAAAGAGGATTTATAGTTGTGTGTTAAGTTAGCAATGGAAGTGGACAAGCACATACTTTAAAGTGTAACCACAAGTCAGGACTAACTCTGAGTACAGGCACAGCCCATCATTGCTCTACATTAACAAGTAAATGAAAGCATGTAAACTTCTGTGGGGAATGTGATTAAAGTACAATACGGCCTGATCACATACTATGCAGCCGTCTTGTGTTGCAGTGGTGCAATCAATGTGTGAAATCCAACGCTGAACATTAAATTATTTGTGTTGTTTATAAATGCAGCTTAACTCACCAAGTTGCTGTGATGGGCTTTGGTCATGAGAAGCATTCGTCCCACCAGGTCAGTGGTGGAGACGCCCTGTGTGCGTTTACATTCCCGGTAACGGCCTTCACGCTTCACCTCTTCATATGTGTCCTTACCGTCTACTGTCAGCGTGATGTCATCTGGTAAACATAAACAATGACATTAGTCCACCGTCACATCTGGAGGCTTGATCGTGACTCTGATGTGTGTTAAGAACAGGAAACACGAGTCAAAAGAGCATCCATCTACTGGCTCACCTCCATGCACACAGAAGTCACAGTTGTACTTGTCCAGAGTCTCGAGGGTGGTGACGTAAGGTGCTCCTTCTACTATCTCATCCACCCACTTGATGGCCCGTACCATCTTGTAGCGTTCTTCCTGAGTGAAGACCGGAGGGCCTTTGTGCTTAGAAATCTCAGCTTTGAGAGAGGGTGGGAGGTAATCGATCATTAATTATTGGAACATCACTCTCATCTGTATTAGAGCATTTTCTTACAAAGCACAGAGTGCACAGTCCAGTTTCCCATGTTGCATGATTAATTGAGGATTACAATAGATTAATTGGCTGAACAGGTGTTTTATTACTATGTAAAGATGGATTCTTATAGAGTAGAGCTACACAAAATGTGGTGCTTTTGTTTTCTCCTGACATTTTTAGATGTGAAGGCTCTCTATGAGCTAAAGGTGAAACTTACTTACTCACTCACAGGACGACTAGCTAGGCTCGCTCCAAAACGTTGTTTGCAGTCACGTGATTCCAATAAAAAAATATTTTGAGGTGACAATGAAACCCTGAGTCAAAAGTGTCACTAATTCAGTGTCCGACCAACTGTGAAATATATTCACAATATTCTGTTCCTGAGTTATGGTGTCAAATAAGGACCAAATAAGTGTTTTGCCAGGACATTATGTTACGGTGAAGTTGACCTTTGAGGTAAAAAATGTCATCAAATCCAGATCCTCTGTCTGGAACAGTAACATCTCACTGACAGTGCCAAATAACCCTTTATTTCATTCTTTCTTTATCCTGTCTTTTGTTTTTTATTTTAAGTTCCATTATTTATGTTTTGTTTTGTAGGACTTTGTATTTGGACATTACAACTCCTTCACTGAACATATACTCATTCTTTCATCACTGTCTTATGTAATACAATAATTTTGTTTCATTATTTTAACCCAGGTAAGCTCAGTTTTTGTCTGCAGTAACCAAGGAGTAATGTTTCTGTGGCCTTGTACTACAAAGTTGTGTTGATTTGATGACAAATATACAATAATTGGACTTTAATGTAGAGTACCAGACTAGTCAGTCAGAACTGAGTATTCATTAAATTAAAAATGAGGTTTTACAGAAATATCCATATCAGAGTGTGTGTACGTGTGTCTTACCATCTGTATGCACTCCGACTATGAGGTAATCGCCCATGTTTTTGGCCTGCCGTAGCTGGTTAGAGTGACCATAGTGCACCATGTCATAACTGTGGAGACAGAACAGACGACAGCGTCATCACCATGGAAAACAATAGATACTGTTAGGGCTAAAACAAAACAATTAGATATAAGCAAGCAGATAAACACACACAAAAATAAGGGATGTGGCCTTAAAAATTACCACAGCTCTTGTCTCACAGCTAAGTCAATTCTGCTTGATTTATTGTTTAACATTAACAACTTATCTTACGGTGACCTTGTGCAGTGGAGCACAGCTTGTGGGCTTTGCTGGGAAAACATGCTCGCTAAATCAAGCACTTTATACCCTCAAACACAGACTGACTGAACTTTCCACATGGTGAGTAAAAATGATAAAGGTTACTGGGAGAAAGGTCAGAGACACGATATGTACAATGTAGGAGTCGACGAATATTGGTATATTGAAAATGATATTCAGCATTTTTCCAATAATCTGCGTCGGTCATTTTAAAAACAGATAGCCAATATAATTAAATTTTAAAAAATGGCTCCTTTGGCTGATACAGCCGCCTCTTTCTGTAGCCTCGAGCCCACAGAGTGGTGAGTACAACAGTACTAGCTGATTGGTTACAAGTCACGAGTAATAGCCTATCAACGCTGAGTATTGTGTGGAAGCAGCCAATACAATGAGCATGCACACACCCGGAGCGGAGCTAGAGATCAGTGTACACAAGTTGACCATAACTAAGGTTACTGTAAGTCAGTGCAACAAAAAAGCAATACTAGTAACAGGCTGATACTGCATCAGTACAAGAAGCAGGAAAGTGTACAAAGCGATATTTTAATCTATTTTGTCTCATCCACCACAGCTGTGTTTTGGTTTTACACAAGCACATGAGCTAGCTCAGCTAATGACAAACATTAGTTTGTTATAAATAAGCTTAAACGAAACTTCTGTCTGTAGCCTGTTTAGCTGAGATGCTACGTACCTTAAAATTTAGCAAATCCTTGTAAAAAAACGCTTGTTGAGAGAAACCTGCTCTCAATAGTGATTAGTGATAGTGATTTTGCTGCTGTAAACTTTACTTTTGTTGCTGCTCTGAAAACAGTAATAAAATATTAAATTTGATTACTGTTCTGAATTTATTCTATTTTAAAAAACATATTTGTAAAAGGCAATTATTTAGTAATGAAAAACCAATAAGAGTATAGATAAAGAACAGAACCAATAAATAGTATCAATAAAATCCTGACAATATAAAATAAATGGCAGCAGGTAAAGACAAAGTTTATGACAATTTATCACTCATAGTTAAGAAGTCCTTCTCTGGGATGGATCTCTAATGGATTTAATTTACTATTTATAAAGATTAAACATGATAATTAACTGTAATCGTGTTATTTTAAACAAAGTTGTGTGTATTCTAAATTTTGACACCAAGATTAAAAATTTTAAAGCAAATATATATATACAGTCCCAAATATCGGTCATTGATCTAATTGATTACAAATAATCGGGATCAGCCTGGAAAAAAACATATCTGTCGATCCCTAGTACAATGTTCCAATATTTATTTGCTTTCTGCTGTTCAGTAACTGCCGATGCAGGATTAGATGTTTTGTACTGGCCTGCCATTTTTAAAACGGTAGTTAATGAGTTCTTCTCCATTGAAACACATCAACACATTAAAAGTCTAAGCTCATTTTAAAGAAAAAGGACTACTAGGATTTTGCTGTTTGTTGAGGTTCTGATGAAAATGTGCACCCTGCAGCTTCACATTCCTACAGTTTCAAAACAATTTCAGGACTGTCTAGTTCAACCACAGAGTGACCAGCTTCACAAAGTTTTAAATTAGCAACGGAGTGTTTATATCTTGCATTCAAGTTATATTCCAGTAACATTTAACTAACCTGACGTGGCCCAACAAGTTATAATGATCATCATTGGGCTTCTAATAGAACTATAATTTTTAAATATAAAAAGTTTTTGAGGGATGGGACATAAGTACCCTGTCACTTTCCTTGTTAAAACCAGTCACTTTTTATTTACAGTCCAATTTCTCTGAACCTTGGGCCTCTGTTCCTTTATTTTCTTAACACATCTGTCTTTGCGATTTATTTTCAGCAGATCAGACCACCTCAATAAAAGACTCCCATCTGTGACTGTAGTTCCAGTAAGCAGACCTCTCCTCTATAAGGACATTACCGCAAGCTGCTAGTCTGAATTCACTTAACAATAATCCCCCAAACTCCCTCACCTCTCCTGGACAGGATGTGTTCGACACTGCTCCCATTTGTAAATCTACCTTCTTCAGAGTGATGTATATGCAGATCAGTGTTTGCTCTTTAATAATTTAGCAGTGCTGATTATCATCTTCAATTTAGTTTTATTGCTCCAACACACACACCCACCTGCTCCTTTTTCTCTTCCTTGTCTTAAAACATCTCATCTGTCATTAAGTATATACTGTGCCTTAGTAACACTTCTCTTTCTAAACCCCATAAAGAGAGAACCTCTGCTCACCACACCAACATGCTGCTTTTGCAATACGCTGAACTCCATGTTCACTATGTTAGTTATTTATAACCACCACATGAGATGGGCCATGTCAAACTAGTTTTCAGCTACCCGGCCACTTCAATGAGCGAATCCCGTAAAGAATTTACACACTGCACATTAGGAGTCAGTTGTCTGTTAAGCTGCAGCTAAATCACATGATGATCATGGTCTTTCCCTCATAGGACAACGGAGTGACAGCAGAGTTCAAAATAACAATGACAACAACGAGAGTTAGTGTTACAGATGTTTGTGTCTGACAAACAGACAACAGACAGACAGACTAAATAAATGCCCTTGAGTTTTAAAGTACCAACATTACCCAACATATTTGGCATCAAACTATAAACATTGTCGAGCCTTTACATTAGATAACCTTGAGAGAACAGAGTAAAGGATTAGGTCTACAGACAGGACAAGTAGTATTAGTATTAACAAGAAATGTATATTAAAAAAGAGCCTAGTATGTCCTCTGGGTCAGCTTTGGAGATTTGGATGTCTAACATTAGTACATCACTATAACTTTAGGTCCTGCCTAACCTTTATATAACCATAGTTTCTGTTCCATCTACTAGTTTCATACATACATGCACCATAGACTGTATAAAAAACACACATACACATTTCAAAATATCATTTAGAATCTTATCCTTGCTGTGAGGTTATGAGACTGTGGACAGAGATGACCTTGGCCCTAATTTACCCATGCCACTGCGCCATAAATACTGATAATAAGTAACATTATATGACTGCATCCAGTGTACTGGATAAACATTACGCAATTAGTTTTCTGAATGAAATCTTCTGGGGCTTTTACCATTAATAACCTTTGACCTGGATTATTTGGGTTCAGCTGCTTGCATAGATAACAAATGTATCATAAAAAAACAATAATTAAGTCATTTTGAGAGAAAGTAAAGTTAGCTATAACTAACATGGCAACGTTTTCAGCTTTATTCAACAGAAAATATACCCCTTAAGTCAGGCACAAACAAGTAACTTTACACAACACAAAATACAGAACTGATAACAACAAAACAATATATAAATATTAAAAACTAAGGGATGAAAACAAAACAAACGACACAAATAAATATTCTAAATAAATTGAACATATAATAATAATAATAATATAAAACTAAGTAAAACTCTTACAATAAATGAAACTATCCATGTATTACTGATGAAATGGTTACACTCCTAAGTTACTAACTGCTAATGTAAGTAGCCAGCTAGCATTAGCATGCTACCGCACCGCTGGTTCCTGGTATGTTTTACATAATGACCGCGTGTAGGAAAACAAACTGTGGAAGAGAGTTTAATAAACCAGCACCGACATACAGTCGGTGGCGGCACAGACTCACCAGCCGTCACACCACAGCCGGACGACGCGTTTCCGTTTCTCCGGGCTGCAAACTGAATCACCCGGCTTACTGCAACCGGCGTCATCCCGCTGGTCTGCGGTGGCGTGGTGACCGTTTTTGATCATTTCGACAGGTTCTGGTAAATAATTCAGTGGCAGTACAAATAAAAACAAGGAGGCCAAGTCTGGACTTAGCGAAATCCGCCTTCAAAGGACGTGTAACCAGGATCAGGAGACTAGAGCAGCCCGGAGCAGAGACGCCGGCCAACGCCTCCGAAGCTACGTCACATCGAACGAATCCTCTCCCGCTGACGTGCTGATTGCATAATCACCCCCGTCACGTGATCAGCGACAACCCATAAGAAACTGAGAATGGGAGCAAATGAGGTACTGTTGTAGCAATGTACAATTTGACTACGACTGAGTATTAGGGCCACATTACGAAGAAGAAGTGACGATTTAAGGAAAAAATTGGAGGTGAAGATGTTTTTTTATTTATTTTGGATTTCAAGAACAAAGTCAAAATGATGAGAATAAAGTTTATGTACCGTTTAGAGTATAAAGTAAAAATGATGAGAATAAAGTTAGGCCCTATATATAATAAAGCTACCATAAGGTAGCTACATAATAGACACAGGCCTATTGGTTACATCTTTGGAGTGTGAAGGTGACTTTGTGACGAGGTGCAACCGTTTTCTTAACTGAAAGCAAAAGCTGTGTCTGTGATGAAGATTTCATGGCAGCTGGTAGCTATATTAGAGAGATTTTTTACAATGAGAACATGATTGGTATGAACAATATGTTGCATTGCTACAGATAAAAAAGACATTTAAAAAGGTTTGAGAGGCCACTGTGCTGCGTAAGTATGCTACATTTGGGTGATATTTTTGTGTTTTTACTGAAGAAGAATCTCTTCATTAAATGACTTATGTTCTTGTTGATGGACTGCTCTTTAACTTGTAATTCAGTATTTTACATCATGGTATTGCTACTTTTTACTAAGGATTTAAATACTCAAATGTTCTCAAATGTACTCAAATGTTCCTCAAATGCAAGTCGCTTTGGATAAAAGCATCTGCCAAATGAGAAAATGTAATTAAACTCAAAAACTATTACATGGCTAAAAAGGTACAACAGGTTAAGCTAGAGTATTGTCAAGTCTATAAATCAAGTGTGTTAAAGCAAGGGCCGGTACAATGGAATTGCAGACGATCAAAACACACAACTTAAAATGAGGAACACTTTATTGTCTCACAAATATAGCATCTTTTTTTGCAAAATACAATGAAAACCAAGGAGTCTTCACATCCAGTTTCAGCACTGGAGGAGTTTTAGGAATGCTGAACTCTAGCTTATCATGGCTAGTCTGGCCTTTTATAACTTCTAACAAAGGATGGCATTATTAATAATACTTGATCTTCCTGAGACAAAGTAACAGAAACATATTTGGATTTTTCCAATCACTTGAGTAAACAGTAACTTAACATGACACAAACAACTAAAAAAAAACATTCAAAAAATCAGCTTTCCTTCTTATACTGCAGTAGAGAAAGAAGTGACAGTGGCACACTTTCTGCATCGCCTGCAGAAAAGTTGAGATAAAAATGTAAACACAGGTAAATTCAACCACTTCAGTAATCCAAAGTACAGCAGAGTAGCTGACTGCACTACATAGCCTGCAGACCTGAGGATAGGTGACAGCAGAGTTAAAGGTCGACTGAGTTCAGGAAACAATTTAAGTAACCGGAAATAGACATCAACACAAATAAGCTAGGTTAAAAAAGGTACATTTAACAATGCAAGTTTTGAACGTCTGAAAAAGACTACAAAAATAACTTTTACTTTAACACGTAGATCATTTTTGACCTGGATCTTTTCAAATCCCTTCTCAGTAAAAGCTGTGGCAGCACAGAAATAAAAAAATGGCCATTTGTATGCTGCTGTTGTTCTACTGGCATTTGCCACTTTTTAACACCAAGTCACTTGTTTTCCAGTGAAAGATTTCCCTTCCAATGAGTATATATACAGTAACTTACACTTTAGTAGCCAAGTGGCCATTAGATCTAGCCAATGCTCAACATACACATTTAACAGTCATGCTCATCACCTGTAGGCTTCAATGTGTCAGTAAAAACTTTGTGCTGTTGTTGAGAGTTTGTGACCAGCAGAGATACTGATAATGCTGCAGGAGTAGTTTCAAAACACTCTTTGGACTTTACGGTTCATTTTAATCAAAACGTGTTACTGCTGGTATCCACTGTGACTGTCTGGATTAAAACTGACAGCATTTGTTGTGTCAATGAGGTAACTTTTCACTTCTTCTTAAGCCTACAGGGTGTGAGAAAATAAAAATCACTTCATTGTTTTGTTATTTAAACTTTGTCTTACTGTTATTACTTTAGGAGTCAGTTTGCCATATTTGGTTGATATTAGGCTCTAACACAGCTAGCTTAGCTGCTACTTTACTAAAACCTTTGTTGTATAAAATAATATGTTCATGGTGCAAAATGTCCTTTTCAAATGGTAAATACTCAAACTTATTTTCCCCTTCACACACACACACACACACACACACACACGCACGCGCATGCACGTTCCTCTATCCATCTCATTGCCATAATGCATTCCCTAGCGCCTTATCCTTATCTCAACCATAACAACAACATGCCCAACCTTAACCTATTTGTTACCCTCCCCCCTCTCTCACACACACACACCTAAATGCTAATAGCACCATACACTTGAAAGTTTAACTCATCCTCATCATGGAACAGAAAGGTTAATTCCTCATTGGCATTGACCACTTCACCACCCTCTATGCATGTATAAAGTACCCTGGATTATGCTGCTTTTTTCTTCCTCCTTCCTTTGCCATAGCCTCGTCCAAACCAGCCACCCTGCACAGCTACGGCTACATCTGTCGGCTCCTCAGGGTGAGTTAAGCAGTCCTCCTGCCCATTATGGGGAGCTATGATCTCACGAGTACAGCTGTCAACCTCTTCTGGCTGCAGTTGTGTGGCTAGACTGAAGATGGGGTCCTCAGCCCTGATGAGACAAAATGAAGAATAACTGACCTTGGATACTCAATTTTTCTATTTTCTTTTGGGGATTTGGGATTTGAGTGTAAAAACGCCATGTGGTCTTTACCTGTCATACACAGGAATCTGAATGCTCAGCTCCTCCATGAGAAGGCTCATGACATCATCACACTTGCCATGAATTTTCAGCTCAGCGAGATCATCTTTTGGTGTCCACTATACCAGAAACACAGCCACATAAACAGCCACTGAGCAGCCAGAACTTAATTTGCATCTTATTCAAATTAATTTGCATGTCAGAACTAAGTGTACCTGGAGGTTGACAATATAGAGTTTGGGCCTTTTGCCTGCGGGTCTGTTCATGCACCACAGACAGGCGTATTTCTTTAGTACCTAGAAGAGGGTGAAGATGTTACAAGTAAATAAACCATCAGATACAAATCACATAAAAAACATAAACATGCAAGTCAATGAAAGTGTTTACATGATACTCAGATTAAGGTGAGACACACAGTCAAACAGGCTTTCCCCCCAAATTTAGTCCTATCACAATTAAACTTTACAAGCTGATTGTATACATGAATAGAAGCTTTTTAAATTACAATTTTTTTTTTCTGTATTAAATGTGTTAATATGCAAATTAGGTATTTTCTCATTAAATATGCACTATTTTGCCATTTCCAGAACATTGATAAGTCTCAGATGTTTTTTGGGGGTTTTTATTGTGAAAATATACAGAATGGCCAGACATTTACATAACAGTTTATCAAAATGTTGTATTTTCATGGATTTATGGAAAATATACCGTATGTGTGAAGGACCCTTTTTTCCACAATTTTACAGATAAATGCCACATAAAATGTGAACGATAAAACATTTTTTTAAGGCTTAAGAAACGGTGTGTAAAATTATGATGCTCCAACTGCTTTCAAGGGCCACGAATATGACTTGGCGCACAGGAAACATGTTTATATATAGTATTCAAGATTGTTTTCTACATTTTATCAAAGTATGGAAATAATAGTTGCAAAATAACTTGAAATCTGAAAATTATCATTTTGGACTGTGGTGTCTCACCGTAACAAGACTGAAATGTAACAAAGATTTGAAATTACCAAACGCAGTTAAGTTAGTTTTGATTACTTTTTATTATATACAATATTTATAGTGTATTACTATGAGGATTATTCATTGGGCTATGGTCTGTAGCATATGAACAGAATATGAGTGAATCAGTCCATGTAAACAGCTAAATTAAAAGGACTGTCTTATTTAGAATAAAGTCAACATTGTGATTATTACAACCCATAAACTTAATTGTACAATCTATGTTAGATTTTACTGAACCACATTAAATTTATGGACCGACTGTGGTTTATAAAACCTACCTTCAAACTGGAGCCTAAGCAGAGGATAACATCTGCCATCTTGGCAGCCTCCGCAGCTCCCTTCCAGTTAAGAGGTTGCTCCAGAGTCCCACGTTCCCCAAAATGCACTATAGTGTCCCTGAGTTCGCCACCACACTGGTTGCACCTGCGGCCTGTCCCATGCCGGTGCAGCGACGTCCGCTCCGTCACGTCAAATAAACGCACATACTCAATGACCGGGGAACAGGAGGTACACACCTGGGGATAGGATAAAAACAGCCAGGTTAAGTTACTGTCTTTGGAAAACAAGTCCATAAACAATCACAGAAGTTTCTTGGCAAGTTCAGACATAGTTTTCAACCAACAGCACTTCAGAGACTCGACGCTCCTGAAAGCTGCTCTGCTTGCACAGCTCACTGTAGCACATTGTCATACCATTGATTAAAACTGCTGGCTGCAATTCATTTGTTACGTGCACTGTGCAATTCACTTGCTGTGTAGTTTTTTTTTCTGAGCATGGGATGTTTATGAAAGTTGGTGTACCCACAGTAAGCAAAAGATCAGAAATGGATCAGATTTTTTTTAGCAGATACTGATCCATCAAAAAAATTTTTTTGCTGAGATGCTGCTTTTTGAGGCAACACAAAATTCTGTTGAAAAACATCAGAGGGCTGAGAAAGCTGAGGACAACAGCTGTGTGTGTGAGTTAGTGACTGAAATGATAAAAGACAGAGGATGAGTGTGAGTCTCACCTCAATAAACATGTTTCCATGCAGCTCAGACAGGGCATGTCTGGGTAAACCACTGCGCAAGTGAAGTCCATCACAATTTTGAGAAACAACATGCTTCACCTTTATAGACAAACACACAGAATATGTTAATACCACTGTGTGTAAATACCAATAGAACATCTACCGGTTTAAGATATTTATCGCACTCTCATACCAGCTTTTCCTTATGAAGCATCCTAATGCACATGTGCGTGAGGGTCGGCTCAGCTTTACTCAGGTCAGACGAACTGTAAAGAGAAACAAGATAGGAAATATCAGTTGGAGTTGAACTCACTTAAAAAAATGCAACTAATATCACATCAGGGCAAAGACTACATCTCACCTGACTGTCCGTCCCTTCTGTAGCTGTGTCCACACCCCATTAGGGCCCCTGTAGTCTGGTATAGAAGCTGCCTGAAAGGAAAAACATGGTCAGTCCGGTGGAAGTTTAAAAAGGAAAAGCAAACTGAAGATGCAGAGTTTAGCGTACCGTACTAATACCGGCTCCCGTGTAAACCACAAGGTGTTTCGCCTGTTTGACTGCCATAGCGAGCTGCCTGACTTTACTTTTCAGCTCATCAGCATCATCAAATACCTGCAGATAGTACAGGAAAAATAAGATGCTTCAGGATTACGACCACACACTTCTGTTGCATCAAACAGTAACCACAGCAGGATTTTATCAGTCACTCATTCACTGTCCTTGCTCACAGCAAATGTGTCAACAACAGGATTAATCCTCTGGAGACCATAAATAATATATGCCTCTAGTTTTTTTTTATAAGGTTTTAAATTCATTGAAATAAACTAAAACTCAAAGTGAATGTTGTCTGTTCTGAGGGAATAATTAGTGACTTCAGAGATGTTACAGGTCACTGGGGGGTCCATAGTTAATTCTTGCCTCAAGGAGTCCAAGCAGGTAAATCATGCCTCTAACATATACTCATACTGTGTGGTGTAAAAACATCTGGTCAGAGGTGAAAGCGGTCACTATGTATATTTACACACCTAATGTATTCTTCTCTACTACATCCATCCATCCATCAACCGCTTATCCTTCGTACAGGGTCATGGGTCTCTGTTACATTTTAGAGTCAAATATTGGACTGTTTACTCCACTAAATTCATCTGACAGCTAAAAGTCTTTACATAAAACATCTGAGCACACATCAGAAGCAAAATGAAATCAATATGGCCTGTTACAACATTGACAATATGCATACATGCAGTAATAATCAAACAGTAATAACAGACTAATACAATACACTTGCTCATCTACTTTATAAAAATCTTGAATGCAGGACTTTTTACTAGTAGAGTACATTTTACATTGTGGTATTTTTTACTATTGAAATTAACTTTTGCATAGGGGTAGCAGGACTTTATAGTCTAATGATAAATACTCAGGAGTTTCACATAATCTCTAATAGGTACTATTAGACAGCTGAAAACCGCCCTAACCATTTAATAGCAAACAAACACTGAGCCTGACAGCCTCACCTCCTCCTGCTTCCTCTTGAGCACATTTCTGCGGACTTGTCTCTTACAGAGCTCCTCCACAGTTTCTCTATGCAACAACAACACAGCGGCCTCCTCCTCTGACCGCTCAGCCTCCGGTTTCTTCAGGACTCTTCCAACCTTCAGTTAACAGCAGAAAAACAAAAAAACACCCTGGTCACTCACCGGCTCAGAGACACTGCTACTTTAGCTAGCTTGGTTCCTAGCTGGAGAAACAGGCTCCAAATGTGCTGCTGCCTCGTCTCACCAGTTTGAAGATCTTCCTCTCGCTTTCTCGTTGCAGTATTTTGGACTTTTCCAACGCTTTCCTCTCTGCCCGTAAAGAAATGCCGGCGTCTGCCTCCTCTGTCATCCTGTTTTAAATCACCTGAGAAGTAGCTATCTATTCAAAAACACCAGCTGAGCTCAGAGCGTCAGTGATAAACGACAACCACAGGAAGTTGTCCGTGTAAACATGAGTGCCAGCAGCGCCCCCTGCTGCTGGGAGTGTGTAAATGTTTTTAATCGGGCTCAGCTTCCACAAACTCCGGAGCAACTTGCAATGTTAAGAAACATTTATTACCAACCACATACAAATAAATAAAATATTAAACAGGTCCAAATACCCTATAAGAATATAAAATTGCAAAGGTTTACATGTGTTTGGCGTAAAAATATTTAAGGCAACACTTGGGAGTTTTAGTGGTAACTCTATGATCTGGAGCAGGATATTGACATTTCAGTTACACACTGTCCTACAAATACAAATACTAACAGAGTTCAGTATGTGTTAATACATCTGGGGATGGTCTGTTTTTGGTGGCAACAAACTATGCACATCGATTTAAAGGAAATGAATAATTCAATCAAGTCCATCCTACAAGGCAGAGAGATTTAACATGAAAAGCATGGACAGGCAAAACCAGTTGAACTATCAGTGAAGACATCTGACATACCATAGCCGCATAAGCACAGGTGTAATAACTTTAATCATGGCTGCATTCCAGGTAGGTGTTTTGGTTCCCGGGTCCTCATTCTGTAAATGCTGGACACACGCTTTGTCACAATGTCTGCTGGGAGTAGACATCTTTCAGGCACAGTGCACAGAGCTTTAAAAGGTTCAGCTAAAAGATGAAAAAGTTTTTGCTAATTGAACATTTTCCCCCTAACATCTGCAACATTAAAACATCAAAGATGGTGAAAAACACTAAAAGCAGATCCGGTAAAGCATTTCTGTCCGTCACAGAGCAGTCGTAGTGATGTTTCATCCCTGCCTGAGCATCCACTCGACATGAAACTACTCTATGTCTAAGAGTGAAACTGTCATCACTATATTACACCCTGGTTGTAGAGTGCACAAAATTTTACAGCACTCCAGATATGACAAGCAACAAGCACCACTTCATCAAATTTTGATTTGGAAACTCTCAAATGATTAGTTATACAATATCCATTAAATCACTAGAGGCCTTATTAGGAGTCCTCACTGGGGCCAATTAGGAGTGTCAACGGGGTCTAGAAGAGTAAGTGGTCTTGGGAACCCTCTGAGGATTTGCTCTGAACTGTCCTCGTTTGGTTTCCAGAGGCTGCTCGGCGGAGAATCCCGTGTGTCCAGTCCTCGTTACAACTCCCTTGTGTCCTCCTGCTGCCTTTTTCTGGATCCTGGAGGGAAGAGAAGTCATCTTTTAGCCACTGACAAAGGTACTGCTTGTGAAACAAAAGGATTTTCGTAGCCTGTGGTGCAACATTTCAAGAGATCAATCCACTGAAAAAGCTGAGCAGTGCCTTTTTTAGCTATCTGTGAAATTACAGAAACACTTCTGAAAATTGTGTGATCGGAAATTTTATTTACATACTCAGCATCGGCCGATACCCAAAGCCCAGGTACTGTTATCGGTATCAAGACTGAAGAAGTCACATCGGTACATCCCGAGTGTCCAAATACGTCCACACACACACACACACAGAAAAACCTCAGCAATACAGAGTCCTAAAAGAAAATGATCATGTGAAAACTTACATCATTCCTCTCTTTCTCTCCAGTGACTTTTGTGTTGCAGCTGACAGAGAACTCTTTCCTCTGGGATGTCCACTCTAAACAAGGTCAAGCCAAAACATATATGCACAGAACAGATTAGTCTCTGAACTACCCACTAGGTATGTTAAAACTCCCACAACATGTATTCCATGTACTAACAGAAAGGAAATGTCCACTAAATCAGTAAAGAATCAATATTTCAGTTCTTTCTGCCTACTTAACAACATACGTACTGCGCCGAAAAAAACAAAGCAACAATTTTATTATCCACCAGACTCATCATGAAGCAGTGTGACATGTTGGTGCCCTGAAAGGTCTGGAAGGTACAAAAAGCATAATGGTATTTTGAATTTGAATAATTACAACTGGATCCAAACAGCTATAATTAAATAGTGATATTTCTGTGTAATGTTTATTTTTTGAACAGTGCACAATCTCACTGCCCTGCACCTGACTGTCTTTCAAACAGTAAGCATTTACCACTACAGGATTTTCCACACATGTAATTCCGCTATGGCATTATTTGTAATTGTTTTGTCAGCTCACACAGAGCTCCTGAAAAGGTTACCTGGCGTCTGAGCTCTCTCTCCCTGGCCAGCTCTCTGTCCCAGCTGATCAGCTGCATCCTCTCTCCAGCTGACAGGCTGAAGAATATGTCGTTGACCTCGTAACGTGCAGCGCGCAGCTGGAGGAGGAAACGATTACAGAGCAGACGATGGCTCGAATGACTGCGTGTAATCACAATATCTGTTGTGGTAACTGCTAATGGGGGGAATGATTGCTCAGCTGGCAGTGTGGAGGAGAAGAGGAGAGACATTATCAGATGTTTACAACATGTGTTGGCTTTAATACCTGCAGAGTGACTCTCTCCTGCAACATCAGGTCCTGTCTGCTACAGAACTCTCCTCTGCCAGGGCTCTGCTGCTGGAGGCCCTGCAGGAACTGCTGTGTGTCCTAGATGTGTCCAAGCACACACAGACACACAGCTGTAATCAATACCACAAACTTTTTTGTTCATTTTATGAAAATAGACAGAGTGCTGCTAGAAGTAGACGTGACAATGCTGTTTCTACTCACCCTGATGGTGCGCACCAGCTGCGCCACTCTCTCAGTCTTCAGCAGCCTGCGAGTTAGAAAACCTTTCACGGCTGCTAACAGCAGGGGGCGGTAGCGCTCTGAGAGTGGGCTGGAGGGCTGAGGAAGAAGAGGAAGAGGGGAGGAAAGAGTGATGAGAGGGGTGAATAATGAGGACCAGAGGGGAAGAGAGAGGAGAATGCTAATTCCATCAATGACAACCAATTAATTTCCCACGCAGATTCTCAAGGTCATTTGGTTGGCATCTGTTTAGCGCATCAACGCAAGTGGACTCACAGCTCATCATCATAATAGGGAATAATAAGCAGAATAATAAGCAGCTGACACGCTGTCACTCACTTGTTGATTCCTAAGCTGTTGCATTAAAGAGGCATGTTTGTTGTTACAACTGTAGTCTAGCTGAAGCTGAGCTGCTGCACACGAATGCATATTAGAGAGCAATAACAGATGATAAGGGTTACTGACTAAGACGTCAAGAAGTATCTGTTTCACCTGAGTGTGTCAGCTAACTGGCGATGAATATAAATCTTGTGGGTACAAGGATAAACAGGACAAGCTTTTCGCATCACTGACATTAGTGAACAAATGTCGTGGCAATACCTGAGCGAGGGTAGGAAAGGTCAACTTGTCCCCAAGACGTGAGCTTGACATGGAGCAAGGGAAGGACACGCTCTGGAGGACACGGTAACGCACTGCCAACGCCTGAGAGAGAGAGACACACAGGAGAAAGATATAAAGTGGAGGCAAGGAATAAGAGCTGAAGTGCGTGCGTGCGTGTGCGTGCGTGTGCGTGTGTGTAGGCATGCGTGCATTTGGGAGTAGGCAAGGTTGGAAAATATTGAATTGGAAAGGACAGCAAATGAGGCAGGAGGAAGAAATTAATTGAGGGTAGAGAGAAAGAGACAGAAGGGGAGAGATGGGGCACAGAGGCAAGAGGGATGAGATGAGAGAGGGAGCAGAGGAGGAGGAGGAGGAGGAGGAGAGGGATGACGGGGATGATGAGACAGGAGAGAGGGAGAAAATTAATACGGCCAGAGAGTAAAAACTACATTGGAGGAGGTATGAGACAAAACAAGGAGAGGGATGCAAGGAGAGGGAAAAATAGAGAAGGAGAAGGGACCATTAGCAGTGGCACTCAGCGGGACGATCTGGCACTTAACCACAGACGCTCATGAATTAAACAAATTATGCTTTCCTTTTCTGTGTCAATTCCCTCTGTCCCCTACTCCCTCTACCAGACAGTCCAGCCAGCTCGCTCTCTCATCACACCACAAATGACGGAAGGACAGAGGGAAGTCTTTTTATTAAACAGCTTATGTTAATTATATTGTTGTTAAGGATACATAAATTAAACAGAGACTGCGATTAATAGGGCAAGGACACTGGCCAAGAACAAATACAGACACACAAGCAGAAGAAACAGGAACTGGTTGCCAGAGAACAGCAGGCGCCCTTGAAGTCTTGTATGTGCACACACACACACACACACACACACACACACACACACACACACTCACTCACACACACACACGACCATGCCAGCTCGCCTCTTAGGGATGTAATGAAACATTTATGGTAGAATCCCTGTGTGTGTTTTTTTTACTGGGGAGAGTCTGAAGGTCTCTTGTAATGAGCAGATGTCTGTAGTCTGCACACGACCCCAGTCTCCAGAAGCACACTCTAACAGGTAGGGTGACAACGTGTGTGTGTGTGTGTGCGCGCGCGCGCACGCCCACATATGGAATAGTGCCAGAGCCTTTCAAAGGTCTGCTTCTACTTTCAAAAGAACATTTAGGGTCGGTGTTATATCACTGCTTAGTGAATTGGTTAGAAACTCTCAAAGAATCTCTCATTTGAAAAAAGATGGGAGCGTTAATTCTTAATTTCTCATAGGTGACTTTGGGTGGAGTCAAGTCCTTGGTAGAGTGAATTATGGTTGCTGTACAGGAACTGCGTAGTGCTAGATCTGTACAGCAATGTGTGATGCAATGTAATGCAAGAACAGAGCCAATGGGACAGAGCAAACATCAGTATGACTGAACCATATGTCTGGTAGTTTTATTGTTTTAGAAACATGCCATTTTAGGTTTTCTTTCATTTCTTCTGGTTTCTTTATTGCAACTCTGATACTTAAGGAAAGAGACATACATGTCAAGTCAAGAGAAAAGTGAAGGGTACAGCTGGCAATATTCTATATTTCTACAAATTCCATGGTTGACATTTAAGACCTTTTTAATACCAAATAAAACACTATATAATACCTTTTACACAATCATACCGGTAGAGACAATATGGCCTACAATTAATTAAGTACATGAATTTATTGACATCTATAATCACATATTTGTCTGTATTTCCAAGCTGAATAGAGCAATAATTCCTAGTAACATTATTCATCAAATAAGGTGCCCTGGACACAGGTATGCAAACAAACAATTATGTTATTTAAAAAAACAAAAAGGTTTTTGCTAAAATCAAAACTTCCCCATTATGAGTCAATAAGCTTCCTAGCTACTGCGGCTAGCAGTAGCAACAGAGTTTGCTACAGGTCTGATGGCGCAGACTATAACAATCAGCCTCCTGCAGCACAATCCACTGTTGCACCAGTCCCATTGAAGCATACTGCGGTATAACATCCACCGAGAGCCCCAGACCCAATAAAAATCCATAACTCATTTTACTGTCAATGGCAAGCAAGAAAAACCTTTGTAAATTAAATTTAAGACTTAATACCCTATAAAGGCCTTTTTTTTTTTTTAAGTGAATGAAATTCAATGCTTTTTAATACTTTTCAAGACCTGCAGATACGCCTGATTGTCAGCCACAGATTTGGAGCGTTAGTAAGCATTTTTGGCACTAAGACTGTATGTGTGGGATGAACTAGTTTTTGGACAAGAATTCTAAGTCTGTGGCTGTGTGAAGTCTGTAGAGAGGCGAAGTCCATCTCCTTATCATGGACCTCCATGGGACTTTATTTCAGAAAAATATGTACGGTAGTCAACGTTGAGAGACAAACAATTTTTTGATCCTGTTTGAGTTGTGCCATGAATTGCACATATGATGTTTCTCAATTTAAAAGATCATTCTGCAAATCACAGTGTGTCATAAAACTGTTATAAAGTATAAGACTGTGAAAATACATATGTAGCAATATAAGCTACATATGTAGCTCTATCAGGCTTTTGCTAAACAGGCAATACTTGTTAGGAGGGTCAGTGGTTTTGGTCTTTTCATGGTATTTGATAACAGTATAAATAATCAGCAGACTTATCCTTTAACAATCAAACGTGAAAATGCAAGTGAAACAAAATGTATTATCTTTGTAAGTTACAGAATTAAAATGTTTCTGTATGTTGGCTTTGTGACAAAAGGGCGACATGTTTGATATCATATTGTAATGTCCTTCTGTAATACCGTCTTGTAAGCTGTTCTGAGTTCAGTAAATGCCTAAAACGTACAAAATTAATTTTCACATAGCCTGAAGAGGTTAAGATTACACTAAAATGCAGCAATAGACACCTGTCACCTATTGTTTGGCTTCACATATCTAAATTTAAATATTTGGTTTTTGCTTAGTGTCAGATCTATGATCTTGAAAACATCTAATCTGTCACCCAGTAATACCAATAATCCGTCCCCACTGTCTCACCTGCAGCAGTTCTTCCTGTTGTCTCCTGTGCTCTTCCTGCAGCGCTCTGACCTGAGCGGCGTGGGCTTGTTTCAGTTGTTCCTGCTTGTCTTTCTGACTGCCATGGCCTTCGTACCGCTGCACCACAGCTAAAGGTAGTAAATATGACATTATGTGGTCACACAATTTATGAATAAAAACTGTTGGCAAGACAGCATCTGGAGTAATTCAGCAGAAGCTCCCACCGCTAGGTTCATAACCATGTGTCATGGAGGGCGAGGAGTATGCTGGGTTCTGTTTCAACAGCACAGCTGATCTGGTTTTTGGCTCCCAACCTGAATCCAAGCCCTCCACTATTTGTATTTGATAATACAAAGTCTGAGCGGGTTTAGTTTCTATTCATTTATTTATTTGAAATTTTCACGTGTTTTTATCTAAAGTAGGCTTAAAACAGACACACAGATTAACTTAATGCTCCCAATAGGCTGTAGATCTAATTTAAAAATTCATGATCAGTACTGATCCTGAGGACCAGCTAAAGGCATTCACGCTGTTCATAATATTCATTTTCACTTTCTAAATCTCCATGCACCTCAACAGCAACACGATTTTGAACATGCATACTTTGGCTCATATTTGACATCCCTGTCCCACTGTCGTCCTGGTCTTACCTCGAGGAGTGCTTGAGTTGGGTCTTATTGCAGAGCCCGCCCCTCTGCTGTCCTGTGTCTCCTCTGCCACGTGCATGAGCAGTCTCCGTTTGACCTTGGAGACCCCACCCTGACCTTCAATCCCACTCTCTGGGGTCAGATGTTGCTCCTGAACGAGACGATCTTTTGAGCCCGAGTCGGACCCTGACCCTCCGAGGACCCACAGGCCGGACGGTGCGTCCACATCGTACGACTGGTTGAGAGATGCCGAGTGGGGAGAGTTGTGACCTTCTGCAGCTGTCTCATTTCTCCTTTCCGCTGGGTGGTTACTGGTATCCGAAAGCACCGAGACGTTCCGTGGAGCCGTGTTTTCTGATGGAACATTTCTGAATACGTCGGGAATCCGAAGCCGCTGTGCTACGGAGAGAATACACTTAGCTGGGGGCTCCTGCTTTCTACAGCCGCCCTGCTGTCCATAAATCTTTGGAAATCCTTCTTTACATGTCCCTTTTTCCTTTCCTCTCTCTGTAGCTAGGGTTTTGACTAGCTTGAGCTCGCTTAAGTTAACTGCCTCAGTGTTTTTCACCTGCGCTGTGAGAGTAGCATCGTCTTTGCCACTGATGCTTGGTTCAGGTCCTGTTTCTTTATGCACGCTTGTGAATTTGTCTAATGTTTGTCTTCTCGGACACTCCTTGTACCTTTGGTCTTGCTCTGCATCATTGCCATCGTCACCATCTCTCAGTTGGTCCTCCCAATAGTCACAATCACTTTGACAAAGCTGCACATGTTGTTCATTTCTAATTTGCTTGATGCTTTCAAAGCTGAACTCACTTTGTGTGTTGCTGTGATTTTCCAGGTTTTCTGTCAGTTTGGACTCCAAATCCGAGATCAGTACTTTCAGACTGGACAGGTTGTACTCCAGCTGGTCTATGTGCTGGGAATTCTTGGCTGAAACACGTGTTACATCATCTTCAACCATGAGATCCAGAGTGGAAGGGACTTCTGTGGGACTGTTTTTATGTCCCAGGTTAACTTGTTCAACCTTGTGGTCTTCAATCAAACCAGCGTTGACTTTTGAGATCTCGGCTCCACTAACAGCATCTTGCATATTGCCTTTGCTTTTGCAGTGAACAGGACTCCTGCAGAAATTAGGGGCTGGGATAATGTGATATTTACTCCCTACTCCTTTATAAAGAGCTGTGGGACAGGTGTTCAAGTAAAAGGCTTCCTGAACAGGCGAAGTTTCTGTCGACATGGGCTGTTGCTGGGGGACGGCACAGATTTGTTTAGGCTCCATTGTGACCTCTTGTGAAATGTTCAGCTTATTATTTTTGAAGATTGTTTTTTTCTCAACACTAGTCATTTCTTTTGCATTTCCTTCCCTTGTTAAATGTGTGCTTTCGGATATAAAGTTCACCTTTCCCCCAAAACACTCATTCTCAATCATCCTCTCATTTTCCCAGGATTTCTTTGGTGACGATTCCCCTGACGGGATAACAGTGCCTCTCCTCTCTTTAGTTTTCTTCCCCTCTGCAGTCACAGTACCCTTGTAATGGAACTCATCGTTCTCCTTATCAGAGAGGCTATCCTCCTCCGCCCTTGCTTTTGGCTGTTCTTGGGTCCTCTCCTGGATTTTAGTGTTTTTGGCTTGGTTCCTAAGCATCCGCTGGCGCCGCCGATACTCCTGAGATTTCTTCAGCAAGGCCTGGAGGCTCAGACGATAAGGCTCCTCAGATGGCTTTGCTTTGTCTACTGCTGGTTCTGTTACTGTGGGGTCGAGCTGAGTGTGCAGTTCTGTTGTTGGACAGTGATGAGTGCTTAATGTCTGTGATGAAGATAATTGGTCTGAAAAGCCACTGTTTTCTGACGAAGAGACTGGCCCCTCAATTCTGTCAAAAATACGATCTCTTTCAACGTCCAGTACTGTAGTAAAGGGAAGGTTATCTTCACCATCTGTGCTGTCCACATGACTGCTTTCAGATTTCTCTACTGGCAAATGGTCACATATGACTGAATCCTCCTGGACTGAGGAATAACACATGTCTTTTACTACTTTAAAGTCATTACAAAAGGACGATTCCGATCCACTTCTTTCTAATTCCTCTCCATCGATGGGAGGGTGGCTAATAATATCTGGCATCTTGGCGATTGTGTTTGAGGTGCTGTGAAGGAAAAAGCCACCCACATTAAAAGCTCTCTCTAAGGAGCCAAAGCTATGGCTCTCCCTCCCCACATCAATCCTTCCAGAGACACTGGTGGTGTTTTCAACATTTTCGTAGGTCACGTAACCTGAGGACTGGTGGCTCGCACCATTAAGAGAACTTGGCTGTGATCCCTGTTGGCTGTAACGCTGGTCAACAAGGGATTCTTCCAGGTAACTTTGCTGAGGTGTCACATTAGAGGAGAAAAAGGCCTCATATGTTGTTAATGTCAGCGGAGGAAGAGAAACAGCATCCTTTTCTTTCCTTTTAGGTGGTGGTGAGAGAGAAAGACTACCCCTTGTTCCTACGACCCAATTGCTCTGCAACACGGACCCACCGCTGGTGTTATGGGAATGTGAGGATTTTGTGTTAATCTCTGACTCTTGCAGCAACTCCTCCAGTGTTGGCGTCTTCCTGAGCTGCAATTCATAAGAGGAAACAATAACAAATATTGAGGGAGCAGAGAAAAGGAAAGTGGGACATGAAAAAACATTATGAAAGAAGACAATATCAGATGATGACTCTAATGATTCTTAATAACTAGTGTATGTGATTATAGGCCAGGACTAAGCAGTTATTATAAGCAGTAGTGTATAAATACAACTAAAGGAACATATTAGGCTTGACAAGAGGATAGCTCAAAAGCCAGGACTTATATTACCTGAACACTGTGTAGGATGGTTTGCACGTAGGCCATTCTTGCATCAACCTTCATTTTTCGGTAGACAGCAGCTTTCTGTGCTGCTTCTCTGTGTCGCTGCATCTCCTCTCTCTGTTCCGCTGAGAGCTGTTTTTATCATCACAGAGTAGACATGGAGAGGCATGCATTTAAAACAGGGCTGGCACTAATCACTGTTTAATTATTGATTATTCTGTTCTTTATGTTTTTAATTAACCGATTACTAGTTGATCTAGAAACTAGAAACAGTGAAAAACGTCCCACACAATTTCCCAGAAACACCAGGTGACTTCTTAAACTTGGTTGTTCTGTCAGTCAAAAACTTCAAATAACGTTATACTAAACATTAAATGATGCAGATCAGTGCAGAGTAGCAAACCTAACGTCTGACGAATCTGTGGCATTTCTGTTTGATAACATCTATAAAGTAGTTCATTATCAAACTATTGTTTTAATAGCTCTAACAAGTTACTCCACAAAGCTACCAGCTACACCGTGACAACAACTAACTTATCTGCAGATAAACTGTACAACCTTCAATATTGTGTTGTTAGCTAAGATTAGACACCTAAATCATGATGACCTCAACAGAAATATAATTAAACTGAGCTCATACCAGGGGGGCGAGGATGGGTCGTCCATAGATGCGGATGAGAGAGGACGAAGGTTTGTTGTGCTCCTCCTCAGTCTTCCTCACACGGGAGAGACATTGCTGCACAAACTTTTCGTAGTCCTCCATCCGCTTGCATCAGGACACGGTAAGTTAGGTAGTAGGATTTGTTAGTTTAAGGGCTAACTAACGCTAATATGTTGACGTTATCTTGTTGTGTTTGCTAACGTTAGCGGCTGAGCTGTAAACCAGGCTAGCTAGCTAACGGGTTAGCTGGTCTGTTTAGAGTTGAACACCAAACTGCCGGTGAAGTTTATAGCTATTATTAAAATAAGTAAGCGAAGTAAAAATAGAGCAGCTCTGCAGTGTTACAGAATAAAGGCTAACAAGCTACCAAACCAAACTCTCTACCTGAATGTGTCAATGTTTACATTTTTACCCGCCTCTCCTCGCGGAGCAGCAGACTGACAGTTTGGAAGCTCTCATAACCCGGAGTGGAGTCTCAGGACGGACATGGATTTACAAAAAACACGAATATACCTATTAAAACGCAAGTTTAATTCACACAGATCATATCACAGTAACTAAAGAAAAAAAGCCATTTCCATCTCTGTCAACGATTTTGATGTGAAGCTTGTATTTATAAGGATAGAAATGTTACGGAGCTCCAGGTTTTACCTGATCCAGGCCTGGTTGAGACGAAGGGAGCTGCTGATAACTTGATGCTGCCACCTACAGACCTCACTGGCCAAACAAAGACAAACGTGTACCCTTAAAAAGAAGACTGAAGAGAAATTAGGACAAATTGTGCAGTCCCTTTCATCCTGTTGGTACTCCAGCATGTAATGTAAAAATAATTAATCATGTGTAATTCCATGTTTTCTTTATCTTCAACCATTATTTATGTATTGTTTTTTGGTATTTGGAGATTTATTGGCTCCTGACCTTATGGGCACAGTGTCCACTACTTCAAATCCACATAATCATGTGGTAAGCTTAGGTCATTTCAAATTAAATCTAGGACTTTCCATTTGAAACAAGAGCTTGCAGTAAAGGTTTTAGACTCAAGCTGCCATACATCACATTAATAAAGGATAGGCTATCTTCTCCTATATGAACACTAGTGTGCTTAAAATGAGTCAGTGCATCCCTGTAGACCTTTTTCACAGCAGTTGTTTTTTTAAGTTGCCGCAGCAGAAAAAGCACAGGTGAAACCAATAACATTAATGATAGCTCTGCTCCAGCAAAATACTGCAATGCAGCAATTAACATTATAATAATGTTATTAATTACACCTGTGTTTGACACAAGTCAAAAATGTCTGCTGTGGAAAATGTCTATATGGTGTCTTTCTTCTCAATAGTCACACATACTGTATTTACAAAGATTGACAGACATGTAGTGCATATCAAAAACAAATATATCCAATTTAAACATGTTCTGTCTATTCAGTAATATATTGGCTTTAATTTCTAGCATGTTTAATATTTAATATTTCATGTTTGGCTCAGCACCCTGTTAATAACAAAAAACAATGTTAACTATTATTTCCATATTCCTCAATTACATACAAAGACACACAAAAGCTGTTCCATTTCAAAACATGTTTATTGGTCATATACAAAATAAAGTAAGCTGTTTATCAACAAACATACAATATATACATCAATAAATTAAAAGATGCTTCAGACCGGTGATGAAACAGTTAATTTCATGATTACCAATACCTTTTCATCATCACTTACGTATCTACAAATTGCAAAATAAGTACAATAATTTAGTTGAAGTTAAATACTTACAAAGACTGTCACATTTTAAGTATTTTCCCATAGAAAGTATACTGTCGTAGAATAATTACACCCGATACAGAAATATTACAAAACACAGAATTCTCTATTACAAGGGCTTTTCTGAATAGGCTACGCCATATTCACACAAACTCACAACTTTTCTATAGCTTCAAACGGACCATTATGTACTTTAAAAATCTTCTATGAGTAACCCGGCCGAATGCTCTCCAGCAGACACATGTGGTTTGATGGAAAGAAACGTTATCAGGGGTAAAAATTAGAGGCAGACTGTTACAGCAAAAAGAAAAAGAAATTGAAATGATACCCAAACTCTGGGTAGGAATTTTATGTTGGAGGCTCAACAACTGATAAGGGCAACAGAGAGAATAAGAGAGAGCATAAGAAGAGGGTAACTGGGGAGGCAAGACAAACATTATTATTGATGAAAACACCAAACAAACGATCAAAGGAATCCTTGGTTCATTTACTCATCGATCAGCATTGGAGGTGGGTGAAAGGGCTCTTAGAGTCCGGTGGCATGATTCACTACACAGGAAAGTGACTGAATGACTACATGCAGATTGGCTGAGCAGCAAGACAAGTAGTTAATGATTTGCATCTTCTAGAAGTATCTGATGTTTTGAAGAAGGGCTTGGAAGCCTGCTGCGTTAACTCGCTGACACTTTGTAAAAAGGGATAGGATAAGAGGAGTGGGGAAATGTTAAGTGTCTCCACCACTCCTTTCTGCCTCTGTAAAATATTTATGAACGCGGTTTAGGAGCAGTTGCTTGGGTTTGTGATGAAATATCTTTCCATAAAGAAGGGTATGACCCCCGTACTGGCAGAGGAAAATAAGGTAAGCGTGTCTTACAAGCTCGTAAACTCTGTTATGAAAAGCCACAAAGCTGCCCTGTCTGACGATCACTAAAGGTCACTGTTGTCGGCTGATCACGTCTGCTGAGCAAATATTAGGAGGAAAACACAACAACCACAACATATTCAAGTCTGGAAGACAAAAAATAATGATCCTCTTCAGTGCGACAGCAGGCCTTGTATGACAGCTACTGTATTTTGCATTTTGTCCACTTCTCAATCGGAAATGGATGAAACATTTTTGATGATTTCGTATTTTCACAGTTATTTGTTAAGTGGCGCTGAAAAAGCATCACATAAGCCAGATTTAAACAGACACCTGACATTTATAACAAAGTATAAATCGCTCAACACTATAAGCACTTTCACCCTGTCACACTGCGCTGTAGGCCTACCTGCAATTATTAAACAGACAAATTGACATGACGACTACGATAGCATCACTGCTCCCGTGTGGCAGGAGGTCTAATTTTTACGCAGTTTGCATTATTAGAGCAGCCGCCATGTCCACACATTTATGTTTACACAGTATGCATCTCTTACAAGCAAGGGAGCACAAAAACACAGACTAGGTGGGGACACATTTTGTGACAGTGGCACATACAGTACGTACAGTTTGACAAGCACCAGGAAGTTTCATATTTTGCTTCAACTCGACACAACTTATTTTATACCACGGCGACCACACACACACACACACACACACACACACACACACACACACACCACACAGGACGTGCCAGCAAAGAAAAAACTGAATTCAATGTGCAAACGTAAAGTCGTGCAGGAAGCAACAGAATGACAAATAGAGAAAGAATTGAAAGAATTATCCAGTAGAAAATCGAATGATAGTATTCTGACCTTAAAACAGGAACCCCTTTTTTAACATAGAGCACATACAGAAATATACTGGGTGTGATACCTATATGTGCTTGTAGCTGAATATCATTCTTGTGATAAGACATTTAAAAAAATAAATTATATAGCTCTCTGATTTCATGGTTGACTGAACTTGCAAATGGTTATCAGTGTAAAGATAATGGAGAAATAATATTTTAAAATCTCAAACCAATTTTCCTTCCAATGCGTTTGCTCATTGTTCAGCTGCTTGAATCATATTTTATACTGACATAGGGTTCAGATAAACACATATCTCACTAATCTTCATAACTGCACAGCAGTAGGCTAGCTAACCCCTTTTTTTCTTCACAGTGGAAAAGTAGCGGTTCAGGTAAAAGGTTGCATGTATGTACTGTTTTGTATCAATAATAATTGCTTCTATTTCAGTAAATGACTCCTCTTAAATCAGGTTTTCATAGTTAAAAAAAACAACAAACTGTTTGACAGACAAACCATTAAATAGCAGAATACATTTTTCACTTCATAAAACACCAAATACGTAAATTTGCTTCACTTCCCTCACACTCACAAAACAGTTCCAAAACAAACAAAATATAAACAACATTATATATATACACATAACGATATAAAATGTGCACAGCAAAAACAAATACCTTTATCACATACTACAAAAATAACTTATTGAAGGAGTAGGGGTGATGCAGCCATGAAGGCCCCTTGTTGAGTTTCACATCTTGCCAGATGACCTGAATACACAAAGCTAGTGGGGTTAACCAAAACACTTCCTCATCTCATTGGTCATTTTGTCTGCAATAACGAGCTTTGAACACTGCAACAACCAAAAAGGAAGCCACAAAGGCCTGTTCAGAAATACGGAAAATGGGTCTGCCAAGGTGAACTTAAAATGTATAAACACACGGCCTGCAGTGTGGGAGCTGAATGATAGGGCCAGGAGGACAAAGATTTTATGATTAGCGAAACAGTGCAGTTACCCACGGTGTCCTCACCCGCTTCGGCCTGAACTCAAACAAGGATCAAAGTCTTATCTATGAAATAGTGAACGTTATAGTTACCTCGTCACATACTTACACAGCACACCACACGCTAGTTCACGGTTACACACACGTGCCTAGTCACTAGAGAAAAAACAAAGCTATTCAGTAGTTAAGCCACTTTTGGTACAATTGCAAAATAGAGAAATACTGTATATCAAACAGATTTTGTTATACCCTTTTTTGTTTTTTGTTTTGTTTTTTTACAGGTCATTACAAATGATGCAAAGATAATTGTCTTTATAAAATTCCAGACTATCATACAGAGACAAAGATTCTTTGAGTATACAACACCATATACGACTACTTTTATGGTAAAACTCGTGTGAAATGGCATCCCATTTATGTGACTGCAAATTCTGAGAAGCATCTTTGCGATCCTTCCTGGCTGACTGCGTTGTCAGTAATCACATTTACACTTGTGCACAGTGAGCTTTGTGGTTAAAAGCACAAGGAATGCACTGTTAACCACTTTGATTTGAAGCAAACATTTTGCTGTAGGTTAAAAACCTAGATTTCTGAGTCAGTATCCAATCAAATTCATAAACATGTGAACTAAGTAATTTACATAAAACCGATATATTACCTTTCCATAAAAGCAAATTTTGTGCAAGACAATTAGGCTAACTGCAGGCTCCTGTTTTGCAAGTACATGAACTGTCAAGTCACAAAAATGGGTGTTGCTGATGGGTACTACACAGCTCATACAACAACGCACAGCGAGAGTTAAATGCTGTTACAACCTGATCCCTGATTGGTCAGTGTATCCTATTAAACACAGGTTTTAAGCAAACACCTGCATCGAATCTCCACCATCCTTCCACAATGTCCTCTTGACTTCTTATTGATGCATATCTTTAGGAGACCAAGGCACTAGCCCTTCCAATTTTCTTGAATATATTTTTACCCCCCCCCCAGCTCTCTCTGTTCGATCCAGGAAGTACTGTGTGTAATAATTGGTAACCAATTGGAATTGATAAATGGAAGGACAGAGAAAGAATAGGTAAGAGAAAGAGAGTTGGACATAGAAAGTGAAGAGGCCGTAGAAAAAATACAGCTAAGTAAATATAGCAATACCAAAACGAACACGCGCCACAGAATATCACAGAATTCCTGATATATAACAATTGACACACAGAGAATACACTTTGGACCTCATGTGAATGACAACAAAGTACAAAACAGTAGAAATACAGGTACCACCATTGTGTAATATATATTTTTCTATAGTACTTTTCTGAAAAGGTTCTTGGCTAGGTGGAGCAAGATGGGATTTCTCTGCAGCCACTGAAATTAGCAGGTCACATGAAATCTATTCTTTTGGAAGTCAGGGACCCAAAACAATCTAATCCAACAACTTTCCTATAACTAACACATCAATACTGTCCTCCTGATTCTATTACATATGTATAACACATGTGTTAGAATATATTTGTGTTGCTGTAGCAAATTTAAATGTTCTATATCTTCGTTCTGGCAAACTTCAAATCTAGTGTGCAAACGTTTGATGGGATTATTACGCATATGAAGATCTACCAGCGGTAAAACTTGACACTTGACTGACGTAAATGGCAACTGAACAAAATTGCATGATTTTTCCAAAGTATTTTGGACATTTACGTTTTTTAAAATCTTTTTTCCCCCTGCCTGGCCTGGAATAAAACTAATCTCAAATTCTTTTCCAGGCTTTCAGTGACTGTAGGAACCCTGTGTATCTGTCCTGTGCTAAATGATCATGCGCTGACCAAGGGCTTGCATCATCAGAGTCTCAATGATCTTCCTCTGCTTCCATGCTTTCCTTCACCTGCACTGATGTGAGACAGGTGACGGGAACATGCTGAGGCGGTTTGATCAAGGCTGCCCAGCTGTTTGAAGTCAGTGCAGGTGGAGGAGAGGTGGCCAGCAGAGAAGAAGAATGACTCCACCCCCAACACACCCTCATCTATCGTTCGCTCCCTCAAGACCGTGCATCTGTTTTTGATTTCACTATTGTGATCACACTCGTCGCTGTTGCTACCTTCCCCGGTATCAGTGGACCAATGACTGATGACGGCACCCCTCCCCCTCCTCCTCCCCCTCCAGGCCTAACCCCAACCCCGACAGTGGGGCTCCGTGCCACGGTCCTGGCGAAGGTCTGTAATGCCTCGTACTTGGACCTCAGAGCGTCCAGCTCAATGCGCATCGAAGCATTCTCATTGGCCAGTTTGTCCACCTCCTGCTGCAGCTGGGCCTTCTGCTTCTCCAGCTCCTCCTTCTGGGTGACCCGCTTCACCCGGCAGCTGGCGGCGTAGCCCCGGTTCTTCAGGGTGCGCCGCCGTTGTTTCAGTTGCAGGATCTCTTCTTTGGTGAGCCCTCTGAGGTGCTGGTTCAGCTCCCGCACTGACATGGTCACCAGCTCCTCGTCTGTGAGGCTGGTGCCATTCTCTCCCGGCTCACGCTTCACCTGGAGGAAACAGGAGGAGCAAGGGGAGTGAGACAGAGACAGAACAGCATATCAGATACAGAGAATTCAGTGTAAAACATGCTCTTACCTTCAAGGCTTTATTTCCTTTGTTAGTCGTCGTCATGCCACAAGAGCCTTGCCCTTCTGAACAGACCTACAAAGACGCGAAAGAGTACAGACCATGAGCAAAGAAACAACATATAAGACAGCTGAAGTTCTGCGTAAAGCCAGTTAACAGAGTAATAGCAATAAAAAAAAGACCATCTAGAACAATGTTTCTATGAGATTAGTAAAGCGTGAGTCAGTAGTACCCACCTGGACCAGCGGAGACATACCACATGGAAATCTACTTTTGGAGCACTGCTGTGTGAGCATGTTACATGAGTATGCATCTGTGTCACAGTGTATGAGTGAAAGTGACACCCAAACCTTTCTTAGAATTTTCCTGACTTCCTGCTTCCTGGTGGTTACACTGACAGTGCCCACTAACCTTGTGTTGTTGAACTCTTATTGGTTGGCGATAGGCCAATAGGAATGTAATGAATGTGAAAGAAGAGGAAGTGGTAGAATTTGTGGGAAGGACTCCAGGGGAAAACCAACTGTTAGAGCCCTAAACACACACACACACACACACACACACACGGCAGTATAAAGACTGGAGAGAAGTAGAAAAACAGATATAGACCCACAGCCACTAGGAATAAAGGCAAACCAAATACAATGATGTGAACGCATTTCTACCAAAGTGGAAACAAGAGACAAAAGGATGGAGACAAAACAGTGTGAATCAGAAGTCAACAAAGAGGGAGCCTGGAAGTGCAAAAGATGAGATCAGTCCTTAGAGCGCACAGCTCCACAGATGAGCATCTCCACAAGCTCTCAATGAGATGCTTTGTATGGTGCGTTGGTCTGGCTCTCATCTCTAAGACCTGTGTGTGTGTGTGTGTGTGTGTGTGTGTGTGTGTGTGTGTGTGTGTGTGTGTGCGCGCGTGTGTGTGTGTGTGTGTGTGTGTGTGTGTTGTGCGATAAAGTGCAGCTATTGTTGCTGCTGCTGAGCGATCATCATGAGACCAGTCATAATGACTCAGCAGATTCCTGATCTCACTCTCTCAACCCCCTCCTCTACTGCCATGCAAAATTTCTGCACTCCTCTGTCACTTTTTATACACCCCTTATTTGTTTTGTTTCTTGCACCCCTTACAACTGTCTAACTGCTTTACTAAAGGGTGAGGTTTTACCCAAAATATAGCCGCAGGTAAAGCAAAGCCTGCAGGGCACGAGAGGGGCCAACGTGAGACCGTGCACGCATGTGATTGACTGGTGAAATGCATTTGTCCGCAAAGCATAAAAAGACATGCCACCACAACTGATACTGCTGAATCAGAAGTTTAAACCAATTTGCCAATCAAAGACAGCCTCCCTTTATGGAGCCTATTTATACTCTTATGTAGTTCACACCAGGGCCAGTTTAAAACAATAAGAAGCAGATTTGGAAATAAGTTCTATTTCTTCAGTCATTCACAAGTTGCGTAATTTAAAAAAGCAACTTGTTTAGGGAAGTGATGAAATTTAAGTGACATGAGGAAACGCGTCTGTTCTTGATTCATTCTTATTCTTTTCTGTCAAAAAGGCCCGAGCGTGCCAGTGAGCCTCCCCAACAATGCACCTCTGCCTGTCTGTCTGTCTGTCTGTGGGGGTGCGTGAGTGTTTGTGCAAGCACTGCCACAAATCCTGCAGTTATAAATAGGTATGGATCAAAGGAAAACGTACGCTACAAGCACACACAAGTTATCCCGCATGCACGTCAAACGCACAGCAACCTTAAACTAAAAAGAAACAGCAATGCTTCATTCAGAGCATTTGACTTCTTCTGCTCTTTAATGGATCAGTTAGTACTAAATAGTCTTTCATTTAACTGTGTACAGAGAGAGGCTTCTTCTCAATAAACAAATGTCTTCCATCCTCATGTACCACTGCAGCCTCCTACAGCTGGAGGGGCACCATCACACAATAGATGGATCAAAGACGTGAAGACTGAGGGTGGCTGTTGGGGGTGGGGTTGGTGAAGAGAAATGGGAGGGGGAAAACAGAGGGCAAAATCGGAGGCTATTTTCCTGCCAGGCACTGGTTTATTTCCCCTGTGCCCAAAACCCAACCCCCTCTAACCCCATCTACATACAAACAAAAAGCATGCTGGCAAACACACAGACACACACACTCCCCTGCCGCCATGCCAGTGGGGCACAATAAAACACATGCGTAAAACGGTTGGCTGTAGTGTAGTGTTTGAAGTGCTAAACAACACTTGATATGTGCGGAAATTGAGTGTACTGTAGATGGCTCCGAGGTTTTATTCCGTAAGTGACAACACGTAATTAAAATGTCTTGTTGTCTGAGATAAAAGCAACCAGCAAATGGAATTACTGCAGAAAAGGTAATTTTAGTATCTATATCCATACAGATGCATTTTTGGTATCTGCAAATGTTTTAGTTTCAGATATTATGGCTTACTTTTATGTCCTCTGCTGTAATAATTATAAATCATTTGATCAGTAAAGATACACAGATGGTATACAACTATGATTATTTTCATTTTTGATGAATGCGCTAATTATTAGCGGATTCTTGTAGCAGAAGGGTTAAGGCGGAGTAAAAAGTCGGCCAATCATATTTTCAATTAACCAATTAATCGTTTAGCCCAAAAAATGGGCCTGAGGTGGCATCTTGAAATAGCTTGTTTTAAAATATTATTATATTTAAGATATTAAGTATCTGTTGACATTTGAGGAGTTAGAACCAATTCATGTTTTGCGTTTTAGCTTAAAGAAAATATGACTTAAGATAAACTGATTATCAAAATTATCTGCAATTAATTTTCTGTCCATTGACTAACCAACTAATTGTTTAATATGTGCAAATTATTATCACAGAAGGTATAGCTAGATTAGTGGTAGTAGTGATGTTAGTATACACTTACAGCAGCACATTAAGTTTAGGGCCTATTTCATCAAAGTTAGACCACATAAAACCTGACCTACACCACAGCATAAAACTGCAATAAACTTGTGTGTGTGTGTGTGTGTGTGTGTGTGTGTGTGTGTGTGTGTGTGTGTGTGTGTGTGTGTGTGTGTGTGTGTGTGTGTGTGTGTGTGTGTGTGTGTGTGCGCGTGTTTGTTCTGAGAGCTCAGGCCATGTGTAAGTCACCCAGGTTAAAGATCATCTGCTGAGCAAAGGCAACGCCATTCATCTTGGGCGTACAAACACACTTACACAAGCACAAACTGCCAGAGGTGTCCTTCCAATAATGCTTGCGGGGTGGTCGCTGCGGTGTGGTCAATGCCACAGTCACTGTTGCTACAACAGACAGCTTTTTTGCTGTGGCAGGCTGTATTTTTTATGGAGCAACCGAAAGAACGCTGACAACTAAAGAGCAGAGCTGCTTGCGGTTACAGTGCAGAGACGACACACACACAAACAAACACAGAGGACAGGACATGGGGGACAGGGATGAATAATAGGTGAGAAGTGGTGGAGATGAGTAAAGTACGGCTAGAAGAGAGGAAAAGATAAGAAAGTGAGGAGAAAAGAGGGCGAGGAGTTGGTAGGATAGCAAGGTGAAGACAGACTAGGTAAGAAAGGAGGAGAAAGGGTGGGTGCTGGTGGTGGTGAAAGAGGACTGAAAGAATGCTGACGTCTCCAGAGCTGATTAGCGTTACAGCGGAGACATCACACCCACAGCCGAGAAAAATGCTGAGTTTGGAGGGAGGACGGGGCGGGGAGGGTGCAAATGACAAGGGAGAAAGAAGAGAGGAAAAAGAGAGAGGCAAGTGAGGAGGGGGAGGAGAGGAGGGGGACAGACGTGGGGATGGAGGGAGAAACAGCGATGAGGAGGAACAGGACAGGAGGGTGTGTGGGGGGCAGAGAAGGAGGAGAGAAGAGGGGGTGCGAAAGGGTTTGGGTGAAAATGCATCCTCAACACATTTGTAAGAGCTTAGCTGTTGGGTATGGAGGGGGGGAGAGAGTAGGTGGGGGGGGGGGGGGGGGGGGGGGGTGACCAGGGAGGGAGGAATGGATGGAGGGGGATTGGGTAGAAAAAAACCCTGAACTCAGCAACGACCACGACTAAAACCTCAATTAGAAAAGTTCTGAAGCTGATCCAGAGCAACGAAACTACTGCTGACCATCTCTCTATACCCCCGACCCCCACCTCCGCAACATTCTGCTCGCCGTCTCATACACACACACACACACACACACACACACACACAGCTTCACATGCTGTCTTGTTGACAAATCAAGTCCTGGAGAAAAGCTGAAAAAAAGACTAATAGCGTGACAGAAGGTGAACACAGCGATCATGGGGCTTATAAAGATGGATTAAAGAGCACAAGAAATTTCACAAGACACATAGCAGCAGTCCTTTCTCTTTATGTAGTGAAGACGAACAGGGTGATGAACTGTGTGTGTGGCTTCAGACAGAGCTCTAATTAATCTTGTTTGAGAGAACCTTTAGCCCCAGCCACTACCGCACAGAGCCACACACAGACGAATTTCTTAGAAAGAGACTTCCTACTTAAAAGCTGTTGGCCTGCTGCACACACACAAACACACACATGAACACACAAAGGAAAATAAATAGCCAGATTAGGAGCTTCACAAACGACCCGGGGGCTGATGTGTGTGGGTGTACACGAGCATAAACAAGCTAGCATAGAGAATGATCAAGAATAGATTGTAAGAGTCGTTTGTGAGACAGTGGAAAGTCTGTCTTTATTGAATAATCCCAACATAACAACTGCCAGAACGGCGCCTCCTCCCTCAAGCAACTCTCTGAGCAATAATGGAGAACACAAAGAACGGCAGCCGAGTGAGGCAGTGAAGACACACAGTTAGACACATGGAGGACATGATGGAGAGACTTAAAGAGAGAAACATGTAGGGAGTGTGAATTAAAACCTCAGAGCGCCACAAAACTGGGCTCCTGGCTGCAGTCCATCGTGCCTTTTGTTAAAATAAAAAAACAAAGAGGGAGCAGTTCTCGTGCACGCTGATCTGTTGTGGGCCGAGGGTGTTGAGGGAGTTGTTAAATAAATAACGATGAACGCTGTGTCGAGGCTAATTGGAAATTAGGAATCAGATTGGTGATAATGGCAACCTTTGTACAGAGAGGGGGCAGGGTCACAGCGAAGATACGGGGCCATGGAGAGAGGGTGATGATAGTGTTGTAGTACTCGAGACCGGTCTTGGTCTTGAGACAGGTCTTAAGACCACTTTTTGATGGTCTTGGTCGCACTTGACCGCATTTGTACTCGGTCTTGTCTCGGTCATTGAGGACTCTGGATTTTATTTCAATACCATAACTTCTAGGATATCAACAAATAGCTTTTGCATTGTCTGATTTATTTGTTAACATCCTAACTTTGATTGGATATAAAATGTACTGCTTTAAATGCAACCAATAACCCTAATTAAAAAAGTGTTGTTACCGTTAACGACCCCTCCCCGCGATGGTAAGCGTGGAAAAAAGTGTTGAATAAAGATGCTTACGTTGATTTCAGCTCTTACTGTTTCTATGTGGGTGTTTTAATGGGAATGTGGATCTTTAAGATCAATTTGAGAAGTACCTATGATCTCATTCCACATTTTATTATGTGTCATGTAATGTGGGGAACTGGTCTTGGTCTTGACTCGGTCTCGCCCTCTCTCGGTCTTGCTCTTGACTTGGTCTCGGTTTGGGCGGTCTTGACTACAACACTAGGTGACGAAGAGGAGGGGGGAGAAAAGACACCAGTTTGAGGGGTGTGTGTGTGTGTGTGCGGAAAGAGCAGGAAGCTATTAACTGGGAGTTATGCAGAGCGTGAAATAAGCATGATAGAGAAGGGAGCCAAGGAGATGGAGAAAACAGGGAAAGTGAAGGAGAAGAGTTGTAAAGGATCCATGAGTTTGGCCCCTCATATACATATTATAATACATGGAGAGAGAAGAGTGATCACTTTCACACTTTTCTGAGAGTTCAAAAAGGGTATTGTGTGTGTGTGTGTGTGTGTGTGTGTGTGTGTGTGTGTGTGTGTGGGTGCTGGTTAAGTGTGCGCAAGACAGTGTTTGTGCAAGTGTGTTATTAAAGGCGAGAAAAAGTCCTGGCGTCGACACGTTTTTCCCATTCCAGGTAGTAAGTCGGAGTGTGATGACAAATTTTCCAACACAAGCAAAAAAACCTGCACTGTCAGGCAATTGAGCACTGGCTCCTTTTTCTTTTTTCATGAGTGCTTTTTGAAAGAGGAGAGAAACCATGTCCCGTAGGTTAAGTTGGTTCTCTCTTTGTGTGTGAATAACAAACACAAAGAGACAGCTATAAGTTCACCAAAGTTACCCCCCTCCCCTCCCAACACTGTACATCCCCCGTCAGCAATACTAACTTCAGAAAGTTTCTGTGCGTGATTATCAGTCACATTAATGAGGAAATATCATCAGAAACCTTTTGGCAAACATTTAGGAGCAGAGATGAACAAGAGACGTGTTTGTAGCTCGCGGGTGGGACGTTCCTGGTGACCATTTAAAGGTTTCCCACTAGCTTTCATTCGTTTACGATGGTATGACAATGTGGCTCAATACACTCAGGGCCATAGTCTCTCATTAACTCTTCTCATGTAGTAATGAGGTCTCTTTTCCTTTCTACAGTTAGTTTAGTTTGTTTTTCCTTTCCAGTTCAGGCCAAACATTTGGTTCATCCCACATGGGATTACAAGACACCACTATGTATCAAACATCAGAAATCCATTTGAATGTTATAAATATAAAAAACATATATGTTTACATGGAAAATTTCAAATAAGTGCATTTTGTGCCTCAAAAACAGAAGAGAGAAATGCTACAAACTTAGTTTATCCAGATAAAAGGCCTTTTCCTCATCTCCTCCAAGAAACTAACTGAGATGTTTTGTATGTGAACTTTTTGCATCCCCCACATGTATTTCTGCTTTTTCCAGTACAAAAGATGACAGAAAATTGAGGTGGTCCGTGGAACAAATCTGTTTATCGTCTTCCAGCTTTAGAGATATCGAACAACACAAAATTCATCAACAACAATTTGGATTAAACGTTATTTTTTAAGCAAAAGGCTGATTCCAGCTTCTTAAATGTGAATATTTCTACATATATTATTAATTATTATTATTATTATATATTAATACTTCTGTGATAGTAAATTGAATGTCTTTGGGGTTTTGGACTGTTGGTCAGACAAAATATCAAAAGATGTCACCTTGTGGTGGATATTTTTCAGTATTTTCTGACATTCTGACAGAGAATAATCGACTATGAAAATGAGTTGCAGCCCTAGTCAGCTTTGTCTACGAACAGACACAGAGAGGGTTGAGTAAAAAGGCTCCTGAGATATTTTAGTTGTCAGTATGAGAAAACTAAAAAAGAATCACCATCCAGAGAGCTCAAGGATCAACATGCATAGACATAATCAGGTGTGATGGTTAAAAAGTTCAACCTGACTCCAGAAACCAATGCACCATGCCATCAGTCACATTCCATAAATCTGAAGGTGATTTGATTTTAAAGATGCACCTGCTTTGTTTCACAGCTCTGATGTGTGGTTTCCAAACTTGGTGGAGAACTGTTATATATAATAATTTAACGCCACAGGTGAAGGCAAAGAGCTGGCGCCGCATTTGAGGCGCACACACACAATCTTTGTTCCCTCTCTTTGCTCCCTGGCATTGATCCATGTTGTGTGTGTGTTTTTATTTGATTTTTATTTAAAAGATTCAGAAATTCATACCACAATTCTGGTATCGTCACACTGCAGTTAAAAAATGCGGCAATTTAGCGCATAGAGATGATGCAACCGGTAGAAAACCTCTGGTACGGATACTCCTGTTACCAGGGCCTTGCATCTCCACTGCTACATTCTCAATATCTCAACACTGCATGCAAAACAAAATCATTTCTGTGCGTGTTTATTTGTGTGTGAATGAGTGGTCTCCTCTAACAGAAGCCGTCTCAAAAAGCTCCAAAATAAACCCAAAGGTCGTCTGAACGAAAACACAAGAACTTGACTCAAAGAGTTCTGATCATAGAGAGATTATTGATATCGAAAAGCAGCTTTGTAATATTGGTGTTTGAACACACCACAACCACTTCGGGACAGAAGGCTGGAGCAGTAAATTTGGGCCACTAATCTTAAACATGTTTCCTAATCCTTTAGACTTGTCGTGCATGTTGCAATGGGATTTATCTTGATTTCCTATATTTTTCTGTTCTCAGGGAGGTTATGTAAATAAGGAGTCAAAACACCTCTGGAGGGAGGGTGCACAAAGGACAAGCGGCACACTCACATGGAAGCAGGAAAAACAGCAGCACAGCAATGATTATGCACCAGATCTGCTTACACCATATTTCATCATTACTGTGGAGAAAAAACATTCAACTATTGATCTGATCTGCCCCACTGCTTCCTTTTCTCTGCCTCTCCCTCACCCACTCTTCAATTCAGTCTTTTATTCCTGCTTTTACTTCTCTCTTTTCAACTTCTCTCACTCTCAGAAATTTGCAAACATAACAAGACTTTTCTGAAATGGATCCCAGTAGTAAACAAGATCATAAACATGCAGGCGCTACTCAGAAATTATCTCCACAAACATGCATACACACACACACACACACGAGGTGGACACAATATTGAGAACACCTGCGCAATCTAATGCAATCCAGCACGATAGCTCTGCAATAAATGCTGCCTTCTGGCAGTGCCAGATCAGGGATGGATGTAGAAACAATACAGCAGGAATATGTTACAATATAATGCTGTGCATTAGTATCAAAACATCATTAACCACCACCTTAGAATGTGTCCAGCACACCGAGGATCAAAAACTGTTGAGTTCGGGGAGTTGGCACTGATTGCCAGCAGGTATGATACCCTACTTGCTGTCAGTAAGACAAGTTTACAAAACATTTGGCTTCACAACATTTGGTTATGAAACCATCCCTTTTTAACATCTTATAAAACTAGAGCCAAAACAATTTGATTAATCGATCAAAACTGTTGCGATCACAAATTAATCAATTCAGTCATTTTTCAAGCAAAATAGAGAAACACGCCAAATATTCTCTGATTCCAGCCTCTCAAATGTACGGAAGCCCTAAGCGGCCACCGATTCATCTCTTTATTTTACTCCATTTCCAGTGATAACGGGATAATTTTTTTTTTGTGATCTTGAGATAACAAAACAGTAGTTTAACACAGGGGTTGGCAAGAATGTTTCTTATTGGTAATTTCAAGTTGGTTTTATTGTCACTGATTAGCTCAGTGAGTAAGGTATATGTCTTGTAGTATTAAGATTGTGAGTTTGATCCTCATTGAAGACCAACTTTAAAAAAAAAAAAATCTTTTTCAAAATCCTCTTCAACAAAGTTGTTATGAAGAAGACTGATTCACATGCTCACAATTTATCACGTGCTGGAGTGTGCGCATCCCGGCGATTGGTCCACATTCATCAACCTATGGACTTTTCATTTCCCCATCATTCCCAGGCAGAGGAAATTCATCCGCTTCTCATTCAATGGAATCCATTTAACTACACGTTTGCTGACGGCTATTTCAGAGAAATGTGTGATTGGATTCCCCTGAATCTCTTGTTAACAACTCTGTTGAAGAGAATGATAAAAAAAAAAACAACACACAAAAGAAGAATAAACTTTGCAGAGAGCAGAGCTCAAACCTGCAATCCTTGGGATGCAAGTCCTGCGCTTTACCAACTGAGCTAAATGCTGACTCAGCAAATTGACACGAAAATTATCGTAAAGAAACGCACCTGCCGGCCCCTGTATTCAGCTGGTTTGTTATCTTGAGATCACGAGAAAATGATCCCGTTATCACGAGAAAACAACAGTCGTTATCTCGAGATCATGAGATAATTCTCTCGTTATCACGGGAAAATGGAGTAAAATAAAAATATGAATCGATGTTTGCTTAGGGCTTCCGTACAAATGAGGGGATATGCTGCTTTTCTTTGTCACATATCATTGTAAACTGAATATTTTGGGGTTTGGGGAGTTTTGATAGAACAATATAACATTTGAAGATCTTACCTTCGGTAATTATGTGACCTGTCATAGACTAAACGATTTACCAAAAAAGAGTTAGTTGCAGCCTAAAATAAAATGTAAGATGTTTTCAAACCCCTACTTGGTATGGAATATGGGGTTGACTATTTTCATCACTGATTAATGTGGTGATTATTTTCTCAATAATAGATTGGCTTATAAAATGCCAAAAAAACTGTCTATAACCCAAAAGATATTCACTTTACTATCATAATATTTTTCAACAAATCAAAAAATGTTTGCTGATCAATTCTCTAATTGACTGAGCTAATGGTTTCAGCTCTCAACATTAGTGGATCTCTTCCATCCAGAAGTATTTAAACACTTATCCTAGCTCAGGAGCTCCTGTCCCAACTTCCTTCCTCACACATCTAGAGGAGGTTTTACACAGTGTTACATCAACATGACCACTGTACATGTAGAGAATCAAAAACGATATGAGCACTCACACACACACACACACACACACTCTCTCCTCTAGTGTGGTAAAACAGTGATGTGACACTCATTATTTAGGACTTTCTCCTGAAGACAGAAGCTTCAGACAGCGTTAAGGGATGGAAAGGAATCAACGACCAAGTGCAAAATGTTGTAAAGGCCAGCTGATGGTTAAATGACTTCTCATTGCTTCATCTTCTTTCCACATCTTGTAAGTGCAGCTCTCACACACCTAACCTTAGTGCTTACAGACACACAGCCCTAAAGCAACTACATGTTAGCAGCATCTTATAGGTGTTTTTATATCTCCTGTTCTCTTCACACACACACATTCACACGACAAGGCAAAGAAACTAGCTGTGGTAAGTAACAAGTGAAAACGCCATCTGTCAAGCGAGAGCGCATTTGCTTCGCCTCAGCATTTTCAAGGGAATGCCTTGAAGACAAAAAGGTCCTTGTTCTCAATCTCTCCGCAAATCCCATCTCTCATTCTTCCTCCCTCTTCCTTCATCCCCCTTGCTCCGCACGCCTTGCCGCTCCGCCACCATCAGCAAAGTTGCACACATAAGCATTGGTCAGCGTTCAATTACCGTGAACACCAGGGAAGGATGGGGAAAGTACTTGACAGAGAAATGCACTTCAAGCACTGATTAAATACTGATACCAAGTATAAAAAAGTTTAGCCCCTTGGTTGTGTGTGTGTGTGTGTGTGTGTACACGCAATGAGAAAAGGAAATGGGGGGAAGAGCGCGTGTGTGTGTGTATGTGTGTGTGTGTGTGTGTGTGTGTGTGAGTAAGTGAGTGAGTGAGAGAGAGAGAGAGAAAGACAGTAAGGGGGGTTGGTGGGTATTCTTCTCTCCAATACTGATACAACTGTTTCATCATTATGACCCTCTATTACAGTACTTGCCAACTTGCTTACTACATACTTTTGATACACTCTGCAGAGTGCTGACACTAACTAAAGCTGCTGATATGGAGTCATTAGGGGGTGAAGTTTCTGTTTTTCTAGAGCCCACAGAGCTTCCCTATTACTCGTCAGTGTTTAAGAGTTGCAATGCTCATAGGCTGCTACCTGGCAGCAGATAATGGCCCATCTACAAGAGATCAATCAGAGGATATTCTGTTGCAAGGCAATGAGGTGCTTTCTTTTTTTAGCACAAGTCTGTGTGTGGGTTCATGAGCAATCAATCTTCAACATTAACTGCCATGGGAATGTGACCCCTTTCCAGCCTTCATTTGTTTTTGTCCAAATACCTTTAAAGATATTCACTCACAAGGCTAATTTTTGATTCATAGACTTTCATACAAGGTTTTCCACAAAAAAGTGAGTGTGGTCACTGATATAAAAAGGCAGCAATTATCATTGGTTGTGACAGTGAAAATGTTTTTGGGCTTGAATACATTCAAGTCATAACCCCAAAGCAAATACAGATAAGGCAACTAAATAATTTACAGCATAAAATCCAGTTTGACTGAAAAATGCCTATTTAAGCCCGCTGAATAACCAAACCTAACTTAAAAAATGAACTAATTTAGCACAGCTGACATCTTAAACACCCATTCATCAGCCCACATGAGCTCTAATTATCCCATAAACACGTCAACAGCCACTATTTGTTTATTTCAGAGCCAAGCCCCCCCAATATAAACCAAGCTCTTCCTTCCCTCGCGCCAGACCTTTGTCCGCCCGCCCGCCGCCGGTGCCATGTTGCCATGGCTCCCTCATGCCTCCGCTCTGCTCGCGCAAACGTTGAGAAATAACAACGTTGTGATGAATCAGCATCTCTGTGGCGAGCCCAGCCGGTGTACGGACGGAGGGAAACGGACCGATTCTCTCAGTTTGAACCGACAGCACAAGTCACTTAAAACGTGTGAGCTAACGTTTAAACGTACTTGCAGTAAAGAAGGCCTGTCTAACACTGAGCCGCTGCCCTCTCACCAACGGCCATGATCCAGCCGGTGGACGTTTGACAGTTACTAACGCACCACGATGACAGCCGCGGTTTATTGTGGTCGCCGGCTTTTCACACCGCTAAATAAGCAGGCAGCGAGTGGATGGGGGGTTACCTCAAGAGTCAGTAAAACCCTCCGCCACGCAAATAAAATTCCCGCACACCTACCGAACAGCTGACTGGCCATCTTACCTGTGAAGAGGCAGCAGACGGTCAGTGTGTGAAGCGACAGCGGCTCCAGTCTGTGTCCGCCACTGCCGCTTCAGCACCCCGAGCAGAGGACAGTCGAGGAAGCTAACGGTGAGGTGTTGTTATCCAGGGTGTCCTAAGTTATTAGTCTCTACGTTATTGTTTTTCATCTAGCTCCTCTTGCTTTCTAAATATCTAGACAGTCAGTAGCCACAATACAAGGGGATCCCCGGCCATACCAGCGGCACTGTGAGCCTACTCGGACTCCCCGCACGGTCTTCTAATTCCGACACATGGCTTCTTGTTTGAGCTTGACAGCCGTACGCCCCCTTTGTCTGCGTTGTTATGAAATCGCCGGTTGGTCGGTTGGCGTGGCTGTTCCAGCGCCAGACCCGGTCTCGGAAGCGCGTGTAGTACGGGTCTGGACGACAACTGGTTCGTGATGATTCAGCACTACCGGACTGCTGCCCTTTAAACGGCAGCGGCGTCGCTCAGTTCGGCTGAGCGGGAGACAGCGCGGCGGCGGCGGCGGCGGCGGCGCATACCGGGACAAGCGGAAACGGCGGTGTTGCAGCGGCGGTGACCGTGCACACTCAGCAAAACACCACCTCTATTATATTCAGCACTTTTAAAATAATAATTTCAGTTTTGGTTTCGACAAAGCTGACTCACCAGAAGTCAAACCGGCGCCTTTCGCCCACCGCACCCTCGGAGGTTGGGGTTCGCCGATGGTAGGTCGACCCGGTGCGGAGAGAGACAGTTGGAAAAAAATGTTTTTTCCTCTCACGCCTTCTCGCGGCTCTCTAGATATATCCACTCCTTCCTGGCTTGTTTTTAGTCTGTGGTCGGAGGCGCCAGACGTCAAATGATGTTTGGATCACATGGTTTCATTCATGAAGGATCTACGCAACCCGCATTTAAAGAGACACGAGACACTACTACTGTGTGATGGACTGTGTTAACAACAGTCAGCGTGGAGAGCGTGACAGGATGGCCCCGCCTCTGTGCACATGTCTAAACTTAGGGCTAACATTTCAACTACCGATTGGCTCCAACAAAAGAGATGGAACAAAAAAAAAAAGATCTGGTGTTGTCACTCTGAAGATAATGTGGTCTGTATTGGTCCACCATTTGATTTTTTTGTGATTTCCTTAAAATAAAGACAACATCATGCAATTTCAAAGTGGAAAAAGGTGCATAAGTACAGATACTGTAACACAAAAAGTCACAAGACATTTCTATAGCCTACAGGTCCTTGTTTTTAACCTGATGATCTAAAAACATCTAAGTGACACATAGATTTATATCACAGTTGTACTTCCTCTAAAAGGAGGACATGATGCACCAAAAGTGACAAGTTTCTGACTGTCACAATAGATATTTACCATTTTTCTTGAGGCCATGAAGTTGTAAAGAATTATCATTGCATATGGGGGAGGTTTAAACTTGTGTTTTCCAGATCTATTAACCATTTTTCATCCGAAGGAACTCCAGGCATTTTTATCAGCAAAGTCTGGATAAGGGGAGGAAGATGTGTTTCTTATCATTTCATGATGAAGAGCCACCGATGCCCAGACTACAGATAAAAGCAAGCTTTTGAGAAGAGGTAACATCCTACTGAGGAAACACGGCAGTGTATAAATGCTCATTATACAGGTAACTCATAGGCTGTAGTGGAAAGAAACTAAGCACCATTACAGTATATGAAGTATAGTTCACCTCTCCTCACCATTAAAGTGCTGCTTCTATGTTAATAATATCCAATCAATAATATAATAACTCTATATAAAAGAGTATTTTTGATACTTAAATATTTTTTGTTGATGATGTCTGTACTTTTACTCATGTAATATTCCACATGCACTTGTAATTGAGTATTTTACTTATTGTACTGCTGCTTTTACTTCTGAAATATTTGTTCCACCACCTCACAGAGGACAGACAGCATCCCCTTCACTCATACACACCTCTGCGCATGTTAGATGAGCATCATTAAGGCGTGTGTGCAGAAATCCTCTAGAACTGTACCTTGCAAGTTGACATGAGAGGGAAGCCCATACTGCAGTTTCACTGTTAACTGTGTGGTAACTGCCAGAACTTCCTCTTTCTGCAACCGTTTCCATCAGGCAGCTGCACAAAGCTGATACTGTATCAGCCCAGAGATCACTGTTGTCCACGGGTCACACACACACACACACATTGCTGGCAACACAGTGGTGAAACAGAGGAACACAAGACTCTGACTGCCCACGAATGCCTCTTTCTTCATGTTTGTTTATTTGAGAGAAGATTATGAGGATGCTTGCTGGTGATGATGGAGGAGAAAAAAAGAAAAAGCCCCTCCATCTACTCACTCATCCTGTTTTCTGGCACACTTCCTGGCCTCAATACGATATGCAAACCAACATGTTACTGCAAAGGTCAGTGATTACATTGATTGAATGGAGGTGACAGGTAGCATCTGGCCTACCTGTGGATAGAAATCCCATGCTGGGCTGGAGCACACACACAAGCACACACACACACACACACACACACACACACTCTCACTCACATACACGTAGTCCAAAACTTCCCACTCAGGATTATCTGCCATTGAACTGCCATCTTAGACCTTCTGCCGGTGTCAAAATGATTGACACAGAGCACATCCTCTTCACCTTAGGAGGAGAGGTGCTCAAAGCTGCCCGACCAACGAAAGGTAACAGAAGTCTAATAATGAGAAGCAAATGGAAGTCTCTCTAGGAATGGCTAATCTTAACGGACAGAGGCAGGAGCAAAGCGGAGAATAACCTTTTGGAATAAAAGAGGGATTACCAAGACACTTCAGCGGCGGTGGAAAAACCATTGCACGCACAAATAAACAGCCCGAGTGCACTAAGAGCATGCGGGCCGCAATTTAATCAAGGCACACTGGTGTGTGTATTAGTTTAGGGAAAATAAACTAATCCTACAACAGCTATAAATTGTTCAATTATAATGAGGACATGGCTCTTCACAAACCACCACTTTTCCTCCATCATTTTTACTTCACCATTATGCACCTGTGAGTTGCCTGAATAGACACACAGGCCTATCTCATTCCAACACAAAGTGGCATCTGTTAATCCACACTGTAGCAGCCCGGAGCACAGGAATGGGCCCCAATATCTGAAAAGTACTTCACAGATTTCAGGTCTGCTGTAGCTACTGCAATCTCATTACATACCCAAATGTAACCACACTTCGGTCCTCTTCTATCACACTAATTCAGAATTCGCTGATTTTTGTTTCTAAGCCAGTGGTGGAAAGTAACATTTACTCAAGTGCCGTACTTAAGCACAGTGTACTTGTATTTTACTTGAGTATTTCCATTTTATGCTGCTTTATACTTCTACTCTATTATACATGTATCTGGCATTGGTTAAGATTTTCAGATTTACTACAAGCTTATAAAATACAATGCATGCATGCAAAGATTAAACTTGTGGTTCCTTATCTTTCTGACTTGTGACCTTTTACACATTTCAGATCTAATTTCAGATCAGTCTTTGAGCTGTTAATTCCACCAGAGACATTTCCCCTCTGAACATTTCACATGGTTTCATTTTATTAACTATTTAGAGGACCAAAAAGGTTTTTTAAAAAAACACATATTTTGGTTGATAATACTTCTGTACATGTACTTAAGTAGGATATTAAATTTAGGACTTTGTAATGGAGTATTTTTATATTATGACATAGGAATTTTTACTTAAGTGAAGGTTCTTCTTCCACCACTGACAACCCCCCCGTGTTTCTGAACTTGATCAGAAGTAATAATTACATGAACACCACTACGAGAGAAGAAGGCGGGATCTGGTGAGAAATCCATGACACCTCTCATGGTCATACAGTGGGTACGGAAAGTATTCAGACCCCTTTAAATTTTTCACTCTTTGTTTCATTGCAGCCATTTTCCAAAAATCAAAAAAGTTCATTTTATTTCTCAGTAATGTACACTCAGCACCCCATCTTGACAGAAAAAAACAGAAATGTAGAAATTTTTGCAAATTTATTAAAAAAGAAAAACTGAAATATCACATGGTCATAAGTATTCAGACCCTTTGCCGTGACACTCATATTTAACTCAGGTGCTGTCTATTTCTTCTGATCATCCTTGAGATGGTTCTACACCTTCATTTGAGTCCAGCTGTGTTTGATTATACTGATTGGACTTGATTAGGAAAGCCACACACCTGTCTATATAAGACCTTACAGCTCACAGTGCATGTCAGAGCAAATGAGAATCATGAGGTCAAAGGAACTGCCTGAAGAGCTCAGAGACAGAATTGTGGCAAGGCACAGATCTGGCCAAGGTTACAAAAAAATTTCTGCTGCACTTAAGGTTCCTAAGAGCACAGTGGCCTCCATAATCCTCAAATGGAAGACGTTTGGGACGACCAGAACCCTTCCTAGAGCTGGCCGTCTGGCCAAACTGAGCTATCGGGGGAGAAGAGCCTTGGTGAGAGAGGTAAAGAAGAACCCAAAGATCACTGTGGCTGAGCTCCAGAGATGCAGTCGGGAGATGGGAGAAAGTTGTAGTAAGTCAACCATCACTGCAGCAATCCACCAGTCGGGGCTTTATGGCAGAGTGGCCCGACGGAAGCCTCTCCTCAGTGCAAGACACATGAAAGCCTGCATGGAGTTTGCTAAAAAAACACCTGAAGGACTCCAAGATGGTGATAAATAAGATCCTCTGGTCTGATGAGACCAAGATAGAACTTTTTGGCCTTAATTCTAAGCGGTATGTGTGGAGAAAACCAGGCACTGCTCATCACCTGTCCAATACAGTCTCAACAGTGAAGCATGGTGGTGGCAGCATCACGCTGTGGGGGTGTTTTTCAGCTGCAGGGACAGGATGACTGGTTGCAATCGAGGGAAAGATGAATGCGGCCAAGTACAGGGATATCCTGGACGAAAACCTTTTCCAGAGTGCTCTGGACCTCAGACTGGGCCGAGGGTTTACCTTCCAACAAGACAATGACCCTAAGCACACCGCTAAAATAACGAAGGAGTGGCTTCACAACAACTCCGTGGCTGTTCTTGAATGGCCCAGCCAGAGCCCTGACTTAAACCCAATTGAGCATCTCTGGAGAGACCTGAAAATGGCTGTCCACCAACGTTTACCATCCAACCTGACAGAACTGGAGAGGATCTGCAAGGAGGAATGGCAGAGGATACCCAAATCCAGATGTGAAAAACTTGTTGCATCTTTCCCAAAACGAATCATGGCTGTATTAGATCAAAAGGGTGCTTCTACTAAATACTGAGCAAAGGGTCTGAATACTTATGACCATGTGATATTTCAGTTTTTCTTTTTTAATAAATTTGCAAAAATTTCTACATTTCTGTTTTTTTTCTGTCAAGATGGGGTGCTGAGTGTACATTACTGAGAAATAAAATGAACTTTTTTGATTTTTGGAAAATGACTGCAATGAAACAAAGAGTGAAAAATTTAAAGGGGTCTGAATACTTTCCGTACCCACTGTATGTCCTGCTGACAGAAAGCTTCTAAAATTGGACTGTGTTTCCTCTAGGAACAGCCAATCACAACACACCTCCAGGTCAGTGAGGAAAAAGCCAGTTTACCTCGTTATTTAAGGCATATGCAAGTCTGACTTTGGTAGAGAAGAGGAATCTGATTGGGAAGAGACTGAACAGGCAGCGACATTCCAGAAGAGACTAAATAAGACACGGGGAGAGCGCTGCAGCAAATTCCATTTACCAGTACGTGAGGTGGTGACGTTATATTTGATGTTAATCCAGGGTCAATTTTAAGTCACTCTCAAGTGGCAGCTATGTGAAGAGGGTAATTTGATCTTAGTAGACATGTGCGATGGGTCCTTTGATCATAGGGTGCCATCTGCAGGGCCAGGCTGCATCTTAATTACTCACTGATGACTCTGGTCAGCCGTGCTCAAAAGCGAAACCTCAAATTGACACCATCAAACACAGAGTTGGGAAAACAAATGGAGTACTGAGAGTCAAACCAGACACAATTCACGGACAAACAAAAGTATTTGGTGCTGCTACTTTAATATTTACTTTTTGACTGGCAAACCAAACTCAGTGGTTGATATTCCAAACAAAACATTAACATGGGGATAAAATATATAGAACAATGCAGAATTAGGACGGCTTGATGGCTGATCTTTTACGTCATACTCTACAGGAATATATTGTTTCATTGTGTAGATGACATTTTTGTAGCACCTCCAGGTAAAAACATCACATTCGTCAGAACAGTTCAAGATTTGCAGTTTAAGACGCACTATGTCCTTAAGCGCGACAAATAAAAACAAAAAAATGGACAGACAGGAAAGAGGGATGTGAGGAAAATTCTCACATGCTGACAGGTGTTTTAAAGCTTGGAATGACCTTTATATGTGAGAAGCAATATTTTATCCATTCAGCCCATAGTGTTCATATGCAGCAAACAAAATAACAAAGTTATTACATTTTTGTTCAATCCATATTCAGTCTTTGTTAACAGTATAACATGGTCAAACAACAATTATTATTTGCACAATCAAGAGATGTGTACATGATGATTTAACCTGTGGCTTTTTCCTTTATTTATTTATTTTTTAAGAAAGACAAAGACGTACATTAAGAGCTTGATGATATCCCAGCAGCCATCTGCTGCCTGGCGTGTACCAGGATCCCATGATGGCCCCTTGGGTCATTATCGTTTAACAGCCCTAGATAGTCTAGAGCCCAAACAGACAGACAACAGATTGTAAATGCACTTTTGCTCTTCACTGTGTATGTGTAGACATTAATCCTGCATCACAACATAAGGCTGTAACTGTGAGCAGTTCCCCCAGAATACACCTGTGCTTGTGTATAATGTGGTTACACCACCAGGTCCACTGTCCACATGTAACTCAAGTATGAATAAATAATTTGGATGTGATTTCAGTCTGTTTTGTTTTTAAAAATTGTATGGCTGAACAGCTGGATAACATGTATGAGTACATGTTGGTACACTGTCGTGTGTGTGTGCCTGCCTGCCTCTGTGTACTCAGTGCTTCTTGATCCCTGGGCTGCGGGTGTTAAACAGGCTGAGCCCCGATCTGCCGTTCCCATTAGCCACTCCGCTGACTGTGACTCCGGGCTGCTGGAGCACCTTGTCCAGTGTAGTTTTCTTAATGGCTGCTGGAGAGATGCGCTCCTGGTCTGCTAGAAACTGCAGCTCCCTGTAAGAGGAAGGGGTAAGCCTAGTGTTAAGATATACACTACAAATGTACACGTGTGTTCAGAGTTAGAACTACATAGCATGAAGACAGTAACAGACTCTCCAATTGCTGGAGTCAGGAACCCAAGTCGCTCACTTGACGTCACTGATGAGAAATTAAAATGATCCACAACATCTTGACCAGTCAAATGATTGGGGAAGAACAGCATTAGTCGAGACAAAGCTGAGAAACCTGGTGTAGGTGACTGTAGGTGTGTCTCACCGTGTCCTGATGCATGAAGCCTCCACCGCATTGATCAGAAGGCTGCGGAAGCCACCACTCTCCATGACGTGCAGGGCGTGGATGGTGGCGCCCCCTGGTGAGCACACGTTGTCCTTCAGCTGGCCGGGATGCTGCTCCGAGTCAAGCAGCATCTTAGCTGCTCCCTGAAAAGAAACGGGAACACGAGAAAGAACTTAAGAGGTACGAGATGAGGGATCTATATGAAGGACCACTCATCATTTACGCCTACATATTCATGGAGATACTTGGCCCATCCTTCCCGCAGAAATGCTTTTCTCATCATTACAGTAGGAGTGGTGCACATATGCACTGTAATGTAGAATTAAACACAAGTAATGTTAAAGTTCTTCCAGGAAATGAAATCTAATCAAACACACAGACAGCAAGATTTGTAAAAGGTTTTCAAGGCAGCATGTTGGCTTACTGTAGGCAACATGACTATGCAGCTATTTTGCCTTTGGTGAGTGTTTCACAAAGACTAATGTGCAAACAAGAGGAGACACTCAGGCCAAGAGTGTTTACTGTGTACAACACATAACAACATCTGAAAAGACTCCTGCAGAAAAAAAAAAAATGCAGAAAGAAGCTGAACACTGAGCAGGAGACAGAGCTTGAAGCAGTCGCAACGATTACCACAACAGTTTGAAGTGAATACTTTCCAGTGATTTATTTTGAAAAATTGCCAAATTGTGATTAAAACAGTGTCTGCATTAACACATTTAATCAATAACTATGTTTACTCCTCAGGTTGAGAACAGCAGCAATTAGGAATTTCTGCTTTTTTTAAATTTCAACACCTGCGCAGACCCTGCAGGAAACAGATACATGTTGAAAATGTTTTTTTTTTTTGGCAAGTCAAAATACCCCTTAGGGTTTAATTTTTCACAGAGTTTCATCATTTTAGTGAATTTAAGTCAGCATATATATAAGACAGCAGAAGGGTACATTGAAAGCAGAAACTCAATCCTAATGTGTTTTCTGCCTCCAAATACACCACCAGTGGATCAAGGAGACTTAATATTAATAACTGGTGCAGCAAGAGAGATAAAAATGCCAGACAGGCAGAAAACTAAACACAACTGACCAACAGGGCCTGAGCTCCAAGTCTGACAGCCAGTCTCCTTGGCAGACCCATCTTCACTCCTCCATCTGCAAGAGCATCCAGGGCTGTGAACGCCTGTTTAAAAACACACATACACAGTAAGTTTTTCCCTTTAGGCAGCACTGCCATCACATCTTTAGCACATATACAGACCTCATCTATACATACAAATTTATGCTTTATCAACCATTTGATGAGTCCAAAGCTTAGTGGTTAATCCAGCTTTCTTTGCATCTTCCTTATTATTTAGCCTCTAGTCTGCATAGTATAGGGTAGAATAGTTGACTGACATCCATTTAATTCACCTCATCCTCACAGTTAGGATGGGAAAAAATGTACTTGGACACTTTCAAGACAATATTTAAAAATACCTGCCTAAAGCTCAAAATCCACGCAGGCAGTGGCTAAAACCGGCAGACGCATTTATTATTTATTTTCTCAACCACAAAAACACCTGAACGTTTTATAAAGCAGGAATGATTGAGATTTGGAAATACACACAGGGCAATACAAGCCATTAACACAGCTGGGCTCCCTTGTGCGTTCTAAAGGAGACATTCATTAGAGAAAAATGTATCCCTCCTCTCTCTACTAGTGTTATTCCTAGGTCCAGACCTCAAGCCTGATAACATAAAAAAAAAATATTACCAGCTTCTAAACAACAGTGAGCATTGAGCATGCAGAGGCTTTTAACAGACAGTCTGCATTGATTTAACAGCTTTGTATACAGCCAAAATATCGTTAATCAACTCATTGCTGCTTACAGCTACGAAGATCTGCTTAGTTTTCTCTATATCTTATTGTGAGCTAAATAAATAAATAACATTATCACTTTTTGGTGTTGTTTACTTGTGATTGTCATTATTTTTGACATTTTACAGACTGAATAATTAATCACAAAAAATAAGGGATAATAAAAATAACAAATCGTTAGTTCAGCCCCAGCTAAGAAGCCAGACAGCTGAAGATGTAGATAAGTAATGGCAACCAGTCTTTCAAAAACACACAGCACATCAGATCATTCCCACATCAATCCAAATAAGTCTCTGTAGCGCTCAGTAGAGTGCAAAAACAAGTGTTTGGAAGATTAGATAATAGCTTTGCAGATACAGAAGCTACAAGATGGGAGGTACAAAATTATCAAAAATGAATTCTTCGACTGTTAACAAAAAGTAGTCATTTTAGGTCGTTATGTTGAATCCACTTTAGGATAAAGTATTGTGTACCAATTGTGGTTGGATCCCCTACACCTCACATAGACCCCTTTATGTGACAAACACACAGCCCTGAAGTAACTTACGTAAGCCGGCCCACTGCCACTCAGCCCGGTGACTGCGTCAATGAGGTCCTCCTCCACCTCAGTGCAGAAACCCACACTGGCCATCAGCTGCTCCAATAACTTGCCGTCCTCCACCTGAAAAGGAGGAGGACAACTTGCTGGTAATGATATGAGAGAATCAGTTAAAGTCTAGTTCAACCTCTGCGCAGTCTCTCCACTTTACCTCTGCATGTGTCCCAGTGGCGTACACTGTAGCTCCCTCTCTCACCACCACTGGAGTGTTAGTCATACACCTCATGACTTTAGGAGTTGAACGGTACTGAAGCAGCTTCTGTTAAATGACAAGAATGGGAACACAGGATAGGTGCGTAGAGGAGGTGGGATGTAAAACAATTTTCTTTGCCGTGTTTGGAAGCATGCCAAAACAGCTTGATTAAACTTAATGTGAGATAGGGAGGATGAGAGAAAACAAATTAGAAGATAGACGGGCTTGAGGAGAAGACAGGAAAGACTAAAGTAATTATGTAAATCACAAGAGGGATAAAACAATACCACACAAACTGTCGTCTGGTGCGTCAGCAGATTAATAACTAAGAGGAAGAAAATGAAAGTGACAGAGACTGACCTTCTCTATGGAGTTGATGGTGACCCCTGCCGCACACGAGACTATGAGATGACGGTCCTCGATGTCCGGCCCAATCTCATCCAGAACGAAGGGGATGATGTGGGGTTTCACAGCCAGGAACAGCACATCACTCTTACTGACGGTCTCCTTGTTGCTAGTTGTCAGGTTCACCCCCATTTTCTGCATAAGAAGACAAAGAGGGAAGTGGTGATGGTGAAGTGGGAGAATGTTAAAAGGTATGGACCAAAAAATGAGGAAGGAGGCAAACAGGTGTCATTACAGCAACATACACACCACATGTTGAGCAAGCCCACACTCACACACGTGTTTCCATTTCACTTCTCATTTCCAGACGCCACACAAACAAAGTAGAAACATGTCTTCTCACCCTCAGCCCCAACACAGTGGGCAGGTCTGTGTCTGGGGAGCTGGCTGTAATCCTGTGCGTAGCAATAACACCTGGGGAGGGAGACAGGAGGAAATGGAGAGTGAGGTATGAGGATGTACAAAGAGATGGGAAATGACAACTGTAAAGAGAAGACCCTAGTGATCCCCAGAGGGAAGATTCACATGTTAAGGCAGCACAAAAAATAGTCTCAAGAGGTAAGAGGAACAATTTAAAATGAATATACAAAAACAGAAAAATGCAGGAAAATACATTAAAGCACTTAACATTTAATAAATTACAATATTCAGGATTTGTGAATGTGAAAACAGCTGTGCGAACACAGTAATGAGTCTAGTTGTGCAACTTTGCAGGCAGGTAGAAAGTGATGATGGTTGTATGATCTGACATTAATGACTTTGGATTCAGTTCAAGGCAAATATAGTGCACAGCAAAGAAAGAAGCCTCACCTGCAGCCGTGAACCCTTTCACCAGTGCGTGAGCCAGCTGGCCCGCTCCAATAAATCCAACACTCATCCTGTCAGATGGTGTTGCCTCTTAAACCTGTACAAAAAAAAAAAAACAGTCAGAGAGCTGCTGCAGACTGTCATGCATGGCAAAGACCCAAACCCCAAAACACAACACCGCCTTTCACATTGTGACCAGGTGTGAAGCCCAGTCTTTGCTTGTTCATTTCAGCAAGTCTTTCCTTAAACTGAAAAGTACAGGACAAGGACAGGCTTTGGTTATGATGTAACCTAGAGAAAACTGCTGGAGCTGGCCCATAGAGAGTGGACGATGATGAAACACCTCCTCTGACACTCTGGCAGCACCCATGGATGACTTTACGGGCACATTTAACTTACTGACTTACAGCTGTGAACTCTACATTCAAATCAAATTAATGTAACAAAAATCTTTCAAGTCCAAGTACCTGCCTTGATTGAAATGTATGAAATTAATTGTTCTTATGTAATTTACACGTTGCTTTGGCAATAATATTGTTGTTATGCATTCATGCCTATAAAGCTGATTTGATTCCGAGGTGAGCAGGCAAGCTGAGTTTATAACGCTTTTATTGAAAATCAGCGGTTTGTCAAAATGTTTCACTGATAAGTTCACCTTTTTACACTGGCTAATGTTTGCTAACAATGATACTGATAGCGTTTCCAAGCTAGCTGCCTGTTCTCGGCTAGCTCGGCTTCACCATCAGAAATGAATGGGAAATTCGACATATTCATAAAACACAGACATACCTTTCTAGACGTCCCGACAGAGCTCCCTAAGTTGACAGATGTGAGTTGACGACGTGACCGGCGGCAGAAAAAAACAGAAAACACCACTTTTTGTGTCAACGTGGCTACCGTTTTGCTCAACCCTCATGTGCGCCGTAACTGTAGCTGACAGCGACACTGGCCAATCACGACAGAGATTCTCAGAGCTCTGACCAATGAGAAGCTATATCACGGAACTTGGGCGGAGTTTCCAGTCCGCCACGCCCAGTTGCATCAGTCTGGCTTTGAGCGCGGAGAAGCTGCCAGTAAAAATGTAGGTCAAATATAAGAACCGTGAGGTGTAAAGTAGGGTAGGTTATGTTTATATTTCGCAAAGCCAGTACGAATTCCGCTTCTGCTCAGGTCTTGTGAGACTGATTCAACACAGATAGACTGGACTGTCAGTGTGTGGGTGGAGAGGAGAGTACTAATCTTATTAATAAAATTCAACATACTGTACTTAGGTAATATACTTTTGTCTTCTTTGACAACTGCCTCTTAACACTTTAAGTCACTACAGGGGTCCTACCTCAGTATTCCTGCATACATACACACCCACACTCTAAAAATAGATTAATATAATCTTTCAAACTCTAAATAGATAGATAGATTAATCGACTAATCATTTCAACTCTAGTGTCTGTACAAAGGTTATCTCAGTTGTTATGGCACGTATCTGAGCCCCTTTAAAAATAATATTTTTCTTAAATGCTGTAAAAACCACCAGATAAGATGTGCAGTTTTTATGATACACCAGAAACAAATGCATCTTTTTTTTCTTTTTCTTTTTTTGTGAATCAGCACCAGAGACAGCATGTCACCTTTTCACATGCCAACAGGAAAAATCTTCCACTAGAAGGATTTGGGCACATGTTCAGCGTTCATTTTTTTTTGACTCACCAAATACACTTCAGGGCACCAGAAGTGGCTTGAGATATTTGCGGGACCTGCATTTGAATGTAGGATTGTTATTCTAAGCCTGTAGACCAGTGCTTCTTCCTCTCCCTTGGATTTGACAGACACTGAAATAAAGCAGAATCGGATGGCGTGTACACTAATGAGCTGTGGCACTCAAAATACAGTTTGGCTGCCCGTCCCTTGGTAGTTCACCAATGCATATTCTCAAAATTAGCCATGAACTTGGTCTGCAACTGTCAGTTTGATGCTAAAATCTCCCCACTGCACATTTTAATAGGACTGACCCTCCTGTCTACCTACCTGTCTCTTCCTCCCTGTATTTCTCATGCCATGCCATACCATGCCATGCCAGACTAAATTTAGTTTGAGGGACCTCGTTCCATTTTATTTTCTCACACTGCTGTGGGACAGGAATGCAGACTGAGGGATTGCATATGCTCCGGTCTATATATAAAGCAGAATGCAAGGCGCTCCAGCAACACCAGCTGTTAGGATACTCTTCCTCTTCAGTCAGCTGGCAGACTGACAAAGTTCATCGGTTTATTCTCTACAGGTGTAAACACCTTGAAATAGTGATTTATTTTGCTAAAGGCCTTCGCTAGGATCTCTGAAATACTGAGAGAATTGCTCCAAACTGATTGAATTGTTCACTGATGTGTTCTGTGATTTTTTTCTCCTTTCATGATGGTGTATTTCAAAGCCTTCTCCACACTGCCTAATGTAGATAGATAATGAATCACTTGATTCTGTTGTATTTTAAAGGGGCACTCCACCAATTTTCAGTTCAAAGTTCTACTTAGCCTGTGAAAAAAGGTTGTCTTATGGTTATGGAGAAGCTTTCTAAATTTTGCAAAAAAAAGCAAACCCTGATGATGTCATGGTGATGTCATCAGGGTTATCTCAGATTGGGCTTGAGAGTTTTTGTCACAGAAAGTCTGCGTTACAAACTGGAAGTGTATGGTTAGAAAGAAGTGGGTATTTAGGTACTTTCTGATAAAAGATGCTATTCAGTTGCATTATGGGAAATGTAGAACCTAGCGTTTTTGGAGCCAGAGCCCTAATATAGACTCTGCTGATTTGATTTCAACCATTCTTTTTTTTATCTGTCTCTTGTGAGTGCCTCAACTTTACAATAGTGCATTTCTAAATCACTGGAATAACCATTTAATCTATTGTTTTTGCCTTAGAATAGTTGTATTTAAATATATTTAGTAATATCTAGATAGATTTTGTCATTTCAAGATGTAAACTCTTCCTCAAGTCAGTCCAAGTTCTTAAATTCCCCCAAACTACACAGAGGACTTGATGTCAGTGTCCTCAGCAGTAGCTGCAACCCTGATGTTTTGTTTCTTATGATTTGTCAAACATCATCAGAAGAAGAGGTTTTGAGGTAAAGGATGTCAGACTGTCTCGCCTAATGTGCCTGTGTGTGATCTTTCTCAGAATAAATTAGAACATTTTAGGGAATTAGGGAACAATATGATGATTAATTCCCTGATGTTACAAAGTGCATAATAGCAGATGGAGTGGTGTATGATTGGGTAGGGCACAGTGCCCCCTTCCCCTTGTCTCAACGGTTTGTGGAATAATTACCCACAAAACTGTTCACCGAACCAAATCTCAAAGAAGCTGAACATTTCAGTGATGTATCCCTGCAACTCTGTGTCTCAGTCACACACACACACACACACACACACACACACACACACACACACAGAGTCAATTTGCCACTGCCTGCCTCTGTACTATCTATCACTCAGACTCGGCATGAGTGCTGAGGCGTGACAACACTCATTCGGTCTTTCTTTTTTTGACAAAACCCCAAGAGATTTATTAAAAATACCACAGTTTTTTTTCTTTTCCGCACACAGCGACAAGCGGATCTAGGTGAAGTGTTCACAACAATTTGTTGCATGCAGTGATTAGGGCCCAGAGGTGTGTATGTGTGTGTGTGTCTGTGTGTGTGTGTGACTACGTAGGAACGAGACAGCAGGATTGAGAAAAGCGAGAGAAAGAGAGAGAAAGTAGCTTTGTTGAGCGTGAGAAGATGTGCATATTTAATATCAAATACAGACAGAAAATCTTTCCCAAGTGTGCATACGTCTCCCTTCTGCAGTCTGAGACAAAAATGAGAGACAAGAATGAATACAAATGAAAAAAGAAATGACAGCGGAGAAGTTAAGGCATCCAGTGTAATGTCAGCTTTCAATTTCATGTAAAACCCAAAACAAATAAAGGATTTCCCACAGCACATCACAAAATCTCACAGACAAATCTGAACAAAAATCCCAAAAGCACGTGAAGAATGGAAGCTGTATTATATCTCATACTTCTTCTGCATGTCTCAGCTCAGCAGCTGTTTAGCACAGAGAGAGAGAATGAAATTACTGAATTAGATAACAGAGATTTTCTTTGTTGATAATGGTTAGTCAGAAGGTTGAGGACGGCAAACTGTGGTCACAGGAGGACATTTGTTGATTGTGCTCTTTTTTGTTGGTTCACTGGTGTCCACCAACATGGCCCCAGTTTCTGTATTTTGACCATGTAGTGGAAATAATAATACTCTTAGTTATATATAGCACCTTTAAAAATAAACAAAGCTAAACAGTAGCAGGATATAGGTGGCAATGGCGCAGTGCATGAGTAATAATAATCTGAACATACGTTAAAGAGGACAGGAGCCTGCAGATTGGTGTTTACAGAAAACCCACACACACAGACCAATACCTACTCTTCGATTCACACCACCCACTGGAGCACAAGCTAGGGGTCATGAGAACACTGCACCACAGAGCGGAAAACATACCAACAAGCGCCCAAGCCAGAGAGAAGGAACAGAACCACCTGAAGGGGGCACTTACAGCCTGTGGATACCCTAAATGGACCTTTGTGAAGACAGCCACAAGATCCAAGAAGAACAAAACTACAGGGGAGGAGGAAAAGAAGGTCAAACGCAACAACATTGTGATTCCATACGTGTCTGGAGTATCAGAGAAACTCAGGAGGATTTTCAACAAACATAACATCCCTGTGTTTTTTAAACCCAAGAACACACTAAGACAGATGCTGGTACACCCCAAAGACCGCACACCCAAACACAAGAAAAGCAATCTAGTGTATGCGGTCCAATGCAGTGAGGAATGCACAGACCTGCATATTGGGGAGAATAAACAACCACTACACAAACGCATGGCTCAACACAGAAGGGCCAACTCCTCAGGTCAAGACTCTGCAGTCTACTTACATCTGAAGGACAGAGGACACTCGTTTGAGGACCACCAGGTGCACATTTTAGACAGAGAAGATGGATGGTTTGAAAGAGGTGTCAAGGAAGCCATCTACACCAGGGTTGAGAAGCCGTCATTGAACAGGGGAGGGGGTCTACGCCACCACTTATCCCCCACGAAACGTCTTCCAGTATCTTCAACCAAGTCCAGTTGCCCTTGATTTTAACCTTCGTTGGAGAATCTGAACATAGTTTAGGGTTGTGGAATCAGGAATTAAACTAACAGGTTTGTTAACCCATTGTTATTGCAAAATCAGGAAGGCACATTCTTTAAACTCCATAAATGGGATTACAAAAAAGAATCATAAGATATAGGCAGCTATTTCAAATGTCACAGTATACTTACAAGTTCACTTACAGGGTCTGGACAAAATAACAGTGATGCAATCCAATACAGTAGCCCTGCCATGATGTTGAGACTGTATTGCAAATATAATTTTGCTAGTTGCTTCTATTATTTTGTACACCCCTGAAATTGTTAAAAATGAAACCCCAGGTCAGATTTGATATTTTGATTTTGAGTGCCTACACAGTGAGAGCCCGTACTCTTTTGCACACAGTAGCTTCCTACAGGATGCTAAGCTAGGGGAGCTGGCATAGATTCAAATCCTCTGGGACCAAAGACTTAGCCTTCAACAATGTTCCACACAACATTTGGAAAAACAGGAGCCAAGAGCTACAGGGGGGAAGCTGACATCAGCAACATGCGCCATCAGAGATTAGTCACAACAGCGAGCCAGCAGTCCCCTGTCCCTCCATGTCCCCCCGGCTGGACATTCAGGAAGGGACAGTTATGACGGACACCTGTCGCAGCTCATCTCTGTCAGAAGAGTTCATGCACCATAGGCTGCGTCTGTGTGTGTGTGTGTTTGTGCAGCAACATGGTTTTGTTTAAGACAGAGGCCTGCAGGGAGTGAGATGTAAAATGAGTGCCAAACATGGAACAGCTGCTAAATGGGGCTCTGCAGAGGAGAAAGGAGTACACAGTCCTTAATGCAGCTAAAGATTGCTCTGTGGCAACCCTGTCCGTCACTTTCAGTGGTAGCTTTCTCTGGGCTCTGTCATGTTCCACTTATGTTATATCCTACTTTGGAAACATTAGTCAGAACAAGAGTGCAAGTGGAGCGAGAGCTGTTTCCAGAGGGCCCGTCGACAGAAATAAGTCAGGACTTATCTGTGCATTCGAAAGCAACACACACACACACACACACACACAATATAAAAGTGTTTGTTCAACAGCACAAAGTTATTTATTCCTGCAAAACCACCAGTTACATAAATCCACTTATAATCCACTGTTCATCCGCTCTTTCTATGTTTTCACTTGTAATTACTTACTGATTTACAAAAACTGGCACAATGTCTAAAACAGTCGACACAGTGACGTTTTCTGTGATCTTAGACAGATTTGGATACAAGAGCAGCCAACTGGTGTTGGATTTGCTGCTGAGCACCACGACAGCCTTGCTTTACGTATGCAGTGGCACGGTGGCTTCCCGAGGACTTAATAAAGTACATCCATAGCACTCAGAGGCGTGACAGGGGAATACATTGATCCTGAATTAGAGAGACGAGATTCACTGAGGTGAAAGCAGAGGGGGTGAAGGATGGAGAGCAGAAGGAGGAAGTGGAGGAGGGGACTTGTGCAGCATTGTGTGAGAGAGAAATGGAGGGAGGGAGGGTGAAAATCTGGAGAGACAGAGTTAGAGGAGACAGTTAGAGAGAGAGAAATCTTCATCAAGAAAAAACGAGATGGACAGGAGAGACTGGTAAGGCTGAGTTGTGGCAGCCTGATGTCTTCTTCTGTTTTAATCCTGTGGAACAAGAAGATAAAAGCGCTGAGAGAGACGATGGCGGAAAGGCCTCTGTCTCTCCTCCTTTACCCCCAGAGTGTGAAGGAATGGGGGGATTTAAATTCACACTCTCTTGAGTGTGAGCAAATGATGGGAATTGGTAAAAGATGGCATGTGATGAATATCTGTTGGGCTATGTGCTCAGATTGACAAGATGTCAAAATGATGTCATGAGCTCACAAGTGGTTTAAGTGATGAAGAGAAGAGATGATAAAGGATGGGAGCAACGGAGGGAAGCAAATACAAGATATAAACTAAACCCCGAAAGAATTGTCTGTCCCTGTGTACAAACATAGACCCCACTGAAGATGATTTGAGAATTACATTTAAAGGTGATTACACAGTTGCATATTGAGCTAGGGTCATGGAGTCGTACACCACCTGAACAACGCTTGTGCTTGTGTGGCACTGGAATACAGACTATGACATCCTCAAACTTGAGGGACCTTCAATTTTGAGCATGACTAAAATAACCAACTTATAATAACCTCAACTAATTATTTAATGACACGACCTGGAAAAAGAAGACGTGCATACTTGACCATGTTATTCAGTAATTTTATTTATGTGATGACATGGAGGTAGAAGAAATAAAACATGCTTAAACGAAGGCAAAAAGGCAGACAGAGTTGTTTTGTATATGGAATATTTTCAGACCTAAACTGAACAAAATTATAAACACAACACTTTTGTTTTTGCCCCCATTCATCATGAGCTGACCACAAAGACCTAAGACTTTCTCTATGTACACAAAAGGCCTATTTCTCTCAAATATTGCTTACAAATCTGTCAAAATCTGTGTTAAGCTGATGATACACAGAGCAACTTTTAGAGCAATGGTGCTGGGTAATGTTGCTGTCAATGGTAATGAGTAAAGATTATTACCGTAATCCCCTTCCCCCATCACTCCGCCACCCTCCCCGCACCACCGCTATCCATTCAAAACATAGTCGGACTTGCCACTAGCAACATTGCCCAGCAACATTGCTCAAAAAGTTGCCCAGTGTATCATCAGCTTTAGTGAGCACTAGTGTGGCATATCAAGATGCAGGCCAAAAGGCCACTCGAAAAGTTTCACTGTGTTGGTGGGGTCCGGGGGTGTCCGGAAACCAGTCAGCATCTGGTGTGACCACTATTTGCCTCACGCAGTGCAACACATCTCCTTCCCATAGAGTTGATCAGGTTGTTGATTGTGGCCTGTGGAATGTTGATCCACTCCTCTTCAATGGCTGTGCAAACATTTTCAAGTGGCCTTTTATTGTGGCCAGCCTACAGCATACCTGTGCAATCCCCACGCTGTCTGATCAGCATCTTGATATGCCACACCTGTGAGGTGGATGGATTGTCTCAAAGGAGAAGAGCTCACTAACACAGATTTAGACAGATTTGTGAACAATATTTGAGAGAAATAGGTCTTTTGTGTACATAGAGAAAGTCTTTTATCTTTGAGTTCAGTTCATGATGAATGGGGGCAAAAACAAAAGTGTTGTGTTTATAATTTTGTTCAGTGTATGTTAAATAAATTTATTTTTGTATTGTGATATTTAGCAGTTTATTTACACATCTAGCAGACAAAATTATAATTCATTTGGAGCTGTGTTTCTGGAGACCTGATAAAAGTCCAATATTCACTCTCTTTAACTCTGTTTTTGTTCTCCACCAACTCCTGAGGAAAATATCTGGTCCTTTAGCTGCCAAATGGTCTACTGTGCTCACCAGCTTTGCTAACTGCGTCTGTCTGCTGTTTAGTGCTGACAGGTAGTATACAGTGGGTTTCTTTGAGTTTTTTCACAGAAAACAGCTGCTCATGTTGCAACAATGAGCTCAAAGATGCTTAAACGCTGTGTAAACTGAGGGGAACTGAGTTGGTGAAAAATCTCTGTGGGTTCATCTTTATGAGTGAAACCTTTTACAAACACATAGTCAGATAGTGTTTGGAAACTTGCAAGTGAAGTTTTTTAAGTGTAGAATCCCAAAGCATGTGTCACAATATGTACAAAACCACACAGATCTGCCAGTGTAAATGTAGTTAATGGAAAATAGATGTTGAATATATACACACACACACACACACACACACACACACACACACGTGCAGGTCATATAATTAGAATATCATCAAAAAGTTGATTTCTTTCAGTAATTCCATTCAAAAAGTGAAACTTGGATATTATATTCATTCACTACACACAGACTGACATATTTCAAATGTTTATTTCATTTAATTGTGATGATTAAAACTGACAACTAATGAAAATCCCAAATTCAGCATCTCAGAAAATTAGAATATTACTTAAGACCAATACAAAAAAAGGATTTGTAGAAATGTTGGCCATCTGAAAAGTATGAACATGAAAAGTATGAGCATGTACAGCACTCAATCCTTAGTTGGGGCTCCTTTTGCCTGAATTACTGCAGCAATGCGGCATGATATGGAATCGATCAGCCTGTGGCACTGCTCAGGTGTTATGAGAGCCCAGGTTGCTCTGATAGTGGCCTTCAGCTCTTCTGCATTGTTGGGTCTGGCGTATCGCATCTTCACAATACCCCATAGATTTTCTATAGGGTTATGGTCAGGCGAGTTTGCTGGCCAATTAAGAACAGGGACATCATGGTCCTTAAACCAGGTACTGGTAGCTTTGGCACTGTGTGCAGGTGCCAAGTCCCGTTGGAAAATGAAACCTGCATCTCCATAAAGTTGGTCAGCAGCAGGAAGCATGAAGTGCTCTAAAACTTCCTGGTAGACGGCTGCGTTGACCTTGGACCTCAGAAAACACAGTGGACCAACACCAGCAGATGACATGGCACCCAAACCATCACTGACTGTGGAAATTTTACACTGGACTTCAAGCAACGTGGATTCTGTGCCTCTCCTCTCTTCCTCCAGACTCTGGGACCTTGATTTCCAAAGGAAATGCAAAATTTACTTTCATCAGAGAACATAACTTTGGACCACTCAGCAGCAGTCCAGTCCTTTTTGTCTTTAGCCCAGGCGAGACGCTTCTGACGCTGTGTCTTGTTCAAGAGTGGCTTGACACAAGGAATGCGACAGCTGAAACCCATGTCTTGCATACGTCTGTGCGTGGTGGTTCTTGAAGCACTGACTCCAGCTGCAGTCCACTCTTTGTGAATCTCCCCCACATTTTTGAATGGGTTTTGTTTCACAATTCTCTCCAGGGTGCAGTTATCCCTATTGCTTGTACACTTTTTTCTACCACATCTTTTCCTTCCCTTTGCCTCTCTATTAATGTGCTTGGACACAGAGCTCTGTGAACAGCAAGCCTCTTTAGCAATGACCTTTTGTGTCTTGCCCTCCTTGTGCAAGGTGACAATGGTCGTCTTTTGGACAGCTGTCAAGTCAGCAGTCTTCCCCATGATTGTGTAGCCTACAGAACTAGACTGAGAGACCATTTAAAGGCCTTTGCAGGTGTTTTGAGTTAATTAGCTGATTAGAGTGTGGCACCAGGTGTTTTCAATATTGAACCTTTTCACAATATTCTAATTTTCTGAGATACTGAATTTGGGGTTTTCATTAGTTCTCAGTTATAATCATCAAAATTAAAAGGAATGAACACTTGAAATATATCAGTCTGTGTGGAATGAATGTATATATTATACAAGTTTCACTTTTTGAATGGAATTACTGAAATAAATAAACTTTTTGATGATATTCTAATTATATGACCAGCACCTGTATATGTATATATATATATATATATATATATATATTTGACCTGTTGTTTGAAGACATATTAGGTCTGTGATAATTTGCAAACATTCCTCAGTCACACTGACCACAAATGTGTAATTGTGAATTTTGTGTATTTCCAGTGCATGTCATCTTGGAGTTGGATGAGACACCGTAGAGACACATCTGTTTTTTAAATGGGCTGTACATTTTATCATAGACAGAATGAAAGATTTCATATAGAGGTTTAAAAGACACCAGCCTCTTATAAATGCTGTCTCATGGCTTCAACATGAGTGCAGACAGCTCATGTTTATTTTTGGCAGCCTGGATAATGTCCGTGGATCGCAGGCGTGGGGCTTTCAGATGACAGGGATGCCACAGATGCCAATGCCAGATTTGCTATTTATATTCAAGAAGATTATTTGAGCAGAAATACAAGGAGCAAGCAAGTGTGTGTTTGTGCTATGCCGCAGGTTTTATGAGGATTTGGCAGGACATACCAGTGGGCCCTGGTTGCTTGTGTGAGGCTTGCTGTTCTCCCAAAATCTCTCAGAGGGCAGAAGGGGTGACTTAAAGAGATGGGGTATCACCTCAGTGGGGTGTGGCAGGGGGAACGTGGTGGGACATTCCTTGTTCACATTCCACTATGCTCCCACATTGACTTTGGGGTGTCTGGGTGCCTCAGCAGCAGACCCCCCCCCCCCACACACACACACACACACTAGATTTTATGTGTCTTTAAATTTGAAATAAATGCACAAACTAATTCATAAACAGTGAAGATTAGTAACTTAAACCTGTTAAGTCAGTGCTGTGTAATATGCTTCCACATGCTACACTCGTGAGTTAGTGGGCATTTGTGAGGAGACAAATCGTATCCTCTGGGAGTAGACTAGGTCCGCCACATACAGTCCAAGGTTGACGAAGGAGAATACTGCCACCACCACCTTGCTGTCCCACGGACACTTCCCCAGAGGGCATGATGATGGTCTTGATGGAGAGCCATATTTTGTGTCAAAGCAGAACACCGGCCACACCACTGATGCACTCAGGTAGAGCAGGACTTCCAGGAGGGTGCACACCACCACGAAGCGGTCAAAGGACATGCAGCGCACAGCTTTTGTCCGTCCACCCACCGTCATTATGACCACCAGCGTGGTCAGAGTGAAGCAGAAAGCATACACGACAACACAGTAGATTGTGGCAGCATAACGGGAATACTCGCTCCCGTTAGCCAGAGCTCCAAAGATGATGAAGGCCACAAAGCCCTGAACGACTTTTAGGAGGCCAGAGGCTGTGGCCATGTAGCCCACCACGGTGCGACCTGGTCTGGCACGGCACAAGGCCACTTCAGCCCCATAGGCCAGAGCACCCAGGATGGAGCAGACGGTCACTGCGATGCGGAAAATTCGGACATCACAGCCTGCGTAGGGGCACTCAGAATGGACAAAGAAGAGCGGGTAGACCACAGAGGCTGTCACATACCTACAGGAGAAGGCAGAAAAACATGAGTGTAGATTTGATGTCATCAAACCAGGATAATAAAGTCAGTGGATAAGTCGTAACCCCTGTCTTGGTTCAAAGATGGCTACAACCACTTATCCCGTATTTGACCACTTGTTCTCATGTGATTGATGTTCCTCACGTGGGTCATGTGATGACACCTGATCCAGGTCCATTCGCTGATGAAGACCATGCGATACAGTTGAAAGGTCTGACAAAGCTAGTAAGTGGACCTTAAGTGGATATTATTTTGTACTTAAAGCTGTAGGCTAATCACTTTTTGGTGACTTGGGGGCAGGACAACAAGCTGTAAACACAACACTCGTGTGTTAGCCTATCACCTTATAAAGTTGATATAATGTCAGCTAAATGCGGTTTATTTACAAATTCAGCAGACACAGAGCAACATTATTAGTCCTTTAGAGTGGAGTGTCCACCTGATGAAAAGTTTAATATTTATATTTATATTTCTAATATTATAATATTCACTCTCCTTTTAGCTCTGTTTCGCTCTTCACCAATATCTGGCTCTTGAGTTGCTACATGTTCTGCTACGTTCACCAGCTAGTTGTTAACTTTCTCTGTCAGTTGATTGGTGCTGGTGAGATAGCCTACAGTGGGTTTATCACAGCTTTTTCGCTAAAAAACGCTGTTTGCTGCTGATTGAAGTAAAATTCTGAGAGCGGTGAGAGTGAACCAAAACAGTGAAGTTGCAGTAAAACCCTAACAACAAGCTGAAAGATGCGAAAACGCTCTGTAGCACTGATGGTAACTGCAGAATCAGGTGATAATTAAATAACTGTCAATACGAGGGACTCCTTTCAACTTACACACAATCATTTGTTCCATTGTTAATGTCAAAATATTAATTATATAGCAGCTTTAAGCATTTTCTGGGCAGAGTATTACAAAATCGCCCCCTTTTATAGCTTTTGACAGTGGTCAACCAATGTATGGTAATGTTATATATATGTTGTATATATAATGTTATATATCACAATGTATATGGTAATGTTAAAAGCCAAAAGGTAATATTGTAAAAAGTAGTTAATCAAAAGTAGCTTACTGTGGATCTTACTGAGTGTGGACAGAATTTCTATACAAGAAACGAAAGTTTTTAACAGTGTGAGGGCACTGCTTGAAACTATGTAAGATTTTTGGAAAGCTCTATAACCATACCATGGTGCTACACAGTATTCCTTTGTACTTTCCCACACAGTATTAAGAAGTAACTGACACAGATAATTAAAGGTTCATTTAGGTCTGTGTCTGATGATCTGTGTGTCGGTTAATTTTTTCAGTGTATTTGAATTGTGGATTGTTGGGACAAAGTATTGTTATGTGTGCACTTAATGTGTTTTTTTACATGATGGAAACAAAAGATGTGGAAGCACAGGTATGTGCCGAGTTTAAGCATCACCACCTCTGACCCAAGTGAGGAACAGAGTTACACCTGAACATGTAACTTACATGAGTGTTGCGAAGGCAGCACACGTGACCGTGAGGTTGTCCCAGGATATGGGCAGGCAACTGTAGAGACGAGTAGCATCCAGGAAAAACACCACAACCGACATGGCGAAGCAGAAGCACCACGCCGCCATACAGAACACCCCGTGTGAACCACTGAAGCCGGCACTGTGGGTTACCATTGCAATCACAGCACAACCCATAGCTAGCTGGCAGAGGCGGGCCGCACCCAGAGGTGAGCAGAGGGCCCTCTTGTTGAGGTATGGTCCCCCCTGTGAATCCATAACTGGGTGAGTGTAGGAGAAGACAATAAATAAACAATCTACAGTGAGACGTTCTGGATGTCCAGCAGTTGCACTGTAGATGATGATGTGGAGTTTAAAGTTGAAACAGTTCAAAGTTTTATGCTTTAGCTCAAGTCCAAGCAAGTCCCACAGAAACGAGAACTAAGGAGCAAAAGTTGTGATTGTGATCGTTACATCCAGAGATCACATCCAGCCTGGAGTCTTTCTCATTCCAGGGTTTGTCCGTCAAAGAAAAGCGAAACAGTCTTAAACAGTCTCATACATTCAAAGAAACAATACAGCTTCAATCTTGGCCCTCAGTGCTGTTGCATGAAGCAGCCTCAACAATGTGGAAACTTCCAGCGTCCTTGATGAACATGTGGCAGGATGTCCCGATGCTCAGGTGTTTTAAAATACTATTGTTACCTTATGTGAGCTCTGGGTTCTGCAGGGTCGCACTCCGCTCTTTGTGCTGCGTTTACAGACTTGGTGGGAACTTTCTACACTATTTCTGTGTTGATGAATCAGAGCATGTCACAGACAAAAAGTAGAGGAAATCTCCCTTTGAGATCTTCTGTAAGAGCTCAAGCTGGCCAAGCAGACATACACACACACACACACTCACCTTAGGTGCGGAGAGATCACACTGAATCATCATTCACAAATATCCTGACTCAATACTGTGCGCCCAGAAAACCAGGGAAGATGGGTTGAAGTTTCCACCTAACTGTAGTTACGTTTTGATAAGTAATTTTCTATCACAAGAACCTACAGATCCTGTAAGTCCAGGATGTTTAGCCAGCAGTTGTCGGTCGAGTCGAGTCTTCTGGGAAATGGCTGCTATCGGAGCCTGGTCGAGTCCAACCCTTCAGCTGAAATGGTCCGGTCCAAACTCAGAATCTCCTGGTAATTCTTCTTGGATCAGTTATCCAGATATGTTTGATTTGTATCTGTTGCTGAACACGCTCATAGCGTGAATCCACGTAGCCACATGAGTCAAAGACCCCAACCTCTCCTCAAATGTCAACACTCATCTTCTTGCTTTCTCGCTGTCACACACTCTTCCTGTCACACTTTCTCCTTCCTCACTGTCCCTTGCTGTGCCGTGAGGAGAGGGGGAGCTGCCGGTCAGTCAGACCAGAATGGAAGTTATTTAGGGTTGGGCCATCACCACATGAGTGCTGAAGGGATATGTACATGTGTTTGGGCGTGGAGTTGGGGCACGCAGACACATTACAGACCCTGCAGAATGAGGTGAGATAACTGACCCTATGATGTCAAAGACATACACAGATCAGGATCAATATGCAATAATCAGGTGACACTTACACAGCTGGGAGTGTAGATTTGGCATGGTCCGAGAGATGTTTAGGTTGGTAAATCACATTTTCCTCCCACCACACTCACACTACTTTTTATTCATGCAATTTTTTTTTCTCTTATTTACTTATTCTCTATTGGGTGCCAAACAAATCAATGATCTAAACAGACTTAAAGGTTCCATATAGCTGAAGAGAACCACAAAGATGGGTGACAAGTCTCTTTGTCACAAGTGACACTATTCACATTACACATACTCGTTTTTGGACTTTAATCCAAAACATAAAACAAACAAATGACAAAGGTATAAAGGAGAGAGGACCATAGTGTCTTGGCACAATGAACACACATACTAACAATAACAACCCTGCTGTAGCGCGTGGTGAAGGCTCTGTGACATTTCTTATTTTGTCAGTGGTAGGGAGCAAAATCATCTTTGTGGCAAATATTTAGGCATCACATTACACATCTTAGCTCATTCACCATGAAAATCATCTGCTTTAAATTCAAATGATCCATTTTCCTAACATGTTTTACATTATTGAATTTAATTTTCATCCTTCCAGTTAATCTCTGCCTTTTAGTTACCATGAAACAATAACAAAAAACATTATGTATTGTCCATGATGTGGAGTAGAATGGCAAAGAAACTGTATGGTCATTTCATGTCAAATGAGGCAGCACAGCATGGCAGAAGTAAATGTCCATGTATATGACTCTCCTCCTATCTCACACGGCCTCAGTAAGCAGTTCTCCGTCCTCAGGTCTCTGTCTCCACCTGCAGGTGTGTGACTCCACAACATCGATTCATTCATCGATTCAAGTGTACACAACACCTGCAACTAAATCCTGTCAAAAGGTCGACATGTACTGTAATGATGTGTTCCATAACTAATTAAATACATAAATAAATAAACGTGGAAATATATAACTAGACAAATAAATTATGTAAATACAAATGAAAGAAATCAATCAATTAATACAGAAAAATACAATATTCTTTATAAATGTAGCACCTTTAAATTTCGGTATTTATTTTTTGATTTAGGCCTATGTTATTTAATCATGATCACTTATTTATTCATTCATTTCCCATGCCACTTTTGGGCCTCAATAACGCATGATAATGCATGAGAGGCACAATCTGTGGATAAGAGAGCCCATTATTCTAGATGTAAGTAATGTTATCAAGTTTGAACGTCCTGCAGTTTATCATTAAAATATTCCAGACAATGTATATATTGTCACATTAGTGCAGTAACTCACATTAGATGCCTGCAGTGTTGATAGACAAAGCTCCACTCATAACAATCTGTGTGTCAATAAAGGAAGTATCATTTGTCAGCTGTGAGGGATCATAAAAAGAGAAATATCACAACCAACATGATGCATTTTCCATCCGCAGCTTTTATCAGCTGTCACCAAGTCCCACGCTGAAACTCTATTTGCAAGTCAAATTGATCACCTAAGCATTGAAACAGTTAAAACTAACATTAACACTCATTCATCAACACACATTAACCTTGTGAGCTGTCTTTATTTGTGTTTCTTTCTCACAGGCTTCTGTGCATCTGTTACTAAAATCGAGGGCTCGTGAATTATTAATTATTAATAGCCTGCACGTGAATTCCTTACACATTTGTAATCTGCTCCAGTGTTTACTATTTATGCAGGTCTCAAGTATTTTTTTAAAAGATATTATTTTTGCTTTCAGTCTTTAATTCAGATAGGACAGGTGAAGAGAGACACGAAACGAGGGAGTAAGAGAGAGAAGGGACAACATGCAGCAAAGGGCCTCAGGCTGGACCCGGCCTGCTGCGATAAGGACTCAGCCTTGAACACGAGCTAACAGCGCCCCAGGTCTCGAACACTGCTAAAGTTTGTTTTTCAATTCTAGCTCCATCTCTCTTCTCACTGATGCAGCTGTGGGCTTGAAGGACCAATTGTCACTGCTACAGCTGCCACCAGGGACCGCTATTGTAGCAAAGCAGCAGCGCTGCAGCTGAGAAGACCCTGAGGCCCCATGTGCTGACACAGCACACATCTTTTCATTAGAGCGTTAGAATGTCCAGCTTTGTCTGCATAATAACAAATGGACAACAATGAGCGAGCGGTGACTTCTCAATATTTTGAATTCCATTAAATCATGGAGAGATAGTTTTGATCTAGTACTTCTTATTGTATGTACAAGTGGTGTGATGCAGAATTTGAGAATAAAGTTTCAACTCCAAGTAAAACTTCCCTCCTTGACATACAACAAAAACAGCCTCTCTAATGTAAGTGTCTATCACTTTATTTGGCAACAAAGATTCCAGTTGGAGGTAATTTATTGGGAAGAGGGAGACAGACAGAGTGCGTGTGTGTGTGTCACAAGTGGATGGAATGCACTCCTCCCACCACGCGCACACCTACACACACACTCCTGCTCGCCTCTTTTTGAAGCTACTCGTGCAGCTAAAGGAGTCGGGGTGAAGCCTGAGGAAGGTGCTCTAGGTGCATGTGTGACGGTGACAACATGTGAAACTATGGCTGCATGTTGCATGTTTACCATTACCTGTGGACGGCCAGATAAGTCGGGGCACGTGACAGTCTGTGTGAATTTGTGTATCTTGAGGTCTGTTCAGGCTCCAGGAAGGCACCTGGAAAACGTTGAGCTGCTCTTTAACACCGCCATTCACTTACTTACAAGCTCAACAGGTACAGGGGCCTCTGATGTGGCTGTGACAGACCGATCAGCCCACTTGTCTCTCAGGTTTAACCTCAAATTCATCTCATCTTATTTTCCAATTACCTTCCCTCATTGTCCTGGACATGGAAATACAGTTTCTCTAAGTTATTTTTCCCCGATATGTAGTTATAAAGTGAAGAGGAATCAGTGATTTAGAGGGAAAAGGGTTTAAAGTTTTAACGCTGGTCAGCAAACTGTATTACAGACAAAAAACACAAAAGCCATCACCACAGAATTTACATCACTAACAACTGCACTCTGGATAATCTTTTGGGAATGAAAGGGGGGACATCTTTCAAATAAAATGTATTCCTTTGCTTTTCTTTTCATATGCTACTATTTATATTAAAAGCAATATAATAAATCTACAATTTAATCAAACATGTGATTTAAAAGTAGCAGAATCCAACCAAATAGCAGATTTTTAATTAGGGTCAAAAGCTGAAATGGTGGTGACTATTCGTGCAGACTACACGACTTTCAGCGTCGGCAGAGCTTCAGCAGGAGCTTGGATTTATTATTAAATTTAGAAAGATTTTGGTTCATCCGAATGGATGTTTTTCCGTTACAGAATAAAATAAATAGGTTTAGTTTTAGCTTTTCCGAAAGCTAGCAGTCTCAGTAGCTAGATCCCATGTGTTAGCAGCGGTAAGTGGCTGTGCACTATTGAGTGTGACTGCTGGTTTTGGAGCCCAAACTTTACACATCTGCCGTTTTACTGTAAATTATACACTTGTATCGTATAATATTTTTAATATGGTGAAACATACAAATTCCAGTTTTAACTCAACTTGTGACTGCTAAATGGAGTGAGATTGTTGCGACAGGTGGTAGTGTAACGTAAACCTAAAACAATACAAACAACAAGACACAGTTTCAGTACAACAATCTTTATTATTCACTATATGCACTACATTGTCACCAGCTGAATAAAAACAGCCTCTTCAGCACTCTCTCCTCCAACCGGAATGAAACAAGACAATCTTCTTGGCAATTAAATATTCACTTTTTACGCTCATCTCATTATTATGACCGTTTTAAAACCTAGTCAAGTGCAGGCTTCTTACACGATGGATTAGGTCCACTGCAGTCACAAAGTCGAGCCTCTATCAAAGCGCAGCAAGTTTAAGTGCTCTCATCTGTCTGCAAGCAGCTTGACAGATGTCTGTCGTGGTAAGTCCTCCCATCAACATACAGTAGCAGTCTTATTTTTTACCTGTGCAGGAAACAGGAGACAGCAATTAATAGCACTGCCTTTCAACGAACAATACAAATTAACGGTACAGTAAACATATTTGCATCGGTACCGATTTTGAAATATCAGAAAGGTTTTACTCTGATAAGAATGATTTACTTCTTCACTTCTTATGTTTTCCACTTACATTTTGGTCAGTAAAATGCATGTTTTTACACGGTGGTTTTTGTACGAATTAAAAAAAATAAAAATTATGAGCTTTATAGGTGCAAATGTTTTTTTTTAACCTTTGTTTTCCCCATTCCCATTCTTTATGCTAAGCTAACTGTTGCATGGCTACACTTTTAAATTTAGCGTAAAGACATGACAGTGGTATCCATCTTCTCATCCAACTCTCAGAAAGAAAGCGAATAAGCGATTTTCCCCAAATGTCAAGTGTGTCGGCTCTAATTTCCATTCCTACAGGACGCATCACAACAATCTGGCCGATTAAACTCCCGGACATCTTCAGTGATGGACAAGTGTGCGTGTGCAAGTGACCTCTGTGCCGCGACGTTCCACACATGGAGTCTATAACTCCCGATTCAGCCCCCCTCTCCCCTCAGTCTTTTTCTTTTAACTTTCCTCATGAAAGAGAAAGCAGCCACAACTTTCTTGAAAGACGCACATGGACGCACACGGAGACTAGCCAGAAATAAAACACGCACAAAAACACAAACAAGACAGACAGAAAAGGGAGCATTATTCTAAAAAAAAAAACAACATCAATACAGTGACCACCAGAAACACCACAATAGAACAACAGAAAAGCGCCGTGCCTGGACAGACCACAGGGGCTCGTGCTGTGTGATGTGGCCCAGCAGCAGGCTCTGTCTCCCTGGACCCCGAGTGTCTGTAGTGGTCTCCTGGGCCGGAGGGGGTGACCATCCTGAACTAATTGGTTCATCCGAACATGCATCCTTATCTTCTGAGTCATGAGGAATGCTGCTTTCAAAAGGCCATTTCCTATTGACTGTGGTTTGGGGGTTTGTGTGCATGTGTTTACTACGAGAATAATCATGTGGCTCGCAGCCTTCTGTTCTTTGTCTACAGAAAGAAAAAGGAAGTGATCTCTGTGGAGGATGTGCTGGACGGGTTCACATCTAACCTGTTTGGTGCGGTTCACATGAACTCTGGTCTGTTTTCCTGTTTGGTTCAGTTTATTTGGGCTGGTGTGAACGCTGCCGGGCCGAGATCACCTGAAAAGGTGGTTTGTTTGTGGTGTGAAAGCAGAGCAGACCGACCTCAAGATTTTGTGGCAGTGAATGTGTGATGAATGAGCTGAAGTACCGTTAAAGCAACATGTTGGTCGTCAACTGACAAGGAAGCAACTCTGAATATGAGATGTTTTTTCCCCGTGAAAATTATGCTTGAAAAAGTGGAGGTCTTGTGATATTTTTGAGTATTCACAACATCAGGTATTCTTTTTGAATTGAGAGAGTTCTGGTGTAACACCGGCTCCTACAAAGTGCTGCTTTACGGGTTGTTTGTAGCCTAAATAGTTGCTCGTCTAGCAACTTCCATTAAGTGTGTTTACAGTTCATCAACCCTGTAAGGGTTCATGAAGCCCAGTTTGACTTTGGGGAGTTTCTGATGGCTTGTGTAACATGTGTTGCTGCCATGGAGGAAATAAATTCCTGACTAATATTAAGTTCAGTAAAAGTGCAGCATGACTTTCTGTCAGTCGCCAGAATTTGATTTCACCACGCCGGTCCATGTGCTGCTGACGATGCAGGATGGCAATCAGACTGTATGACTTTCTTTACAGCGCTTGGTTTGTTTATACAAAGCCAGTGTGAACAGGAACCAGAACTAAAAGGCAACTATGTCTCATGTTTTCCCATCATCCGGAAAAAAATTAGCCAAACTGCATGTGTGAATGTGTATTGTGGTGTGTGTGCTCTACAGTTCTGTCCGGTCCTCACCTGGAAGCTTGAGCCACTTGGGCACCTTGCCCGGGTCAGATCTGGCAGGTTTAGCGGCCTGGGTGTGCGGAGATGGGTCTTGCTCACCCTGTGTGGACCCGCTGGTGACCGCACTCAGCTCTGGAGGAGGCAGTGGCTCTTCTGAGCTGGTGGGGGGTGACGGGGACCGGAGCATGCAGCTGACGTGGGATGAGGAAAAAAAAGTTGTTATCTTTAAAAATGAGTCACCGGGAGAGAAGGCAGCTTGTTGTTTTTTTTTCTAATGTATTAAAAGCAGCACTGTTTTTACATAATGAGCGGTGCCAGAAGTTTAATAATAGAGTGAGATCAAGATCTTAAACACAGGAGGAGTGATGACCTTGGTAAAGAGCAAAAGGACAACAGGTGGGGGTCACTTTTGGGAAACCGGCTCTATCTTTAGAAGGACTGGAAAACGTATGTGTGTGTGAGAATGTGTGTGCGTGTATGGAGGAAATGAGGGCGCATGGGGGCACCTGCTGTTCAGGCAGAACCTCAAAGGGATTCCTATGATGACAGCCTTGTGACAGGAAAATAGGCTGGTTGCTGCGGGGTACAAGTACATATACACACCCATATGCACGCACAGCCAGGCGCACACACACGTACGTGTACACATACCTTGCGATGGACTCATTTGCTTGAAAAGCAGAGACAGACGATTCCCGCAGTTCCCTCTTTATGTAAAAATCTGTGAAGGGAACACACACACAGTAAACTATTGTTTTGCTATATTACATTCCTTAGTAATACACCGGTATCTAATTCAAAATCAGCATATGAAAGAAAAGAACCAAAAAGATAAAAACCTGTCTTAACGTCGGAGCCGAAGTACACCAGTGCACCAGGAAACAGGTCGGCCTACAGAGAGAGAGAGAGAGAGAGAGAGAGAGAGAGAGAGAGAGAGAGAGAGAGAGAGAGAGAGAGAGAGAGAGAGAGAGAGAGAGAGAGAGAGAGAGAGAGAGAGAGAGAGAGAGAGAGAGAGAGAGAGAGAGAGAGAGAGAGAGAGAGAGAGAGAGAGAGAGAGAGATGAACAGAAGCCATCAAAAATGTTTGGCACACAAATCCATGTCTGCAAAACATGGAAAGATTTAAACAAAACTGCCTCCTGCTACACGCAAACCAAGAGCTGCCGCCACATCCAAGCCAAAATCAAGTTCAGTTCTGAAGATGATTCATTGCTCGGGGATCTGAACCAGTAACCGTGGCTCTTTGAAGCAGACCACAAAATGAGCTCCAATCAAATGGTTAGTGAAAACACTTTCACCCCTGAAGCACAACACTCCTCTCCGGTGAACGTCTTAATGGTTATAATGGACCAGTGGCAGGCAGATGTTATCAACTGTACAATTACGAGGTGGAAACGCAGACAGACAGACAGGCAGGGCACGTCTGTCTGTCTGCAAGGTCTGTGAAGCTAATAGAAAGTAGACAAATTAACCCGGTTTAAGAAAAACACAGTCCTCAAACTCATGCGCACATTATAAGAAAGGAGAGCAGAACACAGAAAATTGAAGTTGAGTTGTATTGAATGAGGAAGAGGTAAAAATCACTTTCAGCTGGGGGCTGTCCTGTGGCCCCCAAAAACACCACACAAAAACACAAAAAAACACCAAGGGGAAACAAACCTTAATTTTATTCTCAAGAAAATACCATGAGTCATGAAGAAGAATATGTCTTATGATAATGTTATAAATTGCATATTAAATATATGTAAACCAAAAATGTGACTTAATTATTCATACTAATCATAGTAGGTGGAAGTGCTTTATCAGTATTTAAGGAGGAACTGTTTTATCACATGTAAAAGTGTCTACCTGATCTTTATTACCTAATGCTTGCTTCAGAGAAACCCTAATACTACGGATGTCAACGGAAAACATGGCTTCTTGGACGACAGAGGGACGAGGGTGAAAAAATACAGGATAAAACTTCTTGTTTCATCGCCTAAATCCCTGTGTAATAAATCTTAACAGATGCACTAATCCCTGTCCTCCTGTATCTTATGTACACTTCAAATAACAGTTTAAATAAAATAAATAACCACCATCAGTACAAATGGAGCAAATGCAGCACAGTCAGCACATATCTCCTCAAATCTCGCTTCACAATCTCTGCGAACACACGACAGTTTGTACCTTCCTGTTCAGTTTGGGAAGTATGAATCTATTACAGAGATAAAGAGTCTGTGAGGAGTCAGTATGACATGTTGGCACGATATCCCCAGACTAACTGTCCTCCCCCCCCAGCCCTCACTAGCAAGATGCTAAATTGGGACACGCTGGCCTAATTGCTATTATCGCAGCCCTGCAAGCAGGACACACTGTGTTACAGTGAAACAACGGGCATTCCTGCTATCCTGCTCCCTCTGGCAGCGGCACTGGGATGAGACAGGGCAACGGGACAAGACCTGTGTGTGTTTGTGTGAGAGAGACAGTGTAAAAAACATAAGAGAGGAATGGAGCAAGGGAGAGAAAGAGGCAGAACGGATCCTGATGGAAGACAGAGGGAGAGACGGAGGAGGGAGGGGACGCCTGGTATCAAAGGGCTTCTGGGTTGGGAAACATTCCTTTCCTGACATGACACAAAGTGATTAAAGTGTGTCTTTCTGTGAATTTGAACCGAGTGTGTGTATGTGTGTGTGTGTGTGCGAGCGAGCGAACATATGCATGTGCACTCGTGTCCATGTGACATGACAAAAAAAGATTAAAGATTCCTTGTGTGTCTGTGTCAAAGATTGATTGTATAGACAGGAAAACAGAGCCAGACAGTGTGTATGTGTGTGTGTGTGTGTGTGTGTGTGTGTGTCTGTCTGTGTCATCACACCAAGGGGATAAAAGATTTTGTTTTTGTGCACTTTAACGCTTTTAAGTCCCTAATGGAGAGAGACATGGGGGTGAAGAAGGAGGGGGTGAGGCACAAGAGAGGGTGGGAGAGAGACAGTATTGGTGGTGATGGAAATGGACAAGTAAGTGGGGGTGGTGGAGTGGGGAGACGAGAGGAAAAGAGAGAGAGAGAAAGCTGGAGTTGGGGTTCAGGAGAGGGAAGTGTAGTAATAAACAGGCAGGCAGAAGGGACAAATAGATGAAAAACAAAGAGAGACGGGCAACTTGCATCAGAACATCAGATTTGATTCTGAGGGATCATGGCACCAAAAGGGCGCGCGTGCACACACACACACACACACACACACACACACACACACACACACACATTTCAAAGTGTGCTTTTGAGAATCGTTATCTTTTGTAGCAGTCCCTTTGAGGAGCCAAATCTTGTTCATCATCACAACAGGATATCACTTCAAACTACTTTCTCTTCCTCCACTTCTTCTTTTGTCTACTTTACGTTGAGTCAAAGTGTCAAAAGAGAAAACGGGAGGCGCTGATGATAAAAATGTTCTCGTTGTTCTAATGCATCTAAAAATAACACAACAAGCAGCGTCCATGAGGGCCTCTGAGGACAGACTGATTAACCGTACCAGAAGACAACTTTTTGTTTTTCATTTGTGTCTCTTCACTCTCGACTGTGCATTATTCTAATAGCTCCATACTCAAAGGCAACAAAGCATCATGGCATCCAATTGCTTTGTGTGGGTGTGTGTGTGTGTGTGTGTGTGTGTATATGCGTGCGTGTGTGTGTGTAGAGATCAAAGCGAGGCCTGTATTAACCCCATGTGCCAGTCTGGGAAAAATCAAGCCCAGCTGGGGTCAAGGACAGTGGAGAGGGGGGAACAAGTGTGAGAGTGTGTAGGAGCGAGAGAAGAGGGGGAGAACGGGAATGTGGTGGGGCTTTGAAGAGGAGAGAGGGACCAGCCAATACATTTTACAGCCAGCCTGTGTGTGTGTGTGTGTGTGTGTGTGTTACGATAATCTAAGATGGGAAGTCAGAGTTTTGGAGTTGTTCTCTGGAGTTTGACTGTGATGTGGTTTGTTTGAATCAAATCACTTTTAATTATTGAGGGATCTTACCTGAAACAGTGTAGCTGAAGGGTCGTCGAGGATGGTTTTTGGAGGGGTGATGACTGAAAGAAAGTTTTCAGCAAAAAAAAAAAAAAAGGGTAGAAATTAGAAAGAGGCCACATCATCCTTGAGCTAAAATATACAATTAAGTCCTTACTGATACTGGAAAGTTCCACAGAACAAAGTGAATTTAAAAAATAGAAATAATGAGACCTAGGTTTGCAGACATGCTCATCTAAAACTAATGCGGTTGTATAACAACATTTTGTCCACATCTACAGATACTGTTCATGTGAAAGTTGTCCTCAAATGCACGAGGCACTGGCTGTGAAATCAACCAAAAGCTGGACAATTAACAACAAAAGAGAAAATCTGACGCAGGATGTGCTGATTGAGCTTTTAAAAGGAATTTTAGAAAAATATTTTTCCACTTTAATGCAACTTATATTCATAGTTTTATAACTTATGAACTTTGTACTCACTGCGTCAATTGCTGAGATTTGGAAATGCAGCATCATCACTAAAAACAAGTCAGACGGAGCAAGAAACCTGAGCAGTCGGACCATCAGATGGGCTTTAAAGAAACCTTCAGGTTGGCCAAACTTTGATGAAAGAGAGAAGGTGGTTTAGACAATCTGGTGAAACGTTTGGCTAGTTTACAACCTGTACGATTGTTTGACCACCCCCGTTTCTTGCCCTGTTGAACTTCATTGTAGAGATGTCGCTGCGTTCCCAGATCCCAGCAGTTACTTTTGATGAGTAGAGAGCTAGCCAAACTAATCACAGATATATTGGTACTAGCATATGTTGATCGAGAAATGCCAAACTAGGCTTGAGGTCCTTCAGAAACACTGTCTCCATTACACAGTTTGTCCAGCAGGCACTGACAAGTTTATTCTTCAGCTGTAAAATGTGCCATTAAGTACCTATTTTGTATGATCACCGTTATTTAAAAGAAATGAAGGGGTGGTTGTCAGAAATGTTACTTGGATTTATCCTGAGAGATATTTTCAGGCCAAGTGCGAATCCCCAGAAACACGGTGTCATAAAAAAATCCAACCTTCATCAAGGAGCTACAGGGATTTAATGCTTAATGATGTAATTCATTAGTGGGAAAATGACACTTACACAGGTAGAAACTGAGCTGAGGATCCTCCAAGTGACTCCGCACAAAATGCCTCACAGCACCAACTGGACACAAAACAAACACAGAACACCTACATCAGTCACACCGTGGAGTATAATTCACTTTTCAGATGGAATTTCCCTCCCATTTGTTGTTCTGCTGGTTGTGGTGTTGCTGTTGGGGGCTGAGGTGGATTTAATCCCTGGAATTACAGACCGGTTTCATTCTTTCTGCCTCCCTGTCACTCTGGTGTGGCTACAGTCATAACTGTGGTAGGGAGCCGCAAGTAGCTTGAACATTGCAGCCATACCTGTGGCTAGGCCAGCTGAAATGAACACTCTCCACACACAAACACACGCACACACACCTGTCTCTAGGGGCCTGAAGAAGCCTTGTAGAACATGTCTGTCTGGAAACTGGACCCTCAGGACCACCTGGAGATACACAGTGGCAGTGGGTTATTTAAAGTCTGTATATGTCACAGAAGAACATACAAACGCGCACAATTAAAAACAGAATTATGTGGCTGTCACTTGTGCTCACTTTGGGATATCTTTCCATCTTCTCCTTCATCTGTGCTTCTCTCAGAGATTTAGTCATCAGCGGGGCCTCCTCCAAAAACTTCCTGGAGGAACGAGGGAGGAAGGGACGACACACGGTTATAACGAAACGAGCGGTGAAATAAAAAGCGGCCTGTGGAATCAACAATGGGGGAAAGATGAGCAGAAAATATTTCATCCTCTGCTCTTACTTGTGTGTGGCCGTGTATGCGTGTCAGTGGCAGAGACGAATTGCTGTGGTCGGCTTAATTCCACCCTTGGTAATTGCAGTCACTGACACGGTAGTAGCATAGCCACGAGGCAGTCAGCTAAGTCAATGTGGACGGAGATTAAAGGATGTACACGGTGAGGTCTCAACCCGACGGTGTTGGGTGGATGGCTGGAAGATAAACGTCTACACAAAATAGGCTTACTAATTGCTCCCTGCATGCCGTATTTAGAAGCCTTTGTAGTGTGCGTGGTGTCTCATAAATGAGAACAGGTTTACAAACACACACAATGTCTCAGCAGCTGTGGCCTGCTGCGGCCACATTCAGAGAGCACAGAGTAAACGCGTCCGCATCTGTTTCGAAGAAGCGCTCATAAATAAATAAAAACTTCAAACTCATAATAAATATATAAAAAAAAACCCATCTAAACGCACGCAGTGGTGGCCACCATTCTCTCTGCCTATGGCCTCTCATCACTGCTATGGTATTCTGCAATTAAGGGTTATACATCGACAAAACACCGCAGGACCAAATGCCAAAGTGACTAATTATCTGTTACAAACAGTGCAGAGATGCATCAGATCCAGACGCGTTTCTGCAGCAACAAGGTATTTATACTAACTATCGCACACAGTCCTCTGACCCAAAGTCACTCAACCGCTTCCATTCACTTCCTTCTCCCACCTCTCGCTCTTCAACTGGGCGAAGCGCTTGCGCACATCATCCACGGTCACTTCAAAGAACTCGTCAGGGAGATTCCCGTTGTCGTCAGAGTGGCGGGACACTGAGTCCAGGTGGTAGATGAGAGGCTCCCTCTCTATTGGCTGCAGAAAGAGACTGAGTGAGTGAGTGTTTTCAAACTATGAGGCTTGACACAAATATACTGTGTGAGGTGAAAGTGCATGCTGGTGTACTAAAAACAACAGCCATTGTAGTTTGGCTCATTGATTTGGCAGCTTATCAACACGGACAGCAGTTGGAAATATTCAGTGTGACTTGCACTTTCAGAGAATACCATGTCATGTGATGTCCATTGCAAATAAAAATCATAGAAAAAGACGCTCCTTATAATGCCAGAATTTGCCAGAATCATTATGTTTTTAAGTTTTTTTTTCCTGTATCAAAGTAATCCAGTGGGGATTACTTTGCAGGGATATAAACGAATATAGGCTACAAAAGCGATATGGGAACTGTAGTTCCAAAACTTAGAGTGGGGATGGAAGGGAAGGTGCAACTGTCTCCATGTAGTCTAGGTGGGGGCCCACAGTATCATCTAATCTAAAGAGTGGCTTGAGAGGGACGCTAGCCCAACAGTGAGGAAAGCTGATAAACTGAAATAAACAGGGAACAGGTTAAAAAGGTCAGAAACAAATGGGTTTACCTCTAAGAACTCGTCCCCCTGATTCATGTCCTCGTCTGGCTGGTTCGCAGTGGTCTGACGCTGTGAAAGAGACAGAAAAGGCTTAAAAGTTAAACTCAATTACTTGTGGAGAAATTGTTTTGTAGCTTTTGGTCATATCACATCAAGATCATAACATCACCTTTTAAGCAAACTTGGACAAGAAATTAAAAAGTGCTTAGAAACTGGAGCCTTTGGATCAACCATGCTGAGATTTATATTTAATCAAATATATTTAATCTCAAAATACAAATTGTGCAAGTTTATTTATCTCGGATAAGAATAACAGAAAACTTTAGGACTTTCTTCATTTGCACTTCTTGTAGAGATATCGCTTACCTTGGCGTTAGAACCGTAGCTGGATTTAGCTTTCTTGGCTTTGGGAGATTCTACTCCAGCTGTGAGAGCTGATAGAGACGAGGATGATAAGGATGAAGATAGCGAGCGTCCCTCTGCACCTCCCACTGGACCGCCAAGGCGCTGACCGCCTCCAGAGAAGGGAACGAAAGGAGCCAGGGGAGCGGAAGAGGAGGAAAAAGAAGGGAGAGAATTCAGTCCTGATGGCCCGGCTTGCTCGCCATCCTCCTCTGGCATTCCCCTCTCCACAGGAGGAAACTTTGGCTGAACTGCATCGTGGGATTTGGGAACCTCTTCCTGTTGAATAGGAAGTTTGCTTGTGGCAGAAGCAGGAGTTGGCTCAGGGTGGGCTTCCATTGGCCTATGGGGGCTTGAATTTTTAGTTGGCACTTCTGCTGTTGACGTCTCCGGGTGTGATGGAGCAGGATCAGGCTGAGATGATGGGCTGGGTGTGGTTTCCTTGGCAACAGGTGTGGCAGGTATAGCAGCTGTTTCAGTGACTTCCCTGTCATCTTCCTCTCCTTGTGCTTTGGTCTTTTTGAGTAAAAACCTTAAACAGAAATAGAAACAAGAGCTTTATCATGAAGCATAAACTCTCCAGTTTACATTGTTTTATGTACGGTACGCTGTTTGTACACATTATCACACAAGCGGCCTACCTGACAATTGCACTTCCTCCTGTAAGACCCAGAGACTTTAGAGTGGCCTTCTTCAGCGCTTCTTCCCCACTCACCTACACGCAACCAAACACACACACCTTTGTTACCATAAAACTCACTTTCATCTCTTAAAAAGAGGGAGAGTTAAGGGAACATTGCATACCTCGTCTCTCATGTAAACACACACGGGTGTGGATCCTGACTCACACTGCTCCGACACACTGGAATCAGGAGGTGACGATAAGAAAAACAGGGATTAAAATTATGGGCGACTTTTTTATTTGCTTCAACTGTGACAAAACAAAACACAGAAGTGACTTTCCCTTGTTCAGAGAAATCAGCTTTATGATTTTGCAATAAATCCTCATGCGATGCGGTGGCACGCTGTCTGCATGTGTAAACCATGTGTGCACAATCCTCTGTAGAAACTAATTGAACCATAAATGTTTTACTATTGTTCTTCTCAATGCTGAAAATCAAAGCTTCTCCCTCTGCTTCACCACATTCCCAGAGCTTTCACGCTGGTGTGGAGCTTATACTCATTTCATGGAAGTGTAACTTCACTGGAAAAGGATCAGGCTACGGAGTGATGTCATTTAATAGAGATGAGATGAGGGCTGGACGGACGCACGAGCACCTGGGACAGCACAGCTGGAACTACTGAGTAACAGCTGCGTGTATGTGTGTGTTTGAATTAGTGGCGGTGTTGTGTGGGAGAGCTTTGACCTCAGTATGGGAGTGGTGAGAAGAAGGGATGTTATCTAACACAGTGTTAGCCTGCGTTCATTCTTAAACAATGATCACCTGCATTTTCTGGCCTGGTGGAAAATAAAGGGAAACACACAAACACATCTCTATCTCTAGCACCTTACTGGGGCGGTGTCAAGATATTGTACAATACGGCAAATATATGAAAAAACATAAAATAATTAAAACAAATTTTCAAAACAATGAACTGTATTAGCAATGAACATTATTAATTTGGACAAGTGAATACATTTTGCACAGAAATTTGTAGAATGATAGCATCATATCATCACTATACACGATAAACAATAACATTAAATAGGGTTGCAAAGTGGGAGGAGATATTTAGGGCACCCTGATTCTGGAAGTAAAGGTCCCATTTGTTTTTACCATAATATCAGGTGCATCACTTCTGATTTCTGGTTCAACTTTGGATAGATTCAGAAACCATGGCGCCATACAACAACGAAGCATTCTGAATTCACTACCGGTCAAATCTGACTGGTTACTTCACCATAGCAACGGAGACCGAGGCTTATGGGTATTGTAGTATTCACAGCAGTCCGTGATGCCAAACTAATGGACAAAACGTTAAAACTAATAGCCAACATTATCTGAGAGAGTCCTGCGTTTCTACGCTGGATGTTGTTCATCTGAAAAGACGCTTCAGAGTACCAGCGGGTCCTCCCACTTTGCAACTCTCAACTCAACATATTAATACAACTTCATTCTAACCTGAACCCTAAAACCAAGTCTTAACCCTCGAACAGCCCTGCAAAGATGTGAGAACCAGAAAATGTGTCTTCACTTTTCAAATAGCACACACACAAACTTTGCACATGTGTATGTACACACACACGCACACGCACCTGATCTGGGGAAAATGTGTGAGCAGTTCCCACAGACTCTGTCCACACGAGAAGGAACCCTGGAGCCGAGAGCCGTCCTCCATCTGTAGTGCAATCCGCACCTGAGGGATATGAAACGACAGTAAACACACAACCTTAAACATATGTCCAAGACCAAAAACACCGTTTACACAGGAACCAATAACAGGTCTAAATGATCAGTCCATCCACATGTCTTGAGCTGGGTGTCTAACCTCAGTCTGCGTGTACTATTGGCGGTTGAGGGATGAATTTAAGAAATCATGGCAGTTTTTGCATTTACTATGTTAACAGCTGGTGACAAAGATGTGACAAAGGACCCTTACTGGATTTGATCCACAATGACATGGTCACCTCAGCCACCAGGATAAAAGACCTTTTTTGCTTTTTTTCTTATGAAATACAGCATAGATTTACATCTAGACCTTATTCAATTGAAACAGTTTAACAAAGGCAAATCACATGCATAAAAACTGAGAACCACTAAACAAGAATATTAAACACTTTCAAGTGTCTCACTGACCTCTTCCTTAAAATAATTTAACTATTTTAGTTGCATTTAAACACTATTAAACACAAAAGGATGCAAAACATATGTTTACCTTTCACGACCTGAAATGCAGGAAGAAAACTCTCTACACTAATATCAAAATCTCCCTAGGTGGCCATTTGTACGTTCTTGGCTCTGCAGTCTTGAGCCATTTTGGAGGAAGAAAATTCTTTGATAATCAAACTTGATTAAGCTGCACATGTGGGCCTACCTCGGTCTGGAAATGAGTAACACACAGGCATCAGTGTGATTCTCTGTTGTTCTTTCTCTCTCTGAGTCATTCTGCGAGTTGTTTATGTTTACTCAACGACCATGTTGTCCAGCACAGAAAGCACACTGCACATCGGCACACCAGGAGAGATGAAACGAGCGCCTTGGCTGTCAACGGCCAAACACGAAACACTCTCACACACCAGTTTAGCCGACTTAAATGCTGGGAGAGCCTGTGTGTGTGTGTGTGTGTGTGTGTGTGTGTGTGTGTGGTAATAGTGAGTGTATGCGAGTATATAAAATCTGTGAGGTATCCACATTCAACCATCCATCAAATGAACAAAAACAACAGATCAAACCCAGCCATGATTTTACTGCTTAGATTATGATGCCATGATGTCATAGGAAACTACAGCTCAGCTACAACAAAGTGTTTTTTTGGATACAGATCAGATCAGAGTGAACGCATGAACACAGGCAATTTATGAATTTCCAGGTACCGACAATAAAAGCCCACGTATACAGCTGACAGAAAAACCAAGATAATACCGATATGAAAATATAAGGCTACATTTGAGCTGGGATTTTTTTCCCCTAAACATAATTATGGCTGGGACAAATAATCAATATACTCGCACAATTTTATGTGATACAGTGCTGATACTCTGGCACCAGTTTCACTATACTTTGAGCTGCGTTATTGAAGTAGAGGAATTTCCTTTCCTTCCTGCAGATATTTCCTCTTTGAACTATTTTGTCTTCTGCCAGTTTAGGACTGTCTGGCTCAGATTCCCTGTACTTTGTTACACAGGCTTTTATCTCACCTGTCTGTATTTAACTGTGTACAAGTGACAGCTCTTCATCATCCAATGAAGCACAGCTGAGAACATTTTCTCGCACTCTAGGGGGAATCGCCTGTATTGAGATACCCAGCCCTAATCATCCTACTGTGATATACAGAGGAGTGACAAGTTAAAGGAAGAAACCTGAATAAATCAGTGGAGAAATTAAATGAATGCAGATGCTTCCATGCAGGCCATGAGGGGTCACTAACTGATTTAATGTGATTCATATGCTGTGGCCTTCACAGTCACTGGATCTCAACCCAACAGAACAGATTTTGGCCGACATGTTCACTCTCCACCACCATCATCAAAATCACAACACCAAATAAGTTAATATCTTTTGGAAGAGTGCCGTCCATCCCTCCAGTCACCTTACTAAGACACTTTGTCGTTCCAGAGTCCAAGCTACATCACAGTTAACTCATACAATATCTTGAACTGATTACTACCTGAATGTTACCATAATTAATATAATTCAGTTAATATATATTAATAATATTAATATAATTCACATTATCAAAATATGACTGAGAAAAGACTGAGTCTAAAATGTTGTGATATTTGATTCAGTCAGTATCATGCCTGCACACGCAGATGTCAAAAGGTATTATTACTGAGCTGAATCCAAACGTATCCAAAAGTATATGCATGTCCATGTGGATTTAGGAAATTTATTGACTAGGAATTCTCAACCAATCATTTTATATGTATAGAATATCATCAATGTTTGTTTTGAAATACAATCATATGAAATGTACTTTTTTATGTTTAAAAACAATATCAATGTCATAAGCTTACATTTTTCTGTTTTGCCAAGTCAGACCTGAGAATTAAGCTACTAAACATATTGTACTTTACACATACACTGCTATTATGGGTCTTATGTGGTCAGCCACCACAATTAACACTGCTATCCCTCTCTCTCTCCCTCCCTCACACACACACACACACACACACACACACACACACACACACACACACTTTGTTTTAACTAACCTGGCTGTCAGCTACAGCCTGTTTCCTTGCACTGGTCACCATTTCCAGTTTAGCGTTGTTGGGCAGGTTGGCAAACCTCCATGGCAGTGTGAGGTCAACAACAGTCCTCTGAAACCTGTGATCACAGAGGAGAGACGGGTGGGCATGATGGGGCAATCAAATTTTTCCAATATAATAATAAAACAAAACAATAACCATTAAATTTGACAAAATATATTTTCTCTAGAGCTGGGACAAGAAGAAAATGATATGATCCCTGAGGGTAAATTAGGTCAATGCATTAAACGTGAGTAACAGCTGCTTTTTATCTTTAGTTCAACTGAAGGCGGCTTTACAGATTAAATCCTGTGTTTTATCTCAACTCTGCAAATTAGATTTATTTTTATATTTTATATTTATTTAACATTTTCTGTTGCTTACCTAACATAGTCCAAATACAACTTAACCTAATGTTTTCCAAAATTACATTTGTTTTACCAATAGGTTAGAATATGAGTGAATGAATATAAATAACTCATATACACAATTTGGGACAGACTCCTGCGGTTTGGTTAAATATCAGCAGCCTCTTGACTACTTCTACTACACTGTACTACTACACTACTTCTGTTGAGTACACACATGTGATTTTATTACGTCTCGAGGTGTGTTTAGATGCGGTGTCGGCTCAGGGCTTAAACTGCTTAAAACCTTAGAGGCCAGCAATGAAAGGCTAAAATTAATTTAGCTTAGATGTCAGCACTGTGACAGCTGCATCAGCCAACTTATATTCACTTCAAACCGTGATCATCGGGGTTAAATCCATGCTTTTTGCAGACATCCTCCAGCACCTGAAGATGACAAACACAAGATGAATCTCACAGAGGAAGAGACGGCAACTTATTCGCAAAACCATTTAATTTTATCCACACAACAAGAAACTGATCCGTCACTGGCTAACTAGCGTTAGCCACACAAGCTAACTCAGAGAAAAACAGTTTTCTCTGGTCTGGAAACAAAGAAACACAATAAAGCAACCCCTCCATGTCAGGAAACATGAAATGCTCTTCATGCACAAATCACCTGTAATAACGGCGTGTTTGGAAAAACTTTAACTGTTTGTCTTCTCCCGTTTGGAGTGAGAACCGTCACAGCTGTACCAGCGGCCGCCATTGTGTTTCATGACGTCGCTGTGTTTATTTGAATAAACTTTATTGACTGTGTACGAACAGAGTGTAAAGGGGCAGTTCACCCAAATTACACGAGGACATTTTGTTGTTTGTGGTGGTCACAGCATTGACACTTACACTAAATAAATAAAAAGAACATCTTTGTGCCTCACTGTTTTTCTTTCTGTGTTGGAAACAATGTCGCAGTTATTTTCCACAAATGTTTTTTTATAGAAACTATGTTCTACTGAAAAAAACAATCCTCATAACAACTGACATGACCTGCAATATAGGTTATTACAAATCTTAAATCAATTCCACATAAGCCACACATGTTGATTATGCTTATTTCAAATGTATGACCATATCACTTCTTGTATCAACGTAGCTTTTAACTAATATATTACAAACACAAATACATACAGACGACTGACAAAATAAAGAACAAACTTGAATAAATATGTCAATGTAGAAAAAGAACAGGTGTAAATAATATAATTATTGATGGTTAAGTGTCATGCAGGTTTATCAGGTGGCTCTATTAGTAAGCATGCTGGCCTTCTTACTGTGACTTTTAAATTGGAATAATTGATATTAATTACACCTGTGCTTTTCCTGCTGTAACACTGTCTGCTGTGAAAGAGGTCCATGCCTCCATCCACAGGACACTTTATGGATCACTGAACAGTATGATGAGTATGAAAGGATGTGGATCATATGCTATGGTATCATACTAACAAGATCTTTACCCAGTTGAACAATGATACAAGATTTTGGAGGAAACTGTTAGACAGCATTCTCCATCATCATCATAAAAACCACCAAATTATGAAAAATCTTTTCCAAACATGTCTAACATATTTCCCTGGTATACAGGTGCACTTTATATGTAGACATACAAAAAAGGGATTGGGAAAGGCAGAGTGAGGCACCTTTATACAGGAAATGTCTTTTTTTATGTTTACTTTTTATTAGTCATCTCTGCTTGTGTAATCCTTGACTTGTAAAACTATCTATTTCTTTGTTACTTTTTTTTTTTGCTTAGCAAAAGCAATGCTGGCTATGACCATGAAAATGTTATTTTATTTAAAAAATAATTATCTTTGAGTTTGAAATGCAAAAACAAAGGGTTCCATATTCATTTAACTAATGGATGCTGACATTTTTTAAGTTACATTTGATAAATTCCTAACAAAGCACACATTTTGTATATTTGTATTATTTTTATTCTGAACTTTAGTTTGTATTCTGAACTTTAGTATAACATATTCCAAAACATAACAACAAAACACAACACAACCAATTGTATCTAGACTATGTAGCCTACCAATTTGGCTAAACAAGTTGTCCTACTTTAACTGCAGTGAGCCTCAATAGAGAAGTAGATAAATCCTGCCTATAAACTGGAAACAACACATCCAATCTGTTCCCCATATGGAAAACTTTATACATGCTGCATATGGTGTGTGTATATATATTTATATATATTTACCATGTGCGTAAAGACGACCTGAATCAAGGCCTTTTTCTCTCTCAGCAAGAATCAAATTGGATCAAAGTTAGAATCAGACTGGACAGATGACACATGGTGCCAACAGACGAAAAGGTGTGAGGTCAGAGCTTCAGAGGGCATCCAACTGTCTGACTGAAAAGAGAGAGAGAGAGAGAGAGAGAGAGAGAAGGGGTGAATACAGTTCTCAGTTCTAGGGGGAAATTGCCACCGTCTGAATAAACAAACAAACAATCAGTTTCCTTCCTCACTCAGCAGGCTAGAAACTTCAGAACTGCCTGGATGGGGTGAAAGCACGTGAAGGCATCTGTACAGAGTGTGTCTGGTTTTACACAACATTTTCACAAAAAGAACTATTTACTGACTGATTAATGAATGGAAAACAGATACACTTGTTTAAAGTAGGGTTTTCTTTCTTGTAAAATGCCAAATATCTATCAAAGTCAGAAAACTAAAATTTAACAGTATGTTGCTGAATGTCAGACTTAAATGTGGGTTGCTTAATCTGGCAAGATAGTCTTAGATATATAGAAAGCCCCTCCGTAATGCCAGAACAGCCTATTACTCAGCACGAATAGAGAGAAATAAGAACAACCCCATCAGGTTTCCTTTCAGCCCTGTAGCCAAGCTGGCAGAGAATCACAGCTCCATGGAGCCATGTATTCCTATAGCTCTCAGTGGTAATAACTTCCTGAGCTCTTTATCCTACAGACCTATATCTAACCTTCACTTTCTTTCTAAGATCCTTGAGAAAGCATTTGCCAAACAGCTGTGTGACTTTCTACAAAGCAATAGTTTATTTGAGGATGTTCAGCAAAGACATAGAGTGCATCATAGCACAGAGACAGCAGTGGTGAAAATGACTAATTACCATCAGACAAAGGACTTGTCTCTGTACTGTTTTTTTTAGATCTTAGCGCCAGTTTTCATACCATTGACCATTGTATCCTATTAGAGAGACTGGAACATTTAATTGGCATTAAAGGAATTTCTCTAAGCTGGTTTAAGTCCTATTTATCAGATCGATCTCAGTTTGTACATTTTAATGATGACTCCTCCATGCACGCCAAAGTTAGTCATGGAGTGCCACAAGGATCTGTGCTCGGACCAATCCTCTTCACTTTATAAATGCCTCCTTTAGACAATTTTATCAGGAAACACTCCATAAACTGTTATTGTTATGCAGACGATACTCAATTATTATCTATTGATCAAGCCAGGTGAAATCAATCAGTTAGCTAAACTTCAAATGTGCCTTCAGGATGTTAAAACCTGAAAGAAGCAACTTTCTGATGTTAAACTCAGTTAAAACTGAAGTCATTGTAATTGGACTCAAACACCTCTGTGACCCATTATCTAAAGATATAGTTACTCTGGATGGCATCGTCCTGGCCTCCAGCACCACTGTGAGTTATCTTTGACCAAGATATGTCCCTTAACTCCCACATAAAACAAATTTGACAGACCGCCTTTTTCATGATGCAGAAAATCCAGTCCACACATTTGTTACTTCTAGGCTCAATTATTGCAAATCCTCATTTAAAATCCTTCAGCTCACCAACCAAGGACCATCTTATCTAAGCTCTATCTAAGAACTCATAGCACCTTATTACTCAGTAGAGCACTGTGCTCCCAAAATGCAGGGTTAGGACCACTTATGGTTCCTGGAGCCAGAGCCTTCAGCTATTAAGCTCCTCTCCTTTAGAACCAGGTCCCAGTTTGGGTTCAGGAGTCAGACACAATCTACACATTTAAGAATAGACTTAAGACTTTCCTCTTTGATAAAGCTTATTAGAGCTGGCTCAGGTGAGTCCTGAACCATTCCTTAGTTACGCTCTAGCGGGAACCTCCAGGTCTGAAAAGTGCCAATGCAGAAGTGCCTTAAACCTGAAAGGGGTCAGATTGCATTGGAGTGTATGACAAAAATGACCCTATTTCTCACTTGATTTATTACCTCAATAAACACTTTCCTAATGAGTTTATGGTCTCACTAGTTTCAAGTCTCCTTCAATACAGCACGATGTTCGTTTTGTAAATTATGGTCCCATTTAGAGTAAAATAAACAATAAAGCAGGGGATGCTTTAGGGCATGGCTTAAGTATGTTGTGATTGACAAGTCACTACCACAGCGACCTGTCAATAAGGATAGAGGTGAATTTTCACAGTGTGTTTTCAGTTCATGAAGGTTAATCCAAATGTGGTCACTTGAGGTTCCAAAAAACCAAGATGGCGATGGCCGAAATGCCCAATGCCAAATGGTGAAGTTGGGAGACTTCCCATGCTGCACTGAGCTCCTCTCTCCTCCTCTTCATCTGTATGCAGTCTTATCCCATTAATGCTTGTTCCCTCTCTTGTAGTTCTGTGCTTTCTCGTCTCTCTCTTTCTGTCACTTTCTGCAGGTGTTTCTGCCTCCGGAGCTGCAGAGTCTGGAACTGTGGTGGCAGGCCGCCTGCTGCCCCCATGTTCCTGCTGGACACCCGCTGTTACAATTATTATTAGTCCAATTATCGCAGCATTACTGTGCAATCATTGTCAGTAGTTATATATACAGAAGTATATTGTATTAAGGTTTCTACCTGTTAAAATTGAGTTTTCCTTGCCACTGTTGTCAAATTAAAGTGAATAAAAATAGAGATTTCATGGTTTAAATCAGCACACATAAAGTTGAAACCATTGTTTGCATTAACAATGAATATGAGTAAGTAGTGAATGGGAGCCTCTGGATGGAGAACACTAAAGTGAGGACTATCCCTCAGAATTAAGTTTTTCTTAGAATGAAAGTGTCATGGTTTTCAGCCAACTCTGAACCACTGATGGGCTCAAAACAAGGAAAAGGATGGTGAGATAGTTAGAAAGTGTTAAACATGAACACAGGCTGTAATGAAATTTAAAAGAAAAAACTGCAAGAAAAGGCAGAATGTGCACAGAAACTCCCATTAAAGGCTGAAGAAGAAGGAACTGTTCTCCTAAAAATATTAATCATCTGAAAATGCCCTGATTCATTTGACTCATTCAAAATGATGGTATCAGTTTTTAGTAATGCATGTGTAACAGTTGGCGAATAGAGAGAGAGTCTGAATTCTGCATATGTTTTTACACACCGTCATGATTTTAAATCTTCACAGAGACCTTATCTCCTCTACCAATTTCTAAAGTACTGCAGAATTATCTTTATAAGCTTATCATCACAGGCCAAGAACAAAAAGAAAATGCGGGTTTCCTTTCAGAGCACGTTCAGCCTTATAGCAGAACATGTGAATCACTGCAAACTTGTTTCTGTTGGACCCCGGCGCGTGGTGGGAACCTCTGCAGCCTGCCCAGCTTCCCTCACACAACGCATTCAATCAAGAGGCACTTCAAAGGCCGAGTGGTCATATGATGAACAACATCAAAGGGACCGACTGAATGTGTGAGTGAAACAACTGGAGGGGCGTGCCAGGCATACGCGCGCTCTTGGCGTGAGACCTACGCCCCGCGAGGAGCAACAGCCAACGATAATAACGATTGGCTTGCTGGAGTGAGAAGCACGCGGGGCATTGGGCAGGAAAAGGGATGGGGAGGGGGGCTTCAAATAAATTTCCACTTCGTCCGCAGCTCTTGAGGACCCGAACCAAGAGCCGACAGGTCGTCAGTGAAACTGGGCTGAACAAATGAATTCAGGGACTAATGCGTAATGACGAGTTTATGACAGAAATAACGTGGGGACTGCATGTGCATTTGGGTTGAATATTCAACAAGTTCCCCATATCTGAAGGCACCATGGAGAATCATAACCTGCGTTCATCCCACACACCTTCCACCAGCTTCCAAGTGGTCTCCGTGCGTTTTCAAAGAACTTTTCACTCTTCTAACGACTCTTAGGACATGCAGTGTTTCATTCACACACACTTCAGAGACGCATTCCAGGAACAACACTTTGACATGCAGAGCCGTGGTGTGGTGAGAAGCTTGGCCGGTCTGTCCGCGGCGCGCTCCTGCTTGCTGCTGCTCTTCATCCACATGAGCGCACCGGTGGAGGCGAAGAGAGTGCAGGGCGATCGGGCGCAAACTCGACGGGCGCAGCAGCAGCAGCCTCCGGCGCACAGGGAGCGGGTGGAAGGAGCAGAGAGCTTCCCGCTAGACTTTACAGCCGTGGAGGGTAACATGGACAACTTCATGGTGCAGATAAAGAACTTGGCACAGTCATTGTACCCGTGCTCTGCGCAGAAGCTGGACCAAGACATGAAGCTGCACTTCTTGAAGAACGCCTCTGTGACTTGCAATGACGGTTCACCAGCAGGGTAAGTGAGCGGCCTGAAGTGCGTCTTGTAATTCTCACTTATAACATGTCACCTAAAAGACCTTTCGTCATTTTATATGGAGATGAGTTTTGGTTAAAGCCATGAAGGCGCAGAGATTAAGTTGCGCTCTGCTTCGCCAATCCTCCAATTAGTGTAACTCTGGCTTAGTTTAGTTGCCTGCCCTTCATCCTCTTGTCCCTCCAGATGTGACCAAACTGGATCCAAAGACCAGATCAGAGGAAGTGCGGGCTGCCGCTGAGCGCTATAAGTGGTACAGGTGTACACGTTAGACCACACTGATTCGTGCCCAAAACATCATTTGTAGGCTGCTTATTCTCAGTACTTACTGTAGGCTACAACAAATGAAAAGTAACTTCCTCCATCTTCAGAAGAAATAGCTCATGTGACTTAACTGCTGTGCCTCTTGTACATCACTGCAAGATCACAGTTTTAGTATGAATAAACAACACAGATGGAAAAACACAGTGGGACTTTTCCATATGTGACCATGCCACTGTGAGTGTGTGTGTTTCCTCTACTCTTGTGTTTTGTTTAGAACCCTGAAAGCCTCTAAACAGAAACTGCAGAGGTTCTTATCAGTGCGAAAGCCAAATCCTTAATGTCAGGATCCGGAGTTGTGTAGCCTGTGTATGCATCTATGTGTGTGTGTGCATGCTTGACACATGTGTTTTGCTGGTCTGGTGCAGGTTCTACATCAAGGAGTCTAAAGGCAGCAAGAGGTGGCTGCTGTTCTTAGAAGGTAAGGATGAACCTGAACTACTACTATTACACCAAGGTTGAACAGAACTCCATGTAATCTGTTAACAAGCGTGTGTGTGTGTGTGTGTGTGTGCGCGTGTTGTTTCAGGTGGGTGGTACTGTTTCAACAAACAGACCTGTGACAGCAGGTATGAGACAATGAGGAGACTGATGAGCTCCACCAAGTGGCCACAGACCAGAACAGGTAACAAGACACACATATTGTGTGCAGCACAATCACAATGAATGTATGTTACATCTCCTGCACACACACACGAAAGCTGGTTTGTGCAGCTTTCCCAGACTCTCCACAGCCCTGCAGAACTTTGATTTCCTTAGTAGGAAAACAAAAACGTCCCCTGAATGAAGGAGATTCATAGAAATGTTTGTGTTTCCTCTTTAGCTGAGTTTGCATTCATCCTTAAAAGTCAAACTCCCTGGTTCTTTCCCCCTCTCCAGCCGTCAGGGAAGTCCTTGTTTGTTTGTGACTCGCTCTCTCCACCACCCTCTCTGTGTACACTTCACACTGGTGGCCACAGAGCTCTTCAATGCCTGCATGTAATTGCTGCCCGAAGGAGGGAAAGTTAATGACTTCTTGACCGCAGGGAAAACACACGCACACACATCCATCAAAACACACAGCTATGCGTCAAGGTTTGTGAATTTTAACAAGTAGCCGAAAAGATTTGAACCTGCCTTACCTTTACGGAAGCTATTTGACGCTTCGATGGGGACATTTGTCCGGAAAGTGAAGTAAATGTTGCATCTCTGCTTTCTTTATTTCACAGGAACAGGAATTCTGTCTCCTCAGCCGGAGGAAAACCCTCACTGGTGGAACGCCAACATGGTGTAAGAAGATGTGTCTCTCCTTCACTTTATAGTTAATGCACTCGTGTGTTTTGTATTTTCTCTTTTTATTTTTTTTTAATTGTGTTCAATGGTTTTCAGTTTTACAGATATGTTTACTGTTCTTGTTAACTGTAACTGTGTACACATATGTCAATGATACGTGCATACTGGTGCAGTCTTAGTATATTATTTTTGAATCTTTAGACATAGTAGAGCTTTGTAAATCTACAAAAGCAAGATACTTCTTACATCTTGCATCAATTATTCAGTTCTCTGAAGGGGACTATGCTTATAGAAACAGTGCTTTTACTTTAAATTCAATGGTATTACATCTATGCATATAATTTGAAAGTTATTTGTATCATACAGGACTTTAATGGTTTATGTTTCCATTTCCACCCTGGCCTTGTTACTTTTAGTTACAATAAGTACATACAAGACATAATGAGCACTTTTGTTATGTCTGTTGTTATGGTTTTTGCCATTTATCATACTTTCAGACATAAAAAAACCTGACAACACTCTCAGTCTGGTCCTGCTCCAGCAGCTGCTTGTCATTGTTAGATAATGAAAGACACACACTCACATTGACACCCTACAACAGCTCTCTGCCTTTGAATGCACACTTTGTTTGTGTTCGGCAGCCTGCCATCATACAGCCATGTTTGTCTTAATCTGTCAGCATCAGCTCTAATAAAAGCTGCTCTGATTTCAAGTATGATTCCAGCTGCCAGTGTTGCTCTTGCTCTCTTGCAGGTTCATCCCGTACTGCTCCAGCGACGTGTGGAGCGGAGCCACACCGAAGACAGATCACAGTAAGACACAATAAATCAGTCGGGGAGCTTGTAGATCTGGCTGAGGATATATAAAGACATATTTATTGATGTACTAGCTATTTAAAGTTAGAGAAAAGGAGCAAACACATTAGAGGCTACAGATACAGAGATCCTTTGGTCTGGGAGTTCATTTGTCGTTCAGTTTTCTGTGCCTTTGCTGTGTGGAAGCCTTTTCTTTTAGCTTTCATATCAGCTACAACATTTTGAACTTCCTCCATCTGTCTGACTTATTGAAAACCCTTATATATATATAATTATATTGTGTTTATTTTAGCCACAAGCTGTGCAGAACCACCATTATTTCATCCATATAAAATGTCCTGATTTTCTCTATTGATGAAATCAAGATCAATCATTCCTTTCAAAATTGCCTAGCTTAAAGCACAAAAATAGTTGAGTATCTAGTAATTGTGAAGTTGTGTATGATTTATTGTAATCAGTCAGGTTGTTGATGTTGTTTGCATTAATAATCCAGTAAACTAAGCACAGAAAAAAACCTTAATAAGCACCTTAAAAAAATAAACCATTGTTTACCCTTCAATTTAGTCCTAGTGAGAAGTGTGTGATGTGGCTCTATGTTAATAATTTTTAAAAAACATGTCCATTCTCAGGTGATTATGCGTTCATGGGCTCTCTGATCATTAAGGAAGTGGTGAACGAGCTGCTGACAAAAGGTCTGGACAATGGCAAGGTTCTGCTTCTGGCAGGAAGCAGGTCAGTTCAGCACAGACTATATGTGTGTGTGTTATACCAAAGCCAGTCGCTCAGTTGCACCCTCTGATCCCACTCTTACTCTTACCAGTGCGGGGGGTACAGGTGTCTTACTGAACGTGGACCACGTTGCAGAGCAGCTGGAGTCACAGGGCCACCGAGGGGTGCAGGTCCGGGGTCTGGCTGACTCCGGATGGTTCCTGGACAACAAACAGTACAAATTCACAGACTGCCTGGATACCATCAGCTGTGCCCCCACTGAGGCCATAAAGAGAGGCATCAGGTAGGAATGCTGAAAGGACAGATGGGTGTCCTGATGGGTAAAGATATACAGATGTCTAAAGTGGTGATTCTTTGCTGTTGTGCAGGTACTGGGGCGGTTTGGTGCCAGAGAGCTGCAGACAGGCTCATGTGGGAGAGGAGTGGAACTGTTTCTTTGGATATAAGGTCTACCCCACGTTAAAAAGTGAGCGACAAAATATCTTAGGTAAGGATAAGGACGGAGGCTGGTGTGTATGCCGCTTGAGGTCTAAGCTGCGGTACGTGCTTTCTCCTGTCCAGGCCCGGTGTTCGTGGTGCAGTGGCTGTTTGATGAGGCCCAGCTGATGGTCGACAACGTCCACCTGACCGGACAGCCCGTCCACGAGGGCCAATGGAGGTACATACAGAAACTGGGACAGGAGCTGAGCAGCACGCTACGTGACGTACCGTAAGGCTGACTGAACACACACTCAAGATACTGTAAACTTAAATGGACTGTTTTGTTGACTGTGTGATTCCTTGTTTTGAATGGCAGGGCGATGTTTGCTCCGGCCTGTCTGTCGCACGAACTCATTACTAGAACGTAAGTAAATAAAACCATGGATCTTTAAGGCTCTCTCCATTAACAGTTCATTCAAACAGTCCACTGTTGACTCAACATGTCAGATGTCTGTCAGTACATACAGTCTTATTTAGCCCCCTCGTAATAGACGTCATTAGCTGTCTACTATCAGTTAGATGCTTCAACCTTTGCTCTACATCATCTTCACATTAACTTTAACTATTCATGCAAAATATTAAAAAATCTGTAAGTAGTGCATATGTTGATGGACAATTTGGTTTCTATATAAAAATGCAGTCTTTGTTATTGTTTTAAATATGTGAGGTCCACAGATTTCACACATAGTTTTTGGTACTATGTGGTACCTATACGTTTTGGACACTGTATAGGACACGTGTGTCACACACACAGTAAATGATCATGTGGTACTCCACTAGCATACTGTATATAAACCATAAATAAAACATAAAGTTGGGGTGGGCTTGAATATTGCATCACGGTATTAAAATGAGAGATGGAAAAGTCTGATTTTGGCAGAATTATATACACAACAAATCAAGGTACTTAAAAATACCGCTGAAAACATCCTGTAAATTATTACTATGAATACATTTAAAAAGATGAAATAAATTGGCTAGTCCGATATTAGCTTATCACAGACATGTCTGAATATGTTGGCAGATAAATAACAAGAAATTGCCAAAACCGTGTTGCTGTCCACCAGAGAGCACTGATGAGTTCCCCCCCCCCAAATGTAACCGTCCCACTTAAAACATACATTGGTAACGATTCTTTAAAACTAATTTAAGGGATGCATTTCAAAAATAAAAATCAATATTAGCCAATTCATGAGATTTTGGTAACTCGGATATAATCAGTACCTCAACAACTATCGTTCAGTCTCCACATACAACCCAGAGAAATTAAGGGGACGGATACCATGGTAACATCATCTCACACTGTATATCATCATATCACCCTATACAGTAGTATTACATTTTAATTTAATCATCGTGACAGTGCCTTAATCATGTAAAACACTACATAAAGATTGCAAATATACACATTTTACATTGAAATAACATAAATCATTCTTATAGATTTTTAGGGAGTACAGGTGTTATTTTCTTATCCCGTGTTCCTTCTTCGCCGCGTGTGACCCTCCATCACTCAGTGTCTTCCTGTCTCTGCAGCTACTGGATGGACATTCACGTGAAAGGCACCTCCTTGCCCAGAGCCCTCCACTGCTGGGACCGCAGTCTCCAAGATAACAACCACATCAACAGCAGCAACCACAACCACCAAAAGCACAAGACCCTGCCCACGAGGGGCTGCCCTCTACATTTGATTGACAGCTGCCCGTGGCCTCACTGCAATCCGTCCTGTCCGACTATTCGTGACCAGCTGACGGGACAGGAGATGAGCGTGATCCAGTTCCTGAAGCACATGGGCTTTGACGTGCAGAAGATGGCCCAGCAGCAGGGGATGGACCCCAGGACACTACTGGGCATGCTCAGTAACGGGAACTGAGTTGCAGCAAAGTTAGTGTAGTGTCAGCGACCCACACGGCAGAGATAGGAAAGTGCTGGACATAAATGGAAGACGACGGGAACAAAACTTGAACGATAAAACTGTCAATGCTTCCAAAGATCGTCCTCCATCAACAAACAAGACTCAGTTTCTGAAAAACTGAACGACACAAAAACTCACAACGAAGTGCCTGATGAGAATGGAAGACAAATACAGTCAAACCTGAGCTGTTTAAACATGTAAACATAGAGGATCACATGCTCCTTGTTTTAATATATAGACATACTCATAACATTATTGTGAGGTGGGTACAGTGACCACAGTGTGTATATAAAGTATATAGAATATATACAGGAAATATGTACTGTACATTATGTATGTGCAGTTGAGACGGTGGTAGTCTAAAATAGTCAGTGGAAACACAGATGGTTTTGTGGGGATAGGGCGCTCCCTTCTGTCGACTCAAGGTATCAAATTCAGAAATCCATGTATGGTGCTGCTGTTCCTACCCTCCGTCAAATATGCTGCTTTTTCTCATTTTGGAAAAATAATTTAATGGGTAATATTTACTAATAAAAAGGTACAAATATTAAGATTATTACTTTGTTCTTCAGGCTACTTATAAGTGCTTGTATATTTATTTTTCTACTGAAAATATATTTTATATAAGTCTTATAGTCAGACACAGTTAGCTACTGTAACAGTGTCTCCACAACCTTTTACTTTTTTACTTGCATGTTTGTGGTAAGAAATCCTGTATGCTAATTGGACAACTGAAGTCGATATAGTTTTTAAGGCTTTTGAGTTTCTGACAAATATTTTCTTGTGCTGTAGTAGTGCCAGCATCTAATGTAAACGCTAATAAATACAAATACAAGCCGATATGATAAAAACATAATTTAATAATTACAAGTATGGCAATAAAGTGGTTGTTATCACCCTAAAAAAAAAATCTCAGAAAACAAAATGGAGGAACAAAAAGCCATTTCCAGTATTATCACACCACATAATCTCACCCACAACATACATACTGATGATAAATGTAAAAGCATTAAAAACTACATTGTAGACAACATTTTTTGCACAAGACATAAGAATAAAAACTTTCTTTCTTCACAGTTGATATGAAAAGTGCTTCTATGAGAGATGACTGAAAAACTGAAAACATCAGCTTTAACAAGTTTCAGGTTATTCTGTCTGTAACTTTGAACTTCCTAAAGTTTGAGTTTGGGTATTTCATCTATAAACATAATGTATAAAGCAGACAGCTTTGTTTGGCCTGATATTTCCACACCGTTTGTTTCCTCTCTCTACAAACTCCAGCTATTAAAATCCTAGCCACATTTTAAATGTACCTAATGCATAAATCATCTGAACCTGGTCGTATACACAGCTGTGTCCTTTGCCCTTTTTTCCCCGTCAAATCCTTGTTGGTTAAAGATGTCTGCAGACCTCAGCGCTCAGTGAGGAGGCCTGTCTGCTGGAGACAAAGAGGTTGGGAACTCAACAGTTTGAGTCCTAAAGGAAAAAAACAAGAAGTATGAGGAGGCCGGGGTATAGAGATTGTTTCAGCTGCAGACAAAGACTGTTGTGAAGCACCAGAGCAGCAAAGACTGACCTGGCTTGTGAGTCTTCGAGCGGGGGTTCGTTTTTGCTCATGGATTGACTGGAGGCGAGTGATCAGAAACTTCTTATCCTCTCCCTCCTGAGCAGAGAGAAGAAAGAGGTTTTATATTTATTTTTATAATTACATAGACTGGGAAACAGTGCTGTTTATAGGCAGGTGATTTCTTACATTTTCAATCTGCTCCTGTAGTAAGCCAATGATCTTCCTTTGACCGTCCACCACCTGACTGTGGAAGTAGATGACTATCCTGATGGGAAGAAAAGACGCAAGATCAATCCAAGTAGCCCTGATCTCAATAATAAAGCAGTATGATGGTGTACTGCCACTTGCTTTGTGACAGATACAGCACATACCGACATCCTGCAACAGCTGTGTGTGTGTGTGTGTGTGTGTATGTGTGGACTCACAGAAAGATACCTGCTCCTACGAACAGGAAGAAAGGGTTTTCCACCAGGTAGGAGTGAGCCCTGGCCAGCAGGGACAGGTTGGGATTGTCTTTTTCCAGTTGTTCCACCCAGCGCTTCCCCGCCTGGATCATTGTTTTGAGCCCACGGAACGGGCCGCACGACGAGGAGGGTGTGATACTGAGGACAGAAGACAGATGTTGAGACTGGCAGCACAGAGTCGCACAGGAATCTTCATTTATTTGACCTTTCTCTGAGGTGGACAGTGACTGGAGTGTCCAATAAAACCTAACAGGACAGCTTAGACAGTTCTCATTAACAGATTAACCCCTTGAACTTAATCAGTGTGCGAAGTATATTAAACTGCAGGTATCCAGAGCAACAGTACCTTTGCTTGACAGTACATTACCAGTTAACTTTCACTTGTCAAACAGATGGGTTAAAATGGCTACAAACATTCTTTAATATGATTTCAGCACATCTTTTTCTGTGTTAAGTGGCCATGGTATAGGTGTGGTTATGCAATCTGAAGTATAAAATTATGCCTCATCCATTATCTTAACATAGCAGGAAACATCCTTGTGTATTATTAAAGTCTGCAACATAATCCTTGCACGCTATTTCGCGCCAATCAAAATACGACCACTGAAGTGCTTGTTTTTGCCACCAACATGCTCAGATTGTGTCTGCCAACACTACTGAAAGGACCCCTACAGAGATAGACCTTTATTTTAAAGAGTAAGATCTTTGGTGTTTGAAAGCATTACGAACACCAAAGTCACACAATTACACTAACAAAATTAACCGGTTGAGGCAGACCAGAGAGGTCAAATTACTATTTTTGTCAAGGGAGTTTGGTGGCTTTGACAAGAGCAATATAGTGACGCTTGCTGGTTAAACAAAAAGGATCTCTTTAAAAAAAGATCTCTCTCTGTAGTGATGCATAATGTTACCAAACAGTTAGGACTGGGTAACAGCACGACTCTAATGAAAATAAAATCTCCACAACACCAGAGCGTTTGGGTGTGTGCGTACCTCCACATGGTGTATGTGACACAAACAGAGGCACCGAGGAAGGAGGGGAAGCAGAGGAGAGTGATGAAGATGGTCGTCATCTGGCTGACTCTGTATGGCCTCCTGGGGGCCTGACAGTTCATCATCACGCTGCTCTGTGGGAAGAAAAAAAAACACGGGCCGGGGTCAAAGGTCAGAAGCTCCAGAACAAGACGTCTGACAAAGCTGGGGCTCTGCAGAGTCAAACTACTGTTCCCAAACTCACAGATGGAGAAATGGAAAAATAAAAGAGATTTAAAAATTGTTTCATAAAAAAGATACAATACTATTTAAACACATATTTTATGGTTCAGGAACTTGATGGTTACAATAGTGATACAATTTACAGACAGACAAACAGATAAAGGTTCAAAAGGTGACTAAATCTAAAGCTGCTACTACTACTAGGCCACTACTGAGGAAAATTACAACTATAACATCCATCCATCGTCAACTGCTTAACCTGCGTACAGGGTCGCAGGGGGCTGGAACCAATCCCAGCTGACATCGGGCGAAAGGCGGGGTACACCCTGGACAGGTCGCCAATCCATCGCAGGGCCACACATAGACAAACAACCAGTCACACTCACACCTAAGGACAATTTGGAGCCACCAATTAACCTAGTCTGCATGTCTTTGGACGGTGGGAGGAAGCCGGAGCACCCGGAGAGAACCGACACAGACACGGGGAGAACATTTATTAATAGTTATAAAATGAGCGGTCCGAACATATTGTTTTCTTTTGGAAATCACTGTTTAAGCTTTTATTTTAAGAATTCCAATAAAGAAACGTTTGCAGTGAAGTACCTTCTTAATGTAGAAGAGCAGGAAGAGTTTGAGAATCTGCACTGCAGGCAGAAGAGGAGTGAAGAGCACACCCAACCTGAAAAACACAAAGTTCATTGTCATAACCCTGAAACAATTTCACTTTCCCCAACACGACTGTATGTGCATCTTAACAGCAAGCTTTGTACCAGGCCAGCGTCTGCCCATATATGAGTTCAAGGACGTTCCTGGCGATATCAAAGACAGGTTTCCTCCTCCTCTTCAGAACTTTCTCAGAAAACAACCTGCAGGCAACAGGAGGAGAAATGAGATGGTTTAAGACAATATAGTAAAATAACAGGAATAAATAAATATAATAAATGATTGATTGAAATGGAAAAAGAAACATTAAGTGAGATAATAGGCTCAAGTGTTTTAAGTAAGAATTTTCCTATAACCTTTAACGACAACAGAGAAAGAAATGCAGAGAGCTTTTTTTACTAACCTCCAAAGAAGCTCTCCAAACAAGGTGTCCAGCAGAGTGAAGATGAAGTCCATGAGTAGGAAACGATAAAGCTCCTGGCCAACAAAACTCTCCCAGCACTGGAGACAAAACAGAGAACCATTAAACGGAGAAAATTGAATGATCAAGACTTTTAATATTCTGCACTGCAGCTATGAGGAAAAAGGTCTGGTAGTATGAAAGTGAAAATGATGTCTCATCACCGTCAGTTTAATAATTTTAGGGTCAGCAGCCACCCGGCCCAGCCAGTGGTAGCACAGGACTCCAAGCACGCTTACTTTCAACATCAGGTTTCTAGAACAGCAAAGACAGCAAACAAAATGTTAGTCAGTTCTGCACTTTCAGCAAACTGGCTACATTCACTTCCTCTTCTCGTACCTGCCAATGGCGACATATGTGCGTACAGAAGGTGACTCATAGTCCTCCATCCAGGCTGCGAGGTTGAACAGGCCAGGCAGCAGCAGGTTGATGAGGGACACCAACACGGGGACAGCCAGAAGGCTGGCCTCATGCAAGGGGTCACTGACAGTAGAATTATAACTTTGCTGCAGGTTCTGTTGGGGAGAGAGCCAAAGCAGATAAGTTGAACAAATCTCAGCTCGCAATTAGATGATGTCCTGAAAACATACTGTTGGCTGCTCTGTCATCTTCCAGCTGTTGGAAATGACTTCTTAAACTGTCACAGATTTTTGTTATTGTACTCCTTTTAACAGCTGGCAGACATTTTAAGTCCTACATATAAAGAGACCTGACAGAAAGTAAAGCCAGCAGGGGAAAACTGTAAACATAAAGACCAAGACAATTTTTATCTTTAGTAAATGTTGACTTTGGACCCTGAAACCGCGCTGCCTCACCTGGTGCATGTAATCAGAGAAGTAGTAAATACCAAGCACACAGGCAGTGGTGCTGGCTATGCAGATAGTCCATGCCAGGAGATGAACCATCAGTGTCCACAGCTGCTGGCACACAGAGTTCTTGACATCCATTTGTTTCACATCCGCTAGCAGCTCCTGGGGGGAGGGGGGGGGGGGGGTATTGTGAGGTAACAGGAGGAAAACAATGTGTTACATCATCACATTCCTGTCTGCCAACTATGTGACAGAGAAGAAGACAGGGAGAGGGAGGATGAGTTTTTGTAAATTAAAGTGTGTGTGTGTGTGTGTGTGTGTGTGTGTGTGTGTGTGTGTTTGTGTTTACATGTACCTTGAGCTGGGTGGAGATATTCTCAGACATGAGTTTAACAGAGGATTTCTTAATGACCTTGAAATCCCAGGAGCAGAAGACCTTCATGGCCAAAATACTGTGAGATTTGTCGATTCGGAAGCTCTGACCGAACGACTTTGACATGCTGTTGGGAAATTTGCTTCATCAGATATTATCACACTTAAACCCAGTTATACTGGTATAATGTTTTCTTAGACGTGAATTTGTATTTTCTCTTTTACAAAAGCACTATGTAGCCTACCTGTACACAAGGATGATGCATGTGATGAAGAAAGCGCTTCCTATGGTGAAGAAGTATGCAAGCGGCATGTTGTAAGAGTGGCGCTTCGATAAACAGTCCAGCCTGGTTTCATTGGACACAGAGACATTCTGCAGTCCAAAATTATCCTTGCAGCTCTTATGCAATGTGTAGTTACTGTAGTACCCATAAAACATCACTGTGTCTGAGAAGTATCCCTAAGACAGTAGGAGAAAAGAGAGAGACTGTCATTTCTGCAAAAACTTAACATTTGCTTCACAGGTTTGGGTCAAAAACTATAAACTAAGTGTAATTATTTACCTTGCTGGCACATTTTAAGACTTAAAGATCTCCCCGACATGTTTAAAGACATAAAGATACTCTGCTTTGAATAATTTATTATTATTATATTATTATTATTAATTAAAATTAAAATACATCTAATCCTTCTACCTCACTGACAAATCCAGAATCTGTGAATATGCAAATAGTTTTAGTATCAAAGGTTAACCTGCTGGACACAAGATGTCTCCCACTTCACTGAAATATCCATTCTCAGTGAGTGTGCACGGGAGGCTTCAAGTTTCCACATGACGCATTATTTAACCATCGCGTATCACAAAATCCTGCTCATATGTACAAAACTCAAAAAGATGAAAGTGAAAACAGCTTTCTAGTTTCAAAACATTCTTAACAGTGAAGCTCAAATATCCAATGATACAGTTTTGTTTCTTTTTGCCGCTATTTAAAGATGGCTTTGCTGTTGGACACTCATCATACACGTTTAAAGTTTTGATCCCACATCACCAGGCCTGATAGTGTGTGAAAGGGCTTGCAATAACAAGTCACTACATGACACAACTTACCGTCCCAGAAAGGAGCTCCAGTCCAGAGAAGGGGCGTCTCCCCTCAGGCAGCACTGGAGGATGCACTGCCTGAGGCAGCACCAAGAACGCACCAGTCACCAGGAACAGGAAGAAGTTGAAGAAGAGCAGGGTCTTGAGGAACAGGAAGTATGAGAGGACCCCGGTGCCGAAACGCCCACTCACTCTCTTGAGCGCCACTTGCCACAGCTGGAGAGAGTGCAGGAAGGACAGCCAGCTGTACCAACTCTGTCGTGCAGCCTGGGAGGAGAAAATGTGGGAATATAGAGAGAAATGGATCGCTGATCACTTATTTTCATATTGCACTATATATCATTATTAAAAAAGAAACACTGACACAGAAATGTATCCATGTTCTGCTAAAAATGACTCACAATGCAGCAGTACTATTTCAGGCAAAGTTTACACAAGTGCTCGTCGTTTAGCTTTTGTGAGTCTGAAATCTGTGACTCAAATACTTGAGCAACAGGGTGATTACACTGCCTTGATAACGCTTACAGGAAATACCCACTCTACACTAAACTGCCTTAGAGAAGAATGTGTTGTGCTGTGCGTTTCTCTGTGCCATTTATCATTTGAGATCACTTTGAGATCGTTTACAGCACACCTTAAGTATACATTTAATCAACGTCTTAAAAAAGAAACAATCATGAGGCCATGTCTAGACGTGATGATTGCATCTAAAATGGGCAACACAAACAGTGTGACAACATTGCCGCTGTGTACAAAAGGCTGAGCATCTTTGTTACTATAATTGTAACAATTTCATGACTTGCAGTTGTGTGCAAAAAGGGACTGCAACTCAATACCAGGACAATCTGCTAAATATTTAGTACTGTAGGACTTTTAGTGTACTTTCAATCCTTTCAATTAAACTTTCGATCTCACCGAGAAGTCTTTACAGTGCTCAGAAAATTGAAACATTTATAATTCAATGACAACTTTGTGAACTCCATCTGCTGATGAACATCGTACAATCGAACAGCTACTAATGGACCCTGTGGTGAGGTTGTGTTATATTGTCTGCCTGGTTTATAAAAGGGGCAACTACAAATTCAAACATTATCTAGACACCCTGTCAGAGGTAAAAGGAGATGCAAGGGATAAAAATAAATATAAGAAGTATAAACACAGAATGAGGTTTCTGGTGGTGACTTACAATGATGATGTAATATTTGAGCTGACTGCAACAGGGGATCTTATTGCCAGAAAGTGACCGTCTCTCCTTCTGTAATGCTAACCTCCTGTGGACGGAGAGACAAAGAAAGAAAATTCAGGCCGATGCATAAAAAACACAACAAATCTAGATAGGAAAAATGAGAAGGACCACATCTACCTGAGTTCACTCTTCTCAGCCACGCTGAGTGGCATCGCTCTGAGCATCCGGATTCTGTCGCCTACTGACAGGTTCTGCAGGTTGTTCACCAAACGTTCCCTCTTACTCACTGTAACACACAGCCGATCTTACATTATAAACTCGTAAAACAGATTAATTTCAGTTAGTTTATTATCAGTGAACGGCATCCTCCCCACCCTCTGAGTCAGCACTGTCTGTCTCCACGCCGTAGCCTCGTATGCTCGGTCTGGAGGAGCGAGAGAAGTCTCGGATGGAAGGTCTGCTCTGCCTCCGTCTCCGAAGCTGCATGGTCCTGTTGTAGTACTGAGAGATGATGGCTCCTCTGCTGCGACCTGACAAAGAATTAGGATCAGACTGTTCAGGGACAGGATCAGCAGCATTTACTGCCTCGTAGGTGCATCACTGAATTCTCCAACTTCTTGTTGCACCCAAAGACAATGGCTTCAGGATTTGTCTATTTTTTCAATATAGTTTTACATAAAATAAACAATCTCGTGAAAAAAAACCCACATCTGTATCAGCACTAAAATAGAAATGAGGAAGAGAGAGAGATGGAACAAAAGGTCCCCGGGCCGGACTTACACCAGGGACATTGCAGTTCATGGTCAGTGACTTAACCCCACAGATCTAATTGACTGTTCTTTGGCACAAGCTTGTCAGTCCACCAAATTTCAAATAGGTTCATGAGTGTTTAAATGACCCTCTAAAAACAAGAAAACAACAGGAATATTGTCATCTACTGTACAATATGAAAGAGCCAATGGAAGATGTAAAACAGCAAACCATACCATGTAGATTTTTTAATCACGGCTGTTAGCAGAGGGGAAGTGCTGAATGATAAACAGTTATCTCACACTTACGTTTCCCATGTTGAAAGTCAAACCAGCAGATATATCATGTGGCATGGCAAAGGAAATCAACAACTATCGAGCCATTTACACCAACAAGCTGAAGCACCTGACCTGCTGCAGACGCTGACAGGAAGATTACAAGCAAACTGCTTCCCCATGAAACTCTGCTCAACTGAAACACTCAACATCTGCAGGATGGCACCAGTTCAGGCACGTTAAGTGTTCCACTAACCAACCAACACCAAACACAGTAGCTCACTTTGTTGGCTATGTTTGGTACTTATCATGAGAAACTATCAAAGCACAGAGTTTCCTATGTGGTCAAAATATATGTCCCCGAAATACAATTTTTCAGGAACTATGATAAACAGCCTTGTTCTTAGCAAATACACATTTTTCACTGGGCTTTGAATGGGTTTTAACAAACCAACGGTTGTAAAGGTTTTCTCAACCCTCAGAGGAACTTAAGATCTTTAAGTGATGTTAAAATATTACAACAGAAAAAGAACAACTATGCTGTAGCGTAGTAGCAGCTGCCCACAGCAGCAGTCTACACTGCCACCATAAACGGCCACAAAATCTAATGCTATACTAGTCTATAACTATCTTTTTGAATGTATTGTCGTCTCTACATTAGTATTTTAACTGGCCTTCAGCAGGACTCACCAATGGTGCGACTGGGCATGGAGGACAGGACCTTTAAGGTGGCCGAGGACCAACGTTCACCTAAGAAGGCGTCTGTCTGTCTTTCATCATCCTCCCATTCCACCTCGCTTTGCCCCTGCCTATTTCCTTTAAACCCATGTCCTGGGCTGGACAGGTTGGGCACATTGTCTGTGGGAAGAAAAAAAACACATTAAAAATGTTGTTACTGCTGGACATTTTTAACTCTATATAATATGAGGATTTTGTGGACAGACAAGACATTTTTTATTTGAATTGTTAGACTTGTTCCCTGTACATTTCACTCAGCTAGAAGATGAGTTAAAAAGGTGTAGCACTTAATAATTTTGTAGCTTTTAAGACTAGAAAATTACATTTAAACCACATCACAATATTACTATAACCAAAATCCCAGATATCTAGTCTGGGATATCAATACGCTTTAGTACAAAAGGCCTCGTCATGCAGACCGGCGTCTGTGTCAAACATAGTTACCTCCAACCTCCTCGTCCAGTGCTCTCTGCAGCTCCTGCAGCTCAAAGGCGTCAGACAATTCTTCATTCTGACTCTGCTCTGCTATCAGCTGGCTGAACGAGTTGTGAACACCTTCCTCATCTAACGGGCTCCTGGCAGAGGGACACATGACGATGAGAACAGATGCAAAGACAGAAAAGAGAGCAATACAGGCTCAAAAATACAAGTTAGAAGACACACGCCCATACAGACCACTGACAACACTACAGACAAAGCATAATGAACTTCTGACTCAGTCACCAGTACTCTCATGGGGAGAAACTGCAACCAAACAACCCATTCACTTGTGAGCTTATAGCCCAGATTGCCTTCTTTGTGATCCTCTTCCTGCGCTGACCAGATGTACCGTAAGTCAAAGCCAACTGGACTGACTGTTTTTGTCTTAAAGCAAGAGGAAGAAAATACAGCAAGTCCAGTTCCCGTTGACATAGTACTTTTACACAGATAGCACAGGAGGAGAGCTACACAGAAGCCAATCAGGCCTGTGCTGTTCTCAAATGGAAACATTTCCTTCACAGAGATAAAATTGCATACAAACACACACTCGTAATCAAACATGCTTTCAACCAAACAAATTAATCTTTTTTTATGAGGACAATGAAGTAGAGGTTAGTAGTTGGTCACATGGTTTAAAAAAATCATAAATGAAAGCCCTGGGACACTGTGCATTATGATCTGTCTTGCCATTAAGTCTTTAACAAGTCATCAAAGAGCACAGCTAATCCTGGCGACTCAGTTCCTTGTTTTCCTGCCACCCTCCCTCACATACTTTACTGTTAAGCAGCAATAGGTATGCTGACGGCTTACCAAACAAAAGATCTATGAAAGATCAGGAGGAACCCGAAGAGATAAAGAGGAGTACTCAAACACTTACTCTAGTCCAGCTTCGACGAGAGGGTGCATCAGGTCAAAGTTAACATTATGAGCCATTCTTCTTCTCTTCTGACAGTCTCGATCTGTCCGGCTGTCGCCCTCTTCGTCGACCAATCGCAGAGGGTTCACACCCTCACCTGCTCAGACCTGCACTCCACTCCCACCATGGCGTTTATTCCTCCACCTGAGAGAGGAGGGGGAGGGGAGGGGAGGGAGTTTGAGGTGAGGGAGAAATGCCAGCAGACTTCCTTGGAATTTGAACTCTTGTCATGTTACTGCTTGTCCTGCGCACACGTTTAACTACATAGTGTAGTTAACTGACTGTGGCATCTCCAGCCTCAGGTACCTTTTACACTTACTGCATGAATATGTGATCTGTATCTGGATAAGACTAAAAGTGTAAATAGGGATCTCACGTTACATAAGGCCACATGAAGAAACAACCTCATGGTGTCAACATTCACTGCCCATTACTATCAGTGAGGCGACAAAGACTCTCCTGAAGTCGAAGGATTGCGTCATTTTGTCCAGACTCATGACAGCCCCATTGTGCCACTGCTTGTGATGAGGGCAGTGGTCAGGGTCAGATGGTGCAGTGTCACCAGTGAAATGAATATTCAGGGCCGGAGACAGAGTGATGCATTGTCAGTCTGACATATGGGAAGTTTGGAGGAAACATGCAGGTTCCTGTGTGTTTGGTGCACTTTAGAAAAGGCCCTCATTCCAGTCTAAAAATCTGTCCTCGTATATGTGCAAAGTTATAAACTTTCATCAAAGACCCAGAGAGAAAACGTCCTGTTGTTTTATATGTGTAAGAGCCGATGAGCGCTCTCAGCATAAACAGGAAACAATCTTTGGTTCCTCAGATGCTACCTGGAAGCACAAACAGTTTTTGACCACGCACACCCGCACACCATACCAGTACAAAGCCACACTGCCCCACATATACAATGAAGACTGTCTGGAGAAAAAATTTAAATGGATGGAAATAAATAGAAACCAATAGTTTTAAAGGCAATTATGACTTTCATAGATCAAACAAGGTAAAAGTGTGTAAATTACTTCACCCCGGGACAGCACCTCAGGGGCTTAAAGCTTGGGCTTAGCCTATACAATAGGATTTACAGAATTCATAAAATAAAACATTATTGAATCCTGATATAATATTCATTAGCAATTAATTTACTTTAGCAGATTTATCCAGGCCCAACTTGATAAAGCAGAGCAGAGATTGTGGACTGCTCTTTGGAAGACACAGTTGGCCGTAAGAAAACAAACAAACAGCTGATCTGAAAATAGATCCATTAGAACCAGGAGGCGTGGCACAGTTGAGAGGATATGATATAACATTAAATGGATGGATTACTTTTTTAAACTTTCCTTTTAGCGTGAGCAATTGATTGAGACAACAAATTTCTCAACCTTTCTACTCAACATTTTGCCATACCATGTACCAAGGAGGCTTTTCATACAAAGTCCTTCTCACTGATTTGCATAATTGTCCACAATGACAGCATAAACCCAAAGATATTAAAGAGCCACATTTCTGATGGTTCATTCATCGTGATATTCATCACCGTGATTTCATATTTTATCCATATTAGACTCATATCAAACTCACTCATAGAAAATATATTTGTGCATAAACTATTTAAGTATCTATATTTACCAATAAATGTTCAAAATCATAATCACAAGTAAAACACAGTTGACTCAAATCAAAATATAATATATTTCTCAGATCTTCTCATAATCAATTATTTGGAGAGACAGTAAATGACAAAACATCGAACTATGACCCAGCAGCCCTATTTGACAGGATGCTGAAAAGTGAGCTTTGCCTAGTTTATCTCCGGGTACTCGATGTCTTTGGGGTTGGGTGGCAGCTTTCCTCAAAAGCAGGAAAAACACCTGTAAATATTTAGTCCTACACAACATGTTGTAATGTCTGTATATCAGGTCATTGTGAGAACGGTTTAGGTAACATTAAACGTCAGATCCACTTCCTGTTTGCATGCACGCACATCAGAAACAGTGGTGGCAAATACTGACGTTCCTAGTCTAAATTCACCATTAAACAAACCCTGCACACAGACATCAGAGGCATTCAAGAGTTTTTCTTCTTCTGGGTAAGACAGAACAAAATTCCCCTTTAACTGAACTATTGCTTAACCATAACCAAGACTGGAAGCTCAGTTTCCAGTAAGAGGCTCTTACACACACATACAATAACGTACACCGTGCACTCAAACTCACTGCAAAGAGCTTTGTGCAATGTGAATGCTGGGTGAATGTCAACACACAATGTATGCGTATTTCAATCATTACACTCATGGCTGTGTGAGTATTTTAGGAGCAACAGAGACTCACTGGGTAATGACTGAATGGCTCAACAATGTCCCTCTACCACCATCAACCATAATCTTCCCATTGAGCTAATTCTTCTCAGGCCCTGTTACTGCAATCTACTGCACACATCTGCTCCCCTTTCCCCATACTTTTCTCATTACCGGAGGTTTCAGGATCATGTAACACTCTCAGTAAGGGTCCAACTCTTATTCCATGTATTTATTTTAGTCGCTCTCTTTTTGTGTGACTAAATTCTCTCAGTTTCCCACTTCTGCAGGTCACAGCAGCACAGTGGCTTAACGCACCACTGGATGGCTGGGTTGGCTGGACATTGTGTGTTTAGCCTCGTAGTGAGTCTTTGTGTCTTGCTTTAATGTGTGTATATGTGATTTCTAATGTTGAAGCAGTCCTCCGAGACTGTACAGCCAGGGCAGGATATTGTGGGGGTGGGACAGTCACTCAACACAGCCTGACGGGGGGTCAGAGTAGAGCTACACCACTGCCAAATAAAAACCACTGGGAAAACAAAGATAATATAAACAGCTTGTGCTACAAGTTAACTTAACAGGACAAAAAGTGGACTTGAGATGTGCAGAAGAACAGTTTAATCTAGATAAAGAGAAATGAATCCCTGTCCACTGCATAAATTGGTCAACACTGTCCAGTGGATAGAACAGATAGCAGCAGATTTGAGGGTGAGGCATAGGGAAGGGAGGGGTGTAAAGTAATCTGTCCACTCTGATAACCTTCAACAACTGCATGACAATCAGTCCCTAGTGTGAGGAGAAAGAAAACAAATACAGGGATCCAGGAGGCACAAAGCTCCAGCAAACATGGCAGCAGAGATGGTTATTTTTCATGTTATGAGTTAGGCAACACAGTTTGCCTCAGGAGGGGAGGTAGAGGGGTTCAGAAGGGGAATAGAGACAATTAAAAGAAGCAAAAAAAGTTATAAATTGATTATAGAGCAAGGCAGATGTTAAAGAAAGAAAACACAAGAAAATCAGAGAACAGTAACAGGCTGCTAACAAGGGAGAGAAAAATGTGCATGCAGTTACAACAGTCAGGCATGCATGTACATACACAGTTACACTATTATTGCACTCCTCTGAGACCCACAAAACTGCACCCTCTGCGCCTTCATTCAGAAAGGACACAAAATTGTAGGTTCAGTGTTGGCTACATGACAGAAACTGAAAATCCCTGTGCAGCTGCGGTTAAAAAAATCTATACGATAAAGCACAAGAAAAAAAACACTCTCACGAGGTGGGTTAAAATCAAGATCAACTGGACTTGTTTGAAGATACTCGAACAAGAGAAAAAAGTTTTACAACAAAAGACCCTGAAGTTACACAATACACGACAAAAGCTCATTCACCCGAGAGATGGTGAATCTGTAATTACTCCTGCAGGCTTTTCTGCTCAACGAGCTCACATCTCAGAGCGACACAGGAAAAAGTTACAGCGTTCGTCCTTTTAAAACACTGACTTATCTTGTGTTGCTGTCTGCTGTCCACTAGCTCGACAGACACACGTTAATTAACAGTTACACGTTAACTAACAGTTACATGTTAACTAAGTTAACGACCAGCCGGCTTGTCAACCTGTCACCGAGTTTCACTAACTGACACTTGTTAAACTTAGATGTGACAACAAATCTTCCGGTTTTCAAATGAAGATGTAGCTAAGTGAGGCCAAACAACAACTTAAAACATCGACAAAGAAGACCAATAGCGTTGACTCACCAGTTCAGCAACTGGACAAACCCGTTGTTCACTATAGTGGTAGTCAAAATAGTTTGCACGCGCAACCCAGAGCACCGACAGCGGAGGAGATACCATTTTCCCGGAGGGATGTAGGATTTCTGCTTTTAAACACAAAACCGAGGGTTAAACCTTAGAGTCACATAAGAAATTCACATTTTTACTGTTAAACTCGACTTCGACTTTCTTTCCAATGCATCCATGAACTGAACTTACTCTACTAACCCTCTACTGATAACGAGGTAACGTAAGGATGCCCCCCGCACAGTTGCCACTCTTGGTACAGTCCTATTCAGGCTTCAAATCCTGTCTACCGCTGTTGTCTACTCAAAAAATACACAATAGACTGTCTGCCTGTGCTTTCATTAAGTGACATATAAATAGTTACATGACCTACATATGGTGAGTCTACACTGAAACAACTAGAAGTAGAGTAAGATACTGCATTTACACATAATAATAATAATAATAATAATAATAATAATAATAATAATAATAATAATAATAATAATCCTTATTTGTAGAGCACTTTTCAAAAACAAGTTACAAAGTGCTTTAACAAGTGTAAAGAATAATACAAAAAAAAAACAAGATAAGAGCATGAAAGTAAGATGTCACACACATAAGCATCTGATGGAGATAGATGGTGAAGCCTAAAAAGGTAATACAAACAGCACTGCCTGTGACCTTAAGTATTGTATGGCTACAAAGTAGTCCCTTTCCATCTCAAGGTAAGAAAGGCCAAATGTCCTTTGGCCTTTCCTCTTGACTCACCTGCACATACCTAGTCACACCTAAGCTAACTCTAAAAAAACAAAAAGCCTGTGTGAGGATGAAGTGACCAGCCTCATCTTACAAAGTCATTTTAGGCTACTTCACTGCCAAGCAAATATCTGTAATAAACTTAAATAGTTTAAAAAATGTTACACGGTTGCTTATGCTTATGTGTGTGACATCTTACTACCAGTGTCTCCATTGGCCTTTTTTTGCAGAAGACATTTTGAAATGTCATAGCAGAAAAAGCAAACTAAATAATAAAATGAATGATGGCTGAACTAGATTCAGCTCCTTCAGTTTCAGGGTCCTGGTATTGTGCATGCTGTCGCTCTACCATTGCTTACAGGGACAAAGGAATAGAACAGAGTAGTTATGCCTGTGCTTTTCCGAAGAAAAAGGGTCGATGCCCATCTGTCACTTACATGCTCACATTCATGTTTCACTTACAAAGGGACATTTTTTTCATGTGAAGTAAAATCTGATGTGTCCATATGTTTTAGGTAATGACAGTGTAAGAAGTTTCTCTAATCCAATCACAGAAAGTAAAGATAGAATTGAACATTTCTACTCACTAATTGAAACTAAGCGTGTAGAAACAGCACATAAGAAATGACACCCATGCTCATGTTTCTCTGTAAATGGTTCTGACTGGAAGCCTCAAATGTCTGTGGTGTAGTAAGTGGGTGTAAAGAGCCTTTCTGCGACATCATCTCTGATTCAAACGTCAGTTTCCATAAAATGAAACACTGCCTAGTGTTGCTCATGTGAAGTCTATATAGTGCTGTCAGGCAGGATTGTGAAAAAGGAAGATGATGATTACTTATCTGATTACCTAATTATTTAACTTAGTTTAAAGGGAAATTGATGTTTGGCTTGATAATGGTGGCAAATTATATTCACATTTTCAATTGAATTTAAAATTAAATGTTTATTTAACAGTGGATTTCACAGACAAAGGCCTCTGAAAACATATCATATTTCATTATAAATCATTAGATAGTACTTGAAAAGTAGAAAATAAAATTAAATCGAAACACTTCAACACCACTGAAAAGCTCCATCGTCTGTGTTACTATCATCTACAGTAAGGTGTCCAGTCTGATCAGGTCCAGCCGTAACAAAACCTTTAACCATACTAATTCTCATCTAATTATGGCCTTCAACAATTTCTTACTGGTTTTCAGTCCAGTGTGTATTTGTGGGCATATGTTGTGAAATGATTTCAGCCATCAATGTGCCTGCTTCTGCTTCCTGTCATGTGATTTCCTGTGAGCTGTCAAATTCAGCTACAGGTGGTCGGTCTCTGTGGACAGATTGTACATTTACTCAACCTGCCAGAAAGTGAGTCGTACCAACGGGACTTGAGGAACAACACTAGCTCCAGATCGGCCACTCGGGGGTCTTTCATTTCAGTGTGGCGTTGATGTGAGCTGCAAAAGACGGATATTTTGATGCAGATTGCGGAAGTAAATGTTTCAGAACTTTAAGTTGTAGCGTTGGCGGAGATGCTTGTTAAGTTGATGAAGCGAGAAGAGTGGTGTTTAAGCATTTGTTATTAAAGAGGAAGTGCAGGGAGAAAAAATGGAGGAGCACGGTACTGTCAACTTCATGAGACTGCTGTCAGGTAACATCATACAACTGTGGTTGTGCGTTTACATCTATATATGTGTGTGAGAGAGAGACGACATCTTGCTTGTTCAACACTGCGTCTGCACTTGTAGTATGTGTGAATTTGTGTGGGATTATGCTGAGTGATACACTTACAGTACATGTACTGGATCTTTGCATATATAGTTTACTGCCAGATGAAACTAAGAGCCACGATTACTTCATTTCTTGGGAATAGGATACATTTGGTGTCTGAAACTGCCCATTACCGCACTCACATCGAAAACTACATGCAATGTGCAATTTTATTGCTTCAAAGTAACAGTGGTAAATGCTGACACATAAAGGTGTTATCAAAAAGAATACACTTGCATGATCTATGAATTTAAACACTTACAAGATTCTACTGAGATTGCATACAGAGGCAAGAGAAAGAATCAACAGAAAATTTAGCTGTAACTAATTTTGTGATTGAATAATTGTTTTGATAATTATACCAATAATACCAAACATTTGCTGGTTTAAACTTTTCAAGTGTAAAGATTTGTGTTTTTTCTGTGTTTCATATCATTGTAAACTGAATATACTTGGGTTATATATGAAGATGTAACTTTGGGATCGATTTATCAAGAAAATAATCTGCAGATTGATTATAGAATAACTGTTAGTTGTAATCCTATACAGCCTGTAACAAAAACTGCTTTGTATGTAATCATGCACTGGAATCTACATTCATGTACCGTGTGTAGGAAATCACACGTGTAAATATATACAGATATATATACAGCGTGTGTCTTTCTCACCACAGATGAGAGCACTCGTTCCACCGTGTCGTCGGACTCCTGTGAGTACTATCAGACAGAGATATTTGATCAGCTGCCCAGCGTCCAGGCCATCCGAGCCGAACAAAACAGACAGGGTTTTGGGGAACCCTGCCAGGCCAACCAGGGTGGCTCAGAGCCGGGGGAGAAGATCAGCCATGGCCACCTGTCCAGAGGACCAAAAGACAAGACATCTACACAGCCGCTCAGGAACCTGGTCATGTGTATTCAGGGGAAGAGAGACGCCAGGTGGGAGAGTCTACACACTCCTGAAATCTGTGTCTTCTCATTCTCTAGTTACATTCTAGTGTAAAATGTCCATGTTGTTGCCTACTTTAGCATATTATGTAGCATCCTGTTGTTGAATATACATTTGATTTTTCTTTTAATTACCACCATATTTTATTTTTTATACCTTATTCCAGTTGTTCCCAACCATTTTTGTTAAGTTAGTTAACTTTGTCTACTTGCAACACCATGTTTACTTGGCCAGAAGATGTGAAAGGATCTCATCATCCTCACACAAAAAGCTTTTGAATTTTTTTTAATATATAATCATAAATAAAATATTTTTGTGTGGCAGAAGTGTGTTTCTTCTGCTTTGCTATCTCGTTAATCATCTTGTAACTCAAACTGATCTTGTGATCACTTTGGGTGGGGGGTCCCATCTTCCAGGTTGGGCACCACTGCCTGAAAAAACCCTTAGACGATAGCCTTGTTGTAGTCTGTGTTTATTTCAACAGAATATTTGTTGTTTGTTTAATTTAAACCTGTGCAAACGCACGCCTGTATTCTAGGCACATCCTATCATCATGGCATTTTTCCTCAAGCTGTTGAGTTTACTGACTTGCAGGAGACGGGTTTTAAAAAAAAAAGAGTGGTCAAAATAAGAAATACCCAGACTTTTAATTCCTTGTTTGGGTCAAGCATTAAAACACTGGATCCTACAATTCCCATACTGCAACTCAATAGGATCTGTCATTACACCCTTCCTGCCTGGTGAACAGAGATGCACTTCATTCATAGACTGTATGGTTTCACACCTACACATGTCTTTTTGTCAAAATGTGTCCTAAAGCCAAAGTCTCAGACTTTAGAAAGCTCCTCCAGAGCCACAGAAGACATTATACAACTGTTTCCACAGGCTGAGTAGCACTCCCTGTGATTAGTGCATTGATCTTAATGTGTAGAATCAGTAGAGTCTCCATTTAAGTCCTACATGTTTAAATATTAATCTAAGAAGTGATTGTCTGTCTCCTTTTAAAAAGCCTTAATGTTTGCTTTAAAGTAAGGAGATGAAAATGTGCTGCCTCATCTTTTTTTCTGATCAAATACTGTGTTAATGGCATACTCTGTATATAAAAAGGTTAATGGTATTTCGATGATGAGATTTGGGGGTTTAACATTCATGATATTTATGCTACTAATTAGGGACAGGAGGAAGATGCAAATCAGCAATATTGGTTTTTGGGAGTCCTGGAGGCGGAGCCAGACCATCAACAGGATGAGGATTTGGGCACAGATGAGAGGAGCTCTATCAGGCCTGTTGCCATGGCAGAACACTCTCCACACCATTGAAGGTATGAAAGGCCTGAAGTTCACTATAAGGGTCACCGGTTTGTTTCCACTGTATTGTATTTCCCTGACTAGATGATTTCACCTAAAACCATGTCGTTGCACAATTAAAATCACCAACCTGCACTGATGTCTTCCAGGCAGGTTTGGAGTCGGCGTGAAGGCTTACTTTGTTTTCCTCAGATATCTGGTTTACTTGAACCTACTTCACTGTGCTCTTATCTGGGGTTTCATTCTGGGGCCCACAACATTTTATGGCAGGAGCAACAGCAGTGGTGAGTCAGCTGTAATGACAGATTACAGAAAATTAGCCACAACTCAGTGTAGACTCATGCAAAAACACCATTCTCCTCTGTGATTTTACAGAACCTTTGAGGTTTGGACGCAATGACTCTGTTTTGGATTTCTTCCTGGGATCAGTAAGCGTTATTTTGCTTGTGTATGTGTGTGTGTGTACTGTAAGTTATATGTGTTTCATGTAATGTAACCTCTCTTCTCCTCTCTAAAGGGCTACCTGGATCGTTCTCCAGTCTTCTTTGGCTTCTATACTCGTGGTTCCCTGAATTTGCCATGTTTAAATACACCTCTGCTGTACCTTGGTGGAATCCTCACTATCCTCTTCCTCAGTCTCATCATGGTGGTCCGTAGGTCAGTTAGAATACAACTGCGAAAGAACAAAAAGTTTCCTTACATCTTAAAGAAAGCCTCTGTACTAAATCTGCTCATCTGTACCTATCTCTGATAGAACGACAGTTGGCTATAAGCACACCTGGATGCTGGGGAAGCGCTACAGTATGAATGTGAGCTATAAGATCTTTTGTGGTTGGGACTTCAATATCCAGGACCCTTTTTCTGCTACTCTCAAACATAGCTTCATCAGGAATGATCTCAAGGTGAATGGAGGCACACGTAGTACCTGCATGCATTTAAATTCTTCTAATCTTCTAATTTACCATGGCACTGACCGTGGGATGCTGGGACTTTTTAAGAGAAGAATTAAATTTGTCAATCCAATTGCAAAATTGGCTGTTTCATTGTCTGTTTTTGCAGATTTGCAGTCCTCCATCTTTATTTACAGCTGATCTACTAAAATAGCTTCCAAAATAGGTGCATGCACACATTCATGCACAAACAAATAGATATACTATATACCTGCCTACACAGACGCACTGCGATAAATGTCAGTGAAAAGTGGTGGCTACCTCTGTAATAATAGAAGACTACACAGAGGCAACATTGTTTGAAGCGGATAAAGAAATTTAGTGTGTCCCGGGATGCCTGGTTTCAATTTTCTAAGTCAGTTGTTGAAATAACAGTTTGGAGACCTCCCCGATGAATTTTCTGCTAGTTTCTTTTTTTATATTTCTCTGAAAAGGAAAGGTGTGTACAATATATGTAATGTAGATATACTGGATGATTCTTGTTTATGTGTGTGCATGCTGCAGTTGTAATGTTTTTATTGAGTTAAAACAGTCATGTAGATGGTAACAGTTTTTCTTCCTGTTGGCCCTCAGCTGTTGCTGGAGGAGCAGAGTTTCTCCCTCCGCGAGGCTCAGAGGACACTTGGACAGCGGGTGCTTCGCTACCTGCTCAGGTTCATCCTCAACCTGCTTGTTCTATCTCTGCTGGGTGGAGCCTTCTACCTTATTTACTTCGCCATAACAAAATCAGAGACCAAGGTAAACCTTTGATGCAGAACATCTGGTTTTGTTACAGTATGTCCTGCATTTGTTGAATAGACTGTCACATTTGACACCCCCTGTGTTTCTTAGAGTGAGCACTGGTTGGGCAGTCTGATCCTGGAGTACCTCCCTGCCATCACCATCACCTTTGTCAACCTGTTCCTCCCTCACATCTTCCGCAAGATCTCATCTTTTGAAGACTACTCTTTCACCACGCAGGTTAATGCCACGCTTGTGAGGTAAGGTGCACAGAGAGATAACACACAGGATAACCTAATTTACATGCACACATACATAAGCACACATGCGCATGGATTCACTCTGTCCTTTCTTCAGGAGCATCTTCTTGAAACTGGCCTCACTGGGGATTTACTTATTCTTCGTCTTCATAAAACAACATAAGCAAGTGAGACTGAGATTTATGTTTCAGAAGAAATTCAATGTGTCTTTCATTCAGACTTTCAGGACTAATGTGTGATGTCTGGTTGATCTTTTGGATTTTTTTAACCCCCACATTTGTGTGTTTTCCTATCTTTCCCAGTGCTGGGAGAACATATTTGGTAGAGAGATGTACAAGCTGTGCATCTTCAACTTCCTCGCCACTTTCTGCAACGCCTTTCTCTTGAACTACCCCAGGAAGTGGGTTTGCTTGAGATAAACAGTTTCTTTCTTTCTTAGTCATCATTATGGTTTAAATGTAATGATCAATGCGTTTGATGTCTTTCTTGAGTAGATTCCACAACAGTTTGGCTAATCTATGGAAATACTAACGCTCACTAATGCTACCTAGTCAAGATTCATCAGCTTACTGTGCAAACTGTCTTTCCTCTATGTGACAGGCTGCTGCAGGAGAAGTACCCTTCATCCTTGCTGGCCCGGCTGTCGGGGAAGCAGCGCTTTCTGATCCATTTCAATGTTTTGGATCTGGTGCACAGTCAGACAGTGTCCTGGGTGGGAGTCTACTACTGCCCTCTGCTGCCTCTGATAGGAACTGTAACACTGATGGCCACGTTCTACATCAAAAAGGTTGTCTGGAACATGAGAGTTATGGATCATCAATAACACATAAGCTGGTCAACTATCTTTTTCTATCTTTGCATCTCTTAATGTTTAAATACAGTTCAACATACTGTGCTGGCATCACATTAAGAACAAACCGAAAAAGATTTAATCTAACAATAAACTAAATAGCTGCCATGTTGCACACACACAGAGTACAGAGGTTTGAGCCCAAATACAGACACTGGCGTGATGAAAGTTTCGCAAGTCTTTATTTAACAAACGGCTGACACTAACATGTGAAGGAAGTTTTCAGCCTGAAATCAAAAACACAGTAGTCCACTATGAGAAGAGGTGAGTAATAGCAGAGAATTTCAAAAGCATAATCCACACATTTTAAAGGAATGGTTTGAATGGTAGAAACATCAAGCCTGGCTCTGTCCAAAGGTAACTAAATCTACGTCCGAGCACCTCTAAAGAACCAATTAACATATATTTGTTTAATCTGTGCAAAAAGTGTAAAAATGTCAATTCGTGGTTTTATGGTCATGTGCGGCACGATTGCTATGGTAGGTGCAGGGACTTCATTAAGTTACCGTGTCCGTAAAAGAAATAGTAAAACATAAAGTTGTTTGTACACTTTGGTTTTTGATAATTGGACAGAGCCAGGTTAGCTGTTTAAATCTGTTTCCAGTCATTCTGCTGATCTAAGCTAACTGTCTCCTGGAGCTTTACATTTAACGTCCAGAAATGAGAGCAGTATCAATATTCCCATCTAAATCTCAGCGAGAATACAATTAAACAAATTTCCCAAAATGGTCCTTTAAGTTAACGAGTAACTTTCTTTGTATCTGTCCTGAAAGGGTTTGCGGGTTAAATAGCTCAATGGAACAGTTTTTTTCTCCTTGTTTAACTCTTTGAACTGCTCTGTGGTACATGGTTTTGTAGTGACAGATGCACAGACTTGTGACCAAGAAGCACTAGTGACCATGCGTATTTGAACATTTTCCAACAATGCCCGTGTCTCTTTGTCTTCAGTTCGGGGTCCTGCGTTGCTGTGTGGCAGAGCAGAGGATGTTTCGAGCCTCCAGCTCCTCCGTTTTATTCCACTTCATGTTGCTGCTCGGCCTCCTCATGGCTGTAGCCACACTGGGCTTCACTTTCTACCAGCAAAACCAAGACGCAGTGAACACAAACATGTACTCTTTTTACTGTAACTTTGACTGTAATTATGTAATGTTGAACACACTGTCTACATGTTCATTTTCAATTCACCCTATTTATTTATTTAGTGGTTTAAATGTTAATATAAAACATATCTGGCCTTTTAGCAGTAGAAGTAAAGATAACATTTATATTTTACTTTTATCTGCTGCTCATTTCTCTCATTTCTTCCAACTGCCCCCCCCCCCCAGGATCTCCTGTGGTCCATTTGGAAACGGAGAAACTGTGTTAAATGTGACAGGAGTGTGTGTGGACAGTCTCCCGAGGCCGGTACAGACCACTCTCCACTACCTGTCCTCTGAGGCCTTCGCTCTGCCGCTCATACTAGCTGAGATGTGAGTATGCAAAGAGACAACAGGCATTTGCAAACACTGGCTCTGTATTTCCAGTTGGAAGTAAAACAAACCTACTTTAAGAGTGTTTTAACCTTTGGGTGAGAGAACTAGAAGCACCATGTGTACAGCTGCATGCATGTTGTTCAAAAGTAATGAACATTACAAACTGTTTTAAAAATACACGTGCAGCACTTTCATCTGTTCTGCTGGTCTTTCAATGTGAAAAATTATATCCCACCAAAGCTGGAGGTAAAAATAAAATGCCTTAAAACTGTGAGAGAAGAAATTCTTTGTATTAATATTTCTAGGGGTTTTACTAGAACAAGGAACACATTCTGTTTCCTCAGTATCATCTTAACCTCCTACGTGTCACGAAAAGGAGCCAATCAGAAGGCCATTGAGAGACTGAAAGACATGCTGGTTATGGTAAGTCACATGTCATCAAGGAACATTCACAGAATAAAGTTATGTAGATATTGGTAGATATATAGGAAATGTCCGAGTTACAGCCAGTTGATTTAGTTGGTGTAAATTAATCATTCCTGCTGGGGTCTGATAGTGTGTTGTGCTTTTCTACTGTGTCTGGGTGCGTGTTGTGGCTATAAATGTATGTGTTTTCCTTACAGAGCAGCTCAGATAAGCGTTTCCTGGTGAAGCAACATGCCACAATGCTCAGACAAAAGAGAAACACCAATAGAGTCCGTTCTGCGGCCATTTAAGCCATACTAACTGATTAAAGGCCCGAGCTGTCTGTCAGGCCTGTCCATTCACAGACTTCCACTGAAAAATAAAGCCTTGCTTTGGCCAACCACAGCTGGGTGGAGGCCCGGGGGTGGCTAAAAATAAAAAAGTTGAAGGACTGATGAGCTTTTCCACATGATATACAAAGATAAGAAAAAGTTACCTTTTTCTGCAAATGTATTTAACCTTCATATAATGCATTATCTTAATCTTAGTCACTTCTGCAGTCATTTTCTATAGTATTGACATTTTGTGATGATTGGTTTATGGTCCTTTTGAGTTTGTTAAGCTTAATATATAGTTGAAACGTTTGTGTTCTCACTTATTTGTATTTTTAACTGCAAGTCAACTTTATTTTATTTTAACTATATATATATATTAATAGCAAGGTCACAATTCTTATGTTCATGTTTTTATTTCACACCTGCTTTGGCAATGTAAACATCTGTTTCCCATGCCAATAAAGCCCCACTGAATTTAACTTTTTACTTTTTCTAAAATGTTATCTACTTGTAACACATGTGCAACACCCTCAGCTTTTACGCACACACATGGATCCACACATACACAGAAACACACTGAACCCAGCCATAGAAACCATGTCAAAGATAAATGCAGAGCACTGTAATGAAGAATCTACAGACTCTAAATTTGTTGCCAACTTTGGGTGAGTTAATAGAAGTTTAAATTAAAAATGGTGACATGAATAAATAATTTAATGGACTTATATCCTTACTGAAATGTTTTGTTGACTTTTGTTTCAGCTCTGGCAAGTTTGTTCATCAAGATAAGTAAGTTTGTTAAAGTGGTGCTTAGCTTATGGAGCTCAGTTTGCTGAGAAATTTTTTGTTTGTCGTTTTCAGAACCTTTCAGATATTTACTGCATTGTAAAGTGTCAGGGGAAGACTGCTATTGATATTCTTTGATCTCACGACATGAAATAATGTGGTGGCTGCATCTGCTCATAATCTCTTTAAAACATGTCTTTCTTCAGGCGAATCAATCTCTCTTCGCCCAGTGCTGACTGGCCCTGACATGGCCTACCTCGGCTCAAGGGTGGCTTTCCGGTGTATTGCGCCGGACTCCTCTCCGCCAAACGCCTACGAGCTGATGAGGGATGGTGGTGTCCGGGTTGCCACAGACACTGTCCTTCAAGGGGACCAACCTGCATTATTCTTCCTTAAGATCGCTGCAACATCAGAGGGGTCATACCACTGCAAGGCGACTGCAGGAAGAACCACAGGAGTCAGCAACAGCATCAAGCTGAGTGTAATCAGTAAGTAAAAGACACACTATTACAGTCTTTTGAGTCCCTGTTATTTTACTGTAGACAATCATTCCCAAACTTGACCTCTTCCTCCCTCACCCTTATATCATTATCTAACTTCTAGTTCCACCAGCAATAACCAGAGTGACTTCTGAACCCTCTCCCCCAGTCACATACGAGGGGTCACACATTGTACTGAGCTGCAACGTTACAAAGGGCTCCCACCTTTCCTACACCTGGTTTTTCAATAGGAAGGAAGTCACATCTTCAACATCTCCCTTCTTCCACATCACTGAGAACAAGCTAGTGATTGAGGAGTTGACTCCAGAGCTTGCTGGGAACTATTATTGCATGGCTTGGTCCAGGGTGCAGGACATCAGGAGGTTTTCCAGCAGCTCAGAGGTCCAGGTGACTGTCAAAGGTATGCGTCTTGCTCAAGGACATATTGGCAGAGATATTGTTACAGTGGGAATTGAACTCTGGTCTCTCACACCAAAGGCATGTGTTTTATCCTTATCCTATGCGCCATAAGATAAGAAAACCTTTATTTGTCCCACAGTGGGGAAATTGCGGTTTGCAACTGCAAAGACAAGAGCAGAGATAGATAAGTGTACAAAGTAGCATAAACATAAACATGACATAAAGTGTCAGACAATAAAGTAGCGTTCAGTAAATAAAAACAAAGTTACTGTACATTAAATAAGACTTTTAATACATCCTCAGTTGGACTCTATGTTTGGTGCTAATTACCAAATGTTAGCATGCTAACACGCTAAATTGTTGAGATTTTACCTGCTAAACATTAGCATGTCACCACTTAGCTCAAAACACAGCTGCGTCTAAGTACAGCCGCATCCAGCTGCTATCATGGCTGTTAGCTCTTAGCATTGTGGTTTAGGTGGAAACAAAATCATAATAACATAAATTGAAACATTTTAAAATTAAAGAGTTTCATCCAACAACGACAAGATGACTAAATGGAGCCTTTAGACCCAAGAGGTTACATCAAACCTTTTTGAAAATCCACTCTATGGCCAAAATTATGTGGACACTCATGGCGTGTTAAAATGCTGCTGCACTTTTCTGGGAGGGATTTTGGCAAGATTTTCAGTGCTGATGTTGGGCCAGTCACCACACCAAACTGAGAAAAGCATTTCTTTATGGGCCTGGCTTTGTGCTCTGGGGTATGGTCACGTTGAAGCAGGAAAGGGCCATACCCACAATGTTGCTGCAAAGTTGGAAGCACACTATAGTGTGAAATATGATTGTATACAGTAGCATTAAGAGTTATCTTAAGTGGAAGTAAGGGGACTAAAAACAGCCCCAGACCAAATGCACACAATCATCGTGCACATACCTTTGGCCATACCCATACCCTGATTCATGTACCTGCCTGATGTGCCTGTGCCTGACATGTTCCTGTCCCCATCTTCTCTCCTATTCATTCCTTCACCAGTCTATGTTTCAAAACCAAGGATCTCTTTCTGCATCTCCAAAGAGGGAGCCAGTTACATTGGCAACGTGACCTGCTGGTCAACAAGAGGGAGTCCTCCAGTCAACTTCTCTCTTTCAATAGATGACAAGGAAGTGGGATCTGTCTCAGCAACTGAATCCCTCGCTGTCTGGTTCCCTGTCGCAATGGTACCCGGGCTGGACATGGGTGTGGCTCGATGTCGGGTGAATACTGAGGTGCAGGACTTGATGAGTGAGCCTGTGGCTCTAGAAGTGGGTATGAGCTACACTGACAAGTTCAAGGAAATTTGTCTTTCTGTTATTGTCTATCTCTTCATAACCTTTCTCTCCTTGTCTTCCCTCCTCTTCATCCAGTCCCTGTCGGAGGTGATGTGAAAGTGGAGGTGGAGTATCTCTACAGAGATGACTCCAAACTGGCGGTTGCCAGGCTGAACTGTCATGTCAGCAGAGGAACTTTCCCTTACATCTCCTGGCTCTTGAACAACTCTGTCTTCCCCTCTGAGACGCATGTAGACTCTCATATTCAGCCCGTCCTGTCTCACTGTGCTCTTGCTGACCATGGACGAACCCTTGTTCTGGCCAAGCTCGGCCCAGAGGAGTCTGGTTATTACAGCTGCAGGGTCAGGGACAGCTACGATGACTCAGGGCCCTGGGTGGAGAGTGCTTCCGTGCTAGTCCAAGTCACAGGTGAAAAGATCAAGACTAGGTGTCGAATAAAAATTATCTTAAAGTAATAGTGATAAGGGATATATGCCTATTTGTGTGCTTACAGAAAGTTGGATGCAATTAGATTGATACCACTCTTACCTCTGTACGTTATGAAGCAACTGCCAGCAGCCGATTAGCTTAGCTTAGCATAAAGAATAGAAACAGGGGGAAACAGCTAGCCTGCCTTTAAGTGTGAAAACAACAATTTTCCAGAGGATTACGTCCCTGACTACTTCTTGACCAGGAGCAAAAATTTCAGCTGATTGACCAGGAACCGCGCAGTGGCAACAAAACTCCTGGCCAGGGTTTTAATCCAGGCTAGCTGTCCTTTATGCTAAGCTATGCTAACCAGCTTCAGCTCCAGCTACATATTTACCATAAATATGTGAGTAGTATCTCTTGGTGTAATGTTTGGTTTAAAAAAGATAGGCATATTTATTAAAATGTTTAACTATTCCTTTAACAAATTTCTTTTGAATCCAGACTCATCTTAACATGTCACACGTGCCCTTGCTATTTGTGTGGGGTCTCTGCACCCTTTACCACATCACAATTATTACTCTTGATCAGACAACTCCACGCCTCAAGTAAAATCTTCCTGCGAAACACCATTAAGCACATATTTTACATTTAAATGCCTTATAGTCTGTAATACTTCACTGCCCTCATCCCTTCTCTTCCACAGAGGTCTTCATGACCACCATAGAGGCCATTAGTATAGGGTTCTGCTGCTTCCTTCTCGTGACGTTGGCAGTGGGTGTAGGCTGTGTGTACAAGATGTTGGACCACAAGCAAGGTGTGTGTCTCCCTGTTTTTGTTTGTATGTGTTTGTGTGTGTGAGGGAATAATTAATTGACTGGAACCGTTTATATAAAATGTTCTTCTGTCGCCACCTCCTATTTCTTTCACTGTTCACGTCCACATTTCTACAACAAAGTAAGCTTTTAAGTTTATGCATTGTTCTGTAACTCAACAACAATCTGTTCAACAGTGTGTGTGCCTTCCAGTCCCAGTTCTGATGCACATCGTCTGCCTGCACCCACGTCTCTGTCTAGAAGTAGACAGGGTAATACTCCCTCTTCAGACTATGATTTTCAGAATCAGGTATGCAGGCCTGCAGAACACAATGATTCTGAATCAGTCAAATATTACACACTATCCACATGTGCTTTACTTTACATGTCCCTTAATTTCTGAAATTTTCTTAGGAAGGTACTAATATGTAACTGTAAATTCATAGTAAGGTTCCTGGGAAATATTAGTAACTTGGTACTAATTACAGGAAAAGTGGACAGTGTTTAATTGGTACATTTTCAGTTGGTATTTTACATGTCTGCCTTTTCACAGTAATAAGGTAAATGTAAATGCTCCGTATTTGTATAGCGCCTTTCTAGTCTTTTTCGACCACTTAAAGCGCTTTTACACTACATCTGCATTCACCATTCACACACATTTATACACTGAGCCTAAGTGCTCAAACAGAAACTAACATTCACACAGGAGCCAGTGCTATGGCTTTATGTTTTATTGTTGTATATCAATTGCTGTGTGATTTAATGTGTTTTTTTTGTTTTTTTTTGTTTCTTTTAAGCCATTATGTGCCTAGTATAACATCTTGCCAATGGACTACAGTTGAAAATTAGCCTGCTGGCTAGCACTGGCACATTTACAGAAATGTTGATTAATGTGCACTGTCCTTAAATAAAATGAGAAATGAGAAATTCATACAATGGTGGAATAGCTACAATTCAGGGTTCAGTATCTTGTCCAAGGTATCTTGCCCAAGGACACTTCAACATGCATCTTGAGGGAGCCGGGATTGAACCACCGACTTTCCAGCCAACCCGCTCTATCTCCTGAGCCACAGCCGCCCCCTAAAATAAGCAATGATTTTGTTTTCTGGAAAGAAAATAGAAAGAGAAAATAGAACTGCTCGATTTAAACCAAATATTTATGAACTATTCACTGAAGACACATTTCATATTTTTGACATTTATGCATTTTCACTGGCCAAAAGACTCTCAAGGTTACACTAGCAATTAATTGTAATCAATCAATGAATGTAACATAAATAGAACCTTGTGTCTATTTTTGCTGTTATTGTACAAATTTAAGTAGTTTTCTAAATTCCCAATTATTTTCTACCATAACATAGAAAGATTTTAAGTCAGAAAACAGCAGGCCTCCATAACATGCAAAAAAATACATGATTTGTGAATATATTTTAGGCTTAGCAGTTCTCTCTAGAAAAGTACTCAGGAGATCCAATACTGCTTTTAAACACAAGTAATTCAAATAATTGCCCCTCTTTTCTGTATAACAGTAGTAAATTAAAATTTTCCTACCAGGACACAGAAATGATTAGGAAACTGCCGACATGTGAAATAAAGTGTTACCAATTGTTCTCCAGAAACCTTCTATCTTTTTAAAATGACATCAACTCTTTAAGAATGTAAAAAAAATATTCTTAAAATTAAGGATTACTTACCATCTGTGTCTGCTTAAATGAAGTGATTGTTTTGTTTATATATAAGAAACATTGTGAACCAGGTAAACAAGAAGACACCATAACTGTTCTTTCTCTCTCTCTGTTTTAGACTGCAGAGATCACAGTATGACACAGGAGGAACCTGCACTTCTTCATGCAAACTGTCATTATTTCATTTAAAATCTGCAACTATTTGTTGTTATTCTGCAGGCACGACAAGTGTGACTTTCCCTGAGCTGCCACGTTACTTGGACATTCAGTTAAGAAGAGTTAGAGATTATGTTTTTCAGCTAAACAACATTATACTGTCATGTTTGCAAATAAAAATTCAAATTTTAAATGATGTTTGATTGTTTTTTTAATTAAACAATGAAAAAAATTATTTTTGATTACACCTTTTCCTCTACCTTAAAATACATCTGACTTATGTTATTGAGATTCACATTTTTCAAAATGTAACATAACACCATTTAGTGAGTGTCTTCATCTTGTGAGGTTACAGAGAGGGAGGGTACAGCAGGGAGGTGAAGTATAACACTATCAGCAATTTGCACATGTTTCTAAGTGCGTGTGTATTTTTTTTTTTACCCAAAGTGCTTCAACTCTCAATTCAAAACTGTCAAAACTCCTGCATTATAGAGTTAAGCGTAATAATATTTCAAGTGTTCTTCACGCTTTCTTCAAGAATGTTTGCTTCCCTCTTTGTGGTCATACTGGGTAAGCTAATCAACACAATCCGCACCGCATAAAACTTTCACATTTTAAAACTCTTGTGAACTATTTGATTTCTTTTTCCTCTCTACAGGGTTGTGCTACTGTAGCAAGGAGAGCAGTAAGTCAGTTGTATTATGTGAGTGTGTGTTAGTGCATGTAGCTCATGATTCCTTCTGTTGAGTGTTTTTATTTTTTGATAGGTCAGTTCATTCTGGGGCGCCCACGACTGTTTGGCCCTTCGGAGGCTTTGGTGGGAGAAGTTCTGGATCTTCACTGTGAACTGGAGATCTACCCAAAGAATGAATCTATCCTGTTGCAGTTATTCAAGTGAGAATGTGTTTATATTACATCTAACTGCTGCAACGAAGCGTAAAAGTAATGACAGAAAATCCCTCTAACGGTCAACCATTCTAGGGAGGGTGTCCGTGACAAGTTGTTCGGCGAATACTCCTCCCTGAACGGGGTGGTTGCAAACTTCCCTTTGGTGATCAAACAATCCCTCGAAGGAAACCTGGAGTGTGTGGCCAAAGGGCAGAACAACTCTAACATGGAGCCCACTGTCAGCTACACACACTACCTGAGGGTTGTTGGTAAGTTTTTTTCATTACTAGCGATATATTGTATATAATGTGGTAGGTAGGTATTATAATATGTACATGTCTCCTTGTAACAGTAACATAGAGCATTCAGTGGCATGTATGGTTGTAAAAGCTCAACTCAATGACAAACATTTCTCAGTGGGGACGGTATTGTACAGTTGTCTGTGTAACAAAGAGTTTAATCTATCTCTCCTGAAAAACATCTAAGTTTAGCATTTTGAAATAATGACATGTACTAGCACTATAAACAAAGTACAGCTGAGGTTTATGGGAGTGTCAAAAATGTCAACCTCATGGAACTAGAGCTACTGTCAAGGGATCACCAAACTCAGACAGCTTCATCCTTTGGGGACCATGAATGTCTGTATAAAGTTTCATGACAGTCCATCCAGCAGTTGTTCAGGCTGGACAAAGTGCTGGACCGACAGACAGACTGAGGGACAGGACAATATTGCCATCCATGGAGCCACTCGCTGGAATGGCTTTTAAAAAACTGTAATATCATGTTAGGACATCATAACAAGGTTTCTTGGTAGGAAAACTAGATTAGATAGGCGTTGTTAAGCTAATGGAAATGATCACCTATAAATCCAATAGAGAAATGCAAACAAAAGAATTACACAACAGACCAATCAAACATGAAGATAATCCCTCTCCTTGTCTCTGAAATCAGTGGACCTTTAATGAAATGAGACCAGGATCTGAGGCTGTTGCTGTGTCTGTCCTGCAGAACCAGTGGCCGGTGCAGCAGTTATCGTCGATTCAGGTCCAGTGGAGTTCTTTGAGGGGAAGACTCTGAAGCTGAGCTGTAAACTTAAAGCTGGAAATTATGTCTCCTACAAGTGGCTGCTGAATGATAAGCTTCTCCCTCAGTCTCCTCTCCACTATGCTGCAGATCAGCATCTCTCCATCTACAGGTCAGTGGAATCCCATTGCTACTGCATTATGAGGTGGTTGCAGTGGTGGTTTGAGAAATTTAACAATTTACCTGATTATTGTTAATTACCTACTCAGTAATGTAGGTTGGTTGCTAAGTGGTTGGTGGGGTGTTGATAGGTGGTTGTACTTGCAATGGTGATTCTGGTGGTTGGTACTCTATGGATGATAGAGCATACTGTGTGTTTGTAATTTAAAAGTCAAGCAAATTAGGATAAAACTTTAGGAATGTTACAATTATTTAAGGTGCACTTCTACATTTTGGGAAAAATGCTTATTTGCTTATTTGTTAAGAGTTGAATGAAAATTTGATCTAAAATTAAAAGTTGCTGTTTAATGATGCTGGAAAGGGCAACCATGTGCATCTCTTAATTAAAAGGTAATTTCTATATTTTTAAACCCTTTTTTTCATATATTTTGGGATCGAAATGACTAGTAGGTACAAATTTCTTTGGAATCCATGCGGTAGATGGCGTCAGCTGGCAGCCATGAACTGGCTGCAGTGGCTGCAACGTATGCATATGGGGCAATTGCTCCTGTCAAAATTACGTCCACAAATAGTGCTTCTTTGTGAAATGTGAAAATATCGCCCAGGTTTATAAATAACAAAATTATGCAAATTCCTGTGATCTATGACTCATTTCCCTCATCGAACATCTGTCCAACACTGAAAGACGCCTATTGTAATAGAAGCCACTGAGCATGCTAATTTTTAACTGAATCAGTAAAAGGAGTTACTGAAATGATTATCTGTGTCGCCCTTAGAACTACTCCTAAAGACAGCGGCTCCTACATGTGTGTCGCCACCAACCACTTCAACAAAACAGTCTTCACCTCCAACAGCTCTGGAGTTTCCATCACAGTCAAAGGTTGGCTGTTGTGAATAAAACCTCAGGGCTCAATATTTTATTGACATGGAAAGGCTCCTTTAAATAATATTACACTCTCCTGCATCCTGTTCCCTCAGACGTGGTGTCAAACCCTGACCTCTCCTTCACCGTGTCAAAAGAGGGCTCCAACGAGTATTTTGCCATGGTCACCTGTCAGTCAACGAGAGGGACTCTGCCTGTCACCTTTTCACTATACAACAGGACAGAAGTGATTGCCAATGCGACAGTTGAAGCGCGAAAGGCCACATTTAAGGTTCCTCTGGTCTTGGGCCAGCACTTGGGAAGGCTCCAGTGCCAGGCAAACAATGGAGATCGGATTGGATACAGTGGGTTGATTCCCCTAGAAGTTGGTATGTGCATTGTTTGAAACTGCTGACATAATACTGTGGTACACACTACTTTGTAATTAAGTAAATAATTTATTTTTGGATCCATACTGTCTTTAACAGTCCCGGTTGGCGGGCCTGTGATGATGCATTACGACTATGACGTTGGAGAAAACTATGCTGTAATCGGCCTTAGGCTCTACTGCAAGGCCGCGAAGGGTTCTCTTCCACGGTACCAGTGGTTCCTCAACAGAACCCTTCTGCATGACCAAGGAAGCTTCTACTATGTGGTCAACCAGCCCCCAGAACAATCTATACTCTTGCTGTCTGTAGGGAGGAGCAGTGCTGGGACATACCACTGTGAAGTGTCAGACAGCTATGACAACACCACCGCTATAAGCAGCAAGAGGAAGTATTTGGATAAAGAAGGTATATTTGACCCGCTACTGTTGATTTGTATAAAACATCCCCGTGATAGCTGGCTTCATCTCTTCTCCATCGTCCTGCTACTCTAGTGCTGAATCGGATTCCCGTCTTGGTGGTGGCAGTTGTGTTTGGATGTTTCACATTCCTGGTTTTTCTGATCTCTGTTTGTTGTTGGACCGGAGTGCTGTTCAGTGAGTCCACAATGTTTCTATAATTTCAAGGAGTGATGTGTTTATCTGACCTCCTCACTGCTACTGTGAGTGAACATTTTTACTCCTCTTTCAGGGCGAAGGCGGTACGGAGAGAAGTCTCTGTGAGTTTGATTCTGATACCTTGAAAAATTATGACTACATTTCCCATGAAGCCTTTACTTCCTCTTCTGAATAGAACTACTTGATCTTCAGTCAGTTTTTCTTTTTTCTTTTACTGAGGAAGAATAACATGCTGGCAGTTAACCCACCATGTACAATTAAAAGAAACATATCAGTTGCTAAGTGAGTTGTGTGCCATGAAACCAGTACAGCAGCATTCATTTCATGCAAAGGTCGAAAAACAGCCACAGAAAATGTGAAATCCATAGCCCCACATATGGCCCGCAGTTAAATGTGAATGTGGTGGGAAAAATTCAATCAATAAAAAAAAGACTATTATTATAGCTATAGTTCAGATTGTATTAGTTTAACTGTTCAATTATGTTTTTAGTGAATTTTCTACATGATGATGTAAATGCGAAATGCCCAGGATTTTAATTCCCATGGACAAATACTCAATTCCTCTTGCTGCATAATATGTCATTTCAAATCATCATGATATACCAGAAGATGTCAAATTTAAATTTGATGATTCAAAAGAAATGTCTGAATCAGCCTTTAAAAGTTCATCATGTTTCATTTGGGAGTAACTGTGCCATGTGTACTCCTCGTTGGGTTGTTGAAACCTTCACAGAAACAACATTGCCAAGCTACAGGACTTTGCAAACAAACCTTGCCTGCGTGAAAACAGCTGTGTATGTGACCGCTGGCCTTTTCTCCTCTCAGGTTGAGCTTGGAGATGGAGAGAATGACCCCTGCATATGAGGACGAGCTGGTCAGTCAATATTTCTGTACCTCAATCACTGTCATATGAGCAGTTTTTATGATCGCACACTGTACTATCTGCTAGGGATGAGCAAGTACACCACTATCTGTATCTGTATCTATTCAAAAAACTAAATGATTTGTATCTGTGGCCGTACTCGGAAGGGGATGGCGCTTAATCCGGATGTGGGCAGGACTAACGAACTAGTTAGTTATTCAAGCTTGAAATTGGTATGAATGGGTTGATCAGAAATTTCGGTATTTATTAGAAAACTATTTAAAGAACAGCCTCAGAATTGAGCGTCAGTGCAATGTTTTTGATCACAATAGTATCTGATGATACTCGTACTTGCAAAGTACGTTATCTGTACTGGATACTCGTTTCAACCAAGTAATTGCTCAATGCTTCTAACTGCTTTAGGATACTTAACCTTGACACAGAGCCCATCTCTTTTTATAGGAATTGTCAGAGTACAATGAGGATGCTGATGTGGTGAAGACAGCCAGAGGTGGTGAATTTGATCAGGTGAGATCCAAACTATTCATGAAATCAATCAGCTATAGTGGCAAGAAAAAGTATGTGAACCTTTTTGGAATTTCATGGTTTTCTGAATAGATTTGTAATAAAATGTGATCTGATCTTCATGTAAGTCAAGGAAATTGACAAATATAATGTGTCTAAAATAATAACACAAAATAAATTAAAACAACCAAAAAAACCTCATAATGCTTGTGGAAAAAGTAAGTGAACCCTTGCGTTAATGACCTCAGAAAAGCTAACTGGAGTCAGGATTTAGCACACCTACAGTCTCGTTAAGAAAATGAGTTTAGAGTCCCCACCTCTAAACTCATTTTCTTAACGAGAATGCAACAACATTGACTGATAAAAAACCCTCAAAATGTTTGGAGTTCACGCTGCACAAGAAGCACATAATTATGTAAGCTATGCCTTGCCAAAAAGAGCTTTCAGAGGATCTATAATCAAGAATTGCTGATTTACATAAAGCTGGCAAAGGTTATAAAGTGATTTCAAAGACTTTAGAAATTCACCAGTCTACAGTTCAGCAAACATTCTACAAATGCAGACACTTTGGGACTGTTGCTACTCTACCAAGAAGTGGGCGCCCAGTCAAAATGACACCAAGAGCTCAACGAAGACTCAACAATGAGGCAAAGAAACGATCCCAAATGACAGCCAAAGATTTGAAGGCATCATTGGAACTGGCTAACATCTCTGTTCATGAGTCTACAATACGTAAAATATTGAACAATCACAGTATCTACGGCAGGATACCACGAAGGATGCCACTGCTTACTAAAACGAACATTGCTGCAGGCCTGACAAAATGTTTTGTCGACTGATGAAACTATGACTGAACTATTTGGACGAACCACACAGCACTACATCTGGCATAGAAAGGGCATGGCATATCCTCAAGAAAACATTATCCCAACCGTAAAGTATGGTGGCGGAAACATCATGATTTGGGCCTGCTTTGCTGCATCAGGGCCTGGCGAGCTGGCAATCACTGAGGGGAAGATGAATTCCCAAGTATATCAGACAATTCCTCAGGATAATGTGAGAATATCTACGTCAGCTGAAACTGTGTAGAAGTTTGGTTCCAGGACAAAAAAAACACCGGAGCAAGTCCACAACAGAATGGCTTCAGAAAAACAAAATCCGCCTTTGGAGTGGCCTATTCAGAGCCCAGAGCCCAGTTATTGTTTATAAGAGTTCACTTACTTTTTCCACTGCCATTTTGAATGTTGAATAAGTGTCTTCAATAAAGACATGAGGGATCAGAATTTATTTTGTGTTATTATTTTAGACACATATTTGTCAATACCCTTGACTTAGATGAAGATCAGATCACATGTTATGACAAATTTATGCAGAAAACCATGAAATCCCAAAAGGTTCACATACTTTTTCTTGCCACTGTAAACAAAGCAAGCAGTCAGATTCTCCTGCTCATATGTCTGTTCTCTCCTCAGGAGTCTTCTGATGCCTCCTTGGATTAATAACCCCAAATTGAGAAAGGGAAGAAGATGTTGGTTAATGAGTGTTCAAATTTTTTTGCTCTGTAACAGCCTGCTGTTGTTCAATAAACCTATCTGCTCGTGATGATCTGTGTTGTCAAGTCTTCTCTGAGCATGAATAATTATATGATCTATCTCTGAAGTACTTGTGATAAAATATTGATAGCAGTCACCGCATGATGATCTTTCCGGGCTCCTAACTGATCAACTCCGCCCCTCTGATGCGCAGCCGCCCGCGCAGCTCCTCTGGGCGCCTCCCGTCTCCGTCAAGTGAAGCAGTGAGCACGGCAGAAGGTGGCAGCAGTTTGAGTTTTTGTTGAGCTTGGTAGGCTGTCTTGTCAGGTCGGTTCAAACCACACGGAGAGCTCCAGAGGATCGTCTGAACGAGAGAGAGACAATGGAGGAGACGGGCGGTGCAAGTGCGTACGGGGTTTCGCTCGCAGGTGGAGGCTTCGACTTCTACAAGTTTGTCCGACAGCCGCAAACCATCGTGCGGCTGCTGAGCTGGGTGAGTGGACTGTGTGTGTAGGCGATTATGTTTTATCAATGCGTGTCAAAGGTCCAAAAAGAGAGAGAAATAATATGTAACATGGTCTGTAAGCAGGTGCGTCTGCCCCGGAACCCGTAAACCGCCTCTGTGGAGCGGTGAAGCGATATTTTATTTGTGTTGGCCAGGACAGTGGGCTACTATATGCAGCGTCTCCGCGGGGCGTCATGTTGCACGCAGCTGGTGTGTGACAGCAGCTCGGCGACAGCACAGGTCAACACTGCTGTTGTCAGAGGACAAAAGACAGAAAACTGTCAGACACACTGAGACATCCACTTCTGGAAGCAAAAACACCTGCTAAATATAGGATGCATGATCATCTCACTCTGTGTGTAGTCTGTAGTCTCTAACATAACACACGGAGCCTACCATTAACTAACGATCACATTCACGTAAACTACATAAAAGAGTAAGTTCTTCTACAATGTTTGATCGTTTAAAATGGATAACATACAATGACATTATCAGTCGGTATCACAAAGAGGTTATACAGACGTGGGGGATTTACACAGAGAGGGAATTTATACACCAGGGGAAGTCCTGGGAAGTTTAAGTTGTGAGCTCCTGATCACTTGTTGCCAGGCAAAACTTGTGTCATAGATTTGTTTTTGTGGTTAGGACATTGATCTGCAAAGTCAAAAATGAATATAAACCAGAAGGTCCAATTAAGGTTATCCAATTAATATGCATTGTTGTCTAACCCTGGGTGATTGTGAGTACACAGATTGTACAGATTTATCTCCTGGGTGAAATGGAAAAGCTTTGGATCCTCAGTTGGACAGGACTGCTTTCATGTCTTTACAGACTCATAGCCGGGATTACCGAGACAACGGTGGATTTTCATTTAGTTGATTCATGAAGTGTAAACTGTTTTGTTGGGCCTCCCACTCATGCACATGCAGGGTGAAGAAAGACACAGCTTCACCTGGAAAGGGTAGCGTATCCAGCAGGGTGGACAAGGACTGAGGACAGAATGTGCTTTCGGTTGCCTGAACGACTGAGTGTTTATGTGCATACTGTGTGTGTGTGTGTGTGTGAGTGAGAGAGATTATGTGTGTGTCACTGGTAAACATGGGCTGATGGGCAGGTAAGGTGATAGCTCTCCCCGCTGACCCTCTCTTTTTACTCTTGGTGAATGTGTGCCACTGATCTCCCTCTCAAACACACACATATACATACACACACACACACACACACGTGCATGCTTAGTGCAGCTGTGCTCTACTCCATCTCAAATTCACACTGGCTAGATCACCATGTATCTCTGGTGATTTTAATCTTACTTCAACGAGCCAGCACCGCCTGGCACAAGAGAGGATTGTTTGCCCTGTAACTCTGCCTACAGGTCCCACAATGCACCACACCAGCTCCTGGAACAACATGTTGGATCACCTCTGAAGTGCCAGAATGAGGAAAACCAGTTCATGTTCTTTAGAGACCCGGCTGTCCTAGCTGTTAAATGCTGCACTGAAACCGTATGTTTATGCTCAATAATGAGCAACAGGCACCAAAAGAACACATTGTATGTACATCTGGGACATTTGGGCATGTTTGTGACATCTGTCACTCAACACACAAACACTTTCCATCTGTCCACTTATGTACAGAAACATCCATCTGCTCCACTAACGACCCCTCTGTCTCACGTTTGTCTTGTGATTTGAAAACCCCGCACATTCACTTCCCTAATGTCTGTGCCTTCTGTACTTTTCGGTACTTTTTGTATCATCCCATCACCAGGGTTGTGGTCTCTCTCTCTCTCTCTCTCACTGCAACCTCCTTCTCACTCGTTAAACAGTTCCTCTCTATCCTGCTACCAGATCTCATTATGGGTGTTGTTAGTGAGTCGGGGGCATCTCTGGAGTCACATGGCTGGCAGCTGTCCTGAAAAGTAGGTCACATGGTTAGGTGGGTAACCAGAGCAGACAGCGGGACGGTCAGAGGAACCAGGCAGCAGTGAGCAATCTTCACTTTATAAAACACTACGAGCGCAAGAGCTTGGGGTGGATTTCAAGAGTCAGCAATAAGAGATTGTTCATGATGGCATGTAATAGTGTCCCTACGTTTCATGTAATAATTATATGTTTTTGTTATAGTTGTAGAAATTAATTCAGGTTCTTGTGACTCTTGAAACGTTATGTCACATCACTTTAGTCTGATGAATGGAGTCATCTCTTCTGTAAAGGTTCCTTTTAGTAGACAAGTTAAACCAGGGGATGTTTGCTGATTTTTGTCATGTGATGATGCTTGTTGGTGCGTTCAAGAAGCTCCTTATATTTTAAAGTTGGCTGCTTAACAGTAAGCTCTATAATGTAAAAAAAATTTTTTGATAGCAGAGCACATGATTGCAGTGCTTTTTTGGAAGCAGGCCCAAATACCAGATGTCCTGAGTTTATTTGAATGCACCACCAGGGAAGAGCCCAAATGGTCCCTGTTCTTAACTTAGTTTTCATAAGACATTGACAAAGTGAATAACCTATTTTTAAGCCAAGATTTAAGTCTCTGCTAGTAGATTTTAATGCAGTACTTGAACAGAAACTGAACTAAAACCAAACATGCCTTAAAGGTAGGAAATCTGTCTCAAAACATTTTGCTTTTTATTTATCATTGAAGGCTACCATCTTCTTTTCTCCTGTGTCAACATAGATATTTGCCATAGTGGTCTTCGGCTGCATCACAGCAGAGGGATACATCAACACTCTCCACAGTCCTGAGGCAAAGTGCATCTTCAACCAGAATGACTCGGCATGTCAGTACGCTGTTGGCATTGGGGTGATTGCCTTCCTGGCATGTGTGGCCTTCCTGATGTTGGATGTTTACCTGCCTTTTATGAGCAACGCTCAGGAAAGGAAGTATGTTGTCATAGCAGACCTTTCATTCTCAGGTAAGCAGGAGAGTTAAAGTGATTTCTTTGTTTTGTAAGATTGTTAGAGCTGCTACAGCTTTATGGGGTGTTATACCTTCTTTCAGCTCATTGTTTTGGGTTTTCTGCCCACACATTTACAGTTTTGGTTACTATAAACACTCTCATCGTTCGCCTCTCCAGCCACAGCAGGCAGCTGTTTTCAGAAAAAAAACACTGTACAATACCTGAACAGCACCGAACAGCAGACAGACACAGTTAACGACTAGCTGGTGAACATAGTGGAGCATTTAACAGCTAAGGAACAAGATATTTCCCTCAGGAGTTGGTGGAGACCTAAAAGAGAGTGAATATTGGACTAGTCAGGTGGATACCAACGACTCCGAATGAAATATAATGTTTGTCTGTATTTCATCCTAAAATAAGTATCATGTTAACACCACCGTTCACCATATCAACTTTATAGGCTGATAATATGTCAGTGTTTTGTTTAGGCTACACCTTGTTTAACTGTCCCCTATTGGTCAAACACATCAGTTAATGCTGCTTTAAAGTGAACTTGAAAGTTGAATCAGATGCCCGGATCTGAAACAAAAATAATACACTTGAATGAAAGGTGCTTTGTGCCCAGTGAATTACCTTTGTAGAGATAGTGGAGGGCCCAGTCATTTCTCAGGACGCCCAGCTTTTTGAGAGATGAAAAAGTGTAATGGATTAAAGATACGTGAGGACACCGTCTCCTAACCAGAAATTAAACACAAGTTAATGCTTTTGATTAGATGGTAGACAAGACGTTATGTCATCTGTCAACATCTGGACACATTCTTGTATACAGAATACATGAGTACAGTATATGGCAGAGATGTCATGTCATACTTAGACCACACATTTTCCCCCTACAGTAATTCATCTGATTTCCATATTAATGAAGAGTTTTATTTAGTGTATAAATAATAATAATAGATTTTACTTTAAGATATTTATGTAATAAAATATATGATTCGTAGTTGTTTGAAGATGATATTTGGCCGTAGTGTAGTTTTTTCAGTGTTATCAAGTGTACTAGTGGGTGTCTCCCCTTCTCAGTCCTTTCTTTCCAGTTTCACTTTTCTCATGTGGATGTGAGTATTGGTGTAATGTGGTATTATTCATTGTCGCACACAGTAGATGATGGGTGTGCAGCAGGGTGGACGAGGAGAGTATGACGTGAAATATTTTGATGAAATTAAACATCAGCTGTACATGACACAGCTCACAGTCAGCCATTCTTCAAGGACACAAAGAAGTGTTAGTTTGAAAACCAGCTTGTGGCCATTCCAGAAAAATGGGAACAGGAAAGCTCTTATTATTCTATTGACGCTGTTTTTGTTCTTTTGTATGTTTTTCACAGGAACTGGCTTTTCATATCAGGGTTGTCAGCTGAGCACTTTTGGTATCTTTTCATGCAGTGATAACAATGATTTATATCTGTGTGTGTGTGTGTGTGTGTGTGTTTTTTAGGGGCATGGACCTTCCTGTGGTTTGTGTGTTTCTGCTTGTTGGCCAGTCAGTGGGGTCGCACTCACAATGTCGGTAGTATCCCTGAGGACGCTGCACGTGCCACCGTGGCCTTCTCATTCTTCTCTATCGCCACTTGGGTGAGCGGGACTGCTGTTGTCTTCTTTTCATTACAGACATTTCAGACCTTAGCCTCTGTTTGAGGCTAAGCCTCTAGTCTGAGTAAGAAGGTCAACAATCATGTTGTTGGTCTTCTTACTCAGACAAAAGTCTACCACTTTACATAACTGGGGCTTTTTACTAATGAAGTTAAATAAACATACTGTGTTTCTACGTATTTTATTTTTGAAAGAATATCATAGATTTTAAAATTGACAAATATGTTTTTCCTTTATTAAAGCAAGAGTTTGACATTTTGGGAAATAACGCTTTCTTACTGAGAGTTAGATGAGAAGATTAATACCAATGTGTGTCTGTTAAATATGAATTTACTGACAGGAGACGATAAGATTAGCTTCACATAAAGACTGTATGGCAGGTCAAGTATGGGACTATTTCTTGGCCAGGCACAGTGACTTCCTTTAATCCACAACTGGTCGTATTTACAGTTAGATTTTTGTACACATTAAACAAACACGATGTAATGTGTTAATCAGGTGCTGAGGTATTTTTAAACCTTTGTACAGAGCCAGACTAGCAGTTTCCCCCGTTGTTTCATATTCAACAGGCAGTCTTTTCAGATTTTTGCATAATAACACATGATTCACACACATATTGTTTGTAGAAGTCCTCCTGGTTGGTGTGTTCAAGTACTGTTGGGAAACCTATGACATTTGACAGCTGCTGAACAGCAAACCTTTTATTTCTAGATACTTTAATCATTTTGATCTCACACAGAGTGTTTGTCGTATGTAGCTGTCAGAGCCATTTAGAAAATATGGATAATGTTTTGGATAATTTTGTATTCATAAGTCATGTTAATCTTCCTTTTTATGTGTTTCACTTGGTAATATTTATGTCCTGCAATAGTGGCAAAAGAAGTTTTTTAAGTTGCCACTACAGTGACTCTTAATAGCTGAGCAAACACCCAACATTTCCTCATTGTTTGTCTTCAGGGTCTCTTAAAGCACAGCTTGTGTTTGCAAGGGTATTCTTTATTTCTTTTTCGATGGCTTTTAGATCACGTGTGTTGGAGCTTGAATGCTGAATTCAGAAGACTTTTCAAGGCAAACCCAACCATTTAATGGCATTATCGCACAAGTAATGTAGCAATAAAGTAAAACATTGACATTGTGATGAAATACCTCCCACTAAGCTTCAGTTTATTTTTACTCTGGTATGAAGTAATACCAGTTGTGTAGGCAGTTGAGAAAAATACACCAGTCTAAAACAATGCTTTGGAACATCCTCAGCAATTGTGTAAAGTCAAAATTTTTACTGAAAAACTGAAAGAGTCTTCAAAGTAAATGGAATAACATTTTTATTTCACAATACAGGGAATCTTGACCTACTTTGCCCTGGGTCGTTTCCGTCGTGGCGTTAATGAAGTTACCATCCCAACCTACACGGAGCCACCACCAGATCACCACACCTCCTACCCTCCAACCTATGCCCCCACCTCCTACAACCCCACTCCCTATACCCCTACCACTTACACAGCCTATCCCAGCAGTGTGGCCGACATGCACCAGCAGCCTCCCTACACCCCGAACGCCCAGCTGCAAGGAGACGCCGGCTACCAGCCGCCCAGCTACTGAGGCACATGGATGTGGTGGTGTTCCAGGTCATCTTTTGGTGGACTTGTAGTTGTACTACGCAGACCCAGAGCTATATCATATTGATGTAGTTTTATGTTTGTTTTAACACAGTTTTCCAAGTGTTGTCAGATTTTTTTTTTTGAGATTTGAAAACCTGAGCAGTGCAGCTGCAAGTTAGAGATGAGGGACACTGCGGTTTACGCCAAAGGGTCTGTGGTCAGATCTTAAGACATCAGGCTAACTGCTGACATTAGTGCTGATGATTGGGTAATCTTACCTTAGACCTGTGTGCAAAGACGCAACTTATACCTCAAATGGGCTAATCCTGAAGCGGACAGGTAGATAGAACGTACCCAGGAGGTCAAAGGTCACATTATGAAAAATAACTCATAACGGCTCAATCAGGGAGCAACAAGCCAACACAGTAATGTGAACCTGAGAATGCATTTGTACATAGATTTCACTACGCAAACCTGATTTTAATGGTTGTATGTGCCTGATTTTCTTATTTGGTTTAGTAGATGTTTCCCCTTCAGTGCATTTAGGATCTATAGACAGTTTAGGATGTATTACATTGACAAATGATTTTGTGGAACAGTGGGAACCACTAGACCACTGTAAAGCCAAATGTCCCCGTGTGATTAAATTTTTTTGTTAATCCGGGCTGTGTAGCAATTATGCAGTTAACTTTGTTAGCCATATAACCATAAAATCACCCTTGAAAGAAAGTGTTACAATCTTTGTGCTACAGTAAAATGGCTCTCGTGTTCGCCATCTCAACTAGCTATGTTTTTAATAACTACTCTAATCTAAGTGTTGTTGATGGTGACATGAGAAACCATAAAACCCCTCCATTTCTTTAACTTGGACCATGGCAAATGTGTAAATCTGTAGAGGTGTCTATTGGATGTTCAGTCATTGTTGCCTTTTTAGCAAACTTTAAGATGGACCAGAGGGAGGAGTTGGTAGATAACTTTGCACTTACTGAGCAGGTTTATCCACCGAGCATGTCCTCATTCTGAAGAGGGTAACTTATTAACTACCAGCAACAATGCTTCCTCTTAAGCCCGCAAGCAGAGCGGCCTCACACTTCCTCCAAGGTCTTGATGACATTTAGTTTTCTGAACACTGATGCTTATCTCTGGTTTACAGGCTTCTTAATCCTTAATACTGTTGAAAGCAGAACACAGCGGGCATGTCTTTACCGATGACAGTTTAACACCTCAGCCTGCAGTAATGAGAATCAAACACGTGTCCTTAGAAAGACTACTGGTTCACTGTGTTGCTTTGTGTCTGACAGTGTGTGTGTCAGTTTAACACCTCAGCTGCCTTGTCTGGCTGTTTTATCTCAGCTTAAGTGACACAAAAGTTGGCAGATAGTCAGATTTTGGTAGTTATTGCAGGGGTGTGAGCTGACTTTAGATCCGTCATTGACAAATGAGAAATTGAATGAGGATATTTGTTAACATGATGCTGTTATGGTACTGCATTGAAGACCTTTGTACTAGTGAAAAAGACATTGTTGATTTTTTGGGAAGAAAAGTGAATAAAATCTGCCATGATTAAATATGGTTATATTTAGGTTAAACAGCTGTGTATCACAGCTGCCTTCCCTGCTGTGCATGAGTGATTTTTGCAAAGGCTGATTTTCGTGCAGTTAATACTCCTCAGTGAACATCATTTAAAATCATTGTATGCCTCCGATTAAGACTGCAGCTTATTACCAAACCTGAACTGGCTCAACTGAATTTCTAAATTGTGCCTTTAGACCTAAAGTGCCCCATCATGTAATAGTAACAAGGCTAAAGTTTGATATACAATGTTGATTTAATACCACACATTAAATGTTTAAGTTTATTAACTTGGTATTTTATTTGACTACTGCATATTTCAAGTGCCATGTTTTAGATATGAGGAAACTAGAATAATGTGTAAAATCATGATTTGTGAGTACAAGTGTTTTATAAAAGAAAAACAAAATACTGGTTAGGTTGTGGTTGGTTTGATTTATTTTCATTTCTTCTTCCTAGTACTTTTTGTGACAATTGAGTTGTGAAGTTGCCATATGTACTTCTGCTTTCGTCATTTGACGTCACGGTGTCAAAAGCGGAAGTTTACTTTTGCTTAGAGAATAAAATCATGTACAGGATGCTCTGTCCTATTGAGGATGTTGTGTTCATGTACTGCAGTAGTACATGTTTTACACTTCGTGGAGAATCTACTTTTCCATTTCAGCCTGCCAGCTCACTGCACAGCCTTGGAGCATGCCAGGATTTAAACAGGTTATTTTGGTCCTCTGTAGCATGTGAGGGCACTGGATTACACATTTTACGTTTCGTAAGTTTGAGGAAAGAACAATTTCCACAACATTCTCCATGAAAAATCTCTCCAGAAGTTACATCCTGGTTTGAAACCAGACATTTTACTTAACATTCCTGACCCGCTATACATAGTAAAACATTTCACATATTGAACACTGTTAGACAATACATTGTGTTAATAGAAATATAATTTACAACCTTTATTTGACAGGAGAATGCACATGAGTTTAGTGAAACCATTGCAATGAGTTTAGTTTGCTCATTTTCAGGGTTATTGTCAAGTGCTGTCATTCAAGTAATATACCAAAATAAAGTAGAATACTACATCACTCTGATTAGACACCAAATACAAACAAATAGAACCATTAATTCCTGGCTCTCTACTCTCCGCTCAACTTCTGCAACAAGTCTTTGTGTGTTTTCAGAGGTGGAGAGAGGAGAACAGCTTTCTGGGAATCCCTGAGTCCACAAGTTTTCCAACGAGGACATTTTGTGGCGTTTCATGCCTGAAAGGAGCACTGTTCTCTTTGTCCACCATCAGACCTCCATAACACTTTCTACACACCGCCTGATACTTGTCAGCTCCACCGATCACTTCCACCTGCGGCACAGAAACAGTTCACTGGTACACAGATTGGTAAAATTGTTAACACAATATACCAATAAATCATAATATAGTCACGTGTCCAACACTTCTGTTCTGAAGCCCTTTACAGTCAACTTATTCGAGACTTTTCTTAGGTTTGCCTCACCTCTTTCTCTGTCCCTATCCTCTTGGTGTAGGCAGCTTCTTTGTAACACTGCATGCAGACGGCGTGGAGCTTCACTACGCTTTCTGCTAGAGGAATGAGGTTCAGGATGTTTCCAAATGGCTACAAGAATCCATAGGACAGCAGACAAGGAGTCAGTACCACTGAATAATTGGACATATAAATTACATTACAAGGCCAGAACAGACACATTATAGTGTGGAATAATAAGCACATTGAGCAGTTTGTTATTGTGCTGCCCATGCGGATTGTTCAGTCCTTCCATTAAAATGTGCGTTTTGTATTTGACATTGTGTTGGGTCTATACCCACAGTGGTGCTCTATCTGCCCATGCACACAGTATCTCTCTGTACGAACTGTGAGTGTTTGCCAGTATCACATCGACATGTGGTGACAAACACAGACACACCTTTCTCTGGAAAGTTCCATCCAAGGCAGCTACAATGACAGTCTTTCCTAAATTGGCCATCTCCTCACAAAACTCTACTGTGTCTGGAAACTACAATAAACACAAGAGAAGCCGGGATTTAGTTAGTGAGGAATGTTTCCTGCTGAATTAACAATCCACTAGTGCAGATCAAGACAACCTGGTCTTAATGGAGATCAATATTAACTAGTTCACAGAAATACATACAGCACATATAAACTTACAAACTGTCCTTCATCAATTCCAATGACACAGGCTTGCAATGCCAGAGGCCGCACATCTCCTAGACAGTTAGCTGGTACGGCTTCCATTGTGTTTCTAAAGAGACAGACAGGACAGAGAGAAAACACTTAATTTTCAAAAAGAAACGTGTATTGCTTTGTTACCTTGCTTCATCTGCCCTTCCAATCAGAAGAGAAATTACTTCCTGCTTTATTCAGAAGTCCTGACCGGAAAACTTCCCAGTCTACCCAGGAACCCACTAGGTTATGTTTTGATCAGGCATCATGAATCAGATTGCTGAAAGACTTCCCTGTCTGCCCCTTTTCAAAAGCTACTAATGCAATTACTGATTTGTTCAGTTCAAAATAAAAGTTCACTAGACAACTACTGACATTTCAGTGGATCCACCCTCAGCTTTGCATTTCTCCATCATCATCATCTCTATTTTACTCTTTGTAGTTAGGCATGTTCAAGCAGTAATTTTATGTAAATCCACCTTATTTTGTATTTGTTATTGTAAGAAAACTGACAAAGCAGCACAAATTAAACCCACACTAATGAGCAAGGTTACAAAGCCTTTTTGCCTTCCTTTACTGTTGGCTTCCATTACCTCTTCCCCAAACACAAAGACAAGTGGATTTCCGTGAATGTGAGCAACTTGTTAATACAGTGGACGTACTTGTCATGTGTGGCCATTCCTTTGTCAGAATAACGAGTGTCCTTGGCATATTTGACCACCAAGCAGTTGTACTGGGCTATCTGGAAACGGCGCACTCTTCGCATCAGCTCAGTGCTGAAAAGTAAATGACAATTATTTAGTCAACACCAGTGAAACCCATCTGTACATTTTGTGCATGAAAAATTTTTTTTATAGATAAGTTAGATAGATTTGTGACAGCACATCTCTCACGCGAATGTCGTTAACTACATCAAAATGATTCAATATGGTTTAGTATGATGTGCAAAATCAGTGTAAAGTGGTCCTAAAATGTGTAAACATACAAAGCATACTGTGCAGCAATTGTACGCTTTACAACATATCTCCTACAGACGTTTAAGGTAAACAATAGAATGGATTTGGCGGGACATTCAAGTCTGGGCGGAATTTGTGACAGTTCTGGTTTTAACATTATTTACAGTGAAAATGAATAACTGTAACTTAGTTAACTCCACCTGCAAAGAGACCTGCTGTTTTTATATTTGTGAATGAATAGTTCACCTTTTGCCTGAAAACATCGGTCCAAAGATGACCTGTAAACAACAGTGGAGAAGTTAGTCTATGAAAGTCAATGACAAATAACATTCATTTAAATACACATTAACGTTAGTCTATGTCCTGTTTGCCTACGTTAAATTGAGCTGTGGTAGTTAAAGGTATGATATAAGTTAATTGAGACAATAACGTTGACGTTACATCAATCAGATACGAACCTGAACCTGTCCCCGTGCTTTCCTCGGTGAATTTGGAAGAACTCTTGGGAAATCCACACAGTCCATTTTTTTTTATTTAAAGACGCGGCAACTCAAATAAAACTTAAAACAGTTAAATAAAAAATAAACACATTACTAATTTAATCCGCACAAGAAAAGTTGCTCTGAAACTAAACTTTGAATATGGCGGGCCCGCGGCTGCTTTATGTCAAATTCCACCAATGGGCGTGGAGTCACGTGATTCTTTGAACCTATCACCTTCCACAGAGATTTGACAGCAGAGCGCGCAGGCGCCACTGTTGACCAATCAGAGCACATAACAAAACGATAACGCGCCTTGTAGCAGAGCCCTGCTTATTAGCTCAGTACAAGTAATGTTACTTGCATCGTATTAGAGTATTTAACTTTATTATATTGCCGAATAATCTACAGAAAAATAAATAGTAAGAAATGAGGCCAGAGGTATATATCACTATTAATATATAACTATTCTGTACAATGTTTAAATCCCACATTCAGATCTAATGTTTCTTTTTGTTTGCAGAGGTAAGTATAACCATCCACTGTAATGAAACATTACTCACGATTGGCTTTTTGCTGATGCATCGCTGAACAATATGCCAAGAATAATGTAAAGTTTTACAATGAAATGAGCACTGTGCAGAGAGCAGTACATCCTGTTTGTACAGTCGGCGTTATGCTGACACTGAGAAGTGGCTGTCCAAATCTTCAGAATGTCTCAGTTTGTGGACAGCTAATAGATAATACACTCAGTTCATTCATTACAAAAACTACAATCATTTCTGACATTAGGACAGTATTTGGAGATGCTGGTGAGATTTCACTGATCATTCTGTCCATGCTGTTTCCTAGATGAACATGTTGTTTTTATCTTGACATAAAAACACAATGTACTGCAGTGTTAGGTTAGCCTTATTTTATGTGTTGCCTATTTGCTACGAGAAAAATAAATTACACTGGGGAAAAGTGCTTCTTTTAAATTTAGTAAGAAGCACTTTGAGGTAATTGTACTAATTTACGTTCTCTATTACTTTATATGCTCCACAACAATTTAGAGGCAAATATTGTACTTTTTACTTCACTGTACTTAAATTGATAATGTTAGTTACTTGTTCCTTTGCAGATTCAGATTGACAATATAAAATATAATCAACAAATAAATTATTTGCCTATGCATTATAGGCTAAGATAAGATGAGATATAAAGGGGACATTCACAAGCAACAGGTATATAAAAGGAACCAGCTGCAGCATTAAATAGGTATACACAATAATGCGTCATTAATATTCCAATAATATAGTACATTATTCTGAAATGGGCCGTCTTACATAATGAATACTTTTACTTAGGTAGGCCGACCATAAGTATATTTGTATGCTAATACTTTTACTATTTTAAGTACAATTTTGAATGCAGGACTTTTACTTGTAACAAAGTCAAGTCTGTCTAAACTGTGTATTGCTGCTTTTACTTAAGTAAAAGATCTGAGTACTTCCTGCACTACAGACACACAGTGAACACTAATATGCTTAGTGTTTTACCACTACAAAGAAAGTGGATTGCACTACAAACATGTACAAACGCCTGCATTTATGTAGTTTAATATGAAAACGACTTTCACTTCCTATAAAGCAGCTGTTGCCTACTGTATAGTGGTCACATGGTGGGCCAGTCAGAGGAACAGATGTAGAAAACAGCTGCATTATCTTTCTCTTCCTTCTTTTAACGCGACTGTAAACATGTTTTCAGTCTGCCGCCTGTTGGAAAGCGTGAGACAGTTGATATTGTGTTTCATATTGTGTAATTCCAGCTCGGGTCATGAGTTTAAAGTCCTTCAGTAGCTCGGACTTGTCTGCCAGCGCACTAGGCGAGTTTAGTCACTTCCAGAGATACAACGATGCACTGGGCTGAAATGAAGAAAGATGTAAGAGTTTTGACTTTTGATCTTTTTCTCTCTTCTAGCTTTAATTGTGTAGTTTGGCCCAACTGTTCCCATTAGAACAATTAGGCCTAAAGGAACATACAGTAAGAGAGGGACGCCCTCTCACCAGTGGGAGACAGCAATATTTTATAACACTTAGTAAATGTAGCATTCCTTATGATTCAGCTAATTTCTTTGGTGATAACCGCATTTACACAAGAGTCTGAAAGGGATCTTAAGTGGTGGATGCAAAATTAGGCAGAACAGATGTTCTAAGCTTCTTGCCGAAATTTGCATCCACCTCTAAACATAAATGAGTGTTAACCTTTTTAATATACAGTCTATGGTGTTACCTCTGGCGAGGTGCATGCAATTCTCTGCAAAACACCTGAAAGAAACAGAAGCCGAAGAAGACCGACGCCCTATCTAAAGTAGGTGGTTAATAGTAGCAGGGGAGGGCGCTGTTGACCATGTTTACTGTGTGTCTCGTCGGCTCTATGTGGTTGGTGTCTGGGCTTTCATGGCCGCCTGGTTGACAGCAGTCTCTCCCTGTGACAGGAGCTTGAGAGGCAGTATTCGCCCAGCCGATGGTCGCGCAGGATGTCGGCAGACGACGTGATCAAGGCTCATGTGAAGGCTGTAAAGGAAGGTCGGTCTGTTTTGAAGCTAGACGCTAATTCGCAACAATACACAGAAATCCGGTTGAGGCGAGCAGGGACACAGGTGTCTCGACAAATGTCTGTTTGCCTGTCGAAGCTTTGTAACCAGAGAGAGGATACGGGATAAAAAAAAAAACGCAGGCTGCGTAATTATAGCCTATCACTCCTATATTTCACAACTAAATATGTTTCTGAGGTAAAGGCTGCACAAGTCACATATTGGCAACGGTTCTTGATGGGCTTTGTGAAGATTTACTACAACTTCCATCTCTTGAGGGTGTAGCCTAAATAATATAATATGATATATAAAAAAACAAAATGCATGCTCTTTCTCCTGTTCAGATTAATTAATTTAATAACCCAGGTAAGAAAATACCTGACAAATCAAGAAACGTAATCAGATTGATGCTAAAAATCCAACAGTGCTCACACTGATTTGCAGCATTGACCCAACGCACTTAGAAATACTGTATATAAAGAAAAAAGTAGGGGAACAAACGTAATGGCAAAGTTATACTGCTTCACTGTATATGTCGTCATATCGATTACCCCCAGTGTCCAGTAGGATGTCATGCTTTGGTACTGTGTGTGTCCAGGTACAGAGCGTGCCCGTGGTCTGGCTCAGACTTTGCTGAACGTGCCATATGGGGAGGGAGACGGAGAGAAATTGGACGTTTACATACCCAGCACCAACTCTCTGGGTACAGACTGCCATGACACCCACACCCCACCCGGTTGTCATGCTTCAAATATGCAGAAGCGTAGATAATGTGTGAGGATTAACAGGCCTGATTCCCTCTGTTTCAGATGTCCCCCTTGTTATTTACATACATGGAGGCTACTGGCAGTTTCTCAGGTACAGTGTTATGCTCCATTCTGCTTTGCAATGCGGATATAGAGTTTTCATGTTGATGCTTTTGTGCTCATACAGCAAGGAGGAGTCAGGATTCATGGCTGTTCCACTCGTCGATAAAGGTGTAGTGGTGGTTGCCGTAGGCTATGACATCGCCCCCAAAGGTAGAGTCTCTTCTCACCAAGTTGTTGGATGACAATGGACTGGGAATCTCCGCCTTCTATCTGTGCCCCCTTTCACTTCTTTTTCAGGTAACATGGACCTGATGGTGTCTCAAGTACGCAGGAGTGTTGTGTCCGTTGTTCAGCAGTATTCTCACATCAGGTACTCATGCTTGTTGCTTCAAGTTCATTTTAAGGCATTACATTAAAAATGCAATTTTAAAACTCTCTTTCCTACCATCACAAATCTAATCCCTCAGCGGTCTGTACCTGTGCGGCCACTCTGCTGGGGCTCACCTTGCCGCAATGGTCCTCTCCACTGACTGGTCGCAGTACAGCATCACTCCTCAGATCAAAGGTAAGGTCCATCCAGTGGAACGGGACGAATTACATACATTATAATGACGAAGAAGCAAATATGCTCAGAAAAACACAGCAGGGGCTGGCTCAAATAGTGGCGTCGGCAGCTACTAGTGGCATTTCCGGTGGCAGCTTGAGATGCCGCGGCATCTGCCTCGGTTATCAGCGGCATTTCCGGCATATGCCGCTGATTCAAATCAATCAATCAATAAACCTGAACCGAGAGAAATTATGTTAGCAACAGTAGTTTATTATGCAGTGTCTATAATATTGTGCATTTCTTCATGTAAACAGCAAGAGTCATGTTTAATGTACGCATTGTTTGGTGCAATACAGTTGGTAGTTTAACCTAGGTAATTATTGTGTGTGCAGAGTTGTTACTGTTAGCACTATATTTAATATTAAATTCATATTTAATGTGGTTTTCATAGTAATAGAGCTGTTTCGGCTTTCTACCAGCAGGTGGCAGTATTAAAATGAATGTCTGGTTTGTGTCTTTGTTAACTGTTTTAAATCCCATACAGATGTATTTATTGTTCTTCATTTCATTTGTTTTTTCATTATTAAGGATTAATTTGTAACCTGGTTACCATCTTCATTCACCCACAGCCCAGCGTTAAATCTGCATCCCCTTCTGTTCTAACCTGATTCTGCTGTCAGCTTCTTAGCAGCTCAGGCAACAGACACATCAGAAATGTCCTACAGATCATCTGGCCTAAAAATAATGATTTACCACTGTGCTATTTGTAGGCTGCTGTTTGAATCTTTCTTATCCATACACATCTCAAGCTGCCACCGGAAATGCCACTAGTAGCTGCCGATGCCACTATTTGAGCTAGCTGTCTCTCGAAAAACAAGGCTACACTCACTATCTGGCTTGATGGCGATAGGGGGAGAAAGAGGAGGGGCAAGGTTAGATTTAGTCGGGGACATCTTAACAAGGGTTTATAGATTAGAGAGGCGGGGGTGTAGTGTGTGTTTCTTGTAGGTTCCAGCTCATGTGGGGGTTGAGGGGAATGAGGCTGCTGATGAGGCTGCTAGGGCAAGTTTAGGTAGGGAAAATGCCTCGGATGGATCAGATTAAGTTGGCCCGATTAAGACTGGGTCATTGTGGATTGGCAAGTGGGTTGTTCCTGGTGAGAAAGCACAGGGACGGCAAGTGTCAAGTCTGTGGAGTACAGGAGTCTGTCAAGCATGTCATCATGTTCTGTCCGAGATATGCTGAGGAAAGGAGATTGTTATTCATTGGCCTAAACGTTCTGGGAGTTGATCTATTATCTGTAAAAACTCTGGTGGGTGATGGTCCTAATCAAACAGAAAGAGCATTGGAACTATTTCACTTCCTAAAAGCCACGGGCCAAAATATAGGTCAGGGGGAGGTTTAATGTAGACTGTCTTTATCACCAGTGAGAGGCAGCAATGAACTAACAGTGCCTAGTCTGCCGGAAAGGAACAGAAGAAGAAGAAGAAGAAGAAGAAAAACAAGGCTAGAGATAGACATGCTGGAAAGCTGATATACTTTTGTCTTTTTAATTGTTTCTCTAATTGTCTTCTAGGTGCTTTCCTTGTCAGTGGCATATATGACCTCCTGCCCATCCTGTCCACCTACGTCAACGAGCCTTTGAAGATGACAGAGTACGTTCCTTACTACTGTACTGTACTGTACTGTACTATAGTAATCGGATTGTTACTCGCTTTTTACTTAAGGGTTAGGGTCAGCTGGGTCTGAGGACAACAAAAATGAAAACAATCTGGGCGTGTGGAGTTAGAAAGAAGTGATCTTAACAGACCTCTGTAGCCCGCTCCTCATCTCAGCTTGAGGCTACAGTTGCCACTACTAGCATAACCAGGGCTGCCGACTTTACAGTTTAGTTTGAAGTGAGATTTGGGTATTCAGTACCCACCAGAGGGGTCTGGGACTTCACTCTTCAGTCCTATTTATTTTGTTTAAAAAAGAACACAGTTTTACAGCATGTATAGCCTATATGAAAAACCAAATCAATAATCATGGTCAGTGATAAGTATTATGATCAATGATCAGCATACTTGCCAACCTCCAGACATCATAGCCTAAATCAGGAGTTCAAAACGTTCGAGGGAATTTTGCACTGTAGTGAATACATGGAGTCATTTTGTTGCTGAAATGCAAGAGTGTAGGTTTTGCTTCAACAACAGGGGACACATCAAGTGGGGGTCTAAGGGAGCTCCTCAAGAGCATTTCCTGCATTATGGTGGAAATTTCCTGCACCAATTTATGGTGGACATGTCGGCAGGCGGCAGATATTTCAAAATATAAAAATATGCTGGTAGGCTCTCAGGCATTGCGTATTTTTGTCAGATCAAGATCAAGATAAACTTTATTGTCCCCTGAGGGAAATGTATCTTGGGCAACAGTACCGTGCAAGGCTGCAGTAACAAGCAGTAACAGCATACGGACTTAAAAATCACACACGAGTACAGTCTATTCTATAGATTTAACATGGTGCATTGCACAAGTAGATAGGCATTGCCACATATCAGTAATTATTGAAATCAGATGAAATTAGGAGTAATGCTAAGAACAACAAAGATTAACCCTAAGTGATTCTGTGAATTGCACTGGATGCAAATAAAATCACGGACATTGAAGCAAACAATTGTAAGAAAATTGTAAGAATAAGGTAGATAAAATTTTCTAACTAATTGCAAACAAGATAAAATAGTAAACAATACTAGGAATTAATAAAAATTATTAAGTTATTTGATGTTCACTGCCAGAGAAAATTAATGTGTGACATCATGTGCCATCATATCTGTTGTCGCACCAGTTGGTTGTCAGTTATGCATTTGTTTGTCACTGTGTGAGAAAATTGATGAGTGTGTGAAAAGTGTCAGTTGTGTGAGAGTTGGCAGCTCTGAGCATTAACACATCCAAATATCTGAATGAACTGTTGGTGGTTCAGAATCAGTTTACATACGAGGAATTTGAATTTGGATTGTTTAATGCTCAAGATGTGCTTACTTATACAATAATACAATAATACAGTAATTAAATCAATCATAGGCTCACACATCACAGTTTTGAGTGTGTTAAGCTCAAGGTTGTTCTGACCACACCAGATCAACCTCCTGTCTGTAGGCCGACTCCTCATAGTCCTGGATGAGGCCGATGACCATTGTGTCGTCAGCGAACTTCAGGAGTTTCACAGATGGGTCTCCTGAGGTGCAGTCACTGGTGTAGAGGGAGAAGAGCAGTGGGGAGAGCACTGGTGCTGGATGTGATGTTCCCCAGCCTCACCTGCTGACTCCTGTCAGTCAGGAAGTGTGTGATCCTCTGACAGGTGGAGGCTGGCACAGTGAGCTGTGAGAGTTTGGTGCTGAGGATGTCCAGGATGATGGTGTTGAACGCCGAGCTGAGGTCCAACAGGATCCTTGCATATGTCCCTGAAGAATCAAGGTGTTGCAGGATGTAATGCATTTGACAGCATCATCCACTGACCTGTTAGCCCAGTAGGCAAACTGCAGGGTGTCCAGCAAGGGGTCTGTAATGTCCTTCAGGTGGGCCAACACCAGTCTTTCAAAGGACTTCATGCCTACAGATGTCAGGGCGACAGGCCTCTAGTTATTTAGTCCAGAGATGGAGGGGTTTTTGGGAACAGGGATGACTGTGGAATGTTTGAAGCAGGAGGGAACTTCACACAGCTCCAGTGATCTGTTGAAGATCTGTGTGAAGATGGGGGCCAGCTGGTCTGCACAGAAGAGCAGCAGTTTATCCATTTTGTTGGCCAGAGAGCGGACATTCGGCAGGTGGATAGAAGGGAGCGCAGTGCGTAAACCCCGCTGTCTCAGTTTAACCAGTGCACCAGCACGTTTTCCCCTTCGGCGTCTCTGGAGAATCCCAAACACAGCTGCCGCTCCTCCAACTAATAACTCCGGGAAAGTTCCAGGTTCGATGAGGAGCGGTAGAATAGTGTGAGCAGTTGAAAGTGCCCAGGGAGCAGTTCAGGGTTCAGGGCCTTGCTCAGGGACACAGTGGTGGATGTGTCACAGTGGGTGTAGTGTGTGTTTCTTGTAGGTTCCAGCTCATGTGGGGGTTGAGGGGAATGAGGCTGCTGATGAGGCTGCTAGGGCAAGTTTAGGTAGGGAAAATGCCTCGGATGGATCAGATTAAGTTGGCCCGATTAAGACTGGGTCATTGTGGATTGGCAAATGGGTTGTTCCTGGTGGGAAAGCACAGGGACGGCAAGTGTCAAGTCTGTGGAGTACAGGAGTCTGTCAAGCATGTCATCATGTTCTGTCCGAGATATGCTGAGGAAAGGAGATTGTTATTCACTGGCCTAAACGTTCTGGGAGTTCATCTATTATCTGTAAAAACTCTGGTGGGTGATGGTCCTAATCAAACAGAAAGAGCATTGGAACTATTTCACTTCCTAAAAGCAACGGGCCAAAATATAAGTGGGGAACACCTTCGGCATTCATTGGGGTTCATTGGGACATCGGGGTGGTGATGGTGCAGTGGATAAGATGCATACCTTTGGTGTGGGAGACCTGGGTTCAACTCCCCACTGTGACACATCCACCACTGTGTCCCTGAGCAAGACACTTAACCCCTAGTTGCTCCAGAGGCATGCAACATATATGGTTTGGATAAAAGCATCAGCTAAAGGAATAAATGTAATGATTCGTGCTGGACCCGATCCGATGACCTTCTGGTTTCAAGCTAAGTCCGAACAGACTGAGCTAATGCCGCCCCCAGTTGCATTGTGTGTAATGTAGGTGTCAGGTTTTTACGAGGAGGAAGAAGAATTAGAGGAATAAAAAGACGTATCTCTGGTTCTGCTGCAGTTTTAATTCTTTTTGTTCTGTCCATCGTCTGACAATATTACAGGAGGGCAGTGTTCAATCGGTGCAGTACTGTTGGAAGCGGTATGGCATATAATCGGATTACCGACTAGATAATCAGGGTTTTACAGTAATCAGAATTTCACAAGATGTAAAAGGGATAATTCAATTTCCTTTCTTAATCTTATTACTCACAGTAATCCAGACTTCCTCAACCTTGGGGCTGGAGCTACTTGATGTACAAATTTGTTTGCAAGAGACTTCTGAGAATATCAGTCTTAAAGGTGGGGTATGTGATTCTGGACAAATCCAGTACCATGATATAGAGTGAACAACAACACAGCAAGTAAAGTAACTAATGTTACCCAAGTTGTGGGTCAGCAAACTGTCGTTACAGTTGCGGACCGTGAGGAGATATTAGCTGAATTAGAAGAAAAAGATGTGTATTGAATTAGAAAAATTAATCCCACCTTTAATGTTTTTTCCTATTTGGTATTTCTTACAAAAACAACTTCTTGTTTTTATCTGTTTTCGTTTAAAACCTGATGGTTTTATGGCTGTTTTATTTTTCTGCCCTTGTGAAGCACTTTGTAACATGGATTTTGAAAAGTGCTCTATAAAAAAAGATTAAGAAAAAACATTTTGAATTCCTTTAATTTAATTTAACTTGGTCATGTTTTGAAATTTGTCAGACCTAAAAATGGGCCTATGATCCCGATAAGGTTGAGAAACCCTGCAGTCGTGTGTGTGTGTGTGTGTGCTTATAAATGAACTGTGACAAGAGTGTTGTGATTGTCTTTGTGGAGGAGAACTGTGTATGTGTGTGTAATTGTCCTGCTGGTCTGTCGTGCCAGTCAGTATTTGACTCCTCTGTCCCCCGGGTTGTTTCCTGTTGGCAGGGAGGTGGCGGTGAGGAACAGCCCCAGCAAATTGGTCCCTCAGCTCAAACTCTCCTTCTCTAGCTGCCACATCGTTGTGGCCGTCGCTGAGAACGACTCACCGGAGTTTCGCAAGCAGTCGGAAGAATATTACAAAGTGAGTGCTGCTGATAGAGCTTATTTAAGGGGCCCTGTGGACACAACCAGCAAATAACCCAAAGTTATGTCATTTTAAATAATGTAAAACAGAGAAAATCAACACATCTTGACCTTCACATTTGAGAAACTAGAACCAGAGAAAATTTGGTATTTTTGATTACAAACTTAAGCAATAAATCAAGAACCCACATTTTTGTCAGCAATTGATTTTGCTGTAACCTCTCATTTGTTGATGAAAGTATTCTGTTGTTCACTGATCAAATTGTAAAATGAACTGACAAATTAAATTTCAGTGTAAATGAATTATAATCATGTTTCATACAATATACATCAATTAGCATTTTTGAAATGGTTGCGTATATGTACTATTTCCTTACTTCTTTCTTCTGGATTTAAAGACTTTGGAGGCCTCAGGACTTGATGTGACCATGGAAGATGTGCCCAACACAGACCACTTCAGTATCATTGAGCAACTGGTTGATGGGGAATACCACCTAACAAAGGTACAGAATGCTACAAAAAAGTCGTAATGGATGCTGATGCAATCTTTCTTTCTTTCTTTCTTTCTTTCTCTGAGCATAACAATATTAATGTACAACCTGGCGCTTTGCTGATAACAAATAACTTGAAGTTATGAGAATGAGCTTTACTGCACAGTAGCAAAAGTCTTAAACCTGCTTAAACATTATCTTGTTAACTGTAAGACACATTTTTATGAAATATCCAGCCAAGTTTTGGTAGTTTTCACAAAATTCAGCATTTATGGACTGTAGTATATTATTACTATATAAGCATTTAAGGTTATAAGGTTAAGCACTTTATTTGTTGTTAAAACAGTGGTGTTTTAATTTATTTATTTTTCTGTAGCTTCTCTTAAAGATGATGGGGAAGAGCTAAGGCGGATCCATCATCTACTATCTACATACCTCTGTATCAACATACACCTCTGAACAGAGTCATCGTGCACCGATACTAATAAAATATGCATTATTTCAGGTTTGTACAATGTAATTTGAGTGATCAACAATAAGATGGCATGGATTGTTTTTGACTGTCTTGTTTACTGTTTCATTAGTTATATCTCTTTGTCCGCTATAGATACTGCTAGATAGAAAATACCCTAAACAAACTTTATATGTTCCAACCATGTTAACATGTTGTGAAAACATTATGTGCCTAAAACTGAGTCACTTCAAGGAAGATGATTGTTGCAAATTATACTACAGGTCACCCCGCTCATAATCAGTCACAAGCAGAATATTTAATGACTATAATGCACAGTGTTATTGTAAGGAAATACTTTTACACTGCATACTAAATGTTGTAGAGAGGAGGGTTAGTTTTGGGTTATTTCCAGTGTTTTGTAAAAGGGTGGGTCTGTCTGTTTTTGTTTTTTTCTTTCCTGTGACAGTCTGCAGCATTAAAATACATGGGTAAGGCAAAAATATTGTCAACGGACATATCATACAAAGTGAATGTAGCTTTTTATTGTAACCTATACAATTCTGATATCTCACCTGGGGAACTTTAATGAAAACTATATATTTGCACTCTTGGTTTCATCCTAGTACATTAGAAGAACACTGTTAACTGATACACACTGTTACGTACTGCCCTCATTCTAGCATCTTAAATAATTGTTTACATTATTGTTTACACAAAGTGTTCTATTAATCATGACTGTAGATTATAAAGAGAATAATCACAATAAATATTTATATTTGAGAAATTCTGTGACTGGTTGTTTATATAAGTATGTGTCTAGAGATCAGATATAATTTGATAGTCCTACATATGTAGCAACTAGTTGAATCAGTGTTTCCTCTAGGATTTTTCTCAGCAGCGGGGGGGACAGTGCTTAGCTTTACTAACCTCAGCTCCTCCGGTCACCTCCGTCCTTTCTTTTCCAAAACCACTTTTTCAGACTGAAAACTGAAAAATAATTTAATCAGTCTGTACAGGACAGAGCTGCAGGCTACGTCAGTTTAATCTAAGTTTATACCTGATGTTCGCAACATTGGACAAGTAGGCAGTAATAAAATACAGCTTCCAGTTACTTTCAATAAATTGAGCTACTGTTAAGTTACATAGCAGCCATGTAACTGCTGTAGAAGTTTTTCTGCTCAGCTGCGCAGTCTGAAGGGGAGGGAAGATGTTAGTTAACTTAGCGCTAACCGGCTTCACTTTTCCAGCAGGTGGGAAACGACAGACTTTTCTTGGTCTTGAGAAGCTGACACACTGTAACAGACACCTTACATTTACTGTCAGAATATTTTCCTCCATTCGCGTTCACCTTCACTTTTTGCCGTTCAGACAATCAAACACTCGCTACGCACCTCCTGATTCAGAGTTACGCTGCTCTTATAACACCATCTGTCACGTGTGTTCTGCTTAGAACGAGGAGAGGAAGCGAGCCGAGCATTGAGTGCTGCTGTGCTCGCGTCGTGATTCAGCAGCGGCGCACCGAATGCATGTTGAGGAAACACTGTTGAATGTTATATTGCTCCCAAATAAGATGCAGCCCTGTGACAAAAGTAGAATTTGTGCCACTTAAGTACACTATTAAAGCAAGGTTGATACTTCATTATTGATCTTGTGGCCCTGTCTTGAAATCTAGTTTTAAGACATTTATTTTAGTTTATACTGGGCTCACATGGGGCATATTTCCAATTCAAGTTTCATTTAATCACACTGACACAAAGAGACACAGAAAACCAAGGCTAGCTCTACCAATAGGAGTGCTGGTTGATTTCTGGGTAAATAATGAAGTCACCACTTACACTCAGTTGCCAGTTTATTATGTACATGTAGCTAAACTAATATTTTGTCAGACTCATTTATATCAATGAGTAAATAAAGACCAGATAATTAATGAGGTCAAGGATTGAGGGGCCTAACAGCTATTTATAACCCAGACCCCTCTGAAAGGTTAGTCCGCCCATGGCTAGACATTTCACCCATTTTGTGAACTTGTAATCAATAATATATAGTGGTATTTATACGGAGTGTTTAAATATCAGTTATGCCACTGTAAGGCATTGTTTGGATATTAGTTTTTGATTGTACAGGCTGTGAGTTGAATGTTGAACCGCATCAGTTCAGTTGTTTCGTCCAGACAGGAGGAGCTAATTACAGGGAGACTGCTCACCAAACAGCCCGTCAAATATGGCCAACCGAGCGCTTGGCTTTAAGACCCTCTGCACCAGGTAAGGCCTGAGGTTTCAAAGGTCACGAAATGACGACCAGGTGAACTCTTAACTCAGTTCAGCTTCGTGTCCAGTGTTGATAATGTTAACGTTTGCCTGGCAGAGGTTAATGCTAACAAGCTGAAGAGGCTAGCTGATGTTAGCTTCATCGTGGCTAACCGTTTTAAATGAAACCGGTGTTTCCGATACTTGTAACTTGTAGCTCTAAGCATGTGTTTAGCTAACTGACAACTATATTGTGCTTAAGTACGTCGAAGTTAAATCTGTAGATTTACGTGTGGTTAAAGTAGTTGAAAGTTTTGAGGTTTAACGTTTTGTTTACTTGTGTAACAGCCGGTCAAAGTTTAGAAATGTGCTTTACGTTACGGGAGGGTAAACGAGCTTCAGTGCTAAGTTACATCACCAATTAAAGCAGACTTACGGTGGACAAGAACTGCACATTGTTTTAATCAGCTCTCTGCACGGTAGGAACATGTCCTTGTAATGTTATTGGTCAATCGTGAGTTAAGAGATGACTCCACTACCTGTTTGCATCTGTTGCAACTTCTACTTTAATAAGAATTACTCTCTGTTAATGGTAAATACAGGTGGGTTTTTTTCACTTTGTTGGGGGTTTTTTGTCAGTGTTTCATACTTGTGGTCTTTCATGAGTGTTTTTTCCCCCGTTTAACCATTCAAACTGACATACAATACATGAAAATGCCATAAAAAGATATTGAGACACCTCTGAAAGCTGTGCGCAAATAACATAGATGGAGAAAAAGTGCATGCATTTTTAGCTTTATTTTCACTTGGAGTGAAAGGTAATCGGAAACTTAGCTGTATTAAAGTCATCCAGGGGATTGGGACTTATATTTTGATATTATTTTATCATCCCACTTGTATTAAAACTCAGATACCTTTTACAGGTTTGGTTTTGATGACCAACATGTTCCTCCGCATTGACCTAGATTTCATTTAAATTTTTAGTGAAGCCTGGCTTTCTTTCTGGAGGAGAGAGTAGAAACCTGAAAGAGTAGAAACCTGAGATAGTGTAATGGATAGAAAAGGAGGAGACTTGGTGAGATAGAGATCAGTTGTTCATGTGGGACAGAGGGCTGTAGGGACGTGGAGTTTATTATGGGCTGCATGAGAAGGAGAACAACATGATGGTTACAGCGTGTTCAGGACAGAAGAGGCGAAGAAAGGGTGAATAACAGAATTTCTTCATACAGGGTACAGAGAGGCTGTGTTGGGGTCTGTGCTGTAGGGCTGGGAAATAGGAGACGTGCATACTAGTGACAATGAAGACATTTGTTGGCCAAGAGTTTGACAACTTTATGTGTGCATGTTAAAAAGGATGTTAGTTGAGGAGTGTTAACTTGTTTAGACAGAGGGTCAGGGGAAAGAAGTATTTCTTGCCAGCCAGATGTGATATAAGATTGTGTGGTCCACTTCAGTAATACTACATATTTCTACGAACTGGTTTGTGTTACATCCTTATGTTTGAGAAAATAGTCGTTAAGGATAATATTGCTCTCACAGAGACAGACATTTTATTGACGCTGTTGTAACATTTATTTTGGGTTGCTAAATGGTGATGGTTTCTCTGTTTAATTACACAAGTGCTCTGCTGCTTCAGTTCCACCTAGACATTGCTTCAGCTTTGCCATAAATGTGTAAGATCCCGTTTATTTTGAAACTGTATTGTTATGTTATCCTGCTGAGATGGTTGTAATATTATGCTATAATTATACGTTTTAATCTCAGGCAGTTATTCAGAATTGTTAGAGAGGTGTAATTTTTCAGGAAAGCACTGCATGTGCTGATGTAGTAAACTTAAGCATTGTTGTTTTTTCTTTTACTGCTATTACAGAGAAGTGATGTTCTCAGAAATTATAATATTGGCCATTATTTCTTTACAATGATTTAAACAGGGAGAAACCACATTATGTGTGCATGTAGGTTGAAGGAGCTCAATCTATGACTGTAATAAAGCTTATTTACTCTACCCACTGGTTGCACTTGAAAATTATTAACAAATAATTCTCCCAGCAACTGAGAAAAACTATTTTGTTTCTAACATGATAAATCTTTCACTTTACCCATTGATCCATGCATCCCATGCATTTCACTTAATCCACATAGGAACATGGACATTATTTGAAAGAGGTGTTAAGCCTCCCATATCCTGACGCATCTTTCCACGTGATCAATGTAGTTAGTAGAGTGTCTAAACAACAGTCACACTCATTAAACATGTGGCGTTTTCTGGGTGAAATAGTGTTATTCTTAAATAATATGTAAGTGTATTCATTTTTAATGATGTTATTGGAAATATTCTTTTTCACGCGAGGTGGCACACATTTTCTATAAAACATTGACTCCTGTTCAAGTGAAAACATGAAAATCACTAAAAGAAACCAGGGTTGGCTTTTTTCCCTTAAGGCACTAGTGAAATGCAGTTTCAGTTTACAAACAAATATCTTTGCAACTCAGGAGGACAAAATAATTTGACAAAACATCAGAACAGTGCAAGGTCAATTATAGGCTTGTCGTGCCGAGGAAGTAGGACGTGCCAGCTACCTACTCCATATGCATATTAGTGGTTTTGCTTGAACAGCACAACAAAGCTCTGTTTTGAACAAAGAACAATAGGAACATGTTGTTCTCCTCCGCCCTGTTCATTCTTTCATCCTCCCCAGCTATTGTTTTTATGCAAACTTTATAAAGATCTTTTATGAGATTAACAATACAAAGCAGATACAAATAATCATTTGAATCTTGTCTACTGAAAACTATTCCAGGTCATTCTGTACAGTACCATGTAATGAACACTAACGTGACAATTTGACACATGATTTGAATAACTAAAGAAATCCTGTAATTATGCATACTGATTTTTGGTTATTTTAATGTCTTCTTTTCTTACAGTTTTTGCATTGGCACTCTTCTCTTATTGTCAGTTTTATTATAGACCACATCCTCCATCGTGCCTCTTTGCTGATGTGCCTCTCTATGCTCAATCCCAGGCTATAATGGTGATCACCTCCAGTCCAAGCCTGACAGTGAGGATGAAGACGATACTTCCATGACCTCCTTCGGTGTTGCTGTCCGAGGCCTCCCCCTGGCCTTGGCCTCCATGACTCAAGCTACCACATCAGACTCACGCTTCCACCCCAAATGGCGGGCGATCACTGTGGCGACCCTGCTGGCTTTAGTGCTCATGTTATACCTGCACCGGACAGTAGGAGACAGAGACACTGCAACTAGACCTTACCACCGCAACAGGGTTCACCCTCTGCAACTGTACAGTGAGGGTGATGATGATGTCTTAAGGGACACTAACAGACAAACTGCACAAAGCCTCCCCCGCTTCCAGAAAAGGGGAAAACCTTACAATTACACATATCCGTTAAGTCCACCGGAGAAGACAAAGCACGGGATCCGCTACCGTATTGGTGTGATTGCAGACCTGGACACAGCGTCGCGTAGCTCTAAGGATCAGACATGGTTCAGCTACATGAAAAGAGGTTACCTGACTGTTTCAGAAAGCGCTGACAGACTGGGGGTAGAGTGGGATGCTGAGACGGACACTCTGGAGAGTCATCTGGCTGAGAAAGGACGAGGTAGAGGGACACACACACACACACACACACACACACACAGATCTATTATTCTTTGCATATATCCATTATATTTGTGTTCTCACAAACTGTACTGCAGGTATGGAGCTATCTGAGCTGGTGGTGTTCAACGGTCACCTGTACAGTGTGGACGACCGTACGGGCGTGGTGTACAGGATCGAGGGCAACCAGGCTGTCCCCTGGGTTATATTACCCGATGGTGACGGCTCAGTCTCCAAAGGTCAGTCTCCAATAGACGTGTTGCCTCTATTCCTTGCATACATGTAGGTCCTTTTGAGCAACATTTCAACTATTCTAACTGGTTTAAAGTGAATATTTTGATTTCCTTCAACAGCACAACTTCGCACTGAAGTCTAAAACTATAAACTACAAAATGTAGTCCAAAGACTTAAATTGTGTCAGTGTATGTTGTCCACTATAGTTGGAAAATCAGTAGAAAACAATTGGCAACACAAAAACAAGTGTTTTAAAGCCCCCAACATACTTGCTTTTTAACAATGCGTAGGCCAACTGCATACCGCCACCACCTGGGCTTGTTTGTGGAACAGTAGATTGCGGCTGACATGCCGGTCAGATTGACATACTGCCCCCACGTTCATGTGGTGAATTTCATCTTGCAGACGCGTAGCATTAATTTCTGGAGACATGCACAACCTATACTCAGGATATGCCCGGCGGCCATCTTACAAACACATAGTTAAAAGCAAGTATGGCTTAAGAGGTTCACACGCCTTCTTACAAATCAGTCCTTGTTTTGTGTGAAGGATTCAAGGCAGAGTGGCTGGCAGTGAAAGATGAGCACCTGTATGTCGGCGGCCTGGGGAAGGAGTGGACCACGACCTCTGGGGTAGTCGTCAACAACAACCCAGAGTGGGTGAAAGTTGTTGGCTACCATGGTGACGTGGCGCATGAGAACTGGGTGCCGTACTACAACGCCCTGCGGGGCGCAACAGGGATCCAACCACCAGGTTCTGACAAATTGTTTTGGTTTCTTCTTTATTGTCCTGTCCAAACACACACAACAATGTCTGAATCGGTATCTGTATTATTGGCACCAAGGGTATAGTTTTGGTTTCAGGTCTTAGTGGTTATATAATCCAGAAAACAAACAAACATTGAATTAAATTTGTGTGTTGTGATTGCACTAACCATATTTAAAATCACATTTAGTTTCATTGTAAGATGTTGTATTTGCAGCTTTTGCTAAAAAAACAAAACAAAACTGTAAATCAAAAGAGGAGATGACAAGCACACTGCAGCACCAATCTCTACCAATAAGAGGGTAGTTATAGCTTGCACATAGTCTGGGAGGCAAAACCCAGGGCAGAAAAGGTTTCTGCAGGAAAACCTTTAGCCATGGTTTGGAATGAACTGAGCTGCTCTTATTTGGATTTTGACTAACTAATCCTGTAATAGCAGGGGGAAAAATAGGATTTAGAAAAGTGAAAATTACACCCATGATTGTCACTGACAATTATATACAGTCTCTGTAATTCATACACCTTCTATAACTGTTCTTGTTCTATAGGCTACCTCATACATGAGTCAGCAGCGTGGAGCGAGCGTCTCCAGCGCTGGTTCTTTCTCCCTCGCCGTGCCAGTCGCGAGCACTACGAAGAGACTGCAGACGAGCGACGTGCCACCAACCTCCTCCTGTCGTGCCCCGCAGATTTCAGCTCCGTAACAGTGCGGCACGTCGGACCGCTCAACCCAACCCACGGCTTCTCCTCGTTTAAATTTGTTCCAGACACAGACGATCAGATCATTCTGGCCCTGAAATCTGAAGAAGATGCAGGCAGGATTGCCACCTACATCATTGCATTTACTCTAGACGGTCGAGTGCTGATGCCCGAGACAAAGATAGGGGATGTAAAGTACGAAGGGCTGGAGTTTATTTGACAAGGACGGCGCTGAAGGTGCACACATTCCTGAAGGCAAAACATCAAAATCTATATACATGCAGCATTGTTGTTTTGAGTGCTAAATATTACATTCTCCTCTCAGTTTTACTGTGCAATAATGTCGTATGACCCAAAGTTATAAATATACATAATTATAGTTTATGATACTTGATGAGGTAAAAGGGTAGGAAATGCCATACCATCACTACCCGGGGAGGACAATGATGTGTCGCCCATGATTGACCATGTGCGACTGTTATGGTCAGCCAATCTGTGACCGGCGATCACCCATAAACTGTCACTAGTTAGTCACCACCTGATAAGATTTTAAACATTTTAAAGTCTTAACTAGTTTATATCTGTGCTGGTAGATTGATAGTTTTATCTAAGCCTTGAGATGAACATCGTGGTTTGATTAGACACTACTGATATTACAGAGGCGTAACAGCAAACACCAGGTAATGTGGCTCTCTTCTCCTGCAGCCAAACTCTGCTGGCCAGACTCTCAGGGGAACAAGGTGAAAAAAAGATCAGATATTTGCAAAAATAGAAATGAATGTCCTTGAATTACTTGAAATATTTAACATACTCATCGCTTTGTGTTTTATCAAATCTCTTACGACACAGTGAAGTCTCTTGATGCAGATCAACGTCTGCATCGTAAACTGCGTAAGCTTTTCTGAGCAGAGGCCTGTACTATGAAGGGAGTTTAACCTACTCAGACTTTACTCTGGGTTATCAAGGAAAGTCAGGGTTGACAAACTGACCGCCTAGATTGGTGTTAAAAGGCACTACGACAGTGAATTAAGATGTTGCTTAGTTGATTGGAGTTTGCATAAAGTGGAGTAAATTTGCTTGTAAATTTCATCTAGATTGAGTTTTTACTCAGATTATTATCCCCATCCCCTGGCTCTGTATTTTCTGGACATGTAAAAATCTAAATATGTGAAACATTTAGGATAATTCGGTTATACACATTGGCTACATCTCAGAAATGTGCCTGTTAATGAATTTGCCCTAAATGACAGTGTGCAGGACTACCTGTATGAATGCAATGATTGATTCTAACAGTCTATAAAGTACTATGTATTGATAGTTCTCATTAACACTGTTGTATAGCCCACACTTATAATAGCCTGTTCATGTATACAGGGTCACATGAAGGTAACGTGTTCTGAGCGGTTTAGAGGTGCGGCTTAAATTGCCATGACAGCATACCTTCTTACCCACCTTTCGTTGTACGGTTTAATTAGGAAGTTACACCTGACGTCACAAAGTTACTCCTGAAGTTACCTCGATAAGCCAGTTACCTCGCTTCGTACAGGCCTCAGGTCAATTGTTGGCTCACATATGTTGAACTGAATATCATTAGCTTCTCAAGCCAGAGAACAAGTGAAACACCAGCTATTTTATTTAATATTAATCATTATATTCCTTTTGTATCCTCAAATCACAAATAATTAAAATATCTACTATTACCTGAATGTTGTCGTATTCTTTAATGCAACAAATCAAACTTTAAACAGTTGTAGTCATAATGTTAACATATTTATTGTGCTGGGTTTAACAACAATTATCTAAAAATTTATATATTTTCAAATTTTTATGTCTATAAAATCAGTGTTACATTACACTTCACATGATGCAGTACTTTGTTCCACACATTTTATTAAGCATTTCTTGACTAATGTAGGAGGACATTGGCAAATGGTGATTATCACCAAATTACACAACTAATGATGTTAATTGATTAATAATGGCGGCGGTTTTTAGTTTGGCATGCTGTAAACTTTGCAGTTATTCTCACAGTTGTATGTCAAAACATTTCAAACCTGAGGGAAATCCCTGTGATTGATCTTGCTCACAGGCCTGTTCCCATGGCAATGATGTCTTGAGGTAGACCAGCCGTGTTTATTGGTTTAAAGGAGCCCAGTTTTGTGTAAAAGTCGAGCATCCTCCGATCGCTCTGCCTCAGCTCACAGAACGCTCCTCTGGAACCTTGAAAGTTATGGAAAAGGAAACAAAGACGGTGTTGGGAATCTAATCTTTATTCTCTATAGTCTTAAGAAAGGACGAATTATGTTACTGAGACAATGTCACGCAGCATCAGTGACTCAAAGCCAGACCCAAAACCAGACCCAGCCAGTGTTATTGCACAGCTTAGGTGCCTGCAGATTTATAACTGTGCTTGTACCATCGGCAACTGGATTTGTTTTTCTAATGACTGCTGTGTGTTTGAGGTTTTATATTTAAACCTGTAAGAGTTTATCAAACTAAAGCATATTTTCTGCTGAATACTGATAAGAGTTGAGGTCACACTGCTCTGTGTGCCATCGCATGTCTCCAGGACTGTCCTCCAGGTTACTTTAGAGAGGGAAAGACGACCTTCCTGGCTGTATTGTATTTGGGGGGAAAAAAGTAAGACCTACCACTGCTCCTAATGGAGGACAACAGCTGACCAATCATGCGCTTTGCTGGAGAGGGATCAGTGACCCTGGGCAGCACTTGCATGGTAACCAGGGAGGGGAAGTCCTCAAACATTGAGTCACCTACTGCCCTCTAGAGGTATGAGATCAAACAAAATAGTAATTTAACATTTTTTTCTTCACCTGGTATTCTGGAAAACGATTAGATATCGCATTTGATCACCTGAATCTTGGCTGCTGCTGGTTTGGCATCAGTTAGTGCCAGGGCGTAACCACACATCCCAGTGTCATCTTCCAGGACAAGAGCACAGTGAGGGGAAGGTGAGACTTCACCTGCTGACAGGCTGCAGTGGGGACAAGGGAAAGTTAAGACTGAGGTATGAAAGCATAAATGCTGCAGAGAGAAATTAGATTCTTTCTTACCCATCACAGATGCGTGGAGGCTGCGTCATCAGGGGCACTTTGCCCTCTCCTGCTCTCTGCATCTCCCTGAAAATCCTTTGCACCTCCATCTAGGACACAAAACATGTTACATCACTACTGACGTCGAACAAAAATGTATCAAGTGTCCAGAGGATCTCCCATGCTAACCTTGTCATCGGGGCAGTACGGCCGTATGCAGTAAACAGCCGTCGTGGGAGGATGTCTGAAGAGGTCCCTGTTTCCGTGACAGGGCAGCATTCTCTGCAAGTACAAATGTAAAGTATATTATTTGTATATTCATGTAGACTGACTCTGAAAAATGATTGAGATAACAATACCTTGTCCTATTAATCACAGCTATCACTGTACACATGGTGGAAAAACTGGCAGATTTAATCTAGAAAAATGATGTTTTAAAATGTGTCCCTGTCTTTATACACTGCAATGATGAAGTTACCTGGAACTCTCCAGAGAGGCCACCTCTGAAGCCCCAGGGCTCAGGATCATTGTTCATTAGCTGGGCTGAGGGCTGACCCTGCCCTCCTATGGGAAGCAAACACAGCATTTGAAGCTTAAGGATGGTTATGGATTAACATTTGTCATAAATGTGGTTACAGACAACCATTATGACAAGCATGAATCAGAGGCCGTATTACTCTGCATAAATTCACACGACCGATGACTCTGTTGTGTTACCCAGACACACTGCACGTGGCAAAGCCGCATGGCACCTCTGCAACTTAAAAACCTAAAAACGCTGGTAAGCATATCCACCATTGCCTTAATCGCAGGCGTTACTGCTTAATTTCATGACTGCTATAGCAGTGGAGATCCTGCCCTTACAATCTCATGAATTTCTTCCCGACTACAATTTCTGCCTTCATTATATATTGTAATGAATTCTGTAATACCTCCATGATTTTTGTAGTCGCAGGATTGAGAGTTGTTGCAGGAATTGTTCTCTACATGTTCTAATGGGACTCATTTCATAAAAAAAAAAATGGCTTTAGGGTAAGAGCTTATTATGTTTGAATGGATCATTACTTTGCACATTTACATATTTCTCTTAGATGTCTCCTGTAATCAGACATGTTGGGGTAATCAATTCATCAGCGTGACAGCCTTCTTCTGCATTGTGACGTGCTGGAAGAAGGAACAAATTAATTGTTGAGTGATGAAAATACACAGACGCCTGGTGTGATTGGTTTCTTTGCAGTTATTTTTTTCCCAGCTTGGGTACAAATTCTCTGATTTTACTTTTCTTTCACGCTGCTCCCTATTGAAAATTAACAGACACCACCGAGTCCTGTTTGTCTTCAGCCTTAATCACTCGCAAGTAGCAGATGCAGCAGAAACAAGAGGTATTTTTCTCCTTTAACATGCCTACAACAGCTTTACTCCCCAACATGTTCCTTTCACACCAGCCTGTGTTGTTCGACCATCATTACAAGAGTTTTCCCACCTAGTGTTTTCACATAGGCTCGAGCCAGACCGACCCCACTCTTAATGTCACAGATGTAGTTGTAGAGGTCGTACAGAATGCTGCGGTTTGGGGCATTTGAGAGACGATTGAACATCTGCACCACGGCCTCGCACATGTCATCGAACTGCTGCGCTCTGGAGCACCACTCTGCTGTCTGAAAAACAGTGCCTAAGCATAAATGTACTGGATAAAGAACATTATTCACAACGTTATTCGCTTTTTAAATAGCAGAAACACGCAACACTACCTTGTCCGTCTGTTCAGTGGCGGCCGGACTGTGGTTCCTGAGCCAGTCCAGCTCCTGCAGCATGGTCCTGGCTGTCGGCCCGTATTCGTACGGTAGGTAGAAGAGTTCGGACAGCAGCTTCAGGTCATCCAGGGTCAGGGGCTCTGCTGTGTACAGCCGGTTCTCCCCAGGTCCAGGAACATAGGCGCTCTCTCCCATATCAGTCTGCATGGGCTCCTCATCTGACGCCTCTTTCCTGAGACGAGCTGGAGAACGACAAGGTCCAGGAACGATGATTTACTGTACATGATACCCACCCCATCTCTGCCTTTTCATATCATTAAACTGTTTGCTGTTCTTTCGGAACTCTACCTCCAGGTTGGTCGGTGCTCATAAACTCCTGCAGCCAGTCAGTGAGGGCCATGATCAGGGCTCTTTGGGGGCTGTAGCAGGGGTCCTGCTCCTCATCACCTATGATGGAGGTCAGAGACAATGAGACAACCCAGTGTTTCCACCAATGTCACATATTTCTGACTCCATTTGATGTAAATGGGAAACCTTAGAAAATGTTATCCTGAGTTGGAACACTGATGAAATGTGGGAACAAGCAGATATAACATTTTGTGACAGGGGTGCACAGCCATCTCTATTCTTCAGGTTGGACCCCCAAACATACATCTTGAAATACCATTGTAACATCAATCTATATCTATATAATCCTGTTCTGTTGGTGCATTTAAGTGGTTTTGGGAGGAGGAAAATGCACTCTAAGAGCCTATGTTGTGCTTTGGAAAAAAAAAACATGGAAGTAGAAATTGCTATATTGTAAAAGCAAATAGTCTGCATATTTTCCAAAGCAGCTGGATACAATCAAAGGCAGCACAGAGTCTTTAAAGACACTCACCCATTTCCACATCCCTCTGTCCTCCTTCAGTGGTTGCTTTACACCATGTTGCCAAGGTGTGGATAGCCACAAAGTTTGGGTAAAACTCACAGTTGGGGTTGGTGAGCACTCCTCTCAGTTTGGGAATCAGCTCGGTGGGACGATCCTAATAGAAGATAATGTTAATTATTTCTGGAGACAGATCCCTGGGGTCAGACAGGAGCACACGTTACAATACCATCTTGTACCTTAAAGGGTCCGAGGAAAAGCCTTTGGGGGTCATAGTCGTTGGCGTGGATATTGTCCCAGATGACTGGTGCCCTCTTCAGGACGGAGGACACCTCTTCTATGGACTCAACAGATATTTTGTGGGATACCACTTTGGGACCTAAATGAATTAGAGAGACAGAGAAATGTGTTATGAAACTGCACTCTGTAGGGTTTTAACACATCAGCGCAGGTACCGTGAGATGCTAGTTCAGTGCAGCCTCACCAGTCCACAGTATGTCGATCCCAGGCAGCAGCTTCTCACCCACAGTGTGCAGGTAAGAGGACTGGGACACACTGGGAGTACAGAATGCAGCACAGTAATCTGGAGTTACAGGGACAGAACGAGTTACAAAAGAAGGAGAAAAAAAGCTTATTATGTAAAATAGATGTATTACACAGTGTATACAGTGCTGTGAAAATGTTTGCCCCTTCCTGATTTATTTTTTTGCATGTTTGTCACAAAAGTAAACACAAAATGCAGTTTTTAAATGAAGGTTTTTATTGTTAAATATTTTTGGAAAATCCAAAAAAATAACAAATCAGGAAGGGGGCAAACAGTTACTACTGCCTGACCTGTAGGACAGAAGAGGAAGGTCTCAGGCTCTCCCAGGTGCTGGTACACTGCGTTAGTAATGGCCACCTGAGCGTGGGCGAAGGAGCTGAAGGCCTGCTTATCGGCTGGACACATCTCAGTCTCGATGTCGTCAAACAATAAAGAGAAAGACCGGCAGCCAAATGACCTCACCTGAGGCAGAAATAGGACAGCTTGAGATTTGGAGGTCTTACAATTAATTAGTTTTTCCTCGTTTCCGACCAAGTAAATTTCATTTTCGGATGATAAAATTAAACTTGGAAATGTTGCTCACTTTAAGTGTGTTACACTGTGTATATACAGAGTGTAACACATACTGTACATGCCGTACAGTGAGCATCCTCCCAAGGGTTATTCCACCAGGAATTAAACTCAGTACCTGCAGCAGTGTCAGTGCCATCAGGTGCCCATTGACCTACTTGCAGTTTATCAAATGCTTTTATTTTACTGCTGCATGTTTTAAATAAAAAAAAATGTGGTGTCCAAAACAACCCCTCAGAGAGCCATAAAGCTACATACTGCGGAGATTAAATTATCTCTCCATTCTCCACCCTTCATCTTGGCATACAAAGTCCTACCTGATCCAGTTTCCTCTTCAGGGCAGCAACCTCTTTGGGGTTGGAAAAAGTAACGTCCAAGCCAGGAGAGATTGCATAGATGAACTCTACGTCGTGCTGTTGAGCTGCTGATATCAGGGCAATGAGTTGTTCTGGGGAAAGAGTAAGAGATGAGAAAAGAAATCTTATAAAAATAAAACTGTTCTCCCAGGCACAGAAAGATCTTCAGTAAATGCTGTCTAATGGGAAGGAAATGACGCACAAGTTCCCAGTTTGGATTGTTGGTTAACCAACAGCTCTCAACAATCATGGATCCACATGCTTTTCCAATGCCTAGATGCTCAAGTAGTGTCTATGATCATGAAAACGCCAGGAAAAATCCCAGTCAGCCCTGTTTGTTCTCGTTCACGTTCCAACATCACTATGCAAATGTACAAATATAATAATGTGTGACGACCCAAAGTCCACTGATAGTGTCTGTTCTGGTATACGCTTGGAGACGTGATAGCTTTAACAGGTCAAGCTTCACATCATCCCTGCCCCTACGTATGTAACTTTATTGATAAGATGCATCCACCTAACAAAAGGAGAGGCTCCAAACTGAGCCTCTTTAAGGAGATAACGATGACTCAGGATGGGACTTTGATATGACACAGATGCAAAATGAGAAATAACTACAGTTTAACAGCGACAGCTTGTGTTTCTAAGTGGTTTGATGCCAACATGTAATCCTTCTTGCAGGAAGTTTAGTGACTACATTGTGTTTTACGTTCATGTGAGTGAATATAGGGGACTAATCAAAGAGAAAATGTGATCTCCGTTTTGGGTTCTTTGACAATTACAGATGCATTATTCTGCTCAGAGGCTGCACATTTGTGGTTCTTGGCAGGTCTCAGGCCACCCTCCAGTTCCAAGAGACAGCGAGCTTTGCGACCTGATGATGAAAAAGGACAACATGTGAAGAGGTGAAACTCACCGGCCTCCTCGGCAGAGTACAAGTCCCTCCAGTACATCCTGTGTTTGTAGTCATCCTTGGGGGCGTAGAGGTACGTGTTCAAACCCCACTTCTGTTCTCTGTGAAACATCAGCAGTGTACATGATGAATACAGTTCTGTGTTTAAAAAAATGCAAATGAAACTAGGCACTGGGAGACATCTGATGCCAATATCATGTAGACAAATACATTAATGTTTGTTATATATTGGGTGTTCAGTGCTGTTAAGCTTATTCCCTGAATTAAAGGTGGACATAAAATAAACATCAGCAGCGGACACCCATTTGCCCATTTTTTTTGGGACAGGCTCCGTTTTCATGTGACTTTTAAGCTCCCTAAGAGGCCACATACCTTTTAAACAGATCTGTTCTTTGCTCCATAGTCCATGGCCGCCCATAAAAACCTGCATTAAGCAAAGGTCAAGTTATGCACCAAATGATATCACCTGACCAGAAGTGATCAATGCATGATTGATATCCTCAAAATATATCTGCAGTTCATAGCAGTCTCATTTGGATGTCTGCTGACTGAAGAGCTGTTAACCTGATGATACACAGAGCAACTTTTAGAGCAATAGTGCTGGGTAATGTTGCTGTCAATGGTAATGAGAAAAGATTACTACCGTAATCCCCTTCCAGCACCACCGCTATCCGTTCAAAACATAATCGGACTTGCCAATAGCAAGATTGCCCAGCAACACTGCTCAAGATGCCCCGTGTATCATCAGCTTTACGTTATATCAACATGATGTATGATGATATCATGATAACACTGGCTTCCCAGTCTGCTCACCTTCCACTACTCCACTGATGAACCGCCTCGCCCCACTCTGGGACGGCCCCCCGTCAGTGCCCGGTTTTGACATGGTTCACTGTTAAATTGAGTTGTCGTTCCTAACGTTACCTCAGTCTCTGCTTTCAGTTTACTAATGCTCAGGAAGACGCTCCAGCACTGACACTGCGCTATTATCAGTCATGACTCTGTGTGCCACTCTCTTTTACTGCACCGTCCTCTCACGCCTGCGCAGAGCACGTTTCAAGTGTAAAGTCTAAAGTTGTAAATACTCGGGGAGAATAAGGAAACCACCTCTTGTTTTGTTATGACTGGAGTTAACCTCAGAGTCGCACTCGCGCATGATGACAGAGCGCGTCTCACTACCGGGTGAACGTCTTAAAGGGACAGTATCCCTTTGTCTTAAAGAGACAGTGTCCCACCGTTCGCCTAAAACAGGAAGGTGCAGTCTAAATAACACAAACACTTTGCATTTCGTAGCTGAGTAAATGTATTTTTTAACTACCAGCCAGCTATTTTGTAGTGTTGGTTAAGCTGAAATGTTAATGTAGATGATGGTGTACTTTTTACACTTTCCATATAACACATGTCCCAGTTATTTCAGAGAATTGTTCCTTTTGTCAGTATTTGTGACTATACTGTGTAATAGACACATAAAACGATCATTTGTATCTGCAGTTCAATCACCTGGTAAAAATAAATAAGTAAATCCCTTATTGAAAAATCCTAAATCTATGAATATACAAATATTGATTTCAAAAGTTATATTACTAGACACAGGATGTTGATGCTCCATACTTCACTGTAAAGTCCATTCTCGGTGAACGTGAGGTGGAGTTTAATCTGATCACACCCCTAATCACTTCTATCGCGGTTTGTAATTGCTAAAATCACAATTACATGGTCAAGTGACACAATGACGACCTCCAGCAAAGTATATGGAGTTCTTGGGAATGTGAGAGGATGCGAGTGCATCTGGACATTTTAATACAGCATTGCAGGAAAGGCACAGGTGTAATTAATAACATTAAAGATTGCTCTGTTTCATGACAGCCATGACAATGAGCCACTGGGGAAACAATAGGGGCCTGGTAATGTAGCACTTAATTGGAGTACATTTATAATTACTGTTATTAGTTACACCTGTGTTTTGACAATGAATTATGTCCACAATGATAAAGGTCTACTGAAAGAGCAGAGAAGGTAAAGTCCATAACCTTGACATACATCAGCCCATAACAAGTTATCCGAGAAAGTTACATATGATGAAATGTTGAATCCCCATTTGATGTCACTGCTTCAATTCTTTGATAGGGCTGTCTTCAAGCCTCCAAACGCACATGATGTGGTGAGCGTTAAGTTGCTGATTCCATAAGGGATGGGAATATAAGAGCGAGACAATTTTTATTTTAAAAAGTGTGCAAGATTGGAGTTGAGATTAGGGGCCTGCAGAACAAACAGGTGGGATGTTATGAGATTCTTTCTCAGCAAAACCACAGAAACACGTGGAAACCGACAAGATGCAGGGTCAGTGTGAGGAAAAACATGGCTAGAGGTGGTGAGATTTAGACCGACAGACTTGTACTGTGGCAGCGAACAGTTTAACCTGTCACATATAGATGTAACGATTAACATACGTATGGTTCTTTTGGTTTAAATAAACCATAAACTCAAGTTGACATTTCACCAGGAAACACACTCGTCAACCAGAAACAGCTTTTATTTTTATACACAAATATAAAAAACTTTATCAGTGTTATGGAATGCAAAATTAATCTTTAGTGGGTTCCACTAACAACATATTATCAAATGAACAGTGCTACATATTCGTACATATTAACTCTACACATCAGAAACAACATGCATATTACGAGTCAAAACATGAAAGAAAAAAAAAACAAACATGGAAAGTCGTTACATAAGTGCGAGCATAAGGCTCTGAGGTTCATGAAAAAAGCGCTCGTTTCATCTGTGCCACATGCAGCTTGGTGTTCTTGTCCTCCCACACAGCTCTGCTACCTCTTCAATCCTCTCTGGGCCTGTTTCAGCAACGAATCAAAGTCGAGGTCCTCAATCTTGCTCTTGGCAGGAGACGGGTCTGCATCTGCATCTCTGTTTGCATCTGAGGGACATTTACAGGCTCATTGTTAACGCTCAATGACTTCCTGGGTGTACAAAGTAATGGGCACAGTCGCCCTGCAGTAAACACTCTGAAGCGTACAACGTCCACATCCACTAAAAGGACAGAAGCATTGCTTTCTGTCTGACTTATAAATCATCAGAGGCAGGTAGAGGTGTCAGAAACAGCAGCTAATAAACACCAGATGATTACGCATATGCATCATTTAGGCTGATGATGTTTCCTAACAACTCAACCTGTTTTTATGGAGTGACTCGTCTCTTATGTTTTATAATGCTCACTTTACACCGGCACTGTCAGAAAGGTGTTGATTCATCATTGCAACACTAAGCAAGTTTCCTTACACCTGTTTTGTGCAAATTTTCAATCAGCACATAAAACAACCCATTCATTCACAAAATATTTGCCAATTTTCTTGTAATTTGTTTACAATTTGCCCAACATTTGGCTGGAAACTTGACTAATGGTTGAATCAGTTAATTCACATTCTACAAGGAATATTTTATTTTGGTTTCTATGGTGCAGCTTGCAAAAACAACAGTGCTTGGAAACAAGGCTTTGACAGGGTAAATGTTTACCTTCACTATACTGTCTATGACTATGTTGTTGTGAGTCTCACCTAGGTCAGCGTAGTGAGAATTACAGAACTGTCTTCTTCCACCAAAGCAGATGTCAAACGGCAACTCATCAGGCTTCCGCAGTTTGCCGCCATTATCGATGGCTGCAAAAGCATCTTTCATGTTGTAGAATGTGACAAAGCCGTAGTGGTCGCTATGGCAAGCAAAGAGACAGAATTTTAATGCTGATAAACACAGATTAATGGTCCAAAACTTTCAAGCATAATTTTAACTGTGCATACTCACCCTCTATCTCTAAAGTGAAGCGACACACATTCTACTTCTCCGAATTGAGTGAAGCGTTCCCTCAGTTCATCATGTGTCATAGACCTGCAGATGCGGCCAACATACACCACCCTGCGTTCTTCCTATATGACAGGAATTTTGTTATTACTCACCACTCACTATTAAACAAAGAAAGAATAAACACTGACAGTAATCCTTTACTCACTATGGCTTTAAGTTTCTGAATCCTCATCTCATGCTCTTTCTTGAGCTTCCTGGACTCTCTGCTGTAGGGATGAGGAGTTGAGATGAGAGGAAGACAGAGACTGAGATTAGACTCGTAAACGCGGTAAAGCCAGGGCGAGAGGCAGAGATAAATGGTATTTTAAAGGAACACCAACATTTGATTTTCCTTTTATCAGACATCTACATGGTAAACTGCAACATTAACTGACCTGTAAACATCTCTCCACTGCCTACGGCAAACCCGCGGGGAAGGCGATCGGGATCTGGATGGGGATCTAGACTGGGACCAAGATCTGGATCTGGATCTGCTGCATCTCGACCTAGAGTAAGACCATCTGTAGCGGCGAGGTGGAGAGCGAGAAACGGAGCGTGAAGACGGCGAACATGAACTGCTCTCTGAACGCTTATGCCGGTGCCTGCAAAAAAATAATTAGTATGTGATGTGCACAAAGAGGACAAATAAAGACTCATACTGAACATGAACAACAGAAGATGATTACTTTTGTCTTTTTGGAGAGGGAGATGCAGAGCTGGAGGAGGACGACGAGGAACGAGAGCTGCAGCTGGAGTCGGAACGGGAAGATCTCCTCCCATATCTCATTTTCTCCCTCCTTCTGTCAAGAGGGCTGGGTGGGGGTGTAGGGAGAGTGCACTGGGCTGTCTGGTCTTCAGCTGCACCACAGTCTTGGTCTGCAGCAGCACTGTCCGAAGGCAACAGGACTTTGTCTGTGGATGATTTTGTGTCTGATCTGGACATTGGTTGCTCAGAGAGATGCTGCATCACAGCCTTTTCAGAGTTAATAACAGCCATGATGGCGGTGCTAACGGTTGCATTCTGTTTGTTGCATTCAGCAGCAGTTGAGTTATGAGTGGTCACCTCTTCATCAGCGCCTTTAGAAACATCCTTCAGTTTAGTGGCTCTGCTACGCTGAGTACGGTATACAGGCTCGCAGTAATCGTGATCAGAGGATACAGAAGAATAAATGTGTGCAGAGGTGTGAGCCGCGGGGAACTCTGAGAGGTTTGTGTGTGTCTTCTTGGACGGTAGAGGACGGGGGTCGATTATCTGAATGGCCTTGGATAGAGGATTTCTGCGTCTTGCTGGCAGATTGTGTTGAGTGCTGAGGATGACGTCAGTGCCGAGGGGCTCTGGGATGTTCAACATCTGAAGATGTGGTAAATTCCTGAGGGTTTTTGGAGAGCCAGGTGATTCTGAAGTGCTTAAAGCTTTAAGTGGCCCCACAGGGGGTGTCAGTACTAATCTGGATGCTCTTTCTGTTCCTACAGGCTGAGTTCTGTCCAAGTGTCCATCTGATGGTGGGTTAGAAGCACTAACAGGTTCAGGCTCACACACACTCTCCTCTTTAGCTGGAGGAGGAAGAATCAAATAGGTTACACAAGACCAAGAAATCCAACAATACAGTGTCATCAGTAATCTGGTCACTCACCTTGTGTTTCCTCAAACTGCTGCAGCAGGCTGGTCAGATCAGGCGCTTCAATTCCTTAGGTAGAAGAACAAACAGACATGTAAAGATTACTTTAGAAGATGCTGTTGATTTCTCCCATTCTTCATCATCATTGTAAACTCAATTAAATAAATGTAGCTTCAGTGCCTTCACTGCGTCAGGTTTAAAAGCCCATATCGCAACAGTTTACCTGAGTCAGGTGTTGCACTCTGCACGCTACAGCCCAACTGAAGAATGGGTGATGGTTCCTCAGGCGGGGGTTTACCGGGAGGAGCCTCTATGTGTGACACTGTATCTGGACTTGGTGACAGAGGAGTCTTTGGTTCCAGCGTGGTTTCTTTCGTCAAGTTCAGGCTGCGTTTTTGAGGTTGTAGTTTCTCGCTCCTTGAGGAAGATTCGGTTGTGGTTGCGCACAGTGCTGGAGATCTTGAGGAGATACCTGAATCTATCTCAGTAAACTTGTTTTTCATTTCCTGAAACAGGGGAGTGCAGTCCTGGTTTAGTAACGACACCTCTGACTTTGGCCATGAGGAGGATGACTGCTGTTGTGATTCAGATGTGCCTGAGGAGTCATTTTGGATTTCTTCTAAGTGCCTGGTGCCGTCAAGTTTGGAGTCTCTGCTGTTGAGGAACTCCACTTTGGACTCTGATGAGGAGAGGTCAGAGGATGGGGATGTTGTGTGGTTAACTGGAAGGGGGAGGAGGACAGGATTTGGGGGATCACTGCTGAGCAGTGTTGGTTTCTTCACTGGACTTATTTTGCTTTCAGACACAGTCACCTTTGTGTTAGCGGTGATGTCTGACAGAGGACTAGCATATGAGAGGATTTGGGATTCAGTCCTTGGGCGCTTCAATGCGCTGCGATGTAGATGAGTGGATGGTTTGGCCTCTGACAGCTGAGGCCTGGGTGGAGCAGAGGTGCGATGGGTCTTATACCCAGGAGTACGAGCTCTATGGAGCTGATCGGCACCCCTTCCTCTACCATCTGGACAGTGGTGTGCTTTCTTTGGTGCACAGCTGTTTTGTCTTTGTCCCTGTAAACAGAGGATGGGGGTCAGCTCCATGGGCGGCTCAGGGACAGAGGGCCACTTGGTGGTGTAGTTCCTCTGTTTCTCCACCAGGGGCTGTCTCTTTTGACGCAGCTGTCTGTACTGCTGGAGGCTGAGTGACTTGACCTTTGTCTCACCTTTAGGTGGCAGAACCTGATCATCGTTACTCTTCACTTCTGAGGAATGTGTTTGGGGTTCAGGTGCGGAGCCAGCTGGATTTTCAAGAGCTTTTGTGCTGCTCATTGGAACCGACACCATTTCACTTGTGTGCCCACTTGTTAGATTTTTCCCATTCAATCCCTTCTCCTCCGATTCATCAATTGAAGCCACTTGAACGTGGCCAAAGCTCACCCTCTTCTTCTCTCTGGATGGTGGAGCTCTGAGTGAGTTTCCATTCAGCAACACACTCTTTAAGAGTTTATCCCCATCACTCTTTTCATCTCCCTCTTCTTCCTCCTTTGTCTCTTTCGCAGTTACCTCGTCATCAGACACAACATTGATCTCTTCATCACACTCTTCGGTGGGTCTTTCGTACTTCCACACCTCTTCCCGAGAGAATAATGCATGCTCTCTCAGTTTATCTCCCTCCTCTTCCACATGCAGCTGCAGACAGTAGGGGTGCATGATCCTCACCAGGTTGACGAGCGACGTTGAGGTGAGGAGCTCGACTTCAGCCACCGCCTTCTTAGTTTTGGAGTGAAACAATGTTGACAGCTGTGGGGGGCTGCTCCTCTTTATTTTGCATTCATCTTTCTTTTCTTCTTCAATCTTAATTGTGAATGTTACATTTGGTGATTTGGATCTTGGTCTAAGTCTGTCAGCAAGCAACGGTTCCTAAAAAGAAGAGAGAAAAAGAAAAAACTTAGATCTTGACAGTCAAAACTTCTGTCAGCAGAAAGGGTTAATGGGACTGGCAGTGGAGTAGCATGAGAGATGATTAAGCAAACTACTGGGCCTCTGAACGGTCTGCAGATTCTGTGGACATTTTTATAAAGGCCACTAAAGACACACCTGTATAGGCAGGCGTTTGGGTAACTGGTATGCACCAGGTCTGCATCTTATGTATTTATTTTAGTACATACTATGTATTTATTGTGTACTTTTACCATGTACAGTTTTCTTTTCTATTCTACTACGTACTGAATAATAATGATTATTATATAGTGGATTTTAGGCAACGGGATTTATTATTTCCACTTAAGTTATTTTAGACTTGGGTTTCTTGTTCCTGAGTGTGCACCCACCACTGAGTTGTCCCTGCACTCCGGGTGGGCAAGGAGCTTGGTGTCTGGCAGGGTGTCGAAGGGAGTCCCATCATCATCCTCCACACTGTCCAGCATCTCAGTCAGGGCCGACAGCAGGGTCTCACTCTCTTCCTCCACCCCACTCTTACCCTGAAAAGGGTAAGAGAGGCAATCCAGATTTAAACACCTAAACTCATATTCTACCAACATTTGTCAACTTTCGACCCCAAAGGAGAATCAATAGAAAAACTGTCAGCAACATTAGGATTAATAAACCTGAACACATGTTGAGAAACATGTGAATAAAAGGAGTCATCTATAAAACTTCTAATGTACGGAGGCAACATTCCTGGGCTACTCCCAAAAATGCTCCTTAGAATGGTTCACTGCGGTGATGCATGTATGTCTGCTTGAACTCTGACCTCTGCTGCAACAGTGGAGTCTTCAAAAATGGCCAGGATTGAGTGATCCATGCAGGACTGCACGTCCACCTCCACGGCTTCCACGTCACGTTGACTAGGGACAAACTGCGGAGACACAAACACACAAACATTATATTACACCCACTGGTTGTGAATTTGTCTGCACGCTGGTCTGGTCTATCCCTTCATTCTGCAAGTTTACCATACACTCCTTCTTCCTAAGGACGTGACCGGAAGCTGAGGCACAGGACGCAACAAGCTTGACACAAACTTTCTCAGCATAAACAGGAAGAGCCAATTCTGACAAAGCTTCAGATACAGCTGTGAATAAACGCCATCAAGGCAATGCTGGTGATTAACCCATGTTTACTGAGCTCAATAAATACACTGATGAGGAGACATCTCTATGTGATATATTAGACAGACAATCAATACATTTTAAAAATAAAATTAACTAACAGCTTTCTTGATTAATCATTTGGTTTATCAAATGTCGAAAATAGTAAAATATGCAGATTACAATTCTAAAACGTTCAACAGCACAAAAACCGTCCCTGTACCAGGTATTTAGTTTACTACAATTGATGATTAACATTTGAGAAGTCAGTGAATTTGCCACTTTTGCCTAAGAGGGACTTAAACGATGAATTGATTGCAGATTCATTTTCTGTCACTCAATCAACTGCTTAATCCAGTAATCATTTCTGCTGAAAACAACTGCAGACATACGTGAATCTGAAAACTGTGCTTACTCCACACTAGGGAAAATGTGTGTTGTTTTTTTTAAGAGGGATTGAGGAAGTAGACTGAGGGGACAAGAGGCGGGTCACAACCACAACCTGCACTCCATCTCTGGAAGTTACTTGAAACAAGAGGTCAGGGCCTTCCTTACTGTAACAAGGCATTTCCCGGTAAACGCCCTTATGTGGCAGCGCCGCGGTTTATCAACGCGCATGCCTTGCAACAATATAAAATCCAGCAATACGAGGACTCTAAAGTTAAGACTAATGTTGAAGATGTAATGAAAAAGGACATGACGTTAGTAGCACGCAGGGAAGTGCTGAGGGTGCAGCCTTGTCTGAACATCTTGTACTTCACAGAGAGAATGAGCCGGTGTCCCTGTCAGCTTTCACATGTGGTGGTGGAAATTGTGTTAAACGTGAACAACGAGGTTACGATTTTATCTAACATCACATTAAGCTGTTTCCGTCGCTACACCAGCCAAATACCAGACAGATTTACCAGCTCTGCCACTACCTCAGTAGTAGTAGTAGTACTACCTTGATTGAGCCACGTGTCGCCATGCCCGCATGTGGCCTCGTGAAACGGCCGCTATCCAAACATCAAAAACTGCTCGTACACCGCTCTTTTAACATCAAAATAGCTCAGCTGAGCACACCAGTACCTCGTTGGGAATGTTGCTGGGCAGAAACTCGCTGTTGCCGGCATTTAAATCCCCGTCTTCCCCCCTCCACCGCGCCGCCATCTTGCTGCTCCACATGGTCCGCTGACAGGCCGGACGGAGACACGTGGTCACCGCATGGACGCAGCACGCAGGGAACGCCGACCTGGGATCAGTTTGACACCACCAACGTCGTTAGTGAGAGCGAGGAGATGAGTAGAAATCAGACCCAAGATCAGCTATATGCATATCGCACGTTCACGGGTTATCCATTAGTTTCCTCTCAAACTAGGCCCACATTATAGTTTTGTGCAAAGACTCAAGAGTAAATGGGTCAAAGCTTTTTTTTGGTTATATTTGGTAGATAAAAAGAAATAGTCTGATTAAGTGAACGGCTTTACATGTCTCTGTAACTACTTTTTTTAAATAGCTGCTTTCATATCACGTTAGTGTAAATTAAGTCAGATAAATCAGATGTATTGCTAGTAGAACTTTTGATGGAGGGTTTTTACAATTTTTGTTTAATTTACTTGCTTTAAAGCGACATATAGCGTCCAAATGACTACACCACAAGTTGTATTAACAGTATATGGAGCAAAGAAACGACAGGCGGCAGCAATCATCCACACACAGTAACTCTAGGTTTTATAGACATGTAATTATCCCTTATTCCTATGACACATTTTTAAGCAGTGAACTTATAAAGTAGACCGTTTGGGGGAAAAAACTAAACTGGAGGCTAAATTAATTAATGTGTTTTTTTTATAAAACAAATGCAGCATTTCAACAAAGTGAGGGAAAACCCTGTCAGATGCTGCTTAATGGTTTGTTAAGATCTGTTTTCCCCTTTATGGCTGGACGCTTTTATAGAGAGAGCACTAATAGTGTAACTGGGAATCATGTTGAAATTGAAAAGAGCACCCTGTAAAGCTGTTAAATCCACCCAAGTGCTTCATTATTTCCCATGTTATATTTGCTGAGAATATCATGAAAGTATCTGTGTTCAGCATCATACTGTGTTTGACTTTATTAGGTGGCATTACTACAATCAGTCCTTGAAGTGGTGTCCTATAGCAAAGCAAAGAGTGTATCTACTTCCTGTGGTCTGCCTCATCACCAGGACAAACAGAGATTATCTGCATGTTCAGACAATATTGATGTGTTGACTTATGTGATTAGTCCACTCTGACATAGTTTGCTGCTAGGGCCTAACAATACCCTGTTTCACTTCACATGGCACCTACTGAGGTTCAGATTTAAGTCTAAGTGTTAATTAAAATGTGTTCAGGCATCAGAAAGCATTTGGACTGTACACTAGATCATTATGATTGAATACATTTAAATGTATTTACTGCTTGTGTTCATATGATGTAATGATTTGCTGAAGCCCTGCATGACTTCTCACATGAATCACAACCAGTGCTGTTTCATAAAAAAAATGTTCTTTTTTTTTGATTTCCCCTTCATCCTGTGCAGCTCCACACTGTGCTACTACCTGATACATGAATAATTATTCTAAATGTCTAAATAATAAACACAGCTGTCTAAATCAGTATTTTCACTTGTGGTTTGCATTTCTCCCTCTCCCTGACGAAGACCCACAACGGCACCAAATCTCATGCTCCACTGACAAATCATATGATGGCCTCTGGGTGGTTGATTACATTTACATATTCAGTTCAGCAGCCAAGTGTTTTCCTCTCATCTCCTACTGTAGTACCCATTACACTACTCTGTTTCCAATTGTGCAGTGATGCTGAAGTTGTTCCACTTCATAGTAAATCATTTCTACAGGAGTTGGACTGTTTGTCTTTGAAGGAGGAATCTGGTCACACCAGTCCAGCTTGACCAGCTGACATCATGTTGGTCACTTCACACCACATATCCAGCCACACCTTAACCAGGTGGCTCACCTCTAAATCTCACAAATTTACACATTATATCTCATTTTAGGTCTACAGGTGCTGATAGGTGGATTTTGTTGATTCAGACAGCGCCAGGCTACGGGTTTCCCCCTCGTTATGATAAACTGAGCTGAGCGACTGCTAGCTCCAATTTCAGATTAATCAGACAGATGAGAGTGGTATAAAGCTTCTCATCTAACTCTCAGCAAGAAAGTTACCCTAAATTGTTTAACTATTCCTTTAAAGGGGGACTCCAGGATTTTAGTACACTTCCATTAAGTCAGAATTAAAAAACGAGAGTTCTGCAACCTGATTTGGCGAATTTGTTGCATGTGGCTCTGGACTGGTTTGGTTATTTTCAAAGAGGGTGAAAAGATGGACCAACGAGTCAAAGCTGGATTTACAGGCATGCTTTGACTGCACTGACTGGAGTGTTTTTGAGTCTGCAGCCACTGACCTGGACAAACTAACTGACACTGTGACATCTTACATCAGCCGACTAAAACCTTCCGTACACACAACAACCAAAAACCCTGGTTCACAGCGAAACTCAGGCAGCTTCGTCAGACCAAAGAGGAGGATTTCAGAAGTGGGAACACAGTCCTGTACAACCAGGCCAGGAACACACTGACTAAGGAGATCAAAGGATCCACTATTTCCCAGGACCTGAAGTGGGAGCCCAACACGGACACGATCATCAAGAAGGCCCAGCAGAGGATGTACTTCCTGTGCCAACTCAGGAAGCTCAACCTGCCTAAGGACCTGCTGATCCACTTTTACACAGCTATCACCCAGTCTGTTCTCTGCACGTCCATCACTGTCTGGTTTGGATGTGCCACCAAAAAGGAGAGGAGCAGACTACAACGGACAGTCAGGACTGCAGAAAAAATTATCGGTGCCAACCTGCCTTCCATTCAGGACTTATATATTTCCAGAGTCAGCAAACGGGCAGGAAACATCCCTGCAGATCCATCTCACCCTGGACACAACCTGTTCCGGCTTCTCCCCTCTGGTAGGCACTATGGAGCACTGTACGCCAAAACCAACAGACTTAGGAACAGTTTCTTCCCACAAACCATCACTCTGATGAACAGCTGATTTCTGACTCACGGTGTCAGGAATAATTCTTGTGCAATAACCCAGTAACTCTGCCTCTAATCAGCCACTTGTTTACTGACTACCACTTATCATTTATTTATTCATCATTCTCTATTTCAGAGCTGTTCATACTGTTCATGTTATCATTTTCTATATTGTATATACTGTATACCAAATCCACCTACCTCAAGTAAATAACACCGCACATAATACTTATTTATTCCAGCATTCTTTACACTCATCACACTGTGTACATGTCTGCATGTGTGTCTATGTGTATGTGTACCTGTATATCACATCCACCTCCAATATGTACATAATCATAATAATTATGATAATAACAATTTACTCCTGCATCCTTTGCACACTGCTCATTGTACTATTGTCTCAATCTGTCTATTTTGTTTTTGTTTATATTGTGTATATATTGTGTTCTCTATACTGTAGCCTGTGTCTGATTTTATTATTGTATTATTGTATGAGTAAGCACATTGTGAGCAATGTACAATCCTGAGTCAAATTCCTCGTATGTGAACACATATCTGGCAATAAAGCTGATGTCTCTCAAACTCCATGCCATCAGTTTTAACTCTCCAAGCCCAGTCTGGAGTAACCCTAATGATATCAACCTGAAAAATCTCCTCCAGAGTCATAGAAGACATAACATCTGAGGTAGCACTCCTTGTGATTAATAAACTGACATTTATGTAAAGTTTGCAGTGTGCCACTTTAACATGTCGGAGACAAGACAAAACGTACTTAACTTAGACTGTTTAGGTGGGATGCTCTCAAATGCCATTTTAGGTTGAAATTTTATTTTTATTTCCTTTCACACAGAAGTTCTACCCTAAATTACCTTACATTATAATCACAACAGCCTGCATGCCTGCTTGTCAAAATGTCCTTGAATAAAGTCACCATACTGCACCTGCTCAGTCATTATAAATATTTCTTTGTGATTGTTTCACATAGAAATATTTATAATATGTGATTGTTTCTCCTTTTCTGTACTTAATTCACAAACACAACCAACCTCAGAAAATCACCTTGTATGGTGTGTGGATGTTTTGTTCAAATGTGTAGTAGACCTGTCATGCATCACACTATTTTCAGTTCTTTTTAAATGTGCACTAGCTGTCTTGCTGTTGTCACAATGTACTCAGTAGAGTGATGCCCCCTCACTGCAGGGAGGTATTTAAAAATATTACACTTCTATAGTAATTTAGACAACTTAGAGATACTGACTAATGAAATACTATAATATATTTTCAGTTGAAATCCCCCCTGTACTGTAGCTACCTGTTGGTACGGCAAAAATTCTGTCCAGAGAATAATGAAGATAAATCTGTTGTGATTTATTTTCTCCACTAGATGGTAATATTACACATCTCCCATTAAGTTCTGCTCACACTTTCTGCTTTTCTATTAGCCCGCCAAAGTTGTGAATGAGTTAATTCCCACTGAGCTGATTGCTCCATGCTAGCCACTTATCCGCAGTGAATGCCAATCAGATATTCATACATGAATGAAATGGATGCATAATGAATTCAGGTTCATCGCCTCTTCATTCGTGTGGCGTTATCTTGTATTATCTCACTGTTTGTCTGGGGAGGACAATGGATGTGTCTGGCCTGTTATCTCATGCATACCAGCGAGAAGTTGACCTTTGTGCTGAATGCCATGGTGGTACAAGATTAGTTGGGAGGGAAATATGCTCACGGACACACACTATAACAAGGTAGCACATATTCCTTGTTCATTTGTTTTGATCCATGGGGCCACCTGGTGTGTACTTCCCATATACATTTTACCGACACTACATCTGCTGCCTTAACCATCACAGCTACATGCCTAATCTTAATCCTTACCTTAACTTATTTTTAACCTGACCATAAACCGCATCTTAACCCTCAAAAAGCCTCTCTACCCATGGGCACCTCAATTTCTCCTCCGATGGGTCAGTGTGCATTCAGGTTAAAGTTCCCACCGAGATATAAGAACATGAAGCACACACACGTACACACACGCACACACAACACCTCCCACCTCATCTCCCACAACTCTTGAAACACATTACTGTCTGAAATGGGGCCAAAGCATCCTTCAGTCTCCAGCGGGTGATGTGTGTTTGTTCATAGGCATGTGTAAGTGTGTGTGTGTGTGCGTCTGTGTTCAGGAGGGGGGAGTTCTGTGTAAGTGGGTCACCTTACTGCAGCATCCAGCGCCCAGCCACCAAGTCAGTACATGGCCCCACACACTCAGACACACACATTTAACCCCTCCCCATCCACTGGCCCCCTTTCCCCCCAACCCCACGTACCACTGTTTTTGGTTGGAAATGTAAAATACTGAGTCAGTCACTCATAAACAGACATTTTCCCTAAATCCTTTCAGCTCTACAGAGTGCCAGACTTTACTCTCATTCTCGGGAGACAGAAAAGGAAGAAGAGTAAAAAAAATAAAAACATCTCTCTTTTGTTGATGTCTCTCACTCCTCTTTATCACTCCCCCCTTCCCCTCTGCCTCTCATCCGTTCCTCACTCTTGACCTGCAAGAGGACTCCCACGGTGCTCTTTTGGCATGTTTGAATTTTTTAAGAACCCACAAGGTCTAAGGAGTCAGATAGATATATATGAGTGTGTTTTATTCTATATGACCTCCAGTCATCTTAGCTGCTCAGTCATGCCATGTTTTTTGCGCGTGCGTGTATATGCACTTCTTTGACCTTTTAGATATTGTGTAACGCTGGGACCAGTGTGTTATAAAAAGGCAAAAGCACTCTGGTCTTTAACTTGACACCTTCTCCACTGGGGAAAGCAGGACACACAGGCGTTACTTTGAGACTGCTGAGTTAGGGAGTTGCATTGCTGTCGTCCTCGTTTGATTTTTTCTTTCCTTTGAGTAAGTCTTCTTTTTCTTTAGCTTTCATAGCAGAGAAGAGGAATGCCCTCCCACATGGTGCAGAGAACATCTGTTAGTAAGAAATGAAGGCCTGAGAGAGAAAGAGGAGGAGGAGGAGGACGAAGGGGACTTAGATTAATACAAGTGGGGAAAAGAAAGGAGGGGAAGAAAGGACAAGAGACCATGCAGAGAGGTGGAAAGGGGAGGAGAGAAAGTGACAAGACATCAGCTGGAGGAGACCACCCTTTCTACAGAACAGCAGAGGTGAGAGATTATTCGGCAAGAGATAGTGTCTTACAGGTGTACACGTTTACGTGCACATACACACACAAACACACTCAGTGTGGTAACAGAAGCCTGCATCAATAATGTAGCTGACAGAAACAGGATGCAGATTCTGCCTTACATAAGATTATACAGAGGGCTGGCTGGCTCAGAACAGTCTCTTTCATTCTCTGGTTTGCTCTCAAGCTGGATGCAAGATTTCTTTAGCTAATTAACCACCACATTTGCCAACCAAACAACTTTGCAAGATGAGTGTGCTGCAACAAAGGCATGAAAGCGACGCTACAAGCCATTTTTAACTTCAGTCTACTGACTTTAGGTGATTTGTTTTACCCTGTGAGGCAAAACTTTTAAGTAGTGTTTTACCACTAGCCTCTATTATGCTGGATCTTACATTATTGAAGTTTGTTGAGAAAGTACACATCCTTCAGCATTTATGACCAGGGAACTGAACTTTGTCTCAGCAGCTGGGGACAAACTGACATGGAACCTGCCAAGAGCCAAAGCACATTGTTGGTCCTGGTCACAGGGGTTACAGAGACATAATGGCAGGGGTCATTATTTATCTCTTATTAGACTAGATAACATTTATCAGACCAAATCAAAATCTGAAACACACTTAAAGCTGCACTACTCAGTATTTCCAAAGCAGTGTGGCTCTATGGATGGCAATGTTGGATTGTTAGGTACTCCACCGCTTTGGTCCTCACTGAAATACATCAGCAATCATTTAGTGGATTCCACTAAAATTTGTCACAGACATCATGTCCCCCTCTGAATGTTCCATTCTACTCCCACAAAAATAATCCTGTCCCATGCCAGTCTTATAAGAATGACTCCTGTCCCATCGCGTTTCCGTAAAAAAAAAAAAGGTGAAAATACAGATGACATATTAGAAATACATTTTTTTCTATAGACAAAAACGCACATATGATTGCTATCCCACCTGCTCTTGTTGACTTTTTTTTCCTGTCCTGTCCCATTCCCGTGATGAATAGTGAAATAACTCCCATCCCACGGTTATCATACAGGAAAAAGCTCACAAACCCCACTGTACACTACCTGCTCAGCACCAAACAGCACACAGACACAGTTAGCAACTGCCTGGTGAACATAGCGTAGCTTTTAGCATCTAAAGAGACAGATATTTCCCTCAGTTGGTGGAGACCAAATCAAGAGTGCATATTGAACTTTGACTCCAAATTAAAGCTAATGTTGCTCCGCATTCAATGTTTACAAGTTGTTGCGCCTCCCAGCAAAGTTTATTGTCAGCACAGCAGAAAACTGATTTGTTGAGCTCCAAAATTGGTTTCCTGTTCTCCTTTGTCATTTCTTTTCTGATGCCTTTTCTTGTTTGGTGTTTACTGTCTGCCTTTTTTACTTTAGCCTCCACGGCTTTTTTTTGTAGTGGACCTGTCACACTTCACACTTTTCCCCCTCTTCTTTCTTTTTAAATGTGCGCTAGCTGTCATGCTGTTGTCACAATACTCACAAAAGCATTGTACAATGTACACAGAAGTGTAAATAAGCAACTGTGCGCTAACACGTTATCCCTAACAATTTTACATGGTGATAATATGTCAAAACCATGTTTAAAACTTATTGCGGCACCCCCAAGCCAAGCCAAAGAAAATCTGTCAATTCAGGTTTAATCAAGATGTTCCATAAAAAAATACATACAAGAATCAAGGGAGCAAAGAAGAAAGCACTGAAGAAACATTATTCCTAATCCAACAAAGTGTATTGTAGGTTAGCACAGCAGGAAACTGTGATATTTGTTGAGCTCCAAAATTACTTTCCTGTTCGTCATTTCTTCTCTGATGCCTTTTCTTGTTTGGTGTTTAATGTCTGTCTTTTATACTTTAGCTTCCACAGCTTTCTTTGTTATTTATCTGTGTTATATGGGCTTTGACTGTCTGCTAACTGGCAAACTGTTAACTTATGTGTACGTGCTTGCATATAAATAAGTAGGGTAAGGTGTATGACAGTGTGCACAGCACACACATCCACATGAACGTATGAACTTGTCAAAACTGTCTCTATGAAACTGTAAATGTGGGCAGATGTACGTGTGAATCACAGTTTTCATTTGTAAATGTGTGTGTGTAGAAGCTCATCATGCTTGTGCTATCCTTTTTCTGCCACATTGCCATGGCGACAGTGCCCTCCCGGGGTAATGGGGGACGAGTGCGCCAGAGCTATTTATTCTCTCTTTCTCCCTCCCTCCCTCCCTCCCTCCATCTATCCCCCTCTCTTTCCCTCCGTCTCTGTCTCTCTTCATCTCTGCCCTCTTCCTCCTGAAACCTCTCCGTCTCGCTCCTCTCTCCATCTCCCTCCTTCCTCTGCTCTTTCTTCCCCTCTCTGATTGGCTTAATACTCTCCTCCTCAAAATGAGATACTGCCTAATGAGACAGAGGGTGAGGAAGAGAGGGAAGGAAACAAAGAGCAAGTGTCTTAAAAAAGGGAAGTAGGAATATGTGGGGGAGGCGATCTATGCAGACTTGTGTTCCTCATTGCATGTTAAGAAAGAACCTGATTTAACAAAACTCTGTGATGTCATTTTGGAGGGAAACAGCACAGGATGTCTATACACAGTATATATATACATATTTGGCTTTCTGTCTCAGCCATGTTGTATCTTGAGGTGTGAGTATGTGTTTGTGTGTTTGGATGGAAGCTGTGGACTCAGTTGGGGTCATGACTTTTGAAATGGTTTGAAGATTTGAAAATCTAGGAATGAGCAGTGTTTATATATACTATATGTGTATGTTTGATGCAGAGGTTACCAACCTTAATGATTTGTGTCTGTCCCCTTAAAATGAACCAATGTCTATTTGCAACCTCTTCGTTTTTAATATGAAAAAAAGCAAAGGCTGAAAGGCTGAAACTATCCAATATTTCACAAATAGCAATCATTAAAGAATAGCCTGAAAAAAATGTTTCTGTAGCAGAGAAGTTTGATATTTTGGGAAATACGGTTATTTGCGTTTGTGCCATGAGATCAATGAGAACTTCGGCACCACCGTCTTGTGGCTTAGCGCAAAGACCTGGAAACAGGCTTTTTAAGCTAAGCTAAACGGGTGCTGGCAGTAACTTTACTTATTTAATGAGAGTGATATCAAAATTCTCGTCAAAAGAAAGCAAATAAGCGTGTTCCCCAAAATGTTGAACTATTCCTTCAATCATCTCATGACTCCTCAGACTTATCTTGCAATCCCTTGCCGGGATCCTGACCCTAAGGTCTTCCCTACTCTGTCTGTGGCACTCTCAGCTCAGCTCCTAGCCAGTTAGTTTCTACTGAAGATTTAAATATTTATAAAAAATATATGCTTTCATTTAAAAATGATGGCTGATATTTCCTTAAACAGCTGGGCACTGTAGCTTTTAGCAAATGTTACTCAAATGTGTGAATAGTGCATTTGTTGGGGACTATTTTCAGGTGTGTATTTATACATGTTTGGTGTTACAGTAAGTTAAAGTGAGTATTTACAGCAGCAGGACGCTGTATTAAAGATAGACTAAATGAAACTGCATCGCCCATGTTCCTGGTGATAAAACCTGAGCAACAGTGTTGCTTGTCGATGTGTTTTTTATTTTTTGGGGGGGGGGGCATTGTTGATTTTCATTGGATTTGTTAATGCTAAGATTTTTTTTATCTTGTATATAACCTGGGCCTAACACACACACACACACACACACACACACACACACATACACACAGGTAAACTTGTGAATTTAACAGGGAAAGACAAATGACATAGTGATGTAAGGAAGATTACAGAGCGATGAAGACAGTGGGGGGGGGAGAGAGAGGTAGAACGGACGAAAGAGTAATAAGGAAAGAGAGAGACAGCGAGGGAGGAGAGGGGGAGGGCAGGAGAGATAAATGGCCGAGTAGACAGGAAGATGAGTGAAGCGAGAGAGCAACACTGTGTGGCATACTGCAGACAGAAAGACTAACGGAGCGAGAGAGTGAATGGGCGAGAAAGGGACAGAGAGAGAGAGTGAGCGGAGGCACGTCGATCGCCCCCTCCTCTCGCCTCCTCCCTTTTCCGCCCCCTTTTCCCTCGCCCCCTGCCCTCCCTGCCATGTAGCAGACCTTCGTTGGATGGTAACAAGCCACTCAGACGGCTGCAGCACACACACACACACACACACACACACACACACACACACACACACTCAGATGCATATTCACACACATACAGCCAGATTTCCTGAAGATCATTTAAACCTTCATGTATGTGTGTGTGTGTGTCATTGTGGCAGCAGCGGTGAACAACAGCCTCTACATATTTAAAGGGGGAAAAAAGGAACCACATCACATGGTTGTTATTCTCTCAAATCTGCCTCTCAGGTCACTTTGACAGTCCACTCTCTCTCCCTCTCTCACTCTAGCACACACTCTCTCTCACTCTCGTTCCCTCCCTTTCTCTTCCTCTCTTTCTCCCTCTCTCCTCCCACCTGAGCTGTAATTTGCAGGGCTGATGAGGGTGAGGGCAGAGCAGAGGCAGGAACAGAATTCTTCTCACTCTATAACACACACACACACACTCTTACACACATACACGGTGTGATTCACAGTGTGCAGCTACAACTGAGAGAATCCGATCCTTTGTGTGTGTGTGTGCTCTTTTTAACCTCTTCTTCCCCTCTTTCTCTCTTTTCCTCCCTCGTCGTCACTCTCCCCTCCCTCCCTCTCTTTGCTCCCTGGTGGTGTGTGTGTGTGTGTGTGTCTCTGTGTGTGTGAACCGTGGGGATAACAGACGCTCATGTGAGCAGCCTCAGTGGCGGCAGCAGTGACTGGTGAGAAAGAGGAGAGAGGAAGAGAGCGGGGATAACAGAACCACCACCACCATCATTCTGATCGGATTCACACCAGACATGTGAGAAGATGTCCGTGGGCGGCTGCGCGTGTCCCGGTAAGTAGCTGCCGTGGTGATGTTTGTCTTTAACGACAACCCAGCTGCTGCTGCTGCTGCTGCTGCTGCTGTTGCCAGCCACTGACTTTTTCTGGTCGTTGTTGTTGTTGTTGTTGTAAATTTGGTTGGTGAGTGCAGCCGCTGCCGTGGCGTGACTGGGGCAGAGAGAGGCAGGGAGAGAGGTGCCCCGGGGCCCTGGGGATCTGTTTGCAAAGGCTCATGGGAGGTCACTCTGTGTGATGGCTGGGAGGATGGAGAGCAAAGAACCTACTAGAATAGAGAAAATCAACATGTTTGATTCCCACTTTTCTCTTCAGTCTGACAACATTTTTTTGCTATTTGTTGTTTAGTTTGGAGATTAGGAGAAAAAGATCTTTGTTGGCGGTGCAGACATCTGGGCAGGAAGTTGCCATGGCACTACTGATGCTACTTCTTCGTCTTCCACCAGTTTGGTTTTGTTCTTGTTGCTTCTGCTTCTCATGATGATTTCTGAGTGATGGTTAACAACAGTGTTCTTTTGGGGTCGGCATAGATATTACAGTCCTGTGAAAAACTGACCTGGCATCTCTTGTGGAAAAGAAAAAGAAGGATCAAAGTGTGACATTTTGAAAGGGCAAAGGTCACTGGCTCGGATCAAAGGCTTGCATGATTGATTCTGCACCTCTTACCGCTCAAGAGTTATTAATGAATGTTTGATGTTTCACGGCTCACACGGGAGTATGTCATTTAGCATGCCTAAAGAGCGGGATGAGGGTGATACAGTCAGATACTTCTCATTCACTGATATGAAAATGCAGCATCGCCAACATTTGTCTGGCTGTGGGTGGTCCATCAGTCTCAAAAGATGCGACTCCTGATCTTAAGTCCTCTCTTCTTGAGTTAATGGAAGGAGGTCAGTGTGTGCATAAGAGAAGAGCAGAGTCGTAAAGAGCTTGTCTCGCATGTTACAATCACTAGCCTCGCCATTTGTTTGTTGTGGCTGCTTTCTATCACATCTACTTCCCCTTGTGTCTCTGTCCTGTCTTGACCCGCAGCCGTTTGTTTTGGGGGAGGGGAGGAAGTATCAGACAGACAACCCGGTTTTATATTAGGCCTAACTTAAAAGCTAAATGGACAACATGATAACAACAGAGCTCTGCAGTCAGTCAGAGTTTTGCTTGCCACTATTTTTAATAATATTGGTTAAAGTTGAGTAACAACCACGGGGATTCTGGGAGCTGAGCCACCGAAAGCGACCTGGAGGGAGTATCCGTCATATTAGACCACCATATTGAAAGGTGTGCGACCTGTTCACCGTCTGTGAAGGCTGAAGAACTCCCCGCTGTCCCCAAAACTGTTGTATTTGGGTGTTGAGTGCCTGACAGCAAACAGATTATTCTTCCCATTTTATTGACTTTAATCAGACAGAGGAGGAAAGAAAAAGAGGAATCCAGGTCTAGAAATAAAACCTGCACCGCTGAGCCTCAAGGCAATATATTAGGTGTTACAGCGATTTATGTTGCACTCCTCATAGGATATGTAGGAGATGAAATATAATCCTACAGCTGAAAATGTATTCATAATCATGATAGATGTACTCTGAATCTACTGTCATTGAACGTACAGCAGCAGAAGAGGCGAGAGTAAGTGTGAGAGAGTTGCTCTGTGTGTGTGTGTGTGTGTGTGTTGGGGGGTGCTGTATCACCCTGACGTGGCCGCCTCTCCTCTCTGCTGCCTACCAGGCCACAGTGGCCGCTGTGGTCAACCCTCACACAGCAGGGATGTGGATAGAGAAATTTAGCCAACCACGCATCCAGGATCAGATTACCCTGGTGCCAGTCTCGACTTTAATCATTAGAAAAATGGAAACACTAACCAGTCCCATGTTTTGCGGTTTGGAAACTCTTTAGCGGACAGATTGGAAAGTTTAGGGGGAGCAAATTAAGAGACAATGCCAAGTCATCCTGGCCTCTACACTTGCAGCATGCGGAAGGATGAATGGATGATGGAGTGACACATGACTGAAGTAGAAGGATCTATAAATGTGGAAAGAGGAGAGAGATATTGGCACTGTGATCAAACCAGACGGATTTGGTATCAGCAAGGACAAACCCTCTAGACACACCAGATGACAATTTGCCTTGAACACACAATGGCACAGAGAAATGTAGTGTACCCGTGTTACATTTGACTGCACGCACACAAGAGTTTTTGAGCGTGTCTGAGTGCACGTGTGTTTTCAATCTCTGCGCAGCGCCCCGTGCTATGAAGGCAAACGCTGCCACCTCAGCCGTTAAACAAGCCTGCACAGCAGAGGCGGGAGCGTTTGTTTAGAACCGGGCCATAGCTATCTTGCGGTCAGATTGCATACTTAATCAACGTGGTCATGGAAATTTCCAAAAAGACGCTATGACCGCACACTTGTGTGCTCCAGTTTTGCTCTCATATTGTTCTCTCTGGTGTTCCCCCTTCTTTTCGCCTCAGTTTCTCTGCTTTATGGATTCTTCCTTGTTTCTGTTTTTCTCCAGATTTATTTTCAGCTTACAGGAACAAAAAAGAGAGTAGAGTTGCTTTCCCCCCCATCTTCTTTATCTTCTCTGGCTTCATTGTAGATTTTTCAAAACTATACCTTTAAAAAGGCAACACAAGTCATGTTTAAACTTTAAAGACAAAGACCAACAACGAAAATGAAAAACCTCACAGTCAACCATTTATATTTTATCTTGCAAACCTGGAGTCCTGGAACAAGGTGTGTGATGAGTAAAACTTCACCTATACTCCCGCTGTACAACATGACATAGCTAAAAAACAATGTAAACACTGCCTCCAAATATGGAAAAATCACTTCCATTCACTCCATCAACTGCAAATGAACCCATAGCTTGACCACAGTGATGCTGGTTAATTGGCTCACCTACTCCACTTTCTCTATACATTCAAACCACTCAGAGAGGGTCGAGAGATGCTGTTCTGGCTAACTACGATAGAAAATGTAATATAATATAAAATCACAAAAGAAACTACAAAGTCTCTCTGTAGTTGTTGCCCTTCTCTTTCTCGCTTGTTTACATTCCAGCGCCTTGTTCAACACAGAAGGATCCTCCCCCTTCTTGTGTGGGCTCAGAGTTTGTACGTGTGTGTGGACGTACACACACGCCGCATGTGCCCCGACATGTGGACGATATAAACAGTGGAGCAGAGTGGAGTGTGGATGTACTATAAATTCACAAAAAGAGGTGGCAGTACAGTATGCGCTCTGCAGCTACAGATGTTTCATGCTTTGAGGTCAATCTGACTCTGCGTTGACCTACCCCGACCTTACATCACCCCCCCTGCTCCTTCACCTCTATCAAACCTCCCCGACTGCACAACGTTTCACTATATACTGTGTATATACCTTCATCCTTCCTTCTCCCTTCCCCCTCGCCTCCCCTCACTCCCTCTTTCTCTTTGACTCCCCTGATTGCTAGCGTATGTTGCCTGGCTGGCTGGCTAGATGAGGGAAGGGGAGGGGGGTGAGGAGGGAGGGAAGGGAGAAGGGGAGAGAGAGAATGAGAGAGGGAGGAGAGAAGGGGGAAGGGACTGTGCCCTCTCATGCAGAGAGTCACATGGTGTCCCTGATTGGAGGAAAATGAGTAAAGACTGCAGCCTGGCTGAAATGGCAACAGACAAAAACGCACAAAGGCTGAGCTGTTTAGAAACGGGTTGCACAACAAGAGAGCCTGAAGAGGAGGAGGAGGGTGTGACGGAGGGGAAGAGAGAGGGAGTGAGCAGATACTGAGGAGAGATGTGGATTAAGAGAGAGGAAGAGCAGGAGGAGCAGGGAGGGTGGCAAGAAAGAGAAAACAGGAGAGGCGAGAGGTGACGGAGGGGGGCGGGGGAGGCAGAAAGCAGAAGAGCCAAGAAAAGAGAGAGAGGCAAGTGGGAGATGAGCACTGTAGGAGTGCAGGAGGGGAGACAGAGTGAGAGAGAGAGATCAGACTGTGTTTCTATGTTTTCTGCAAGGCTGAGCGGTGACGTGATTGGCTGAGGGGGGGGGAGCAGACCTGACTCTGAGATCAGAGACAGACAAAATGGCTCCCAGAGAACAGAGCACGCAGCATCAGGGCACTGTCATCTCCCCTCACACAGCTGTCAGCTGACACCAACCGCTGCCACACACACACACACACACACACACAGCCACCTGCAAAATGCCAGTGTGTGTGTGTGTGTGGAATGGGGGGGGGGATGGGGATGATGGCTAATAATGCTGATCATTAAGTTGCCAACACAACATAACATGTTTTTTTATGAAAGACAGATCCTATTTATTAATGACAAACTGGCTCACAACCCAGAACCCTTTTTTCTGATTTAATCCCTTCACCCATTGGCCTGTACTAACATGTGACACACTTGCCTTGTTGCTGAAGTTCCCTTGTTGCAGTCTGCGTTTGCCTGCCAGAGAAAATCCTGACTAGGGAATTCACCCAGGGTGTGAGAAAATACTGTAGGGCAGTATGAAAACAAACACAATGGCTCACTGCGGCCACAAGAGGGCACTGCTATCAAAGGACAACAGCTGATTGTAGGTCAGTTGTAATTTCTTCCCCTTGTAATGATGCATGGTGAAGTTCCGACAGTAAATCAAATGGAGTATGATTGCTTTGTGCAGAATAACAGCATCATTTGCATAGTTTTACTTATGAAGCATATTTGCATAACAGCTTTGAATATTGTTCTTTTATGTGAAGTTGTTTAGCTTTTATTTGCTCTTGCAAAGGAGCTGTGTCAATAATTTCCTGATATAAGCAGTGGTGGAGGAGTTATTCTGATCCTTGCTAAAAGTAGCAATCCAGCAATATCAAAATACTTAATTTCTTCATTGAGGTAGGAGAAAACAATGATGAATGAAATAACCACATGGACCAACCTGCTTCATAAAAAAGTTTGATTAAATTATGCGTAATGATGTTTGGGTTGAGAGGTGCCCATAAAAACTTTCGCTGTACATTTGGGGTCGTTGCCATGCTGCTGAATAAATGTGTGGACAATCAGACGCCACCCAGATGGTACTGCATGATGGATAAGTATCTGCCTGTTCTTCTCAGCATTGAGAAGACTTCATTTTGACCAAATCCCCAACTACGTTTACAGAAAGGCAGCCCCAAACTTGCAAGGACCCCATGCTTCACTGTTGGCTGTAGACACTTCTTGTACCACTCTCTAGCCCTTCGGCAAACAACCTGCCTTCTGCTGCAGCCAAATATTTCACATTTTGACTCATCAGCACCTGCTGCCATTTCTCTGCAGCCCAGTTCCTGTGTTTCTCTGCATAGTTGAGTTACGTGGCCTTGTTTCCAAGTCGGAGTTATGGCTTTTGGGCTGCAAATCTTCCACAACAGCAACTTCTGACCAGACTTCTCCAGACAGTAAATAGTGTCATGGGTTGGCTGAGTGAAGGCTGAGGTGTGGACCCAAATGCAGACCAAAAGGCGAGGTTGCAGTTCAAAAGGATTTATTAACTCAAAAAAAACAAACTCAAACAAGCTTACATGGAAGCACAAGGGTAAGTCCAAACTGAGGTAAATCCAACAAACACAAGGCAATCCAAAAACCAGAGAATATTCCAGAGAACAGGGAAAACAGAGCACAAGGCAGACCACTCAACACAGACAACAAGGACGTGACCAAGACTGAAGACACCAGCAGGCATATATACACAGGGACTAACAAGCGGGGCGGGAGCAACACAGGTGAGGGGGATCAGGACTAATGAGACACAGGCAGGCAGAGAGACAGCAGGGGAAAACAGACAGACACAAATAACGCCATAAGAAAACATAATAACCAGGAAGAAACAGAATAATATAAATAACTGATCCAGAACAACCAAAAACAGACTTAAACAGGATCAACAAAACAAAGAGCAAACATGGGCAAAACAGTAGAACACCAGACATGGAACCAAAACAAGACCAGAATCCTTAACTCATAACAGATAGATGTACCAAGGTCTCACTGTTTTCTGCAGTTCTGAGCTGATGGCAGATGGTATGTGGCATGTGTCTTTCATCTGCTGCAGTAAGTTTCTTTGGCTGACCACTGCATCTACTGTATAGTCCTCAACGTTGCCTGTTTCTTTGTGATTCTTCAAAAGAGCTTGGACAGCACATCTGGAAACCCCTGTCTGCTTTGGAAATTCTCCCTGGGAGAGACCTTGCTGATGCAGTATAACTACCTTGTGTCTTATTGCTGTGCTCAGTCTTGCCGTGGCGTATGACTTTTGACAGTAAACAGTCTTCAGCAGCCTCACCTTGTTGGCTGAGTTTGGCTGTTCCTCACCCAGTTGTATTCCTCCCACACAGCTGTTTCTGCTTCAGTTATTGATTGTGTTTCAACCTACATATTGAATGGTGATCAGTTGCACTTGTTTGGTATAATTGTTTAATCAAACACCTGACAATATGCCTACAAAATCCCTGATTTTATGCAAGTGTACCTAGAAGTGTTTTAAAGGCAAAGGGTGGTCACACCAAATTTTGACTGGATTTAGATTTTTCTTCTGTTCACTCACTTTTTTGTTAATTGATACACATCAACATGTCTATTTTTGAAAGCATTCTTACTTTAAAACATTTTTCCCACATCTTTTGCACAGTACTGTATATTACTTTGTTCTGGTTTTGAATATGAGAGATTAGTTAAACAATAGATAAATCCATATGAAAATATATTCAATACTATTAACATAAGAGTTAACCAATCTTGCTAAGTTTGTTTGTTTATTTCTCTTCCTTTAGTTTTTTTTTTTTTTATTTGTAACCAGGTCTACATACCTCGTTGAGGAAGTCTGAAGACCCACTCGTTCATTTGCCATATTGTCTTCAACAGCCTAATACACCTAGAGATAATAACACGAGAGATACCTAGGTATAAACAGTACGGCAAAAATTTCCAAAGACAGACAAATTTACATCATCTCACAATATTGCCTTACAAACACAGAGCAGTAACTACAGAAAAGGGGTTTGAAGTTCTCAGGCTGACTGAAACAAACTGTGCAGCAGATGGACCGACTGTAATGCCTTCATTTAATGTAATTCTTCTTGACAGTTACTACTATTCTGATAAGCTAGGCTAGTTACCTTTTAGTAGCTTTATTTTGTGGCATTTCTGCATTTTTATTTGGATAGTGACAGTAGAGAGAGACAGGAAAGGCAGCCGAGTGAGGGGATGACATGCAGCAAAGGACTCCACCTGTAAGGACTCTGCCTTGACATATAATATCAGGCTCCTGGGGTGCACCTTAGCTGTTTTTATTCTCCATGACTGGATTTAGCTACTTCCTTCCTACTACAAGACGTTTCATATATAGCTGTGGCTATCTCACTAGCTAAGTTGAACTGGATTTGGCTCTCTTGCTTTAGATGTTTGTTTGGTTTTGAGATTCAAAATTATAGATTTCTATGCCTTAAAATAATTTATGTGTTGAAACAAATGTCAACAATCAGATCTGGTCTTGATATACTGACTAAATATGTAATTACTGCAGTTTGGCTTTGTAGGGCCAACAAATTATGTTGTAGTTGGCTGAGGTGAACATTGTCTTAATTACTTTAAATAGGCAATTGTTTTATTTATTATAAAGTAGTATAAAATGGAATAACTCAAGTAAAGTAAAGCAAGTACTAGTGCAGAGAAGCGTCACTGACTCACAGGCTATTTGATTTGAAACTGGCCAATGTTCTCTGTTAGTGCTCATTCTTCCAAAACCTGGCAGCTTGTCCTTTGGATCTTTTATCAGAGTTGAATCAGAGAGATAGGTCTCTGTCTCTCCATCTGATCCAATAAGAGAGTAAAGAAGCCCGAGCTGCCAAATGTAGCAAATCTGGCAGACAGAGACAGACATCTAGCTTCAATATAAAGGAATGGGACTGTCTATTGATGTGTTTACAGTATTTCTGACTTTATTGCTATGGAGAGTTAAAATGCCATTAACAGTAGCTTTGGCATTAAACTTGGGGAAAGTAATGTAGTGAATGCAATATGATAACAGGAGTGGTTGTGTTTTTATTCCTGTTTGGTGGGGAAAAAACGGAAAAAACAACAATTAACTGATGTCAATCTCATTAAAAGGAAGCTCTCGTCTTTATGCTGGGATCAGTTTGGTCAGGGCTGTTCCTACACTCACACCAACATGAGACTGTCCCCAGATCAGGCTGTCTCTGCATGCTCAAGGGAAGGCGACTGGGACAGTCGTTATCAGAACTCTGGCAGATGTGTGCGCTGCTCGCTTTCCTGTTGACTAGTGAGTGGAAGTGGCACGCTGCACACATTTGCACATATGTAGGCGCGCACACACACACACACACACACGCACACACACACACACACACACACACACTTCTCCCCCTCTCCTAGTGCCCCTGAGCCTGACAGTCTGGACATGGGAGATATCAGTGAAAGGGAGAGGCATGAAAACAGAGTCTTTGACTTAGATCAGTATATCGTTGTGAAAGTGCATGTGTGGGTGACAAAATGGCGATGTTAGAACAGCTAGAAACGGAAGGAGGTAAGTCTTTCTTATTCTGATCTTTTGCTTGTTGTCTTTCTCACAGCTGATTCAGCAACCAAACGCCCCGAGGTCAAAGAAAACTAAACAGCTCAAAAAGACAATCATCACCATTTTTCTTGATGTATCTCTTGGTTTGTTGATGTGCAGAGAAATGCAAGTTTGGGTCCTTTCCCTCTTTTTCTGACTTTGATAAAAAGGTAAATTAAACAAGTTGCACTTGTAGGTTTAAGTGTAAGCCTAGTGAAATCACACTGTGCACTTTAGGGAGTTTATTCAGCCACCGTACGCACCAGCTTTAATCACTTATTGTACATGGATTTATGGCTTTAGGTGTGAATGTGTGGCTGCAAGTTGGAAAATGAGGCTAGCTGGTGAAGTGAAGGTTAGGCAGCAGCGTGTGCGTGTGTTTGTGTGTGTGTGTGTTTCACTGGCTGGGGTGCTGGTTGAAGATAAGGCGTGCCCTATGCCTGAGAGCGAAAGAAACGGTGTGTGTAAGCCCTTCAAGCTTTATCCTGACACACCTCCCACCCCCACCTCTTCTCCATCACCCCACCACACACACACACACACACACACACACACACACACACACACACACACACACACACACACAGCCACATGCAGTGGGGATTAACCCCGTCATGTACCATTTCAATGGGCGAGCTCTGGAGAGACACACACACACACACACACACACACACACACACACAGGATTAACCCTTGTGTGTCCATTTCCATGGATGATTCTTTGCCTCGCTCCGGTTGTGACAGCATTGACTGCTTGTGTTGCCATGGCTACAGGGGCCAGCGAATGTAAGATAGGCAAATCCACATAAGTCACCCACAACAGACACTCTAAGCTACTACTGACTACACCTCCCCCTGGTACTAGACACACAAAGATGCTGCCAAAAGACTGACAGGAGCCTCGTGAGCTGTGAAGTGATCATGTCACAAGCTTACCATGGTCAAACAACATGCACAAACTTAGCCCAAGCATCTTTGTTGCTGGTCGGGCGAGAGACAGGCCTTAGAGCGGCTCATCCTCTCTACATGAGAGACACTGCGCTTCACCATGCTCTACATTTCTCCCAACTTGGGACTCTGCAAAGAAGTCCGCATTTGAGCTGCCGTCTCCATTTTGCAGATGTAAAGGGAGTTATGAGTTATGTTCCAAGTTTACGCATCCAGACCTCAAAGATCTGCAAATATGTCCGAATGAAGTGACGACTTCTGCTACGAGACAGCAGAAAAGTACAGTTGAACAGACACAAACAAAAAATTAAACAAACATACAACAAAAGATCATTGTACCTGACTTCACCGTCTCATAAATGTCTGAATAGCGGAGGAGATGGAGAAAATGGTTTGATTATGAGGGCCACAATTAAACAGTAGAGGAGTACATCAATGGACTGGCGGATATAGGAGTGACATAATAGGGGTGGAATGGATGTTTAACTGATTTAAATAATTACATTAATGATAAATCAAATCAGTGAGTTGGTCATTCAATTTATCACACTTACTTTAATACAGATGAAGTGTTTGCTTTAATTAATGACTTATTATTATTGTATTAATTTTGGTAATATCTTTAGATTATTAGTATGTTCATTTTTTCATATTACTATGAATGTAACTTCTTTTAGCTTTTTTCTTTACTTTAAGGCAAAAACATGCAAGTTTGGAATAAGGTATACGAAAAAATCCCAGGTTCACGTGCTCACAATATAGAAATTCGTCAGCTGTAAAACGTTGTGGAACTGATGCTTGAAATGCACCCTGGAGGGAAACTGGTTCTACAAACTTACATTAATCTGACCACTGCTCATCTGTCAAAAACATTTTAAAAAGTTGTTCCAGGCTACGGTTCACTGTGGATTACACATTTATTATAAACAGAATAAGACTTTATCTAAGGTTCACATAATTATAAATTGTTCAATTAATTCTACTTGAACCAAAATAATGTCAGATTATGTTATAATAATATTACCTACCGGTGTTCAAATGTACAGCAGCCTCTGTGAAAGCCTGTTAGCTGTTTCCACAGAGCGGCTCCCAAGAGCAGCTTAATTTGCGAATAAATCATTTATGAAACATTGTGTTTTCACTCCCTGTGTACACGGGTAGTGAATAAATCAGAACCATGCTCATGCTGGTGGTTGCAGCGTCCTTAAATAATCGAGGCAGGGGAAAGCACTTTAGTGTTTGAAAGGATACCATTTTTCAACCTTGATATGGAATCACTTGTCAGACATGTTAGGAGTCCTAGTCGTTTCTTCCTTTAGGGATGAATACTGTATATCAAATGAGCAAATATTATGACATCCACTTGCATAAATGTATGAAAAACTACTGACCTAACTGCTTGTTCTTTTTATATCCCAACTTTGCCCATAAGGGTGAGTCCTTGCTGGCTGTGATCTGAATATCTGATTATAATTTGAGGCGATTTAAGCAGATTTAGAGGGCCTATGGGATTCTCCTTTTGGCTTAGTGCTTCCTGTGTGTTTATGCAGAGAGAGAGAGAGAGAGAGAGAGAGAGAGAGAGAGAGAGATTCCCAATGGTAAAGGATTTACAAGCCTACCTTGGAGACATTTAAGTGTGCAAACTCAAAGACACAATTTACTGTAAACAACCCAAGATTATTATAATTACATGAAAGTTAATTAATAACATCTCAATCTACGTTTGACTAATCAGGCTGCTGCATTACCCATGCATCCCACTGTATGGGCCCACAGTGTGTCATGCATATGTCGATGGTCTTGGCTGTCTCTGTCTCAGTTCAGTTGTTTACAGCAAGCTGATGTCCATTAATTAGGCAAACATGAAAACCACTTTGCAGTCAGTGTGTTCTTTATTTCCACACACACTTCCACTGGGCTGCATTAGGACAATTCTCATCTGTGTCAGTTACGAGTAAGGATAGGATGTAGGGAGGAGGAATGAAGGAGAAAAAAATGCTTACCAGACAACCTTCATGTGCAGTTGTGCATTAGTGGAGGGAGGAGGAGGAGGATGAGGAGGAGAAGGAGAAGGGGAAGGGGAAGGGGGGAGAGGGCGGCTGGCGGTGCAGGGCAGAGGAGAGAGGAGAAAATGCATTGCGGAGGGAGAGGAGGAGGAGGAGGAGGAGGAGGGCCTACAGCTATTGTTCATGTCCTCCCGTGAACAAAGGGCTCATCTGGGTCCGTATGTAAACCCACAGCAGGCTTCAGCCCATTGACAAGGCCTCATGCGGGACAAAACATAACCGACCGACTCCCGCAATTAAGGCCTTATTCTGTTTCAGTCTCGCGGTTTGAGTAGATTCTTTCATTGATCCTCTTCACAGGGACGTATTGTGTTGGTACGTTGCGTCCAGCGGGCCTATCCGTCTTTACGCACGGAGCGTACACACGGTCTATCACCACGGATCTGTAAACATCAATTTTCTGATTGGACTTCTTTGCAGGTAAAGGGGTCGCTTTTCCCAAACACACACTCGGACTGCAATGTATATCTGCTGTGGTGATTAAATGTGGTTTACGAGCTGGCGCGGTTGTAATTTGGCGTCTTATGTCGGTGATTTCTCGTTGAAAGGGGATTTAACGCTGAGGCGTTAGCAGGACGGCTAACACCAGCTAACTGGTTACTAACAGTTATCTGGCTTGCTAACGTTAGCTTGCCCTGCAGGCCTACAGAGCAGTGTTGTGGACAGGCAACGTTTGGGTGGTTGAAGATGTCGAGGTTATTGGTTGGGTTTAGTCTATGTTTACACGGCTGTCTTGTTTGATAAAATGAGTGTTGGTTGGCGTTATGTAGTGAGGATCTCTCGCGTCCCGAAATCACCTGTGTTTTACATTTTAGCCTGGCTAACAGCTAGGTGTTAGCATTATGCGCTTGCAGCCTTTCTAATTGCCTTTGTAAGCAGACAACTCCATGTCATATGTGCTTTGACTGTTAGAGGAATGAACCGCATAGATGGAGAAAAGGGCATTTCAGTGCGACTTAATTAAAAACTGAAGAATCATGTCGGTTTTTGTAAAAAGTTTGCTAAAGTAGCAGTTAGTGTAACCTAACATTAGCTATAGCCAATATTCCGTTTGGATGGACTTCTTGTCCCCACTAGTAATCATGGTGGCAGGAGTCCACAGGATATTCTTATTTAGAGGAGACCTGGTAATGCTGGGTGGGTTTTTGTGTCTCAGGTTCACGTGAAATCACGTGTTAAGATGTTTTTGACACCCATGTCCCTCAACATTTGAGGTACGCTTTGCTCTGAAGGTTGGCCGACCATCACTCAGGCCAGGAAGATGTGCATTTATAATGTATATTATATATGTACTACTTATAAGAGAGAGGGCAACATGATTCCCCGTGGAGGAAGTGGAGTCCAGCTGATGTGATTGTGACTGCCCGTCATTAACCGCTAACAGGAGAGGAGAGGAGCTAATGGAGCTCTCAACAACTAATGGACACATAACCATCGATTATTTATTTATTTATCAACCCCATTTGTTTTCCTCTGGTGGTGCATTCAGCCCATAGCATAGCGGTGCTGACGCACACAGTAAACAACTTGGTTTTTACACAAAGTGAAGGCAGGGTTTCAAATGCATTTGAGGTTGTGTGGCTTTTTCTTCCATGTAGAAGATTCAAATCTTGTTTTGAACATCTGTACTCCTCATAACAAACTTTTTTGTAAATGCATTATCTGTTCACCTATGGTCTATAAGAGCTATGATAGACTATGTGGCTGCTGTTTACATACAGTAGAATATAAACCGTAAGAGATGTGTTCTAAGAGATAAGCTGCCATTATTCACAAGAGGATTCATTTTAAATGGACATGAACATAGATGAGGGATTTTAAGAACACCATTCTGATGTATGTTCGTGTGGCCCCTAAGGTCCATGTGTCCGTCTGTCTCTTATGTGACATCGGCAGGTTTATTTTACTGTAAAGTCTTCAACCAAATTACAGCAAGACATTTTTTATCCATTATATTGTAAAGTCTCCTTTTTTTTTTTTTTAAACGTCTTCTAACAGCGGAGAGGCTATTTTACTCTAAATTGTCTTATCGTATACTAGAAAAGTATATTTTGCATCACTGTTGTGTTCTCAAACCAAAATTTCCCTTTAAACATCCTACTAATCCAATTAAGGCTTTTTTTCCTGTCCGTCCCTCTAGATGTATTATGATGTATATCATTCTGTCCTGCACACACACAAAACACACACGCACACACACACACAGTGTCAGAGATATGTTTAATATGCACAGACAGGACAGAGACATTAAGAAGGCGGGGCTTCACCATGGTGATGGCAGGGGTCGTGACCTAGAGGCCGCCACGCCTGGATGGCCTTTATAGCAGAGCTGGGCAATTAGACTAGAACAAGGGTTTGAGCTGAGACAGTATTGGTCTGTTTGTGTTTGGTAATTGTAGATGGAAGGCAGTATTTTCTTTAGGGGTGTACCATGAGCGCATTGTTTACAGTATATTGGGGGATGACCTGTGATTGACTGCAGCCAAATGAAACAGGGCTTTACTGGCCAGTTCAGGCTGCATGTGCCTTCACCTCACATGATACAGTCAGGTGTCACTCCAAAAGTAAAAGACTAGTGTTAACACTGTAATTCTCAAATCTTCTCTCTTTTAGGCCTATGTCCTTTCTATTTTGGGCTTTTTCGGGGCCACCATGCAAAGTGTGTTATGCAGTGTCAATACATGTGTGGATTAATAAATTAAACGGCAGTTATTACCAAATTATACACATTAGTCATGTCTTATCTGGTTTAGCAGTCACACCAATCAGGATTTTCTTATGTCATGAAGTTGCTTAAGGTAACTTCTGAACCTATAATAAAAAAATCAAACCTTTATTGTTTTTTCCTCACCTCTCTTCCAGGCTGTTCCTCCAAGTCATTCAAGCTGTACTCCCCTAAGGAGCCCCCCAACGGCAGCACTTTTCCCCCTTTCCACCCCGGCACCATGCTGGACAGAGACGTGGGGTGAGTTTTATGTCTGTGTTTTCTGTATGTTTTGGTGTTCACCATTCTAGCTTGAACAGGTGTTTGTATTATTGCATACCATGTTTATATGGCCTTGTAAATCCAGCCTGAATATCAAGAGTTTTAGTTTGGAAAACATCCACTGGTAATCAATTCAGCTTGGCAGATGGAAGTCTGACCAATCAGCAAACTGTAGAAAGTAGTTTAGATGATGAACAAGCACCATTGTATTGTGACTCTGTAAATGGTTATATTCAGGAGGTTCACAAACTTCTACTATACTCAAGATGTTTAGTTCAAGATGTACATTAAGTTTCAGAAGCTGCATAGCTTATTTCTCTTTTTAAAGAAACGCCAGCGTCGGTAAGGTTAGAGTATACCTCTGCAGGATCGTGAGCTGTGCCTCACAGCTTGTCTTATTGCATTAAACAAATCAGCTGCAGTTGGTGTGTGTGTGTGTATCTGACAAGTGTGTTATTTACTGTCTCCTTGTGTCATCCAATTTGTGCCATGTTTGGCTTGCGTCCCAGGGTCGCAAAGACAGACTAGTTCCTGGAGGAGGGCATATTAGCACTATAGCTGAATGTAATAATCTCTCTGTCTCTTGTTTCTCCAGTCCCACCCCAATGTATCCTCCCACATACCTGGAGCCAGGAATAGGGTAACAATGCATTATTTCCTGTTATCTACAGCTAGTGTGAAAACGGCAATAATAACACAAGTAAAGATAAAGTTGTGGCAAGTTGTGCTCTTATCTCTCTCTTATTAGAGAGTTTGCATTTAGTCTGTGACAAGGCTAAACTAGGTAGTGAAACAGCACTAAATGTGTGGAAGCTGTAAGAGCTTTAACGTTGCTGAGGTCAGGATGATTGTTTTTCACCACAAGCTAACTGTTCTCGCACCCTGTCCCGCTTTTTTATTTTTCATCTTACTGTCTTTCCACGATGGACCAGGAGGCACACACCATATGGCAACCAGACAGACTACAGAATATTTGAACTCAACAAACGGCTACAGAACTGGACAGAGGTTCGTAGGCACACACAGTCATGCTCAAAAACAATTCAATGTTTGTGTCGGTAACTGATTATTTTCCCCCTCTACACCCTGTAGGAATGCGATAATCTGTGGTGGGATGCATTTACTACAGAGTTCTTTGAAGATGATGCCATGTTGACCATTACTTTCTGTCTGGAGGATGGACCCAAACGTTACAGTAAGAAACAAAGTCACTGGGACATTTTGCCTCTCTGTTTCATACGTATACCGCCCATTTAATCCAAAGTCTCGCTGTCACAAATGGACTACATCCTGTAACATGCTAATTTCTTTCTGTCTCACGCCCTTCATGTTTTCTCTCTTCTGAAGCAATTGGCCGGACGTTGATTCCAAGGTACTTCCGGAGTATATTTGAGGGGGGTGCCACTGAGCTCTACTATGTGCTGAAACATCCTAAGGAGTCCTTCCACAATAACTTTGTCTCCCTTGACTGTGATCAGTGCACCATGGTCACCCAGAATGGAAAGCCCATGTTCACACAGGTGTGTGTCCACTCCTTGTTGTTGAAAATATGTATGGCTATTTCTGTTGTTAATTAGAAAACAACTCGTATATTACACAGATAACACAGGTATTATTGAATAACCATCACTTCATGAATTGTAAGAAGTAGAAACGCTTGAGCTTGTGACTCCTAAACAGTCAGTGCACACCTGACACCTCAAACATTTTGCTTCCGTAACATGTCTTCTTTTAGACTAATGGTAAGAAAACACCCAAAATATACATTTAGGTGTTTATTTTACTACACTTTGTCTATTTGCATCTGTCGATTTTCTTCTAAATTCACTGAAAGTTAGCATAATGCCTCATTTGCATACTTGAACATAACATTTCAGAAAATATTTAAAAAATAATTATCTTACTGGAATTGTAATGGAATTTATGATACAAATTTTAAAGACCATTTTCTCAAAATGAGTTTTTTTCCTCATACATTGAGACTCCACTTCACCAAACCTGTCAGTTGTATCTATAGTCTGAAGGTTACAGAGAGCTTTGTTCATATATCATTCACAGCCTGATTAATACAACATTTTTTTTCCTAACAAAATGGTGATTTTGGTGGTTATTTTCTTATTTATTCCTCTGTAAAAAAAAAAAACTCATATGCCAACAGAATTAAATTAGCACATGTTTGCAAATTAATGCAAAGTGGTTGCAAGCCACCTGATAGTTTGGACTCTTTCTTCAGCATTGTGGTTATCTGGATGTACAATTGTAGCAGGGTCCAAAATTGGCACTCGCCGAATGAGAGTAAAAAAAAAATACATTTGCTTAAAGGAGGTTAGACGCCATTAGTGGTTTGCTGAAATAGACCTTACGTACTACAAACTCTAGTCACTACAACACATAAGTCGACTGACCCCATTTTGTTTTGCATTAACTCTGCACACTGGTGGCATTTAACGTGTGACTGTCTTAATAATTGTATTGCAATTAGGGCTGACCACAAATAGTCGAAGATTCGATGCTTTGATGGGCGGAGCCTGATTATCCTGTCAATCTCACAGTCTAAGATTCGAAGTTACATAGAACTACCAGTTTTCTCCCAATAGGTTCATATACAGCCTATTAACAATATACATTTCAGCATTTAATGCTGTAAATAAACATGTAAAAAGAATAAAACTTTCAATAAATGTTTTTAAAGTGCATGAATAAATTCAAAATTGTAACCCTAACCCTGGGTCGTCAGTGCGCATGTGTAGGTGTAGTGGCAGAAGAGGAACACTTGTTGAAGAGACCGCGCCCCAGCTTCACCGGTGTTGTGCCGAGTTTTCCGCACCTCGCGGGACTTTCGGATAATTTATCACCGTTGATGAACAAAGAATATTTTATTGTTTTTAAATAGCCGGCTATAGGCAGGATTTGACGATTCTGATTCGACTATGTAAATCCTTATTTGGGGACATCCCTAATTGCAATTTTTTGATTGACCCTCGCTTTCCACCATCGCTACCGTTATCTAGCTAGCTCAGTGTTTCTGCTTTATCCATTGTAAGTTGCACACAACTCTGCTGTGAAGAATGCAGGAGGATACTGTCGCAACACTCAAACACGCAAACTCAACACTTTAAATAGCCACAAAATGCCTGACCTAAGTGACCTAACTACCCCTTTATAGCGGCAACGTGTTGGTACTTTATTCACACACCGGGAGAGACTCAGTTCCCCCAAGAAACCTGCTAGTCTACGTTAAACACATGTGTTACCCACAACGCCACCTTCCTTAAAGGGGGGGGCTCAGCCGGTAACACTGCAGAGCTCAGCTGTGGGTGTGCCAACCTAATTAGTAACCTTATATATAGTTAAGTGTTTGTTTACCTTTAATAGAGAGAGAGGATGGAGGAAGTAGTCAGATCCTTTACTCCAGTAAAAGTACTATACCACACTGTGAAAAGTCCTGCATTGGAAATGTTACTAAGTAAAACTTCAGGAAAAATCATGAAAATGTACATAAAGCTTTAAAAGTACTCTGTGTAGAAAAATGCACCACCCTGCTCATTTTGAAGTATTTTGTATCGGACTGCAACTAGTGATTATTTTCATTATGGATAAATTAAAATAATTAAAGATAAAAGCAGCACATTTTTTCAAGCTGTGACCATGAAATGTGTTTAAATGAAAAATTACTTATCAAAGTAGTTGAAAACGCCAGTAACATTGCCCCCCAAGCAAACCTTTCGTTACAGAAGAAACACTGTATACCTGTACATCATATCTTACGCCATTTAATTGACCACAAAGTTAACTTTATACCCTGAACCCAAGTCTTAGATGTAAAGCAATTCATTATGTATTTGAGTAGAGGTGCAGCTTGTACCAGTGTCTGTCTGAGTCCAACTGCTGTATACTGACGTCAGTCCTCTGACCTGCTGTAGGTGTGTGTAGAAGGACGCCTGTACCTGGAGTTCATGTTTGACGACATGATGAGGATAAAGACGTGGCACTTCAGCATCAGACAACACCGTGAACTCATCCCCCGCAGTATACTGGCCATGCATGTGAGTGGATACAGAGGGGGTGGGACTGGCTACATATTGTCCACTGATGTATATAATGATGTATGTGAGTGTCCACTTTGTAACCTGTCCCCTATTGATGTTTCAGGCCCAGGACTCACAGATGCTGGATCAGCTGTCCAAAAACATAACACGATGTGGCCTGTCGAACTCCACCCTTAACTACCTCCGAGTGAGTGAGGCACGCAAACGACCTTTAATGTTTTTCTCTTCATTGTGTCTTGATAATGGTCTTGTCATTTAGTAGGAATGTTTAACAAACTGAAACTGTTTAATATGACTATTCACTTATTTGTAATTCATCAGCATCATTGTGAGGGATTAATGTTTTAGTTGAGAGCAGGGGCTGTCGTCAAACAGTCCCTGCTATCAAATAATAACATAATTGTAATTTTTGAGAAATCGATGCAATAAATGTTGCCATCGATTGTCTTTATGATGCTCGACTACTTTCTTTATGGAGACATTAAAAGGTACTATGTAGAGCGCTTTTCACTTCTGTAGATCAGTGTTTTGATGTATGGGTCCCCCATGTTACATGTATCTTGTGTTATACCAACAAACACTGAAGGCTTCACAAGTTGGACTCAAACTGCAGGTTCAGTGCTCTTGTCTATAGGAAGCTTGTGCATAAGAGACGGTGCGACAGTCACAGCCTCATGTTGGTACACGTCAGTTTTTAAATTGGTGTCACTTCTACAAAATATTAACATATTCCTCAACACTACTAGAAATTTGAAAAGTAATTCATTATATCTTATTATCTATCATCTCTTTGTGACACCAGTTAAAACTCCCTACTATTGCAGCGCCTCACTTGTTGCATCTTGCCACTATGTCTCTGTTTTGTTGCAGCCTACAACTAAAAAAAGGAGCAGCTTGTTGTATTATGATTTTGTGAAGTAAATTCACAAATCTGATCCGATTGGACAATGCGGAACAACGCAAGTGACGTCATATGCTTTTCTGCTCCGAGTTAAGGTTATTTCAACTCAAAATGTTCAGAACACTCTTGCAAAAATGCATCTCAGAGCATCTAAAATGAGGGCAAAGTGCTTACTGCCTATAGAAAACAACTGGAAAAAGACTACTCTCAATAACAACTACGTTCTGCCTGTCTTACCTGGGTGCTTACTAGATACTGGCAGTCCAAAAATACTGCTCGTCTGTCTGCATCTGGAATTCTACACACTGCTTGCCTCTGTGGTGGAGAAACCGTAATGTGGCTGCTCGGTGAAAACACTTGAGTCGTGTTTATTTGTTTGGCTCTTGTCTTCTACAATCACGTTTTCCCATCGGAGCAGTTAATTTGCGCTGAACACCAGCTTATAATGATGGTGCTCGATCAATTGGAGCACCTGTAATGATCTTAAACGCTGTGTAATCTCTAACCTGCCACATCTCTTTGTTCCCCTCTCCAGCTGTGTGTGATTCTGGAGCCCATGCAGGAGCTGATGTCCAGGCACAAGACATACAGCCTCAGCCCCAGAGACTGCCTCAAGACCTGCCTCTTCCAGAAATGGCAGAGGATGGTGGCACCACCAGGTAGGTGAAGCATGCACGGATATAGGTTCACACAACCAAATAAACCCACAGTAAATGTATCTGTAACTCTCTCTCTTCATCCCTTCTCTGCAGCTGAGCCATCAAGACAGGCCCCAAACAAACGGCGGAAGCGCAAGATGTCAGGTGGCAGCACCATCAGCGGAGGAGGAGGAACTAATAACAACAACAACAACAAAAAGAAGAGCCCTGGCAGTGGCTTCCCTCTGTCCAGCCAAGTACCAGTGAGTACATCACTGCCCTCTAGTGTCAGCACTCTGCTATTACACCTCCAAAAGGAACATTGCCACTATGTTCAGAGATAACCCGCTGCATTGATTAGAGGGAATAGAGGGAAGTTCACGTGTCACAATGAAAACCAAAGAATTGTTTTTGTATCTGATGGCACAGTATGTTGTGCTGTGTACATAAAGTTTCTATAACAATAAACCCCCAGGATTTTATTATTTAAAGTACAAATATTAGCATATGACACATTAGATTATAACTATGAATGAATGATCACGTGGGCATGCAGGTTTTAAAGTCAGATGAGTTGAATACTAAACTAAAGGTGTGATAAAGCGATTTGGGGATAAATACACCTGTATCAATCAGTTTCCAAGAAGGCAGTAAAAAAGGCACATTATAACCAAACATTTTTGACAAACTTAACTAAAAGTCATAAAGAATTAATGACAAGACAATTTAAGAGGCATTAAATACAGTGCCTGATTAAACGGCCGATACCTGCACTTAAAACGCGGATGTATCATCCTAAACGACAGCAGATCTAATCTAGAACCATTGCTGGATAGCATTAAATATATGTTGTTAAACTGTAGAGAATAATGCAGTTGATTGATGTCACTTCTGACACACTGTACCCCACTCTCTCTTAAACACCAGTTATGTTGTGAAATCTACAGTATAACTTAGTATTAATGTAATCGAATTCATTAATTAATAAAAACTCTTTTTAAAGCAACACGTTACTGGCTAAGATAACCATGTATATTACATTGTATTCTGCATGAAATAATATAATACATGCATGACTTTTCTTTGTTTTGATATCTGTATTTTATATCAGCCATCAGTCGCCCTGCTCTCTAAACATCAGCATCTGCCTTTAAAAACCCATATCTGTTCACCACTAGTCTGGATATAGTTTTTGACAGAAGACATGTGGGAGATGATAGATCTAAGTGGAAGAAAGTCGAATGGTTAAATGAGAACCTGTTATATTAAATGCCATGTTGGGTTTAAAGCAAATACAGCTGAAAGCACCAACAGGCTTGATGTTGGGTATGGGCGTGTGAAAAGAGCTGTAGAGGTATAGAGATCAGTTCACCCTCTCTTTCACATGACAGCTGTTACACCCATTCCTGCCCGCTAAAACAATAAATCAATCGTTCCGCTTCTTTTTTGCGTCTTTTGCAGGACGTGATGGTGGTGGGAGAGCCCACACTGATGGGAGGGGAGTTCGGCGATGAAGACGAGCGTCTGATCACGAGGCTGGAGAACACACAGTTCGACGCGGCCAATGGCATTGACGACGAGGACAGCTTCAACAACTCTCCGGCGCTGGGCTCCAACTCACCCTGGAACAACAAGGCCCCCTCCAGCCAGGAGAGCAAGAGCGACAACCCCACCTCACAGGCATCGCAGTAGAGCCCAGAGCCCCGCAGCCTCAACACAAACCCCTCTCTGTCACTCCCCAGACTCCACCCCACCCCAACAGCCACGAATGCAACAGTCTATGGCCTGCTCACCAATCTAGACATCACTGTAGACCTCAGATTCATCACACACAGGTGGCCCGAAGGAGCTCAGTATGTCTCAGAGCCAGAGGACGTTTTTCATCATTGCTGTGACTTCCCCATATTTAGGCACGGTCTCCCACCTCTGTCTCCCCTTTCCTCATCTCACGCCCAAAATGTCCCATCTGCTCTCGCTAATTTTCAGTCTGGACAGCGTACCGGGTAGATGTGACCAATGAGGCGCAGGGATTTAATCTAGGGGAGAAGTGTGCACACTTAACTATCCGTACTGAAGTTCACATGTAGGAACAGGCGGGGTGGAGGGGATGTTGGCAGCGGGGCTTCGAGATGGTGGCGAGTTGCTTAGGGACCACTTGCCCACCCGACCTCTAAACATGACACTCAATTCTGGTCTGCTCTGTTGATGCACAAGTCACTCGTAATGTTTCCTGATGGAGTATATGTGTGTGCGTGCGTCTGCGTGTGTGTGAGAAATGTGCGAGGGGAGAGAAAAGAGGCAGTCTGAGCTTATTTGTGTCTTTGCTGAAGCAGGCGGACCAGAATTTAGAATCAACCTGTACAAACCATTGAAATCCACACTCCAGTAGGAGAGCTGAAATGCGGCACTAGGGAAAACACACACACACACACACACACACACACACACACACACACACACACACACACACACGAATAAACATAATGATTGAAGGATTTTGAGTCCCCTAGTGCCCGAGCCATCTCTGATTAGACTACAGTGGCTGCAGTCTTTCAAACAGAGCATTTACAACACATGCACATACACACAGTTACACATTTTAAGAGTTTTTATACAGTATATATTTCCCTAGAATGTTTTTTAATTTGTATTAAACGCCTTCATTTCAATTGTTACTTTTTTATTTTCTACCAATACTGAAAAGCTACAGACCAAGGAGCAACACAGGACTTTTATCCCTCCCCCCTCTAAAATATATTGTTTTTATCTTTTATGTTTATAAAAGAGAAATAATTTAGTGTGGATGTTTTTATTTTGTCTTTTTGTTCCTTTTTTGGAGATTTAAATTTTTGTGTATTTGTGCTTGTATATTTAAGGTAGTAGCAAAGTTCTGTCTGACTGTAATAAAATGTATTCTTACTTAGATTTACTTAAAGCCATCCTGATCTAATGTAAAGAAACAAAAATAGGAAAAAGGAGAAAAAACACTCATGAACCCGACCCCTCTACCTTCCCACCTGCTCTTTACTCTTCCCTCTTTTTTTAAAAAAAACTTGTGTACATTAAATTACAAACCCCCCGGGGGTACAATGGCACCATGGAGCGATGATTTTACTATTTCAGTTGATTTATTTTTCCCTTTTATTTATTTTGGAAATTTTAGAAATTTCACTCATGTTTCATCTATACAACAAGTGATTTTTCACTTTATCACAATTTTGTGTACTGCATCTTTCAACTTCATGTCAAGTGAATTTGCTCACTGAATTTTAGTTTAACCGTACGATTGCTCACCAAAACAGATTTTTTTATTTGTTTTTGTCTGAATAACCTTCATCTGTGCAGAACGATACCATCAATCATTCAAACATGTTCTAAAGCCAGCTTAACATTAAGTTCAGTCGGCATATTTGGTAGCAATGCTGAGTCTGTAAAGTCTGAGGGGAAAAAAATAGCTGACACTCCGTTTACTGTTTTGTACATTTCCGTTTTGTCACAGTTGATTCCAGCAACAGTTATGATTGAGTTTGAATGGTGACTTGTACCTTCTCCAATTCCTGTAGAAAAATCATCGTTTGATATATATTTTTTTGATTTGGTTAGTTTCTGCCCTTGATAATTAATGTATGGTACCAATAAAAAGATACATTTTCACTTTAAAAGATTGTGTAGTTGGTGATTTTGTAGTTATTGCAACACATCTAAATAATGAAGTTGGTGCCAGTGTTTCTGGGCGTTGGTCACTTTCGAACACTGAAACTATGAAATCTCATTTTGCTTTGTAGTTTTGACAGAACATTGATTTAACTGGGCCTCTGCTCCAGGGTATGTGACAGCAGGTAGCCCAAGGATGAAAGCTAAGCCACTGTTTAGAAGTGTGAGGAAAAGCACAGCGTGCGTACCCTCTCTGGATTTACATTAAATAAATAGAACTCTTGAAGGCAACATGACGTCCTTATTACCAGTGCAACAAGTGTGCAAAAGCACCTGTAGACTTAAAGTAAATTTAAAGTAAACTTACTAAAGTTTGTGGGCTTGTCAGTGAGGGATGAAAAAAGAAAGGACAAAAGTGGTGCAGCAGAAGCAGAGATAACCTGACTTTCAGTTACTAGTATGAAAACATGCAATCCTACAAATCCCATAATGCAACTCACTAGCATCTCATGTTTGGTATTTGCCCATGTCTTTCACACTCGGCACCTCCAGTTTGCAAAGCAGGCTTTGCGTTCAACATTCGTACTCTCCAGGCCACGGCCGAGATGACCCTAGTGACATCATCAAGGGTTATTTTTTTCAGACTTCAGAGAGATCCCGGGCCACAGAAAACATTAAACAATAGCTGAGTATTACTCCTTGTGATGAGTAAGTAAGTAAGTTGTGATCAGAATGATAGGGAAAGATGTGCAGCAAAAAAATAAAGCTTCATTTGCTTTTCTCCCCATTCCCCCTTCCTTTACTGACTGCTATAAAGCACGTCACTCTCCTTCTTCTTTCACCTTGAAAGAAACCCGTCTTCTGTGTAATCGCATCCCTCTGCAGGCAGGCTGCTGTAACCTGTCAGCGAAGCTATCAGACAGGCTTCAGACTGTGCTTCTGGGCATCCCGTGCTCTTCAAATGTAAGGCAAAGAGAGGCCTGCTGGTATTTTATCCTACAGGGTGCTTAAATGCTTTCACCTGTGGATCCAGGACTACATCAGCCCTTGAAGGAGAACGGCAGGCAAAATGGAAGAGCCCCAAGGACCAGATTGTAGACCAGTGCTCAAAGGCTTCGCGTGTGGGACAGATTCTCACATTCCCTTACAATACTGCGATTCTTCACTTTCTGCTTTTAAAGCAGTGTCTAAGGTAAAACAAGCACGCTTTCTCTTGAGGCATTTACTCCACTCCCCGTGTCACACTGTACCGGCAGAACTGTGAAGGCTGTCAGTGAAGCTTCCAGCCAGTCTCCTGGGGCTGAAGTGAAGCTGCAACAACCTGATGAAAACTATCACCTCCATGGAAGAGCACACACTCTTTGGCCTCATTCTGGCTTTTTCAGAAAGAGAGTGTATGATTGAAAGAAGGTGCTACATGCCTAAGCTCTGCACTTGGAAGGCCACATCACCATGTAAATTACAGCACTTCATATGTTTCATATATCCAGGTCAAGTTGCTTTCTTTGCATGTGTAGTTCTTTCTTGTTGTCCTTTTATTCTCTTTTCTTCATCTGTATTTTCTCCAATTCGAAGCCTTGAACACACTAATGACAGTGCTTGTTGTGTTTAAAATAACATAAATCCAAGCAGATACAGTTTTTGTGTCTCCACCCACAGTTATCAGCTGTTGAAAAGAAATTTAAAACATGCAAACTTGATTGAACTCATGGGTGGCCTTTGACACTTTGAATAAAACAACTTTATATTGTATATGTTCTGGTATAACAGTTCATTAATCCTTAAGTATCAGTGGTGTATTATGATATGATATTGTTGTTCTTTGTGGAGCCATGTTAATTAGTCATCTACTAATAATATGCTGAGCCACTTAACACATGCTCTCTATTACAAGATTGTCTGCCATGTTACTGTTTTGAATCAAATACGAACAGTTCTCTGTAGCACTGAGAACCACTCCTGACAAAATCACAAATATGATTCACAGGTGAAAAAACTAAAAATGTTTGGGGAATAAAGTATTGTTTGTTGGAGACAAGTTATGAGTTGTTATGAGATGAACTTGTATTGAGGCTCCCACTGGTCTCGGTGGTTATGTTCTCAAAGAAAGAAACATTTAAAAAAGAAAATCATAGCATATACATTTTGCATCGGACTGACATGTCTTATTTTCTCTAAGTGTTTGATCAGGAATGAATAAATGGCAGAAACCTGTTATTTAACACTGTAATTTATGCAATATTGTGAATATTTCTTTACTTTTTGTAACCTGGGGGTTCATATGTAAGGAGGTGAGCAGCTCAAACATAAATATCAGTTATCTTCGATACACATTCACATGTGCTTCAAATCAGCACAAGTGGCCATAGATCACAGAGACAAAGGACAGTCACTGGCCCTTTTCACTCTTTTTCTAAAGCAGCTACTAGCCCATTAGTTGTTTCTGTCCTCTCAAGGGTTGAGCAATTATTATTCCTACTTATTAACTCACTGGTCTTATGCATTTGAGGTCTGATTAATACGATGACATTACAAAATCCAACTTTTTCCAAATGGTGAGGATTAGATTGTTTTCTACTTAACACAAAATACATATCCTTATTTTACTTAATAATTTTAGACTTGTGGCATAATCCCGCAGATGAAGATTTAATAGATGATGTGACCAGTGTTAGTATCTGTGGGGTCAACACTAATGTAGAGGCTGTGAAAGATGCCAGCTGCTTTTATTAAACCTGAAAGAAGGAGTATCTGTAGGGTGCTAAGACCCTGAAGACCGACAGGAGGCTATCATAGCAGTATGCTATCAGATGCTAGTGTTGTTACAAGGATTCATGAACTACATTTACGACACAGATTTTAATACTTGAATTGAGGTAAGAACAAACCACACTCCTAACTAAGCTGAACCTACCTCAAGGATGTAATACAGTAATAATGTCAGTTATCGCACCTGACATTAAAAAGCCAACACTAAATCTACGGTACCATCATTGCCTGACAGGCATTAGTTAGCTAGGTAGCTTTAGCTTTAGCTGCGAAGACTCAACATAATAGTAGATTTACGTTTGGTGACCTAACTGCTAATAAACGAAGTGCTCATCGAGCGTCAACTCGACAACAATACCTGCCTGTCAGCGCGGCCACGTTGCTGTTAGTCAATGATGGGTCAAAATGAGCTAATGTTAGCTAACTAGCTAGCAGCCCATCCCCATTAACACTTATGTTAACGTCAGCTAACTATTAACGTAAAATCATGTGCCATCAATTTTAGCAAATGTCAGCTGATAATTGCTTAGCTAATCCAACAGCTAGACCAGTGAATCATTCAAACGTTACTCAACTATAACAGGTTACTCTACTGACCTAATCTAAACGTATGATGTTTATTATGCTAACAGTTTCTTTTGCTATGTCACTGAAATCTTTCTCTTGGCCAGCCTATTAACAGTGTGGAGTTAATACTAGAGCTGTTTCCAAGCACAGTGCTTCTGTCATTCTGAGCAAAGTAAGTTAGTAAAATAGCCATTAAAGCCAGATTGTTATGCCTTTCAACAGGTGATGGTTCTAGGTGACCTGGTTATACAGAAAAGGGACTTGTTCCTTTCAAGAACCGTCTTGATAGTAACATAGTGGCTATGTGTTGCTGAGGACAATGTGTCATGGCCATAAAGTGTTCAGTATTTAGTAAAATCAATAAATTGATCCTATTAAGTATTGCCTGTGTAGCCAGTGCCATATATAACTTATTCCTCTGTGCCATAAACCTTTTATTGCTGCCCAAATACTCTTATAAACAAGTTAATGAGCCACATCATTGTACTGGCTGACATATTTCGCATTCCACACACACCGTGTAAACAACTCACTTGTGCACTAAATCCATGGCTGAAAAAAGTCCCGGTCAAACACACTAGTTGCATTTACAGAAAGTACTGACGCATTGTAGGTTTTGGACCTGTCATCAGATTTGTTGAGTGTAACATAAATGTAAAACATTGTTCGCCTTGTACTAGTTAAAATTAATCTGTAGAATGGAAGAAGTTTTGGTGGTTTACACCATTTTTAAAAAACGTCATCCGTGCACATCCGTTTTCTAGCTCACTGTGTCTCTTTCCTCAGACTCAATTATGTCTCAGGTGGAAAAGAAGTCAGGGCTGCTGAGGAGGACGTCATCCTCTAAGAAGCCCTTGAAAGAGAAGGTGGTGCTGATGTATGATGAGATTTTTGCAGTGAGTATCACAATGGGCGAATGTAAGTAATGGAAAGTAAACAGAAATAAAATTGTGCCCAAGTGTAAACAAAGTCCTGCCTGTTTCTTTTGTTTTAGAAAGAAGACCCTGCCAAAAACAACCCTCGCTTCTGGGATGAGCTGTTTCTTATGAAGGTAGCAGAAATGTGTTCTGCAGTGGCAGCAGTAAAGCTAACTGATACATATGGATGTTATCTGTAATACAGTTTTAAGGATAAAGTCTGCCAAAGATATTGAACTAGTAAAAAAAATGTATGCATTACATTTGAGTTAAAACATAATGCGATCAAAATCTGACAACATATGTATATATGAATGTGCTAAAATCTGTTTAGATTTTATAGGAGGGCCTTGCCTATATGAAGAAAATGCAGTGAGCTGTTGTTGAACTTATAAATATAAAAATTGTGGACAGTACGTGCAGCACATGTAAATACCACAGGTTTAGCTTTTTAAAAACTCCAGAAGGAGGCTTAATGGCAACATTTATGTAAAAATGAAGCTGATCTCCAATACTTACTTTCAGCCTCATTGACTGTGTAGCTGCTCTGCTTCCCTATTTTTCTGATTGGCTAAGCTGAGGCTACTGTGTACTAGTCAATTGATACTTCCTAATAGCTTAGGTCCTCTTATTAATACATTCTACTTCCCTCCTTCCACCATGTTTCAGGTGAACCTAGAGTACTTGGAGTCCAAGTTGGAGAGTGTAGATGGGGAGGAGGTTCAGCGGATCCAGGACAACATCAACTCTCTGTTCCACCACTGTGTTCAGGCTCTGGCAGAGGAGCACCAGATCAAAGTAGTCAATGCCCTGCAGGTAACTAAAGCTCAGGAGGATCAGCTAGATTTCCACCTACAAGTTGCATTTGACTATCACATCTCAAGCATGCTGATGAGACTGTGGCTGTAATCAATGATCTTGGCTGGTCAGATTCATGGATTCAGTTTTGTTTCGTCACTATAGCTAGCTTTAGCAACGCCTGTGCTTCTCTGCCCCTCTCCCCAGACTCTCTGTGCACTTTTCCGGGGGGTTCACCAGAAGAACAAGTCCGCGTCTGGCTTTGACATCATCAACATGCTCATGGGGTTTGACAAGGCTGAGCAAAGGATGAAGGTTTGTGGGGAAATAGCTTGAGAGGGAAAGAACGGGGGGAGAGAAATGATTTGTGTTCATTCACGTTATGTCTTGTGTTTGTGTCTCCTGCAGGACCTGATGGAGAGACTTGACAGCCTTCTTTGTGGAGATGGCTCAGAGAGTCTGAAGAGCCTTTGTCTTAAACTGCTGCTGTGTCTGGTGACGGTGAGACAGAACAGATCAAAACAACAACATGAATTATAACGTGGTTTGGGGAATGCTTGTTGTGCTGTTAATAACACTCTAAACAAATGTGTTCACAGGTGACAGACAATATTAGTCAGAACACCATACTGGAGTATGTGATGATCAACAGCATCTTTGAAGCCATTTTACAGGTAAGGGATTAGCAGAGGACTGCGACTACAGTAATTCTGGAGTGTTTTTATTCCCGCTTTGGCCATCTCTGTTCTCCTTCTCAGATTTTGTCAGATGTGTCCAGTAGAGGGCAGCATGGTTACGATGCTGTGGTCCTCCTGGCTCTCCTGGTGAACTACAGGAAATATGAGGTGTGTACATATACTCACATGGAGCTGTATTTGTTTTGTCAATAAAAGAGCCTTTAGAGCAGCAGTGAGGCGCACTAAGCATGAATACACGGTGGTAAGTGTCACTGAATAGATGGTGAAAGTCTTTCTTTTCTGAGACTGACGTTACTGCTGCTGTATTGTCTCAACAATAGAGGATACAGTAGAAGCAGCTCCTGAAGTCTCTTTCGGAACAGGATGTACCGTACAGTTATGTGTGTGGTTTCTAAGAAGTCTTTTCACTTCTGAGTTACACCACACCCAAGGCAAACAAAAGGGAAAAACAAGAGCCTAAGATTTTAAAAAGGCCTGTTTTGAAATTACAGTTTTTCACTAAAGCAAAGCTCGGAGTAAAGTCAGTGTTGTCTGAGGTTAAAGGTTCATCCATGAACATACCAACGATTTTAGCAGGTCGAAGCTGAACATCACAAGAGACAGTTGCCCTAGATGACAGAGAAGCAAACATGCTTTCTGAAATGACTTTCAATTTATTTCCCTCCCCAGCCATTTCCTGGAAGGATAAGTGTGTCAGTGTGGAAGGAGATAAAAGGATAAGGAGTAGGGTTTTGCATGCACCCTTGTATGCAAGCAAAGAGCGCAACAACACCACAAGGAGCCGCCTTTGCATTTACTCTGAGCTAAAATGTATACTCCAAAATGATTCCAAAACTACTGCTAAACTCCAGCCAGGAGATGGAGTCGTCTTGTGATCCAGAATTTTACAGGCTTTGCTTCTCTGTTCTCAAGAAAACTGATCTACATTCATTTCTAGTTGCATTACGCAACCTGAGCAGTTGCAGTCTGTAGTCCGTTGTTACTGCAAGGCAAGTCGAGGCAAGTTTATTTGTGTAGCACACTTCAACAACAAAGGCAATTCAAAGTGCTTTATATAAAACATAAAAGCAACATAGGGGAATATAAAAAGAAATTTAAATGCAATTTAAAAATAGTTAAATGATAGGAGAGTAAAAGTTACAGTGCAGCGCAGATATTAATCAAAAGCCTTAATTTTGACTTATTAAAAGGCAGTGGCAAAAAGAAAAGTCTTCAGCCTTGATTTAAAAGAACTGACCCTTTCAGCAGACCTGCAGTTTTGGGTGTTTGTTTCAGATATATGTAGCATAAAAACTTAACACTGCTTCTCCCTATTTAGTTTTGACCCTGGGGACAGAAAGCAGACCTGTCCCAGATGACCTGAGAGGTCTGGATGGTTCATTACATAGCAGAAGATCATAAATGTATTTTGGCCCTGAACCATTCAGTGCTCTATAAACCAGCAGCAGGATTTTAAAATCAATTCTCTGACAGACAGGAAGCCAGTGTAAAGACCAAAACTGGAATGATGTGATCCACGTTTTTGGTCTTCGTGAGGACTCGAGCAGACTGTTGAAATTCAGGTCTGAGTCCATGACTACACCAAGATACTTTTGGTTTGTGGTTTTTAACATTACCGATTGATTGATTGATTTTTTTTATTTAGAAGGGACCATGTGCAATTAATAACATAAATGTAAACATTTGATGCATTACACCAGAGTTAGCCTTAGGCTAATTTACATCTGCAGATTGAAGCTGAGCACTGACTTTTAATCGTTCTTCCTTGGCTTCAAAAACAATGACTTCAGTTTTATCTTTGTTTAATTGAAGAAAATAGATGAGCCTCTTGAGCTAGGGGACAAATGGAAAGAGAATTGTCCTTTAAGGGTCAGTCAAGTGTAACTGTATAACTGTGTCAAATATTTATTGGCTTCTAATTTCACTGCCTTTCTCTGTCTGTTAGTCTGTGAATCCATACATTGTGAAGCTCTCCATTGTGGACGATGAGCCAACGCTAGATGTGAGTATGTTGTCACGTACTGTGCAGAATAATAAGGAGCCACTGTGATATAGCCGTTGGGCTTCACATCAAGCAGATTATCAAAGGTTTGAATGGATGTTTTCTTTCCTAGGGTATGGGTATGGTTGTGCACCAAGCTCTCACAGAATATAACAGGTGAGATCCAAAAATGTCACAAATGTGTTTTTAATGATGTGGTGCATGATGTGTTGAGGCCGCTGGCGTCATCTGTTGAGTTTGATGTCTCCCACAAATGTTCTATTTCTATTCTCCTGAAAAAAAAAAAAAAAAACAGGCTCTTTTTATACTTTGAGTTATTTATATCTGACAGTTTTCTTTGACAGTCGGTAATGTTTTTTGGATGAGGCAAGGTTTGGATATTAAAATGCTGTTTGTGAAGGAGGTCTTGTCTATCTGCGGGCGTAGACGGAGGCATTAAAGTAATGGATGATGGCTCCATGCAGTTCTTTGGTTTTGTGTATAAACCGAATGCCCCTTTTTAGATAATAAATTGCAGGGAGTAGAAGGAGATATTGTGATGATGTGGTAAATGTGTGTTAGGTTACAAGTGCAGTGTTTGAGTGAAAACATATATCTCTGCCTCTGCTCCTTTGTGGGCCTGTCTTTAATTTATTTTTCATCCTCTCCATGTTTTCATTACTTCCTGCTTTCTGTCCATCTTGGTCTTCTCCCTTTTAGGCAGTACAAAGACAAAGAGGAGGAGAACCAGGGTGGGTTCTTCTCTACCCTAACTAGTATGGTAGGATCTTATATTACTTCATATTTTTACGGTTGATATAATTTAGATGTTGTTTCTTTCATTAGTATGTATTTGGTAGTCAAAGAGTTTGATCTGTGGCTCCATTTCGGGGAAACACCATTTGTTGATCGCTTGATCGTTCTTCTGTCTGCAGGTGGGCAACATGTTTATTGCAGATGTTGATGAGAAACTCTCTGTACAGTAAGTGCAAAGTGATTTTAAGTTCTTACCCATCAGTCAGTTTAAGTCACACTACACGATTTTTAGCCTGATTTGCTGCTCGGCGACCGTCAGGCTGTGATTGGGGGTAAATCAGCAGCTGATCGGCGATCGCCAGTCGTTATGTGTGAACTACTCAAGGACGCAACAAAACGGGTCCCCCAACACATTTCTGACACATTGCCGACATCTGCCAGATATCTAGCATGCCAAATATCTGGAAGAGTTGGCCAACTCGACATCCACATCCAGCTAGTGAGAGCAGGCAGCTACTTCTTCACCGCAAAACACTTTTTATTCCCCTCCAGCTCTCTCTGTAGCTCAGACAATCCCTGCTGCCTGTGCGTGCTAATCCATTCTTTACCCATATTCTTTGTCTTTATAATTGCTATCTTTATAATAACAAACAACAGCTGTTTGGTGTATAGGTTCGCGTCAATTCCTTTTTCACATTTCACGTGTGTTTTCTTGACAAAACGTGGTTTGTAGACCAGCATCGGGTGACAGAGCCGTGGTCAGCTCGTGTAGTGTGTGACCCCCCTCTCACCGATCAGTCACCTAGTGTGAACGCCACAACGACTTCAAGACTCCCGTCACAAGACGGCAAGTTGTGTATTGTGAACAGCCCGGCCATCAGCCGACGCTGAAAGTCATGTAGTCTGCTCGAGCCTTAACCTTCATTGAGAGAATCCATTACCACTGCACTGTTTTTAGCTTGTCCTCTGTTTTGCCGTTGTAAAAGGTTCCAGCTGGAAAACAAAGTTTAAATGAACATATTTGCTGTTATAATATAGACCGCAACCAAACTGTAATGAAATAGCATGAGATTGATAAATAAAGACATTGTGATGCATGAAGCGATTGTTAATAAACTTATAACACCAGAGTGCCCCTCCACTTGTTAGTGAGCATGACTGTATCAAAGCCTAAAGCTTTTTCCTGCACAAATTAATGCTATGTGAAGATTTGGAGATTTTACTTAAGAAATGAGTAAACTGTCTACTAACTATGCTTTCTTCTCAAGGACAAATGAGGCGATTCTGCTGGCACTCTATGAGGCAGTGCACCTTAACCGCAACTTCATCACTGTATTAGCACAGGTGAGATGCATTCTAGTGTAGATTTGTGCTCCCCTTTTTTTCTTTTTTTGATGTTATGAATAAACTTAAAGAGGCCCAATGGGAGCTAATTTTAGGTAAGGTAAATCACAACAACAGTTATCTCACAGCGCTTTTCATAGACCGTACTCTGTGATGTTATTTACAGAAGCCCAACAATTCCCACCAAGAGCAAGCACTAGGCGACAGAGGCAAGGAAAAACTTCCTTTTAAGAGACAGAAACCTCGAGCAGAACCATAGCTTAGGGTGGGCGGCCATCTGCCTTGACCAGTCGGAGGTGAAGGGGAGAGAGAGAGAGAGGAACACAGAGAAAAAAAGAGGGATGGAAGGAGAGAGAGGGGAGGGAGGCAGCCTACATAATATGCACACACAGCGGTACAGACAGTAAAGGTGATGTTGCTATAGACTAAATGAAAAATGGTACAGATATTTATAATAGTGTTAATGATAATAATCATAATGTTAATCATTATAATAACAATAGGACTAGTAACAATAGTTGTTGTAGCAGAGGGTGTCGAGCAGGAACACGGGGGCAGCAGGCGACCCGCAGCCACAGATCCAGACTCCACAGCTCCAGAGCCAGAAACACCTGCAGGAAGTGATAGGAGGAGAGAGGAGAGGGACGAGAAAGCACAAGACTACCGGAAAGGGGAGAAGTTGTGTTAGTAACATGCAATAATGGGATGAGGTTGCATACAGAGGGAGAGAAAGTAGAGGAGAGAGGAGCTCAGTGCATCATGGGAAATCCCCCGGCAGTCTAGGCTTATAGCAGCATAACTAAGGGATGGTTCAGGACTCACCTAAGCCAGCCCTAACTATAATCTTTATCAAAGAGGAAAGTCTTAAGCCTACTCTTAAATGTGGAGATGGTGTCTGCCTCCTGAACCCAAACTGGAACCTGGTTCCACAGGAGAGGAGCTTGATAGCTGAACGCTCTGGCTCCTAGTCTACTTTTGGAGACTCTAGGAACCACAAGTAACCCTGCATTCTGGGAGCGCAGTGCTCTGGTGGGGTAGTAAGGTACTATGAGCTCTTTAAGATAAGATGGTGCCTGACCATTAAGAGCTTTGTAGGTAAGAAGAATGATTTTAAATTCTATTCTGGATTTTACTGAAGCCAATGCAGAGAAGCTAAAACAGGAGAAATGTGATCTCTTTTCCTGGTTCTTGTCAGAACACGTGCTGCAGCATTCTGGATCAGCTGAAGAGTCTTAACGGACTTTTTCGAGCAGCCTGATAATAAGGAATTGCAGTAATCCAGCCTAGAAGTAACAAATGCATGGACTAGTTTTTCTGCATCATTTTTAGACAGGATGTTCCTGATTTTCGCAATATTACGTAGGTGAAAAAAGGCGGTCCTTGAAATTTGCTTAATGTGAGACTTAAACGACATGTCCTGATCAAAGATAACTCCAAGATTCCTTACAGTGGTGCTGGAGGCCAGGGTGATGCCATCAAGGGAAACTATATCTTTAGATAATGCTTAAAACATCAGTTTTCTGAGTTTAACATTAGAAAATTACAGGTCATCCAGGTTTTAACATCCTGAAGGCACATTTGAAGTTTAGCTAACTGATTAGTTTCATCTGGCTTGATCGATAGATATAACTGAGTACCATCTGCATAACAATTAAAGTTTATGGAATATTTCCTGATAATATTGCCTAAAGAAAGCATATATAAAGTGAAGAGGATTGGTCCGAGGACAGATCCTTGTGGAACTCCATGACTAACTTTGGCATGCATGGAGAACTCATTAACATGTACAAACTGAAATCAATCTGATAAATAGGACTTAAACCAGCTTAGAGCGGTTCCTTTAATGCCAATGAAATGTTCAAGTCTCTGTAATAGGATCTGATGGTCAATGGTATCAAATGCAGCACTAAGATCTAATAAAACCAGTACAGAGACAAGTCCTTTGTCTGATGCAATAAGGAAGTCGTTAGTAATTTTCACCAGTGCTGTCTCTGTGCTATGATGAACTCTAAATCTTGACTGAAAATCCTCAAATAAACTATTGCTCTGTAGAAAGTCACACAGCTGTTTAGCAACTGCTTTCTCCAGGACCTTAGAGAGAAATGGAAATGGTTAGATATAGGTCTATAGTTGGCTAAAACATCTAGATCAAGTTTGGGCTTTTTCAGAAGAGGTTTAATTACAGCTAGTACTGTGGTACATAGCCTGTTGATAAAGATAGATTGATCATATCTTGTATAGAAGTGCTAACTAAGGGTAAAACTTCTTTAAGCAGCCTAGCCGGGATGGGGTGTGTTCACACACAACGCGATAACGCAACTACAGCTGTATGAACCCAAAGGAAACATTTTGCTGTGATTAAATAGAAATAAACGGATCAAACTGATACCGAAATAACTACCATATGATGCAGTTTTGTTAAACATATGAATTCATGCTTTGTCAGGTATGTCAGCAAGACAGCAGGACAACAACTTCTAAAATGTTTGTTTTCTGAATGGAGTTCGGATCGATCAGTGCTATGCTATGCTAACTTGGTCACAGTAAAGTACAACGATAGCTGGAATAAAGTTACACGTGTTTTCTGAACTCACCAGGTAGTTCAACCTCCTCGCTTTCTTTTCTACAAGTAATGTCCAGTTTTGTCCGGTTTTTATATAAATATGAAGTAGTGCCAAACAACACTGGAACCGGATGTACACAGAATCTAGCTGCTGAGAAGCTCGAGTGATGATAAATCAACTTGTAATCCCAAAAACGTAAAGTAAAAAGCTAATTTAATAAAAACATTTTAATCCGAGTTCCGCCCTCGAGCAAACGGTGTAGTTGTCAGAGCATAATCCAGTCCGACCACGGGTTTTTATTTGTCCAAAAGCTAGAGCGCTGCTCCCTGCTCCTCTAGCCCAAGTTTAGCAGCTCTCAGCCGGCCTGCAGATTTTCAATCGCCCGCTCTGCCTGGTCCTCTCCACACAACGCTCTGAAGCTGTCGGTGACGTACGGACAATCTCAACTTTGATAGGCTATCACGACTCGGCGTCATGCGAATTTCTCGCTTGAATTAAAAATATTCAACTCACGCGAATTCCTTCACGTTGCCTTCGCGTCGCCCGCACCGCTCCCTTCGCGCTGCCCAACAGGAAATCGCGGCTCTACTCGTCTTTGCATTGACTTTGCATGTAAACTTACCGCCCCGAACGCTCGCTTCGCTTTTGGTCTGAAAGCATCATTAGTCAAGTCAGACTTTTATGACAAGTCAGGAATATCTTAATATTTGGCAAACATTGTTGTTGGTCTTCAACACGTTATTGACCCTTCCTAACTAACCACCTGAATACCGAGGAGTTATTTAATGCAGTGAGAACAGCAGCCACTAAACACTGCCTCAGGACTAACTTCCGTTCTGAGGCCACTAAGTCACTGTGCTGCACTTTTATTGCCAGAATCAGGTAAAAATCCCGATAAATTAGCAGCGATGATTAATGTACTATTTAGTGGAAATGCATCATGCTCCCTTTTCTCAGACCTCATTTAAACCTTCTGCCCAGCTTGTTCTGTTGATGTTTATGTACATTACGCAACACAAGGGACAGCTGTTCACTATTAATGACATTTCACATGTGTTTTTGGCCTTTCAACAGAGCCACCCTGAGATTGACATCCCAGTCACACCGGTGACACCTACCCCAACCACACCAACAACACCACTTGGCACAACACCGCCCTCTCTTGACAGTAAGTCATACCCCTTTTAATATTTTTATCTAGGGAGACATAGACTGTAGAAAACATGTATGTAGTTTCTGCGATATAACTCATTGGTTCCTGAGGCTACAAAGCAGTGACCGCAAAATCAGCAGGATATGGAAACTGTGTTTCGCCTGTCAGAGTAGAAGAATGTGTTTAGGCAATTATATATTTAAGCATAAATCTTAATCGTTAAGTGTATAGTTCAGAGTTGTACAATGTTGTTTACTTGTCATTATACAGCACAAGGCTGCATAATGAAATTTGTAGTTCCTCCGTGCTAAACACAACATATAATTAAATGTTATTATTAAAAGTATATTAAAATATGGTAATATCTAAAATAAAACAATACAGTTATTTACATACATACAGACACGTATAACTTACACCCTGGACATTCCACATTGCATTTTTTGAATTTGCATGGGCTCAATGTAAACCGCAGCAACCAGATGATAATATGAAAGTTTGATCTTCACAATAAACAGTCTGACATTTGGGAAACAGAGTCCATCTTGACTGCGATTGTGCACCAAACATCATCGATGTAAAACACAGAGTCCACCTCCTCTCATTTTCTTGTGCTGAGAGCTTGGAACATGGACCACCTGCCGATGTTGATGGTGCAGGTCTCTGTTACGATGTGGGCACAACAGTCTTCTGTTGCTTGGTCAATATAAGTCCCATTTTGTCCAGACCGGCTTTTAAATGAGCAGAATTAACTCCAAGCTTGGGCCAGCATGGCTCCTCTCCTGGCTCTCTTTCCTCTCCTCTAAGCATATCTCCGGTTGTTTGGGCCGGGTGGATCGTGGTCTGCTGCTCTTTAATGACTCCAATGACTGTACTTATGTCAGAGGTAAAACATGTTTTGGCAATAAAGCCAGGAAAAAAAACAGATAAAAAAACAAAAGCGAAGTTTGAAGGAGCTACCGGCTGTTGCTTCTACAAGCGCTGCCGGTTGCCATAGCAACATCTTAAGCATGCCCCCTTTACCTCAACAGGCAAGTACGTCATTCAGAGAAACTCACCTTGAATCACAAATTCAATTATTCCCTTTTCTAGAAAGGAAAATGTTTTCCTATTTCCAGTATCTTACAGCCTAAAATACTTGCTTCAGTATTCAGCTATAGTTGTCTCCACCTCAAAGGACACCAGAGTTTACAGGGGAGGACAGCGTTAACCTGGTCTTGTCGGTTCTGTATATTTAAAAAAGTTTGATGGCTGCAGGGTCACCTTTAAGCAGAATTGAACTAAATTGAAAATATTGATCTGCCAAAACACCTTGAGTGATGGACAATGAAGTAACGGATTTCTAAAGCTCTCTGTTAAACATGCACCTTCATCATCAGCCCTTTTCAAATATTCAATAGATTTTGAAGGTCATCTGATAGAAGATAGATGCTCATACACAGTATATGGAACTTCTAATGTGGGTTTAATACATTTTAATAATCAGATTGTTACACCATCCCACTTATAATCTCTTTAAACGTGGGTGCCTGGCTGTCACTTCAGGTTTCATGGAAGGTGAATATTTTTGCTGGCACATTCAAAAGCAGGTCATTTAGCTTGCACACACGCTGTTACTGTTAAAATGTGCATGTTTCCATCTCTGGCTAACTCTTCCTCCCTTGCCTCAAACCTAAGAGCCATTTTCTGTATGAAATATTAACCTCCAGCTTCAAATACACGGAGCGTGCATTATGGCATGTCATGAGCTTCAGCACTTACAGGGCCCTCCAGAAATACCAGAAATAATTTCACACATGTGCCTGCAATCACGTGTCAGGAATATGCTTTTTCCTTCCACAGTGTAGCCTCCTGTGATGATATGTTTCTCTGTAATGTGAAATCTTCTTCCTTTGGGCCTGCTGTGATCTGAGGGGAAAAAGGAAACAAATGCGGGTTTTGGGGTAAAAGAGGGAGATGGAAATGACCTGCTCATCATTTATCCATGATACAAGCTGTATGTTTCAGCGAGCAGAGATTTTAAAAAGGATGAAGATGCTTGTCTTGACTACACAGCAAGCTACAGTAGCTACAGTAATGGGACAAAGACATCACTTTTTGTAATGCAGTTATTTGCCTGAATGAGCACTCCGTCGGCCCAAACAAGGGCGACCGCTCATTTCAACCTACAGTAGACTTTGAGTTCAGACTTTCAGAGTTTAGACTCAGGTTTTTGGGATTTGTATAAATGGAATCACTGACTTGAAACCAACCACACACTTTTGTGACTTTGTTTCTTTAGTACATATATTTATCCTGTCTCCATAATATTTAGATAAAATATAGTTAGGTATTTGTAACTGCAGTATTTATGTTTGATTGAAGTTTTACTCGTACATCTGCTGTGTAGTGATGAACAACCCAGAACTGCCTCTGGATCCCAACCTGCAGACTAGCAACCTTCTCATCACCTTCCTCAAGTACTCCTCCATTGTAATGCAAGATACTAAAGGTAAATAGGAAAACATCATGTCCTTTTTGGCTCTGTCACCTCGGCTTCCTATAACTATTCATTCTTTCACCTTTTCTTCTCTGTCTGTCCTTAAGTCTTTTCAGATAGTTGTCTTAGATAGCAGTGACAAATAAATGCTGTTCAGTCCAACAGTTCTTATCGCACTTTATAGCAGTCATTTGTTTAAGTCACTCTGTCTGAAAAACCCCAGAGGGGGAAAAAAAAAGGTCTGGCCCTCTTGTTTTCTTTCTACCTGTGAATGGTAACTCATATTTATGTGTTTCCAGATGAGCATCGACTCAACAGTGCTAGACTGTGCCTAATCATCCTCACCTGCATAGCCGAGGTAAGAGCAGCGACACTGCTGCAGCATTTGCGCCCTCCACAGATTGTCTTAGTTCTGATTTCATCTCTCTCTCTGTGTGATAGGACCAGTACGCCGATGCCTTTCTTCACGACGACAACATGAATTTCAGAGTCAATCTCCACAGAATGGTGAGTTGCTGGTTGTGAGTTAGTGAACGTGAGCACAGAAGTGACGGAACAAATTATAAAGTTACAGCGGCACAACATGTCTGGTATTTGTTATCATCCCGATCAGTAATATCAACATGTATTATTTTAAAGGGTTTGAGTTTAAGTACATATGCAGGTGCTTCAGCTAGTATTCGTGTAGTGATTAATGACATTCAGTAAGTTTACATACACTTGAGTATCTGGGTTACTCAGAGAAACCAGGTTACGCAGCTAAATTACATTACAATGCCCATTACATTATTAACCTTGTTACAGTAAATCTGTGTACACGGGCAGCAGGTCAGTAATCAGATTTCTCCAGTGACCTTATTTTGGAGCTACTACTTGATTTGAACTGTGATAGAAGAAGCTGCTTCTGTACAGACGAGAATGCATCGCTCCATGTAATGATCTCTCCTTTCGTCCATTGCTTAGTTGCTACTACTTCTTTTGTCATGCACGTGCATTCTTGTAAAAAGTAGTTTAGAAACCCGGTTACATGGCAGAAAAATCTGTGTTCTCAAGGAGAAAAATACCTGAAGAAAGTTTCTTTTCTACGTGACATTTAAGAAATCCGCTTACAAAGTTGACTGTAAGCCTGGTTACTTAAGTGCTGCATGATAAAGACCATGACACTTTATTATTTTTGCGAAATTTGAAACTTGTGTTATTAGTGACATACAGCTAGAAGAAAGGCTCACAAAATTGGATCCATCAGCCAGATATTGGCCTTAAAAATATTGTCTTGTACAATATTGTCTTAATTAAACTGATATTAGTCAGTCCTGGTAGTATGCGGATGCACCTGTCCATCTCTAGCATATGCAGTACAATGTATTCATGCACATTTACATACTGACTCTATATTTCAATTCTATGTTGTTTTTCAGCCCATGAGGCACAGAAAAAAAGCCGTGGACAAGAACATCCCGTCACGGCCGCTGGTGTGTGCTCTTCTAGGTATGAGGAATATTTAGCTGTTTACTGTGGACTTAAACCGGCAGTGACTCTATGAGTTCGCTAGAGCGTCTAATCTACCTTCTGGGTTTGTGTAGTTTCTTATGGTAATGGATACAAACCAGATATTGAAGTTTGGAATATTAGCCACTCTACAGTCTCCACTGTGTTTTTGACTTCTTACTTTATTTGTGTGTGAAATGATGACACATTGGAAATAACTTTAAGTTAAGCTATTTATTCGATAGATAGCTAGAATATGTAGAATTAGTTATGCCTGCTTTTAATCCCTTTTGTTGTAGAGAAGGATTGTTTCAGGTTGTTTTTGCTTCTCTATTTTTGGACTTTGTTGTTTGGATATATTTACTCTGCACTCTGCTCCTGGTCTATATGTATTTATGGTATCTTAATTATATGATTGAAACAATAAAAACATTTTATTAATTTATTCATTCTTAAAATGGTTCTGCAGATGACATTGATTCACGTGATAGTATTATATATATTTATTCACTACACATTTCCCTAGTACTTGGTGGGATATCTTTTCCTGCCATGTTAACCGGCAATTTAGTTTCTGTATAGCTGTTTTTGCTTTACTGCTGCTTCTCACACTCTAACAATCACGATGTCACTATTTGAGGTTAAGCAAGTCGTCTCTCCACTGGCTGCCTGTCGTTTTTAGAATCCATTTTAAGATCTTATTGTTTGTTTTTAAATCTCTTAATGGGCTGGCACCATCATATTTATCTGATATGCTTATTTTGCACACTCCAGTCAGAGCACTCAGGTCCACTGACCAGCTGCTTTTAGACTGTCCAAGGTCCAGACTGAAAACCAGAGGCGACAGAGCTTTTTCAGTAGCAGGTCCTAAGCTCTGGAACTCTCTTCCTCTCAACATTAGAGCAGCTACCTCTATTGAGAGCTTTAAATCACTTTTAAAAACACATATTTTTGCACTGGCTTTTAACACATGCTGAGCGGTGACATTTTATTGTTGTTATTGTTTTTAAGTATAGTTTTTATCTGTTGTCTGTTTTTATTGTTTTTGGCATATTCTGTGTTAGAAGGGTTTTATTCGGCTATTTATTATGCTTTTTATCTTATGCTGTTCTCTGTATCTGTACAGCACTAGTAGTACGGCAGTAGTGACTGTTTGTAAATGTGCTATATAAATAAACTTTGACCTTTGACCTTTAAAGGTTCCTGCCGTTAACCCTTTCCGTTTGAATCCTTCTAACAGTTATTCTTTTCTCTGTCTTCGCCTGTACCCCTTTGTGTAGATCTGATGGTAGAGTTTATTGTCACCCATATGATGAAGGATTTCCCCATGGATTTATACATGTGAGAACACATGCACATCATACATTTTTAGTCGTCTCATCCACCAACCAGCTCCGTCACCACAGTTTTATGTGTTCATTTCCTGTGCAGGCGCTGCGTGCAGATCATCCACAAACTCCTGTGCTACCAGAAGAAGTGCAGAATCAGGTTACACTACACCTGGAGAGAGCTCTGGTCAGGTAAAGACTCCTCGCTTTCTCTCCTGTGTCATTTATGTCTGAATAATAGGGTAGGCAGGAACTTTTCCCAGGAGATCAAGACCCTTTCGAGGAACTCTGATACTTAACCTGCATTTCTACTGGAGGAACCCAGGACTGAAATTAGGTATTAGTTGTTGTGGTCATGGTCACACAAGCTAGAGGCTGAATGAGAGAGAGGAACCAGTGATGAGAGTGAAATCAAACTCCACTGCATTTCTCCCTTTCATTCATTCATTAAATACAACTCAACTTTGATGATCCCATCTTTTTTTTTTTTTCAAGCACCAACAGCAAATGAAATTTGGTATTTAATGTCACCCTCAGGATCAAGTGTAATCATTTTGGTTATCTCCCAGATAATAAAACATCATATTAGTGTTTGTTATGGCCACTAGTTTTAGTTTTACTACTACTTTGTGTATGAGAAATCATATTTAGTTCAAACACGCTGTCATTGCATTTGTGAACAAAAGTTTGTGCCATAGTTGCTGAATTCCATCTATTCACTTACATTTTGGATCAGGTTTAGCTTCCACCTACCATTAGTGGCAAATGTAACAACATTTTAAGTTTGATTGGATGTTTCTTGCCAGAATGCACCTTCTGAGTCATATATAGCTATCACTACTTCTTCTTCCCTACTTTGTTAAGTAGCTTTTATGGATTGTAATAATTATAGTTGATTCTCACACAAATAACCCTCCTTCAAGGTATACTGTATATGGTAGTTGTAACTTTTTTATGTGAAACCAGAGAATGAAGGTAAGGGGTAACATTGCCTTGTTTTACAGTTTCTGCTGTTTTCTGTGGTCTTTGCAAACAAACTGTTAAATAAATTGTGTTTTGGAAGTTTTGCGACAGGACTTGTTTATAGTTTAATTTTTCAAAAGAAATTTCAGGACACAACATATGCATACTTTAAATCAGAAAAAAGTTTGATTTGCTGGGCGTCACCTAAGACTTGAGTAAATAGTCACTGCTTTTGCAAAACCAATTTCCTTCTGAAGTCATTGGGCTGGTTGTTTTGGAAATGTATTGCATCATTGAGATTGGATAATGAGTCTCTAAAGGAAGCACAAGCCGTCCTGGTGGCCTTGTTTTCAGCCTGGTCAACACACAACAGGATAACGTTTCAGCTTGTAATGGCCCCATCTCATTAGAATACAAATTCCTCTAATCAGACCAATAATCAGCTTAATTCCCTGAATGACACCGACCCTCTTCTCCTGGTGGTGATAATAGCATACCATGAAATAAGACTGGAGAGAAAAAAAGAGCCAAATTAAAGCAATAGATGTGTTTATCTTCTTTCAGCATGTTGTTGTGCCAGCTTGTTTTGGATGATCACCACTCCAGATTATTTCATTAACATGTGCGTGTCTCTCTCTGCACAGCTCTCATCAACCTGCTGAAGTTCCTGCTGTCAAATGAGACCACACTGCTGGCCAAGCACAACATCTTTCATCTGGCCTTACTGGTGAGCAACACACACACTCACAAAACATGCAGACAGGGCCTTGACAGCACAGTGTACCATGGAAATTAGTTTCACAGGGATATATGTCTGCTCTTGTAGTAAGAGGAGAGCCAGCCAGCCATGCTGTGTCAGTGGTGCTACTCATAGCCCAGCTGTGCATACAACTCAAATCACACACAGGAGTCTAAACTGCTTCCTTTTTATTAGATTTCAGACGAGACAAAAGATGCCTAACCGGTTTGGTTTGTTTTTCTTCTCAGACTCGTGAATGAATTGTTCAAGTAACGTGTGTCTCCTTATCCAGGTAGTGAACCTGTTCAACATGTTCATAACATACGGCGACACGTTCCTGCCAACCTCCAACAGCTACGACGAGCTGTACTACGAAATTGTACGAATGCACCAGGTGTTCGACAACCTCTACTGTATGGGTACGTTAGTAGAAGCTGAACTGCAGTGTTTAACCTGAGCAGAACAGAAACGATTATTGTGAGTTCCCAAATAAAAGCTGTTATTCAAACAATGTCTCAAATATTAGCCATCATGAACAAATATAAACTGGGTACAGGTGGAATTACTTGTAGCCTACTGCAGCAGGGTCACACGTTAAATTGAACAGAAACACTAGCTTCATTCCCCAATGAATTCCACTGTTTTCACTTTTTTCCCGATCATTGGTAAACTTCCGTCAACAAATTTTACTGATTAAATTAGTGAATGAAATCTGTGTTTCTGCCTGTTCCAATTAAAGGCCTAGTTCAATTTGAGAATTTACGGTTTTGATTGACAGAAAACTGACTGGCAACTATCAAGTATCTTTTTTTGTTTGTTTGTGTACGGTTTTCTATCATAAATTTGATATCATTGGACTTTTGGTTGGATAACATTTGAAGATGCCACTTTGGGCTCTAGGAAACCGGTTTTCCACTATTTTGTGACATTTAATAGACACAATGATTACTGGAGTGTCAGATTAATTGACAATAAAAATGATTGTTGGTTAGAGCTCTGAACCTCACAGTTGAAAAGAGATGTGTTCATTTGTTGCTAATACCAGTTTTTATCATTAATTTACTGCCTTCCAGTTCTGAGAGTATCAACAAACACGGGCCAGTGGAAGGAGGCAGCCAGCAAAGTCACCCATGCCCTCGTCAATGTTCGGTAAAATGACATGCACACACTCTCACAACGCACAAACACTGTGTCCTGCGAAGGAGAAAAGAGATCGAGGGAAACTGCAAATAAGAATGTGTTGCAGGAAAGTCACAATAAAGTGAATGGAGTTAATTCTTTCAAACTATAATTGTAGGTTCTTCATCTCCAGCCAGTTCCTTCCCTCCCTTCCTTTCCTCCTCTAAGCCCCTCTATTTGATAATGTTTAAGCCTTTATCTCCTTCACCCCAACCCAGCTCTAGTCCACACACAGTACTTGGTCTCTTCTCCACTATGTTCCCCTTTAATCTGTCTTTCCTCCTCCATCTTCTCTGAGGAGATGATCCTCTCAGGTCACCCTGGCTTGGAGGCCCCATGAGGGGGCCACTCAACTGGGCTCCTGAAGGAGCAGACGCCACTGCTTTAAATAAGCAGTTTCAAGGGTTGAGTGGGAGGCAGGGGGAAAGAGATTGAAAGGGTAATATTTGAAAGATTAAATGAATGAAGGCAGAGAGGTATAAAGAACCCACAGAGACTGTGTTGAAATGAACTCAAATGAAGGGACCGATTCCATTTTACTCCCATCAATTCATTCCCCCATATACTGGCTTCTCACATGTAAATGATAACAGAATTACCAATGCGGAGAATGCTCTGCATTTTGGTCACGATAATTTATTTGATATATGATGTACTCTAACTAGTACAAAATAAGCCATTTTGTCACACAGCTTATTTCATCAACTTATATTTGAGCTATAGAGCAGTGTATGTATATGCTGGAAAAGATTGCCTCTCCATTTACATCTTAAATTCTCTGATGTGCTCACACAAGGTGAAGGTGGCATTGAGGTGGAATTGAATAGGAATGAGTAGAAATGAATTTAGATGTTAAACAGCATGTCTGAACTTTGCTTGTCAAATATCTTGTCAAAATTGCCAATTGCAAACCCTCTCGCCTTGAACATTAGTGTACTATTAGTTTGCACCTAAACAAGAAGAAATGGCTTTTCCAGAAAGCTGCATGCACATTTTAATTAGTGTTAGAGGTGGCTGCAATTGTACACTACACTTTACAGCCCACACCAAAAGTATACAAAGTACTTTTTCATGGTTTATGCTGGGACCCTTGGTTCCAATTCAGGGGAATCTTATTGCTACAGCATAGAATAATATTTTAGACTACATCCACATTAAGCCATCTAATTCTCATTTGCAGATTTTTATGTTTCAGCGGAACAATTCATGAGCCACGTCACTGTGGCTCATGAATTCTTCCTGCTAATATCAGACAGCGATTCCTATGCTGCTGGGCTGCAGTGCAGATCAGATTATTTTATGAGAAAGACATTGTCTGACAAGTAAACATCAATACAGGATAATGACAACAGTTGCAGTGTGAAAGTTAAAGGCCACAAAAGACTGTCTATTTACTGAAACACACCCTCTGGCCATGACCGGGCAACGTCATTGCTTTGCAAAGGCTCTTTTTTCCCCCGTATACACTAAACTACCAAAGCAAATGTACTATTTTTGGCTGACCTCACCACTGCTCTTGTGGCTTAATGGGATAAAATCCCTGAAGCCAGGAGGAAAGTCTTCCCAAAATAAGACCGCTCTTGGTTTTGGAGTGAGGTGTGTAACAATCGCACGTGTTCAGGTGTGCATGTGGTTTTGGAATATAGTGGACATCCTTTGAGGAAAATGTCTATTCAACTTCATTTCAGAAGCATTTGTGTTTTTTATCTTTAAGGGCCATCATCAACCATTTTAACCCCAAGATTGAGTCGTACGCTGCTGTGAACCACATATCCCAGCTGTCAGAAGAACAGGTAAACACTGTTTCCCTCCTTTTACACTCTTGACTAAAAGCTGCATGTAAATAAAAATGAACTTCAGCAACATCTCGGGTCCATTTGGTCGGTACTCCACTGAAACATCACTCTGGTCATTTCAAAAGTAAATCTTTATGAATTTTTTAGTACACAGTGGAAAACACTCAATGCTTCCAAGTGTTTGAGAAAGGGGCACCCCACATTTTATTTTGAAAGAAGGTCTATTCAGGAAGTAATTATGGGGCAGGAGGTAGAGCGGATTGCCTGTTAATCGGTCGGCGGTTCAATCCCCGGCTCCTCCAGGCTGCATGTTGAAGTGTCCCTGGGCAAGACACTGAACCCCGAATTGCCCCTGGCGGCTTTTCCACCAGTGTATGAATGTGTGTGAATGTTAGTTTCTGTTTGAGCACTTAGGCTCAGTGTATGATGTGAGTAAGTAGTATAAATGTGAGTGAATGGTGAATGCAGATGTAGTGTAAAACCGCTTTGAGTGGTCAAAAAGACTAGAAAGGCGCTATACAAATATGGAGCATTTATGGAGCGTAATTACAGCTGCGTTGCATAGATGGATCCCTCGGACAACACTTGTGGTGGTGAGACACCTAGAAAAGCAGTCGTTACCACACGCCACTGAGCTTTATACGCATCATGGCTGATTCACTGCACACAGGTCAGGCAGGTGGGAGGGCCCTGTTCACGACCAATATGAAGCTGTTGTCACCGTATGTGACAGAATTCACCTCTTACTGTACTCTTGAAGGAAACATCCTCCTAAAAACAAAAACATTGTAGATTTTTGTGTATATATTTAAAGTACAGTAAATGTTGCAGTTTCTCTGAGGTCTGCAGCTGCTTTTGTAGAAATAATGACAGTGAGAGCCCTACTCTTCTGCAGACACCGATTTGAGTCATTAAGCAACTGGACTACTTCTGAAACACTTGAGTTATTCCTTCATCATTAGTGGAAAAACCTTAGTGTGGAAGGAGGCTGAACTTCACAGATATGAGCGTCGTGAGCTCCATTTAAGACTTAATCATTTATGTCGAATCGGAGAGGACAGAAAAACAGCCGGAAGAGTCCTTTTTTACAAGCTGATAAGAGAGTGATTGATTTGGTCATTATACTCCTCAATTACCTCTCTGTTGTTATCTCCTAGATTTATTCACAACAAAGAGGGAAGGCAGAAGTTAGCTTTGGTGTCTTATGAGCTGCCAGTGGTTTTATATAACTGGCGATATTAACACTGTCCTCATTAGATAAAGTAACTTTTTGATAAGTGGCAGTTTCTTCTTTCACACTTGTAGTTGTCTATGTGGAGCTACTGTGTGATGCAAATCTTACGCTAATTGAAAGGTTGCGCTCCCCATATTGACAAATATGGTTTCAAAAATGCATTTAACAGAAGACTTTGTTTGTTTTGATGTGTTGTGAGAGAGCAAACCGCTGAGCTGCATGAACAAATAAGCAGAAGCCAGTCGTTTAAATGAGGACATCCACACTGACAGATTGCTTCAGTGAGAGGCTGGAGAGGCTGTCCATATCCTTTCCAAACCATCTGACACAACCTTTTCACGCTGACGCTCCTCTCTCCACAAAGATTGCACAAAACGCTGCTGAATTTGAATGAGTTGTCTTTTCATATTGCTCTGTGTACTTGGTTCACTGTGGTTATATTATGTAGGAATCAAGACAGATATGTTATATGACTCAGGTGGGGGACAAAACCTTGATCAGGACATTATGTGAAGGACTTTTTTAAGGGCTTAACACCAGTATTGGTGTTTGGAGTAGTGCATGCTGACGTTTCTATTTTAATTGATGACCATAGAATTTGCTCCAATATCTTCACATGGCTACCAACAGGACTTCATTGATGTTCATAATTTTGTTCTGCTCTCATGGTAGCAATCAATATTATGACTAAAAATGATCCAATACAGTCCTTTTTGGGATGCCTTGGTGGCCCAGGGTTTATGAACCGCAACGTCCCCTGTTTATGTTCGGCGGGGGACCTTTTGTTGCATGTCATTCCTCCTCTCTCTCCCCCCTCATTTCTTGTCATCTCCCTACTGTCTTCATCCAAAAGAGTGAATTTTTAAAAAGGTTTTTTTTAGGGCATTGTTCATTTATTAGACAATGTGCTTTGCTACTCTCAGAATTCTCAAAATTAGGTCATCTCAACAAAGACATCTTAAAAATCAGGCTGAACAAAATAATGCTCACCACAAACGGACGTAAAAGGTAAAGACGTTTCCTCTTATCTCACTGATGAACGTTAATGTAACCAGATTATCAGCTGTGGATTATAGGATGTAACTTGAGTATCGGCTGTGGATTATGAGATATAACTAGATTATCAGCTGTGGATTATGAGCTATAACTAGATTAGCATCTGTGGACTATGGGGGAGAACGAAGGTAGAGAAAGCAAGAATAGATGATCGGCTGAACTTTGGTCCATTTGAGAGACCTTTAGATTATGGCTTTTTCAGGCTAAGCTCTTTATTTTTCTCCCGTCTGCCTCTGTGCTGAGTGTGAAACCTTGCATTTCCTTCTCTTTGTCTTTTAACGTACATGCTCAACATGCAGACACAGTGACCACCTGCCACCTGGAGCGTCTTCATCCCCTACAGTGGCACTAGAAGATGGATGGCCTCCCAGACACACACAGCATGAAGTCGAGTCGCTGTACTCTGGCTGTCTCTCACACACACGTCATACAATTTTAGAGTTGAAACTTTCTTTAGCACACAAAACTGCTTTTGTATCTGCGCTTCAAAATAAACACAATGTCAACTGCGTGCACACAATCATATCTGCTCTGTGATGCAGAATGTTGCCCAGCTGAGTCAAGTGTGTGTGTTATCATTTCTGTCAGTGCCAAAACAGCGAGTGGTAAATGTTACATTGTCTCTCTGTCTTCTCTTGACTTTTTATTTAATTCTATTACTATTCCTCACCTGTTCATTTTTTCTGCCTGTAACCAGTTTGTCGTAGCTCACACTCTCTCCCCCTGCTCCTTTCATCTTTACCGTCCTTTGCATTCACCGCAAATGAGCTAAAACATCTAAACACACATTAGTTGAGGTTACAGCTCAAACCTGCCGCCACATTTCTACAGAGAGAGGAGGGTGATGGGGAGTTGTGAGGGAGAAAGAGGCAAGTGAGACGTGGGTAGGATTTTTTTCATCAGACGTTTAAAGAAAGACAACGGAGAACTGTAGATTTATTAGAAGAAAATAAAAGTAGCATGTTTTCCTTCTCCTAACCCTCTGTTTTCATTTAACATTTAAAGTGATGATTCAGCTGTTTAGTCAGTTCGAGTTAACATCTGTATGTTTATCTGGTTAAAAGCTGGGCTTATTTGAGAGGAGTGTTTCATAGAGCTTCTGCGGGAAGCATAACAAAGAGCAGCTTGTGCATCTCATTGTTAATGTTTATGCTGTGTGGAGACATGGGACATTAATAAAATAATGGGAACGGTCTTGCTAGGGGCTATTTCATGGCTCAGGGGGGGAGTGGCAGGGGTGGAAGTGTGGAGAATCTCTGCATAATTAGCTCTGTTTTCTGCTTCTTATCTCAGCTGGACTTTACCACAGGAAAGTGCGTCCTGTGATCTTATAACCATAGTGTACACACACAAAAAGATAATTAAACAACTACTGTGTGAAAAGTTTAACAGAGCTGTAGCTAATGTTGCACAATCATGTGGACAAATAGGACAAAACAAACAAGTAAGAAAGAAAGCAGATAAAATGCTACAAAAATCCTGATGTGACATTACAGTATTTCAACAGTCCACATGACCTCTCTTGAGTAAATATGTTGTAATAAAGTATTAAACACTAATTAATATTTAAATGTTCAGTTCAAGTTACATGTTTACTGTACGGTGCGGTACCCACTCTGTATTATGGAGTTGGGGTAAGTTATGCAACATTAATTTTGCTGTTGCCCACATTTCTCATCTTAGGTGTTGGAGGTGGTTCGGTCCAACTATGACACACTGACCCTCAAACTGCAGGATGGTTTGGACCAGTTTGAGAGATACTCGGAGCAGCCTAAAGAGGCAGCCTTCTTCAAGGAGCTGGTAAGAGAGAGAAAGGGCAATGACTTGTGGCTGTTGATGGTTTAATGCGGTTTACAAAGACTTAAATTCTTTCCCAAACTGAATGAATGAATCCCAAATGAATTTTTCCCCCCAGACTGAAAGTGGTTGTTTCCTTCTGCAACATTTTACTGGTCACTGCTGTTTACAATCAACAAGGTGTTTTTGCAAAGTCGACGGCTGCAAAAATAGTATGTAATAGAAAGTGAACAGAAATGAGTAAGTTTAAAAAAAACAAACAAAAAAAACAATACCGTTAAAATGATTTCTATGATTATTTTTAAATTTTTTGTGTTTCTAGACTTAAATAAATAAGCAGGTAAACTGAGATGCACTTGCCCCATACTACCAGCAGCAAACTATACCGATTGACAACTAGTTTAGTTATGTGCGCCATTTCCCTTGAAATGCAATATTTTTAGTATTGCACTTCCATAAAGTTGAGGGAGAAGTGAGACAAAGATTAAAAAAAAGAATGGGCAATATCACAACAGCACAGACTGAGATATCCTGAGGCTAGATCCTACTCTTCCCATAATGCAACTCAATATTTTGCGATTATTTTGACAGATATTGTGATAGGAGTCAAAATAATAGTGGAAAAAAATGTAAAAGTGATGAATAAGTGATTTTTTTCTGAGAAGCATGTTCTCATACGTCTGGAGAGTATGATTTGCAGGCTGGGGCATCTCTGCAGCACCACAGTACTTCATTTTTAATGGTATGTTTTGACAAATTGTACCTTTTTATCAAAAAATTGCAGCTCCTGCGATTTGGATATTGCACTTGCCCATATTACGATTTCAATAATGTTTCGATTAATTGTTCAGCCCTAGTGGAGTGGAGCTGGAAGGAACCTTTAATTTTGATGATGTTTTCTGTAGTTTTTGGCGTATGTGCAGCCTTAAGAGGTAGTGGATTGTTGTAAATCAGCAGACTTGCTGTCAGAGAGTTTTATATGCATCTGCAGCTACATATGAATTCATTTGGGACGAGGGTGAAGTGTCTGGGATGGGAATAAGCCTCAGTCTCTCTGTGTTTATAGAAATCTGTGAACTGGTAATCTGCTTTTCTGTCTGCAGGTGCGCTCCATCAGTCTGAATGTGAGGAAGAATGTCTCTTTGAACACACTGAGTCAGGACGTCCTGCTCAAAGAGTTTTCCACCATCTCCTGAAAGACACACACACACCCACACCCCCCCCCAGCCTTCTCTGGACATACACAGTACATTTGTGTGCGTGTGGACATGTACACATACAGAACTAACACCAACCAGTACAATCCTCGATTGTTCTTTCCATGATTCGTCTCGACCCCTCATCCTCTGTCCCTCCTGTGACCTGAATGATGGAAACATTTCCTACGGAGACCCCTGCAGGCTGGATGCACCTTAAGGAAAGATCTGAAAACTCTCCAGACTTGCTCCTGTTTGTGGTTGTTCATATGTGTGTGTTATAACTTTAAGGAAGTGCCCGTGTTGCACTGGTTCCTCGTGTGCAATCTGCAGTATTGGCTGGACTGTTAACTGACACGTGCAAGTCTGGATTTCCGATTCAAGTATTTTTAACCGAGATGTCCCGCTCCACCTTTTTTTGCCACTGATGATGTTGTAAGTAGCTTCTAGTGTCAAACTGATCAGAGAATATGGTTTATGGTTTGTCTTTCCAGTAATTATTTCAGAAGATTCAGGATTGAGTGAAACATTATGTCCTCCCTAACAACCATAGTGGTGACCTTGAGCCTTTTTGAGTTCTAATCTCATTTAAAGTCCTCTTTGATTAGAGCGTTAACCCTTTATTTGCGGCTGAATTCTCTTTGTGTGAATGATAACTTAAACCTCTACTTGTTTGAAACAAATATACATGTATTTTATATTTGCGTTCGCTAAGGGGTAGAACATTTTGAACAGTAATTAAGTTGGGAATGCTCTGAAGTGATAAAAACAAACCTTGTAATTGTTGTAGCAAACCTTTGTTTTTGAACAAAGCCATGACTTAACATTTACTACTGTGCGTCACACAAGTCGTTTCTCCATTTAGTTTAACGAATGAATGTATTAAAGGATGCGGTTAGTTTAGAAGGAAAACTGTTCAGACAATGGTTGAACATTAAGATTGTTGAAAGTGATGACTGCTTGTGTGTCTCTGGCACATGAAGTCAGTTTAGTGAAAAAATATTCTTTACTTTTGAGCTCATCCTGTCTTTTTCTCATTCAGAACATTTGAAATTATTATTTCTGACTGGAAGCAGCAGATCTGACTTATGCAACTCCTTCAAGTATAGGGTCTTGTTTCTTTCATCTCTTACTCCTGTAGGTATATTTATGTTTCTTTTTTAAAAATAAAGGTTGGTTTCCTACTACTTAACTAGTGCTTCCTCTTTTGACTAGGTAAGACCCATTTAGAAAAACACATCTATATTGTAACATCAAACAAACCATAATATTCTTTTGGAAGCTTTCCGGGGAACACCCTTATCTCTGCGATCTAAACACTCACTGTCCTTTGCTGACTCTGCTGACCCAGTCTGAGTTTTGATATATTGGGCGTCAGTGGGAGGCTTTATTACCACACACTGCAGAAGTGAAATATGACTTTTCATTCGATTTCACTACCTGCTCAGCACCAAACATTCAGAGACTTAAGAGAGATTTAGCAGCTGAAGAGCCAGATGTATCCCACGGGAGTTGGTGGAGAACAAAACAGTGCTAAAAGAGAGCACTGGATTTACAGTACCAGCTGGTTAGAAACAACGCCAAATGAATGTTGCTTGGCATCTGCTGTAAATAAGAAACAATTTGAACAAGTTCACCATATACAGTAGACATGTGTTCACAAGTTGTTTTCTGCTGCCTCGTTTAACAGATCTAATAATCAAATATTTGACAACACCATTCATTGTCGTGCACAATATCTGCATGATACCTTCAGGACTTCTTCACAACTCACATACTTTTAGTCCTTTATTTTACCTCCATAAAGAACTCTGTAGCAGTCGAGCCCAGATGATTGCAGGTAAAACTTCTAAGGGAGAGACACTTGATAATGTGACATTAGCAGTCACAGTAAGTACAAGGTAATTGCATACAGATTGTATGCACTGATACACTTCATTATCAGATCTATACATAGTCACAAAATGGCAAACAGTCTTGGCCCATAAATGCATATTGTGGTTGTGTGTTTACCAAGTTCCATTTCTGATCTACTGAACTGTGTGAACAAGACATTTAGTGTGAAAATAGGACACACACCTGTCTGTTTACTCAATTGTGATGTACTTTCAGCAGCGGCAGGCGCTGAGAAAACAAACTCCTTGCTGTTCCTCCATCTACCCCCCTGCTCTCTCCTGTTGTGAAGCTAATTAGCCAATATCTCTGATAAACTTTGAAACTTTGTCCTCGAGCTATTTCCAAATGATGTCTGCGCCCTGAGGCTCACACAAACAACATCAACTGAGTCTTTTGTTTGTCAGAAGTGGCTCAAAGTAACAAGCAGAGGTCAGAATGGACTTGCAGGGGGTTTTCCCATATCTCAAGTTTCACATGAGTTAATAAAAAGCCATGTTCATTCTGAAATAATTCACACGTTTGGAGAGTTTGGAGAAGGAGATTTCCCAACGATGAAGTCCGAGTTTTGATTTATTGGGTTTTAGTGGTAGATAAACGTGCATCGTCTGCATACTGGTAGCACAAGGGGCCTATCAAAACAACTTGAAGGACTGTGCTGATAATTCTTTTTATTTCACATTGGCTGAACTACAGTATAAGGACAAAAGTAGTACTAGTAGTTCATGTACTAGTAGAAATCATGATTTATAATAAGAGAACTGTTGGACATCAAAGAATTTATAAAGGGAGAAACAAAAAGGAGCTGAGAAAGTATCTGATTTACAACACGTAAACACATATTTTGAGCCTAGAATTAAACTGTATTTAATAACTTGTCATTTCGTTTGGAACTTTGCCATTAATTAACTAATTAATTAAGACATTTGAGAGATGTAGAGTTGCCACTTGAGGTAACGGAAAGAAAATCCATATATTCACCTACATGTCTAAAGGAACAGACCACTTGGCGGACATGTTTTGCCCTTTAGAGTAAAATGTTTCCATGACCAGTCCACCTCCATTTGCAATAAACTTTACTGTTCAGGAGTCAACCCTCATGTCCTTTAACACTTGAATGCACCAACAAGGAACCGTTTTCAAAGAAGCCTCTCTTCATGACTGCAAGACCACAAGTTGATCAAGAAAAGGGTACTTTTCATTTGTAGTTGATGGGTTACGACATGTGGAGCCACCTGCCGGCTCCTCTCATGCAGCAGCAGTGGGACCATAAACATCAATGATAACAATCTTACCTCTTTCCTCGCTTTTGTATTTTCTCTATCTTGTGCACGCTTAATTAGAATCGTGGGACGGAGTGCGGAAGACAATCACACTGATAAGCCTCTAATGGACATGCAGGCATCATGTCAGTGAACAGATCCATTTCCAGATATGATAATGGGATTTTGTATGGACTGGGAATAATACTATTGCATGGGAAGTGGACTCTGAGTGTGTGTTTGTGTGTGAGAGAGAGTGGAGGAGATCACTTTATGCAATGTCTTTTTAATATGGTGGATCTCAATCCCCCGACATGAATCTATTCAAAATCCTCTAATTTTGTTGGCTGTATTGTATATTGGGCAGTATATCATCTCCCTGATATAATCTGTGCGGTGTGTGTGTGTGTGTGTGTGCGCGCGCGCTGATGACAGCTTAGATGCTCAGCCGTTTTCCGTTTTACTGTGACAACCCATTAACGCTGCTGTGTATTTATAACGTTTCATTTAAGCATATCAGCCTTCTCATCAAATATTCATTTGAGGGGAGATTGCCTACTTTGTCTCGCCTGAAATCCCCGTCCCCCACCCTCCCTCTGTCATCATTTCACCCCTTCATTTCTTTATCTGTGCATCCTCACCTGAGTCTGGAGAACATATGAAAAAAACTAAATGAACTCAAAACTACCTCTTTCAAAGCATACACGAAAACAGCGGGACACCTCTTGAGGACATGAGGCACTTTTTAGGTCTTTTACTGAATATTATCTTCTGTTTAGCACTGAACAGCCAGTGCCCGCTCACATGTATGTGTGTACTTGCATGTATGTGTGTGTTATTTGTATCACCTGTATCATTGCTATAGCTTCAGGCATCAATCAGAGCTCATTATTGGATATCTGTCAGCTCCACTTTCAAGCCTGCAGCAATGCTAAACTTCTCTGCAAACTGCTGTGGGAGATAAACACCATCAATACTGCAAGATTTAACTGTCCCAAGGCACATAATATATTCAAATACCGCTCCAGTGAGTTCCTTCTGTCTTCTTCTATTTCTCTTTTGAGTTTTTTCTTCTCTCTTCTTCTCACAGAGTTGCTTCCCTTTTCTTTTCAGATGCGCCACTACCCCTCTCTTTGATTCTTTTCACTTCACCAGGCTTCTTTTTGTCTTTCCTTTTTCTTTGTCCTTCTCTTTCCCTGAGCACCTGATAATATTTTCCCCATCAGTCTTCTGGGGGGAGGACAAAATAATCCCTCACCCGCCCGCCTGTCTTTAAAGAAGCTTCACCACACAGTTTTTCCCCAACAAGCATTATTTAGCTTTTCTGCCATTTTACAACAGGAAAAGCTCTTATAGAAGGAATTGCAACATCAAAGAGAAGCCCTAGAGACGCCCAGTCCAAAAGTAGCTCTTTGATGGTGAGAATTTCAACATGAACACATCCAATCAAACAACGAACCAGTCCCTTATCAGTTTAGTGATCATCTTTTCTTTAGGATCCTGATACATTATGAGCTAAAACAAGGGTGAAACTTTTACAGAATATCCTTCTGATAGCGCTGTTAACACTGTCGCTGTTGACCTGTAACCTATACATGTCTGACCAATACAATGTGAAGTACTTCTAGAAAAAGTTGATTTACAGATTTAAAATGTGCTTAAATGGAAAAAAAAAATATATATACAACAAAAAGCTACACAATTACAGCCTTCAAACCCTGGTTATCTCATAAAAGCTTAAAGTATTACATTGTGGAGGGTTTAAAATAGAACTTTCTGGTGGGAAACAAAGCTGTGGAAATCTTGAAGTTTATCCCATAAATCAGGTTGTGGCCTCCTCTGTTTCCATCCAGCTTGGATTTATGGATATATTATTCAAATGAAATAAAATTATTATTATTTTCCCCCAAACGACCTTGGTGCGTGCATTTTCTGAAATATGAGTGAGTCATGACTTAACTCTACTCAACCAGCTCAAGGACGTAGAGCTGACAGGATATTGATCCGCAGGTATTACTTCTCCCTACCAAGACAAAGCTGCTCAAGTCCCGAGCCAAGGTGAGACCATCCATCAGTGAAGCATAGATCAGCAGATATACACTCTCACATATCTGTCTGTCTGTCTGTAGCACTCTCTGTCTTGCTTCATCACTCCTCTTCCTCTAAGCCGTGATGGAGGAAGGATTCAGATCCTCTAGTAAAAGTACTAAAACCACACTGTAAAACAAGTAAAAAGTAAAAGTCCTGCATTGGATATGTTACTTAAGTAAAAGCATGTAGTAAGTATAATCAGGAAATTGTATTTAAAGTATTAAAAGTAAAATTACTCAATGCAGAAAAATGGTTCCTATGACTGTTGTAAATCAGCACATCTTCACATTTGTGAAGCTGGAACCAGTTTTTGCATTAACAATGATGTGAACGATTATCAAAATAGCTGCCTATTAATTTTCTGTTAATGGAGTAACCCTTTCAACTGTACTTGTACAACCAAACATATAAAAAACGTTTTATATGTTTTGTGTGAAAAAATCTTAATCTGTAAAGTAACTAGAGCTTTCAGATAAATGTAGTGAAGTAAAAAGTACAATAATGAGATGCAGTGGAATAGAAGCAGAGAGTAGGCTACCTCAACTTTGTATTTAAGTAGCCTACAGCACTTGACTGAATGTAGTTAGTTACATTCCAGCACTGCTGGTTTGTCGCTTCTCTCTCTCTCTGTTCGTCTCTCAGCTCGGACATATGCAGATGCTCCAGCTGACAGCAGCGGGACGCTTTGTCATATCTGGATGTTTGGACACCCAGCAAAGTAAAGTCACCAGGTTTCTCCAGAGAAGCCCCTGAAGATTCCCGTCACACCCGGACCCTAACCCCGCAGAAGCCTCTCAACTGACTGTGAAGAGCAAACCGTGGATGTGAGTGCGCGCTGATGCCGAGCGGGAGGAGGGGAAGGAGGGGGAGAGAGCCGTTTGGATAGGGGCGAGCAGGGACGCGGAGCGGCGAGCTCTGCACGGACTTTTACACTTTTGTCCTCCCCTATTCGAGACAAGCGTGCAGCTCACACGGCAGGCCGGTGCGTGCAGAGAAGTGTCATGCAAACGGGACTGAAGTCGTAGATGAGCTGCGGCTCCGACGCGCACACAGCAGCTCCGGCAGGTTCAGCGCGGTGGTCTGGTAAGGACTGAAACAAACATGAAATCCAGGAGTCAGGACCAGAGTTTGTCCGACTCCAGAGAGCTGGACAGATCTTACGACCCCCTTACAGGTAGCCTATTTTTTGTCATATAAATGTTTTTTTTAAACGATGGGAAACTCAGCTATTGCTTGATTCATTCCTGTTTGCTGACCTGGCTTAGACCCGCGCGCTCATGAAAGTTTGTAAACTGCCATAGGTCAACTTAGGGTAATCGATATGTTGCAATAAGGAAATAATATTTTACTATTAGACTTAGTCCTGTCTAAAACAAAAGAAAACATTAAGGATCAACACATTCCTGTTTTATCATCTGTCTCTGCTGCAGAACAGCCGGGGTACAAAGTCAGAATCTGGACCGTCCGCACCACAGCTGCTTCAAACAATCCCGCAGCCTCTTTACATTGCTCAGTAAATGAAATGGAGAAAGATTTTACCTCGAGATGAACTTTAAATCATTGCTTTAGCCTGTTGTAGTTATAAATAAGAAGTTGTATTATCCATAGGGCAGCAGGTGCTGAAGCATCATGCCATCGGTAAAATAACAGCAAGCTTTGTGAAACATATTGATGTGTGTGTATGGTTGGTCCCCAGTGAGCGCACATGCTTTTCATTACGTGTTGTGTGTTGTATATAAAGCCGGCGTCTTTACATGGCTGTAAGAGCTGAATGTTTGAGTTACATCTGCAGCTAAATGACTGCAGTCTGAAGCAGCGGGAAGGTCCAATAATGCCAGTAATGCAATTCTGTAAGGTGGTAGCCTACAGTTTGTTTGTGTGTGTGTGTGTGCGTGCGTATGTGTGTGTGTGTGTGTGTGTTTGTGTGCAAGGTGTAACAAACAAACAAAGCCAAAGAGAATGTCTGGTGTCTTGGTTTTCTTTTAATTGTAAACTGAATATCTTTGGTTGGTATATTCTTGATTGGTTTGTCAGACAAAAAGAGTAATTTTAAGATGAAACATTGCAACATTTTCTTCATCTTTTGACTTTTAATAGACAAAAATACTGAAATTATTAAAAATATTGATTTATAATGAAGATAATCAATAGCTGCAGCCCAAATAACATCAGTGGTATTAGTGTTATTCATATCGTTTGTTTTCAGGAAAAGCTCTAAAAGTGCAGTGGAGATGACTGAGCAGCAAATCATCCCACTCCAATGATAGAAAAGACACATTAAAGGCCTGATGTGCTTTACAAAACTATTTCAACTTTCATATTATGACAAAAAGCCACAAAGATGCACATCAGTTTTTTCATTTTGTTTTTTATCATCTTAGTCGTTTGTTATTGTGCATTTTTTTTTAAACTTTCTCAGTGGGATAGTGAGAAACGTCCTTCCGATTCCTCTGTATGTCTGCTACATGTGGAGAAATTGACAATAAGGCTGACCTTGATCTTGATTTAAATAGTATAGTGTAATCTGATAAACACTGATGCGAGAGAGAGGAAAGAGAACACAACTGCAAAAAATATGAGTGTTAGTTTCTCTCTCTCCTTCCCTCTCTCTCACACACACACACACACACACACACACACACACACACACACACACACACACACAGTTTGCTTTGTAAGGCTGCTCTGACATTCTAGTGACAGCTTCCAGAAATAGCCTTTTTCTTTAACAACTAAACAGATGTATAAAAATAACTGCTATCATACAACATAAAGTGTTTATTTTAGTTTGCAGGACACTTCTAAACAACTGTATTTAACGGACGGTATACAGATGAAGGTTTATTTTGTCAGTGTGATATCCATTCAACAGCAGGTTAACCAAACAGGGAACAGGTGTGTGAACACAGAGGCTTTATGGGGCATTGAGGAGACACAAACAAAATTTTTTATTTAAGAGTGAAGTGCAGGGGCGTCGTGGTGCTGAACAGCCTGAGGCACAAACTGTGCAACCGCAGCCTTTGCTGTTCAACTCTACTGTATCTGTCGAATAAACACCCCAACGTCAAGTGAAACATATCGATAAAGGAAACAACGACTGCTTATGGAAAAACGCAGTTAAAAATGCATTTGAAAGATTTATCAGCTAAAACCATTCAGACCAAGCAGAAACTAGTCTTTATGTGCAGCTGCTCTGCTGTAAAGCTGCTGAAAACCTCATGCTGTTTACTCCAGATTGTATTCATACATTATAGATACTGGATCTTTTTCAAGTCAACACTTTCAGCACTACACTTCACAAGTTACAATGACCCTACTGCTGCTGTACTGCAGCTGAACCATCACGGCATGTGGAACTGACTATGACATATTGGAAAATAAGATCATTTTCTTAGTTAGATGTCATATCTGTACAGTAAATATGATGCTACAGTGAGTGGTCAGTTAGCCTAGCTTAGCATAAAGACTAGAAAAAGGGGGAAACAGCTAGCCTGGCTCTGTTCAACGGTAATAAAATTTTACTATTTAACACATTACATCTTGTTTGTTTCATCCGTACAACAACCTAAGTGTAAAAACAAAAAAGTCAGGTGTTACAGGGAGTTACGTGCCGGACTATTTCTTGGCCAGGAGCAGTTGCCCGGGCAGCCAGCGGAGACTCCAGGGAGTTATTCCTCCTGCCATAATCCCCTGTAACAATGCAACGTGTTGTTTTTACCCCAAGGCTTTTACATGGGTTGAACAGACAAGCGATAATGTGACCTTTAGAGGTCCTGGTATGTAGATTTTGTTACCACTGGAAAGAGCCAGGCTAGCTGTTCCCCCCTGTTTCCAGTCTTTGTGCTAAGCTAAGCTAACCAGATGCTTGTAGGTTGTAGTCGTAGCCCATATCTACTTGTGATAACGCTTAATTACATTTTTATTCATTCAATTTTTGTAGAGTAAACTGTTTTTTCCCTACTGCATCAAAACCTGTGAACACAACATAAACATTACATTTATATAACATAGTTACATAGCTGATTTCAACATAAAAGCCCCTCTGAGCCAAACAGATTTAAAGGTGTAGGTGCCAAATGGAGATGGCTGTAGTCTGGACTGATGAAGAGTGTTGTATTAAGATCAATGTTGTGTAACAAAGCTGACCCAACTGATGAGGTGTTGTCTGCCACTGTGTGAGCGCACATGAGGTAAATTGAATTGATATAAACCTCTGTAATAATCACTGGGGTGCTCGCGATGCCAGTGATAGAGAAGGTGTTTGTGGATTTAAATATGTTTGTGTGTGTGTGTGTGTGTGTGTGAGTGTGTGTGTCTGGCCAAGAAATAGTCCGGACATTAAACCCCTGTAACCCCTCATGGTTTGTATGAGATGGACGTCTATAATCTGAACCATGTCCTTCTGAGGATTATGGTAAGCACAGAGGCTGTTGCCTGGGCAACATTATCTTACAAACATTCATTTAACGTTACATGACCCTACTTAAGCTGCCATGACCTCCAAGTAAACCCAAAATGCTACCAGTGAACGAGGGAGGGTGTTTGGGTTTAGTGTCATAATAACATGAACAGTTTTAGGTGTCTTTATAATCATTTGCAAGTTTTAAAATTATTTCACAGTTAGTAAATAATTTACTATTATTTTACAGGTTAATAATAATCTCTGACAATGGATTGACAAATTAATATTGCACATAAACAATAAACAAAGCTTTACTTATTCCCTGCTAATATACTGTACATACATCCCTGCTTTTTCTTTGCAGCTCATAGTCAGGAAGGAAAGCTAACTTGTGGGAAGAAAGGTTTGTCCTTTATAGGACAATAGAGGGCAAAAGAGGTCAAAGCCTCTGGATTTTCTCTGTGGATTTGGGTGTTTTTTAAGAGAAATGTGCCTGAAGATGATGAACTAAGAAATAAAACCAAGAAAAAACACTCATTATGCACAAAACTGCCACTTTGGGAGGCTTTAATCTTTCCACTGTGATTAAATATATCTCCAAAGTCAATACTGTCAAGTGCTTTTTTCTTAATGCCAGAAACTTGCCTCCCTGATCCAGCTGACTGAGATCCCATTGATTAGGTCCACTTCAGAAGTTTGGGTTTGAGAAACAGCAGCAAATGAACTGAGATGCAACAGATTTATGCTATGGTCTCCTAAATCTGCTAAAGGAGTTTGGGACTTTTCAGAGTCCTTAATAAACATTTTATAAACACTTTACAAGTGTAGCCCTCCTTTTCAAGAGCTTCTTTCTTTCATTGTCTCTCACTTTTCTCTATACTCAGTTTAAGTATTTTCAGCCTGGAGGCTTTGCACCAGTGGATAAAAGAGTCTTTAAATGTGTTAATAACAGCAGGGAAGAGTGTATTGATCTGCCTCAGAGGGCTTCATTTGTTGAAATTGATCCACACAATCAAAGACAAAGGCACCCAGAGGGTCTCCAGAACTGAGGAAAAGGCTGCTGGATGAGCTCAGCAACCTGCTGATATAACTGGTGAGTCAGTCAGTTATTCATCAGTCAAACCCTGGAAATGGTCGATGTTTGCTTCATACTGTGGGACAGTTAAAAGTTTAGATAATGCAACTTACTTGTGTTGCATTTGCTCATATTTTAACATCATGAACAACATCCTTTATGTTGGCTAACAGTGAGTGGTATGCATGTCCACATTATGTTCAGCTAATGATCTTATATAACTCATACAAGCAGCTGGAACGGTGCTTCAGACATTTATAAGCTGCTTGTCTCTCTAAGAACAACCTCCCGCTTTGGTTTTTTGTTGGATTACTGTGCAAACCGCTGCCCTTAGCAGCCATTTCAATAACTTAGAAAATATCTTTGATCAATGCCCCGTGCTCTAAAAAGTCTAAAAATACCAACTGAAAGAAAGCAAGCAAGCAGCAGGGAATTTGTTTCCTTGTCTCTCAGCAAAATGGTTCTCCTGTTTGAAAAGAAATCATTTTACAGTTTTTATTTTTCTGCATCAAAACGCTGAGATGTTTGTGTCATCCTTATTGCCAGTGAAAGGCCCCGTAAAGCTTTGTTTGTTTTTCCATAGTTGCGCAGCTGCTGTACTATATAAAGGCTGGGTAGCAACTGGTGTATTCTCACTGAATGAAATTATATTATTAATTCCTGATTATGTACACAGGCTGTATGTGCACCATCGGCAGATATAATATAAAGGAAGAAGTGAGAAGTTAGGCCTGTTAAATGCTTCTGATATGCTCTTGAGCAAAACCTTTAGTCTCTGTGTTACTGCAGTGCAGCTGTTCTGTACAATCCTTTTTGTCAGGTGTGAATGAATGAGTTTCATTGTGTGTTTCAACCTGTAGTACTGCTGCTTTATGACTGAAATATAACCCTTGTTTACTTTACATTACTGATGACCATTTCCCAAACACATCAGTGTCTCAGTTTGTTATAATAAGTCTGATTTGAATTGTGCCTGCAATAAGCTAATGCATCCCGTTGAACTGTGTCACCTTTATCCGTTTACTTGTTGAAGTTGTCAAATTGTGATAATGCAGTGCGACGGTTTTGAACACTGCTGTTCGTGCGTTTACATATTTATGAGTACATTCAATATTTTAGAGAGTGCTTCATGTACCTGTTTTACCTTTTACTTGTGATATGATTTTAGGGCCAGCATCTTGTGGGCTAGACTGAGAGTGGAGGTGCAGCATCAGTTCTACTTTTGAAACATGCAACAGGATGTTCCACCTGTCTGTTGGTATGCTGCCATGCTAATAGTTGCTTCCTGTCTGTATGTCTGTTAAGCTCTTCTCTGACTTTAAGGCCTTTGACAGCGTAATCTGACTGTAGTTCAACACTGCCCTCTAGTGGCAGGAAGGACACATGACTGTCATGTAATAATAATAATAATAATAATCTTTATTTGTAGAGCACTTTTCAAAAACAAGTTACAAAGTGCTTTAACAAGTATAAAGACAATAATACAAAAACAATACAAGATAAAAGCAAGAAAACATTGAAAAGACTAAAATACACGTTTAAGATAGATATAAAATATATATATATACATATATATATATATATATATATATATATATATATATATATATATATATATATATATATGTGTATATTATCACGACACTTTCAGCTGATATTAGACTGGTGAATACCATCATTTACAGGATGCATTTGGGAATCACTTCAAACAAATTGTCTTTTTTAACCCACTGTATGCCTACATTTGATATAAGCTTGTAGAAATCTGTTCAGGGAGCTCCCTCGCAGTGCTTAAACTGTGAATTATATGTGCTGTGTTTCAAGCAATAGTTGGTGAAGAAGCGTCCTTGTCTTAAGTGGGAGGATAAATAAGAGCAGAGCGAGAGAAGTTCACATAGTAAGAGGTGAGAAAGAGGGGATGAGACAAAAGGTGAAGGGTAGAGTGTGAAGGAAAGTAGCAGATGAAGGAAATAGGACACAAAATGAGTGTGGAAAAGAAGACAGATGAGAATGAAACAGTGGAGCATGGACCAAAAGAATTACATCAACAGTTGGTTGTGTGAGCATGTCAGCATAGTTCAGCACCTTACATCTACAGCCTCTCTTTGTTCTTGGGTTGTTTTGGGTCGATATATAAAGTCTCTGTGTCTGCTTTGGATGAGAGAGACTACAAAACAAGATGCATTCAGCAACTGAAAGCAAGTGAGACCCTTAAACAGAACACAAAGAGAATTTAGGAGCAGGCGAAACTTCCAAATAGAGACTGGAAATGATGGATGAAGAGGAAGGTAGTGTTTTACTGTAGCAGGTGTGTCAACCTTTCTGGAGCTCCTACGGGAGGAGGGAGGAGGAAGGAGAGGGGTTGAGCTTGGGTGGGAAAGGGAAGACATGCAAATGTTTTGTTCAATAATCAGCTTGATGAAGATGGTTGCAATCCACTAGATCAGGATTATTAGTTGATTCACATGCAGCTTTGGAGCAAGCTACAAGTTAACAACAGAAGTTGAGAGAAAGACTCTGGTTTGAAGTGAGAAAGGTCATCCAACAAAGATAAGAAGCAAAGGAGTGCTGGGGCTCAAATTCATCAGGACTTGACAGAGAGAGAATGACATCCTCTTTGAAAGGACAAAAACATCTGGCTTTCACAGAAGAAGATAGAAGCTCATCAGATGCACCGTTAAGGACGAGTGAAAACTGATGTCAGAGCCCTGCAGACGAGCCAGAGCTGACCCTCAAACACAGTGAGCATGGAGCAGAGGAAAAGGAGACGCCAGAGTCTGTTGAAGATGGGCAGACGCTTTTACAGCTGGCTGACTGGCACACTGTCAACAGGTACTGTTGAGTTAGAGGGAAGAGTTGACAGAGGAAATTGTGATATTCACTTTGTAATATATTTTTTCTGTCATTCATTTGGATCTAAATACAGTAAAAGTAATCAGACTCTATTCGATGTAGCCTGCAAAGAAGTTGTTTATTTGACTGATAAAATGTCTCTATAATCAACATACTACTTATTTAAAGATCACAGAGTGAGGATTCATGTATAATGTATGATATTTAGTGAGTGAAGGTTAGTCATACAAGTTTAAATATTCTGTTGAATAATTGAGTGTGCACATTGATAATTGAGGGGTGACTTGTTAATGTCAGTGGTACTCTGTCACCCTTTTAGTTCTATGGTTGTTGAAATGACATTTAGCTGCTGCAGCTGCTTGTGTGTTGGACACAGAGCTGGTAGAAGGTGTGGTGTCGTGTTGTGTTTCGTGTAAGTGGTGTTGTGTTGTGGTGTCTGTAAAAGCCAGGGGACCATGATGGTGGGTGTCCAGTCTTAATATTTGTAATCGCAAGGATTCAGTGAAATCTTTGCCTGTGTGTGTGTGTATGTGTGTGTGTGCGTCTTTCTTAACCCTCCTTTCATTGTCACTTTTATTCTCCTTTCTCAGCTTAAAGCATTGTACCTCACTGAACTGTTGGTGGGTCAGTCATTAGAAACTCATGCTGTGACGGCAGACTTTGTTGTAACTCACAGAAGTTTATTTTAAATTACAGTAGAAAGATTCCGAAGATACCAAGAATGTCAGGCTACATTTTAAAGAAATGTGTGTGGAATGATGCTTATGTCTCTTTTTAATTTAATTGAATGGTGCAGCCAAAAAAATGTTTTAGCCTTGTGTTGTAAATATTTGCTCTTTCTATACATTATAGAGCTTCAATGAAGAGCTGGAAAGAGATCATAAAATACATAATAAGCTCTCAGTGTGGAGTTAGATTACCTTAATGTACGTTAAGTTACTTAGGGGGGAAATAATATTTATGACCATTTACGCTAATTAGCAAATGTTAGCATGCTACCACACTAAGATGTTGATGGTCCTTTTTATATACAGTCTATGTGATTGTCACATTGCATAGCAGTCAGCTCAAAGCACCACTGTGCAGCCTCACAGAGATGCTAGTGTAGCTGTAGATGCTTAGTCTTCTTCCAACACATGAAAAACTCCTTTTAAAAGACCCATGTTAGAGGAACTCAATTTTAAACCTACTGAATTAAAAGAAAACGTGTTGGAAATCCCGCAACATTTTCACCATATTTAAATCAGAGAAGCTGGTGATGACTTCAGTCATGTGTCATTTCACTCAGCCCTCACTTGCTGGATGCTCGCCAAACGGCTCTGATCTGAAGGGTCACACTGGTTCAGAGCCAGGTCAGCAAACTCATTTGCACAAAAGTTAAATGGAAAAGTCATTCAAAGTACTTGAGTGTAGTTTGGCCAGTGTTTCATCCTTTTAACATAGTGCGTCCCTATGTGGGCCACTCTATCTGCTTCTAAACTCTGCTGTGATTGGTTGTTTCCAGGTAACCCACAATCCAAACCCAATAAAAAGACCATAAAGCAGCGGTTCCTCAAACTGCTCCCCTGCTGTCGCTCTGGCTCCAGCTCTTCAGTTAATCAAAGCAAGTGTCAGGCCACACAGTCACTCTTCATGTGAATTTAGTCACTGAGAAAATGAAATGCTCACATGTCACTCTTACTTTTCCTATTTCTCTAAACAAGGCTTTTTCATGCACACTCTGGTGTATCTCAGGGAGTAACTATTTCAGTCCTCTCTCCATCCCTCCATGCAGGAAGTATAGCTGATGAGGCTGAAGTGTCGACAGTGTGTTACAGACCGGACGGGCTCGACCGCCTCATCCAGCAGACCAACTTCAGCAAGAAGGAGCTGCAGGTCCTCTACCGGGGATTCAAGAACGTCAGTCAAAGATTACTGTGACTTCTTGATTAGTTTTTCTCTCTCTTTTTACTCTTTTGATTGGCCTTGTATATGAATATGGAGTGCTTATATACAATATGGATGTTTACATTGTTTATATGTATAAGAAAGTGTGTGTTTTTTTCATTGCCACAGGAGTGTCCCAGTGGTGTGGTGAATGAAGAGACTTTTAAAAGCATCTACTCCCAGTTCTTTCCTCAGGGAGGTCAGACAGATCCTCTTCCTTTAACCCCTGTATTTAATCTTTAACATTTATTTTACCAGCATGTCTCTGGAATCAGAAGATTGACAGGCCACTCATGGTTTTCTACTGTAGTGAAAAGCATTTTTTTCAGTCATTCTGAGTCTTTATTAAGACATTGTTAAATGTTTCTACAACTACAAATCTATGCTTTCACAGGTTTCCAAAGGGTGATATAAAACCATGGGCTTTAAAAAGAATGTCATTTCACAAACTCAAAATCTTACTGTATCCTATGTGAGCCCATAAAAATCTGTACATGTGGTCTCTGTCGTACTCTGATTTGCTGTACAATTGTTCATATTCATAAGCATTTGAATGGTCACTTTATTTTCTCTTTCTTCCAGATTCAAGTATGTATGCACATTTCCTGTTTGAAGCGTTTGACACCCACAATAATGGAGCCGTCAACTTTGAGGTGACTGTTCCATCCCTTCACTTCTGTGTTTTCTTCCTTTATGCTCCACAGTGAGGCACTTTCCTACATTTATTGGTTGTTATAATCTTTTTCACTACTCTAGATTACCAAATGTCTTTCCATGTAACATAACTCTTTCTAAGATATTTCATTTATTTAAATTCATAAGGACACATAAGGTACATTGTTAATATGGACTTTCTTGGCATTTTTGGTGACAGTACCACATATGCTCAGGGTGTTTTTTTTTCCTGCTGTAGGACTTTGTTATAAGTCTCTCCATCATCTTGAGAGGCTCCATCAATGATAAACTCCACTGGGCCTTTAATCTGTACGATCTCAACAAAGACGGCTGCATCACCAGAGAGGTACTTGAACTCGAGTTGTGTCTTGTGTTGTGTTGGCAACTCTGATGATTGATGATGATATTCTTACTTCTTTTCCTCACTTTGGTCTGTCCAGGAGATGACAGATATCATGCACTCCATCTATGACATGATGGGGAAGTACACCCACCCCAGCATGAAGGATAATGCTCCCAAGGAGCATGTCGACAACTTCTTCCAGGTAGAACATACAAATCAGGTCAAGTCAAGGAATTTGTTCAAATGGTTCACACATATTTGATTTCCTTTTGTAAAGTTTGCTTTAAAATGAGCTTATCAGTACTCTAAGTGTTCAGTCATGTTTTATGGACCACCCGAACTACTGAAGCATTTCATATGAGTCCCTCATAATCTACTCATACACCATGCTTATTTAACTAGATGACAAGACATAGGTTCAGGACTGCATTCGCTGTAGATAGAAAAGGAAGACCTAAAACACTGCACCAGATATATTTGTTTTTCTGTGTATGTTGTTTGGGCTTCTTAAAGGTACCCTGAAGAGTTTTTGACCACAAGGAGCGATGTGGAGCACTGTTTTTATGAGCAGCTGATTTGTTTGTATGTCTTGCACTAGCACAAGGATGCCCTGTCCTGTCATCATTGTCAGGCTGCTCCACTGATCTTCAGTCGTTGGTGTTAACGCGCCAAGAAATGTAGCAAAGTCCAACAAAAGCCAATGAAGAAGACTAGCTAGCTAGCAAACATGGATGTAAACAATGCAGGTTAAAAAAATCACTTTGCATTTGGTGAGAAAACTGAACGTAAACATAACTTTTACAAGCAAACTCCACAGAGTGCCTTTAAGTTAACCTTTGAAACATGTGTTGCATTTTCCAGAAAATGGACAAGAACAACGACGGAGTGGTCACCATCGAGGAGTTCTTGGAGACATGCCAAAAGGTCTCCTGCATCAAGTGTTAACAAAACTTTCACTTCCACTAGTGAATTTCCCCAGTGTGGGATTGATAAAGTCTATATTATCTTACCTTATCATATGATCTGCAGCTTTCTCAGTAGTTTAACTTTGTCCTCTTGTTTCTCCTTCCAGGATGAAAATATCATGCAGTCCATGCACATGTTTGACAATGTGATCTAAGGCTCGGTGGACACAGAGATTTTCCCTCCTGTCTGGAGCTCATCCATTGTTCTTCAGACCCCAACCAGAGTGGACCGTGTTTCTGGGCAGGTTTTATTAACGTTTTGCAGTTTTGTGTGTGAGTGTATAGGTCCAAAAATTCCTATACTACAGGAAGTCATCAAAAAGTGGATTCTGGGGTTTGAAGAGCATCATGATAGATTGAGCTGTGCAGGCCGATTTGAACAAGCATATTTATTGCTTAATTAATTAACAGATGGCCCAGAAATCAACAGGAAACTGCCATGGCCTGTTCACTTGTACAAATGATGACTATAAACTTAGCATCTTTTCTTTCTTGCATGAATGAATGTGCAGACACATGGGTGAAATTCAGTAATGCTTAAAACGTTGCAGAGTATCACACACTGTCTATACTCAAAGTTATATTACAACGAAGGACGGCTCTAATAAAGGGATTAAGTTTTAAATCAAGCAATAATCTTAAAGTTACATGTTATTAAACCTTGTCTGTTCTCCACTCACATTTATTGTAATACTGTATATTGTATCTGCATGATGTGTCTATTTTGACTGGCCATTGAAATGTATAATTAAAGTGTTAATATATTTTCTATATGGACATGGTAACAATCATGATGAAATTGAATAAAACCACACAAATCCTATGCTATGCAAAAGCACTTACTTACTTGATTATTGACCAGCAGGAATATTAAATGCCGCTGATGCCACAGTCCTCCTTGACCTCTTGTTCTTGTTACAGGTGTCCCAGCCACAGGTTTAGACTTCATCTTTGTCATTTTATAGTTTTTTTTTCTTTTGAAAAACGTAATTCCTTGCAAAGGCTTTCAGTTGTACAGAAAATCTATTTTCTCAGTATGTAACATGTTTTTTTTTCCTTTTTGCAGTTATGGATGACTAATAACGTTTTTCAGTCTCAAACATCAAACATTTGCTGCAAAAAGGAGGTACAAATTGAAGGATGATTATGGAAAAGTCAGAAACCAAAAGAGATGGAGAGACATAATTTTTCTTATTAAAATAGGTGAAAATAGGGAATAGAGACATGGAGGATACTGAGCCTCAGTAGAAACAGAAACAGGTGTGACAGAAGCAACAAGACAAGTAGGCTAAAGAACTTTCCTCCATCATAGCGTCAGATTTTGTTTTGAGTATTTCTTTTAAAGACCAATTCCACTTACCTCCTATATATAAGTTAATAATTAACACAGGAGAAAAGGATGGTGTTTCATATTACTGAGAATATTACTAACAGAACTTATTTCAGATGTTTATAGACTTACATAAGCCAAAACAATGAATTTATATGGTTTTAAGTGTAAATATGCTGTTTGATTCATCAGATCATAAATGAACCTGTTGCAGCTGCTTCAGAGACAAAATGTGACACGGAGTGCCTCACATCAATGTGATGAATAAGCCGTAATATTTTCTTAGAAATACCTTTTATATGAACGGAAATCACCGTTTTGAATGACCTGTTCCACCCAAGACTAGATTGAAGCAATTGGTCCCTGAGTATAAAACCTGCACTTCTTAAAATAAACACTCAACAATCCACAACTACTGTTTGAGAGAAGAATTTGAACGAGGGAAACGCTAAATGCCTCCTCAGGGGGAAAAAAAATGCACTGGATAGACACTGTACTGCACACCATTAATATTTTCCAGAATTAAAGTGATGCAAACTGAAAATGTGCATTCAATTTACAGGGACTGGAAAACAGGTAAATCCTTTTCAACTCAATAAACATGGACACCATACTATGTTTAATATATCCTTTATTTTTATTACACAAAATTTCAGTAAAAACTCTTATGAAGTAGAAAGACAAATTTCCCTGTCAGTAGTTTGCTCCAGCTGTAGGGCTGCCCCCGACTAGATCATCTCATGTGTTGGCTAATGAATCAGTCAATCTGCTGAACACGCCTGTAAAACCACATTGTTGTTGTTGCTCTCCTGCAAATTATTACAGTCACATCCTTTAAATTAAGTTTATGATAAAAGATGAAATATTTGTTAATATTCTATTAATGCCGGGTTATGTGAACCGCTCCTAGTGAATAACTTATAAGATAAGAAACAATTCCTTAAAACAATCAACCATCTTTGGTCATCCACCCTTAGCTGATTACATAGGTGTGGGGAGGCTGCCCCAACCTGCTCTCTCTCTCTCTGGCAGAGGCCGCCATATCTCTTTGTTTGTCCACTCCTACTGAATTAGTGCCACGAGAAAGAACGAGCCTGTGTTAACCAACTCTTCACTGAATCTTAACCGTTGGGTCGCAGCGGGAGTACGTCGACAGTATATAGTGTCATAACTACAGCATAGACAGTAGTGTCTGTTACAAAGGCGTTAAAGAAGAAACAGAGCAGTGAGCAAGTGCACCGTGCACGTTGAGCCACCTCTGGCAGTGTTTTCAATTATTACGGTCTTTTTTTTTCCTTTTCTTAAAAAACAAAATAAAGAAAACCAAGCTAAATGATTATCTTCACAAAATAAAATCTCTTTGGCATAGAATACCCACCCAAAAGCATAAACACACAAACACATGCGCACACACAAACTCTCTCACACGCGCACACACACACTCTAAAGGTTCTCTAGCAGAAACCTACAAGCATCGTCACTGTCAGAATTATAAGCAAATGTATGCTTTAAAACAAAGTTGAGCCCTGTTAAGATTACGAGTCCCGTACTCAGTGATAATTGCATATATTACATCGGGCTGGAAGCAGAGGGAATAATCTCTACTGATGACTATATTCTCTTCTTCTTTGTCCCATTATGTTTTATATCAGCTCCTCCTTTTCCACCTTTCTTCAGCCTGTGGGTCTATAAGAAGAGGAAAAAGACATGATGAGATCACAAACACAAAGAGAAGCTCTTCCACAGATGGGTTGTTTAAAAGTTATTATATTGTAGACTGTAGGCTTGAAAGGCCCTGAAAACCCACTTTCTTAATCAAGATTCCTTCTATGAGCGATGTGCCCCAACCTGAGCAATTTCTGCCACAGTTGTGTTTTTTTTTTACACTTTTATTTCACAATAGAGTTGTGTGTTTTTTCCTGCACTCACATTAAGTTAGTTAACACTCTTGTATCATGTACTTGTTGTGTTCAGACATGCTATGGTGACTTGAAAAAATGGCAGTTGTTGGGTTTTTGTTTAAGTTGCCAGGGCATTGTCCCGATTAAAATTTATTTATTTTTTTAAATTCACTTTTAAGCAACATATCCTGATTTGCTGAGGTAACGTTTGCATGTACTCACCTTTAGGTCAGTACTCAGGGTACATTTGTCTGTCGTAGGCCATGCTGCCTTGGTAATCGTCATGCATCATATTTCCGTCCATGCCATCCATGGGAACTTCAGCTGCATACCCTCCGTAGCCTTGGAAACCAGCATCCAGCTCTGCAAGAGATTACAACATTTTATTTTTTTAGTTGTTACACACAGCACCAATAGATTATGTGTCATTTAACTTCCCGTGTACTTGGAGAATTTATTTACTGCTGCTGTCATGATAGTGGCAACAGCTGTATGGAAAGCTTGTGGAAATCATTTAACATTTTAGGCACATTTTTGAAACAAAGTGATTGCAGAGAGGAGAAACTGATCCCTTTTCACCTTAGAGTCTCTCTCCTCTGAGAGACGGAAAATACCAAGGCCATACAAGGAGAAAAGTCAAGAGAAAGAAAGGAAGGGAATTAAGAGAAAGATGCAAACACAGACAAAGAAATGCCAGGAAGGAGATTGATGGAGAGAAAACCTTTTAGATTTTTCTGTGACGAATAAGAAGTGATGTATCGAGATAAAGGATTCAAGAAAAAACAAAGAAAAGGCAAAGGCTGAATGACAAACAATCAGGCACTGAAGTGACGTATTCTATTACATCCATTTGCATCATTTTGGCACAATGTGATTTGGCCATATCATTTGCATGGGAAGAAAAGACCAAAAGACAATGACAACAACAAAATGTATAACTTCAACATAGAAGGATGTACATTTGTGACTGATTTGAAGACAACATGAAAGTAAGAAAGAATTAAAAATCAATGCAGGTTATACTTGTGCTGCTCCAGTCACTGAATAACCATTTTTTAACTATAAATACTATTTTCAGCAGGGAGGCAACCTGTTAGCAACCTGAGTAAAGCATTTTAACACTGTGGTCGCTCCCTGTGGTGGAGTGACCCAGTGTTGAGGAATGTGCTGTATGTGCACATTTCAGCCATAGTTACTCACCATCTGGATAGGGTCCATCCATGGGGACACTATTGTGGGCCTGCAAAGAAGTCGCAAGAGGGCAATTTTCAAATAAAGCCAATACTTTTATATAGAAAGCCTATTAATAGTCCTTAAGGTATTATTAACAATCATATAATCAAGTTTCTTAAAAACCAATTGCTTTCCAAAATGTATAACTGCTATGATATAAAGGAGCAGAGATTAATAAAATCCCAGAGAGTTATAGAATAAAAAAAAATGTCTTAAAAAATAAAGAAATAATAATAATAATAATAATAATCGACTTTTGTTCAGGTGTCGTGTTCTGTCAGTGGAGGGCGCCAGACACTCACCATCTCCCAGGCAGCGGGGTCGTGTTTGAACAGAGAGTGCGTGAGCTCCACGGACACTCGCTTCTTATAGTCGGAGTTTTTATCCTCGGAGATGCGGAAGAGCACAGCTGCAGCGTAAGTAGCTGAGGGGGAAAGAAGTGTTACACTGTGAGACTACTGAAAGAGAAACAGTATGGACTGCACCTGAGGTTAAACTTTCAAGGATAAAGTAAAAGTGAAAACACAATAGTTTTAGTGCCAACGCCAATTACTGCATGTGTGATTCGTAGATTTAAAATATTATTTTATATCTATTTATCTATCTCTCTCTCTCTCTCCCTGATGTATTATTATTTACAGCATCGATTATAAAAGATATAACGTGTGGAATTAACATATCTCTCTGCATGTGTGTTAATGAGCCTTGTTTAATTTAACCATGGTACATGCATATGTAAATGTAATATAAGACATACTTTCAGATAGCTAAGCCTGATGATTTAAAATTTAATAAAAAGCCACTTAACACATTTCCCTTAAATGTGACCAGCAAAACAGTGTCATGAGGAAAAATAACCACCTAAAAAGGCAAATTAGTTTGATATTTTGGGGGAAAAAAACCCCAAAAAAACTTATTCACTTCCTTGCCAAGCGTTAGATGAGAAGATTGAGTACCCTCTCATGTTGGTATGCAACATATGAAGCCGGAGCGGCCAGTTAGCTTAGCTTAGCATAAAGACTAGATACGGAAACAGCTAGCCTGGCTTTGTCCAGCACCAGCATCTCCAAAGCCAAATAATAAACATGGTATATCTTCTAGCTTTTGTGTGGATCATGCTAAGCTAACCTGCTGCTGGCATATTTACCGTCCAGACATGAGTGGTATCAATCTTCTCATTTAACCCTTAGCAAGAAACTATCAATACCATAACAGAATAACATTATTAGTATGATAAAATATGTAATAGAAGAAGACATGAGTAGCTATTTCTAGACTTCTTTAGTATCTTTCAGTTACTATAAAACAGTTTTTTAACTCATAATTTTATCACACTCTTTAAATGTAGGCTGCAATACGTCATTCTGAAATGTAGAGGAGTAAAAGTATACAGTCTTGCAAAATGGACATGGTCATGTAGAGTGAAGTACCTGGAAACTGCACTTACAGTAAAGTAAAGCACTTGAGTAAATTGTCTTTGTTACTTTCCAACTATGACTCAATGCTACATTACGGTAAGCTAATCGCAGTGCATTATCTGGATGTCCTACCAATGCCCTCGTTGTTGGAGTGCAACAGCTCCATCAGCGGAGCCGACGCTCCCTCGCTGTCGATAACCTCAGCTGACGGTTTGTCCAGGGCCAGCTCACACAGGACGCCCGCCGCCACACGCTTCACGTTGTCCACTGGAGAGTAGAGGAGCTGGAGAAGGGGAGGAAGAAAATTGGTTAAAATAAAACAAACATAATGAAGTTAATTAGCAAGACAGGAGAGTGTGAGTCAGTTTCCTCCGTTACCTGAACTAACAGAGGAATGGTCTGTAGGTTGGCGATCTCTGCTCTGTTGATGGGATCTCTGGCCAGGATGTGCAGTGCTCCTGTGCAGCCCTCCACAATCTCCTCCATCCTCACTCCATCCTGAGGAGAAGGACAAAAAAAACAGAATAAATGTGACTCGAGGATCCGAACTTCATAAATCATTCACGAATACTACTAATTAGTAGTACAACTACTAATTTCCGCAACCCCTTAAACCCACACATAGTTCATAAGTGGCTTTAAGCATCCTTTCATCCTCTCATGTACCTGGTACGTCTGCTGCGTGGATGAACCATGTTTCTGGGCGTCCTGGTGGGATTTGATCAGCAGGTTGACCAGACGGGGGATCGCTCCGGCGTCCCTTAGAGGGGCCTGGTTTTCTGGGCAAAGGGCCAGGTTGCGGATCAGGCCAACCACAGCCTTCAGACGGGGAGGAGAGGCAAAGATACGGTCATGATGCTGCTTACTTTTATTGGTGAGCAAGTAAAACAAGGCTGACAAACAACTTCAAGCTTCTCCATTAGGCATATGAAATGGTATTATTCCCCCCTAAAGCCTGGTCTTGTAAAACATACTGTTCCTGCGGTCATGTGCATTTCATGCTCTTTCAGGCTGACTGAGACTCTGGCCTTCTGCCGGATCTGCCATCCCCTCTCTCCATCTGTCTAGTGCTCCCCAGTCTCTCTCTTTGGACCAAACCCATTAACTCCTCAATGTGTTTGCTTCACAGTCCTTAACTTACATTCACTCAAACCACCTGCTTTCAATCTACACTTTCCTGTTTGGAGTCCTTCCCACCATCTTTCCCTCGTCTTAGTAGGACTACACTCATCTCTAACCTATGGGCTCACCTAAGGGCCTGTAAGAGTTTATGCATATGAAATCATGTTTATTTCAAAGACTGTTGTTGCCCATCACTCTATGTAAATTGGTGAAACAAAAAATAAGTTAATGATTATGTGATTTCTGAACATAATTCCACAAGCTCACTATCCCTCCACCCTTCTCTCCATCACTCCCTCCTCTCTACCTTGATGACAGGCCAGTAGTAGGGCTGGTTGAGCAGCTTGACGATGGCGGGGATGCCGTAGTGGTTCCTCACAGCATTCTGCGCCAGCTCAGCCTGTTGGTGGCGTGAAGTAAGGTGGCGCAGAGCGCAAACGGCCGGTTCAGTCACATCCTCCTTCTCAGAGGCACGCAATATGGCGTGGATCAGTGCCTCCACGCCGTTGCTCTGGGCAACCAGTGATTTATTGTGGGCATTGTTGCATGTGAGGTTTGACAGGATGCCAGTGGCGCAGGTAAGCATGTTGAGGTCGTCTGAACTAAGCAGGCCAACCAGCACCTGCAGCAGGCTGTCCATACCCTCCTGGAATCAAGAAGAGAATGAGTTCAGACAGTTACTCAAAGAGAAATAAAAAAAATACCTGAATTTCTGGAAGAGGAGAAGAAAAGAGTGAGTGTGGACCCCGACCTGCTTGGTAGCAGCATCAGACAGGTTCCTGAGCGTCCACAGACAGTTCTGCATCAGACGCTGGCTGGAGCCTGTGAGGTGTTTACCCAGGGCTTGCATCCCACCTGCAGGGAACAGAGAAGTTAGGTCGTTCATCTCTCAGCAACATCTCATAAATTGCTGTCATGTAGCTATGCAGTTGACAAGATGCCATTAGTCACAGCTGAGATAACAAAAAATTGACACACCTGTGTGACTACCTTGTATACACAGGTGGGTGCTCACACAGAACACATATATTACATACCGGCATCTACAATAGCGGGTTTGTTGCTGGGGCACACAGACAGGACTTTGAGCACACGGCTTGTGGTCCACAGCAGCTTCTCATAGTTGTAGTTTCTCATGATGTGAACTAGACCCTCTGGGCCCCCGTTGGCAAGGATGATCAGCTGTGAGAGAGAGTGAGTGAGTGAGTGAGAGAGTGAGAGAGAGAGAGGACTGTGTGAGTATATAAAGTGCAGATGGAGTGAAAGTTCTCTTTTTTTAACACTCAGGATCCTTTTCTAAAGAAACACTTCTGGTTTACAATGTACAACACAAAGCTGTGACCTGTCCAGGCAGATAAACGCCAGTTAATCCTCACTCATTTTACTATTCTCAATAAAGAATCACACCCATACCCTCACTGTGCCAGCACCTGAACAACTCTGTTCACATGCCACACCCAAAACAAAACACATGCACAGACAAGCTCGACAACTTAAACAGTCTCAAATTACAGTACTTGGCTGGAACGAAGCGAACCTGCCATTGTATTAAGTGCACTGACAATTACACACACACCTTGCTCTCCTGGTTACCATAGGACAGCAGCTGCAGACAGTCTGTGGTGATGGCCAGGAACTTGGGGTTGCTCTTCTTCAGAAGGGGAACCATCTTCTGCAGGCCGTCAGCCAGACGAACCGCCATCTTAGCTCCTTCCTGGTGCAGCAGCAGGTTGTGGAGTGTGGTGATGGCATAGAAGAGCACAGACTCCATGGGAGAGCTGAGGGGGACAAATGGGTGGGTTAAGTGTGTCCATTGGATGTGTTCCCTGTTCTCAGTACATGTCAAGTGATATTGTAAGTAATTTTGCTGTGCTTAATGTGCTTAAATTAGAACTGATGGCAGGAACAATATGATTTTCTAGCAGAGAAAAAGTGGGGTTTGCTATTTTCTAAAACTATTTCAGTGTTTTAGGGTTGATGTCCCTTTCATACAACTACTACTAATACATAAAATTTTCCCAACATATTTAAGCAACTGAGACAACAACCAGGATTTAATCATAAGTTATGTCCCTTTCTCTCATCTGAAAGTACCTGAGCATGCGGACCAAAGCAGGGATGCCTCCAGACTTGAAGATCGAGAGCAGGCCCTCTCTCTGGTGAGACAGGTTGTGGAGGATGCTGGCTGTGGCTCGTGCTGTCTCCATGTCGCTTGTGTTCTGCATCACCCGCACCACCGCTGCCACCATCTGAGGGGACTGCATCAGCGCACGCCGGGACGCCTCCTTGCGCGTAAGCTGGTTGACAATCTGGGCTGCCTTGCTGACCACCACCTGATGAGAAATGAAAGGGTTAAGGAAAAGTAAATACAAGATACCAGATGTTAAAGTTCAAGACAATGGCTTCAAATTACCATTACTTTTCAAACCTCCAAAACAGAGAAACACAGCAAATAAAAGCTGGGACCAGTAAGTGGCATTTTTTCTTGATAAATGGCTTAATTCATTATGAAAATAGATAGAAGACACCGTGAGTTTATTTATTTTCATAAAAGATATCAGGTTTTGTCCAACAGTAATAACTCAATATAATTATGTCATAAGATCCTTAATGATGTATCCAATACTGTAATTCAGACTCTGTGTGTGTGTGGGCATGATTCTACGTTCATCACCTGGTCTTCATCATTGAGCAATTTGGTGAGTTCAGGCACGGCACGTGTGGCCAGCTCGGCGTCGTCCTGGTAGTTGATCAGATGGATGATGGCTGTCTTGAGCATCTGGGAGGGCTCGGCCAACCGCTGGACGTTGGTCATCTGGGACGAGTCTGTCTGAGTCGACAAGATGGTGGTGCCTCCCTCCAGCGTCTCTGGGAACATCGCAGCCCGCACCCGCTGGGCTCTGGTCATAGTGTACTGGGTCTCCAGGTCTATCAAGAAGCGAGGAGATGAAGATGACAGGCCACATGTAATTAAGGTAAAAGCTATAGTATATATGCAGATTGGCTGGTCTGGCCATTGCTTGTCGTCTTACCGGGCTCTTCCCTTGTGACAGTGGTAGTCATGGTGTATTGCTTGGAGGTGGTATACTCGCCGTCGTCATCTCTGACTGTGGTGGCTCCAGACTGGATGCCCGAGTCTAAGCCATACATTGTCTGCTGCCACTCTGCCACCTTCACCACGCCACCGTCAGCCTCACTCACTGCCAAGCACAGAGAGAGGAATTGTGGGATGTCAGAGGTGTTGGACCCATGTCATTATCTTATTTACAAGTTTGATAAAAATGGAGTGATGGGTGGTGCCCTGCTATTATATTTTATTCCAATATTTACCAACAATAAAAAACAAAGTGTGTGTTTTGCCACCATTTTTCTCCCCTGTGGACCAGTGTTTTTCTTCTATGCCGCATAAAAAAGGAACCCTTTAATAAAAGTAACCTTTAGTTATCGCTTGTGTTAAGGAAGTGACCTCAAAATAAATACATACAATAACAATAGATGGAAGTAGGAAAGGTCATGATCAAAATGTTCAACAGTTTCCTTGAAATGTATCACAGAATGAGGTGAGAAAGACCAAAGTGAACATAAAAATGGACAAGCTAAATATAAAAATCAGCAGAAAATCACTAGATTATTATAGTTGGCAGAATTTCAATAAAATACATAAAAATGTTTAAGAGCAAGAGCTGAATTGAGAATTACTCACTGCGCATTGCCATCCTTGCCTCCCGTTATCAAAACAACGATGGAGCAAACCTAAAAAAACACAAAGAAAGCCAAAGTCAACATTTCTGCCGCTATAATGATGATGATCAACTGTAGTGGCTCTTTTCATGAATTAATAAATATCCCAGCGAGGCCTCTGCTCTCTTGCACAAGGCTGTCATTGAGATTTTATATTTCAGAGTATGACAGCTCACAAGAGCTGTGCACCCTGACCTGAAAATGACAACACAGAGCAGCTCATGGGGGTGGGAGGGTGAAGTGGGCGGAGACACAGCTATAAGTCAGGAATGCTAGCCAGCCCAAGTGACCTTTCACCTCGGGCCTCCACCCATACAGCCGTGGGAGCAGCCTGCTGCTGACGCATGGCAATCAGGAACCTGCTTGTCAGGTTTTGACTCCACTGAGCGCGTGTGTCACACACACACACACACACACACACACACACACACACACACACACACAAAAGCCTAAACCTCCAAGAAAATGCCTGCAGCTTGTCTTTAACTTTTGTTTGTCTTAATTTTAAATAGTTCTACATACTATTTGTAACACTTACTTGCCTTCTAGGTCTGATTAAATAGGTTTCTAGTAATCTGAAATCCTAAGGCATGTTGTGTGCTATAGTTTTATTTTCACAGTGCTCCAGATTGCATAACTGACATGCTTACTTGTTGGTGCGTGTTTGTTCGACACCTCCTATTATCTTGTTTTCCTAATAATAAAAAAAAAAAAAATCATTCTTCTCGCTACATTTACTCAGGTATTCAGCCCGCACATCTTAATGTTTCTCATAGTGAAATAATCATTTTTACTCTGTGCTTACATAAAAAAGTAATTATAAATGTCAATACTGGGTTGTCCATGCCAGACTTTTTAAAAGAGTTTATGAAAAGAAGCAAATGCATTTTACTTCCTTTCAGAACAACAATATGAGACTCTCAAAAATTACATCTAACATTCATAAAATATCCATGTAACTAAATTTGATTTTGTCGTATTTGTCAGATTTCCTTCCTTATTATAAATTCTAATTTGTAATCTTAAAATGAAGACTACAATACAAGATTTCCTTGTTTTGAGGCTCCACAGAACCAAAATAACCACAATTCATGTTTCTGCAGCCCGAATGTTACCCACCACAGAAATCCTCTTCATCACTGACAAATCTGCATCCATAATAGCTGCCTGCCACTGCATGTGACATATGACCGATACAGTACAATGCATTCACTATGCTGGTTACAAGTGTTTACAGATGTCTGATAGGATTCTTTGCTGAGCACGTTGCAGGGGTGCATTGTGCTTTGGCATGTGTGTGTCTGTACATGTAAGAGTGTGTTAGCGGATTTCTGCCGGCACTGCAGATGCACTGAAACTACCGGGGGGTGTTCTACACACAGCAAAGTCAACAAATAGAGGCTTCAACTGACAAAAAGAGGGGAAATTATTGCCATCCTTGAGGCTCTTTTGTACGACAGCTGGTTATAGCTTGATGCTATGCTTATCTTCCGACTTTACTACTAATGAAACAAGTCTGGGCTAAAAGCCCCAATCTCAAGCTGCTGTGTTGGCACAAAATGAGCTATAAACCCCTAAATTACCATGTTTACCTCTGCTCACACTTGATGAAACAAATTCATACTAGCACAACTTAACAATGTAATAAGGATGTGTTGTTGTTGATGTCGTTTTAGTCCCTCAGAACTATCCCACTTTTTCTCCCCTAGGCATCATGTTGTATGTGGGGGATTTGTCTGAAGAAGAAACAGACAATAGTATGCGAGCCCCAGTATTTTTTTTTTTCCCCTACTACTGCATGTTATTCATTAGTGTGTGTCCTTAGTTTTCGCTCTTTGGCACTTTAATCGACTAGCAAAACATTTGCAAGTATCCAAATATTTTTTGGGGCATGCATGTGTCAAATGCAGAATACTTTCACCTGTAGATATGCTTATCTGATGCTTATCTTCACAGGAAGCAGCAGATCAGTTAGTTTCAGCTATGTCAGTCTGGCATGAGATCATGCAGGACCAGGCCCGAAAGGGCCGTCTCTGCTTGCAGCTACATGCTACTTCACAGCTTATGCACTGACTCACCAGAGCACAGACTGAAACTATGCTGACAAGGCGTGGCCTCTTTTTAAACACAAGTATGGGAAGCCTGTATGCCAAGATGGTAAGCAACTACTGGCTATCTATGCATTGATCAATATAGAAATGGGAATAAATTGCCATAAACTAGACACACGTCAGCTTTAAGTTCTACATATTTCAAAGGGCTTTAAAAACAAACGAACTACAAAACAAAGCCCACGTGACTTTGTTTTAAGCATGTACACCATGTCCCCACTGTTCTCTGTAAATCAGGGACAGTGTTTGTGTAGTCTTTGTTTTCCTGGGCGAGGCAGTGGGTTCAGCCAACTGTTGCAATGCTGGGACACGCCCCGCATATTGCCTAGGTAACCGAAACTCTGTGGGGGTTTTATCTGCTGTCCCATTTGATGTCTGAAGCTATGCTTACTTGTTTACTGATAAGTGTTGTTTGCCTCTTGGGTTTTCTCATAACTGTTTTGGTGTTTTTCTTCTGGGTTTTCCCTTCCCCACAATGCTCACAACCATAGTATGAGCCAAGAAATCCTAAGAAAATCCTAGAAAGTTTTATTTAAAATATTATACAGCATAGATAAACTAAAGGTCAGCATAAAAACTTTGTACTGAGGCTTATCTGCTGATCCCTCCCCCATTGTTCATTGTAGATTGTATAGTGTACCTCTGATTAGACATTGCTCTCTTCCAGTTAATGAATGACACATCCTTTCACTCTCACTGTACCTTGCTTTGTCACCACGATGACCACAATCATTCATCCACCCACCCACACAAACACACAGTAACATGGAAGACACACTTTTTACTCAGGAAAACATCTCACACCCATCAACTTCCCACTATCTTGTTAGGCAACAGCCTCTGTGGATGACTTAAGTGGGCTTCTTCCAACCCCTCCCCCCTCAAAAAAAAAAACCCCTAGCACAGTAAAACCAGGAATGCGGATCAGTGAAGGCTGCCAGTGAACAAGTTGCAACAGAAAAGCTGAGATGGATACTGTTAGCACCCCTGAAATGCTAGTGTGACATTCCACGCTAATGTTGTATATTCAATCTGTTCTGTGTCTACGTGTAAATCTTGTGCTGAAAGTGCACACTTATTTTCTCCGCCACAAAACATCTGAACATCTTATTTCATGACTCACTCATAAATTGCTGAAACTAACAAATACTATGACGACATGAACACTGTGACAAAGGATGAGCCCCAGGCTTGTGAGACAGGGAGTGTCTCCCCAGCAGTGACAGGCTCACAAGAAGGGTGTGGCGGCACAGTGTATGGGTGCATGAGTGAACTGGGCAGGGCTGAATACACCTAATAGCTAGAGGGGCTAAACTGTAGATCTGATACTTCATTTCTTCTCAGTATATCCTGCCATTAATTAACAAGCTATGCAGTTACAAACTCACTATGGATATGAAAAACATTATAGCTGGCTAGATTTTGACTTTGTTAGCCTAAGCTCCTCTTTGAATCACAGCAGGAACGAATCAGGTCAGGGAAGAGGCCCAGTGGGGCTGGAGATGTAGTCTGGTCGTACTCCAGAGTGGCTCCTCACATAAATTACAGAGTTTGCAGTGATTTGTTATTTAGCCTCATGCCTTTTTGGCAGGCAGGGGCGTAAATAACATGCCAACGGGCCTTTGCCGTCCACTCTGCTTTTACATGCGTGCTTGAGAAGATTAAGCTTGCAAAATTAGTATCAAGTGTAAAGGCATTGAAATATTTGAACTCTTGCCAAGAGTTAGATGAGAAGATTCATACCACTCCGACATGAGAGAGAAAGTGAATGAGGATATTCCCAAAATGCCGAGCCATTCCTTTAGAGGGTAACTTTGGTATTTTTCAACCTGGACCCTATTTTCCCCACACGTCTGTGAGACCTTCCTGGGACAATTTTACCTCACCGAACACAGGAGGAGTTGCTGGTCTACCTCTGCCTCGATCGGTTAGTTTGTGTTATTGTGTGATTTTGGGGTTTTGTTTTAACCCTTAAAACACCACAGTCACACAATTACACAAATAAATTAACCAACTGAGGCAGAGGTAGACCAGCAATTACTTTCTTCAGTGAGGTAAAATTACTATTTTATCAATGGAGTCTGGTAGATTTAATAAGAACAAAATAGTGACCGTTTCTAGTTTAACAAAAATGATCTTACTCTTTAATAGAATGGTCCATCTCTGTAGATGTTGTCAGATTGTAATTGTAATAACAATATGAGCCTGTCTGTGGCAAAAACAAGCACTTCAGTGGATGTACTTTGACGGGGCGTTCGCTCAATACTAGACCAATTTAAAAAAAAAATGTTGCCTTAATTAATCACACCGACACAAAAACACGGGAAAATAATGTCCAGGTTGAAAAAGACGTAAGATACCCTATAAAAGGGTCGCACTTTTTGTGGACGGAATTTTGATGGGTGCAATTGCACGAAAGGAAAATGTTGCAGCCACTGCAGCAGATTTGCGTTTAACGCATTTCAAAACTTAACCTATAACTACTAGTCATTTCAACCCCAAAATGTGAAAATAGGGCCCAGGTTTAAAAATACCAAAATAACCATTTAAATCACTACTTGAGAAAAGAAAAACGCAAGAATTTCTTTTGTTTATTTTTATATTAAATTGTACATTCTCATGGCTGTTAGAACATTACGGCTTTGTCGTAGAAACTTAGCCTCATCTGGTAGTCTGTGATTATTAACAGGCTTGCTAATGTCATGCTTAGACGGACACACAAATAAAGCAGATTATGTTCCCACACATCTGTAAAGCTTCCTGCACCATCTGCACAGATCAACTATTCGACATATAGTCCGCCCCCCCACCAAATGGTCCCGACACAGTAAATGGCCATGGCAGCCAGATGAGCCTTCAATGTGCTCTCTGCATGTCTTCTCCACAGAGTCTAGATTCAGCTGTCCCAATGGGATAAACCTTAAGACCACCACAAAACTTCCTGGTCCCAAAACCACACAACACTAGCCGTTATGGCAGTGTAATGGAGGCAGCAGGGGCTAACTGGATAGCTGTTTGTTATAAATCAATAAGGAAGGATGTGAAGTGATGCACAGCTAATGGATTTATTGTGGTGGGTGACAGGAAGTGGTGGTCAACATGATCTGACTCACCATCACTGCTGGGCTGTCTGGTCAGACAGGGGAAGTTCATTAGGAGAAGCTGTACGCTCACAACTGTCCCTACATACGCTGTATCACGTCATGCGTTCAGAAAGAACATGTTTTCAAAGTCCACATTTTGTAAAAGCGCTCACTCTTTGAGAGAGAGCATTTGTCAATTGTCTGTAACAAGCAGTTGATAAAATCCAGACCATAGCAACGCTGGCATGCCAAGAGCCACAGAGAAGGAACAGACAATGAGATACTGCTGGTGTGCACTTGAGCAACACACTAAGTGAAATTGTCTAAACGTGGCAGATACAGCACAGCATGCTCCCCTTCCTGGCCTGATCTGGAAACATTCCCAACAACACAGTCGACCACAGTCAGCACGCCGATGAATAAAATAAACAGCAGAATGGATAAAGGCCCTAGATCTGTCAGTTGATTTATTGCAGCTACTTTAATGAGTTGAATTAAGCCAGTGGATGCAGAATAGTGTCTGTAAACTTGTGTGTGTGTGTGTGTAGTTGTTTACTCCCTGTGGGATCTCTCTGTAAATCAAAGGAAATGTGAGCAGTCTCAGAGGAGGCGCCCGATTGCAGAGCAGGATCAGATTACACAAAGTTGATAAAGAAGGAGGGAACAAGTAAAAAGGCGTGTACCCTGTGTGGCAATAAACCCTCATTAGCAAAGCATCAAAGTTCATAAAATGGTCCATTACATTGTAGGAGGTATGTCCAAAGATTATCTTCCATATCAGGAGAACAATACATCATAAAAGATCTCCCAAGTATTCTTATAGAAATTAAGTATTTGAACATTTGATGCCCTGTTACCTGGTTCTTGGGTGAAGAAAGTGTTTTTAGGGCAATGGTTTGTCTTTGGCCTTACAGTTAGTCTAGACGTGCCCCTCTCTCCATGTTGTTTGGTTGACAATAGGAAGAAAGAAGAGGATGAACTAAGTCTCTGATACAGCACAGAGAGCCTCTGTGTTACTTTGTTTGGGGTAGAGAGGAAAAGAGTAGCCGCATTGTCCCATTGACTGCTGTTAGAGTGAAAAGGAAACCGGGTCTCAAGTGTCCCCACTGGATGCAACCAAAAAGGCTGAAGCACATCAAGATGGCTCTGTGTGTTCACTGGCCAAGTTTGGTGGCCAACGCTGCATCCAAAGCCCTGCCTGACAGGGAGTTATTTCTTGAACTGCCACTGCTACGCATCGGTGTGCGGCTGTGCGCTGAGGCGATGTGACAGATGATTAATTTTTCAGGGAGATTAGAGGCACAAGGGAGTGGGGGGGGGGGGGTGCTTTGGAGTGCAGGGCAAAAGTCTAAAGGGACCCAAAAGAATAGAGCGCTCCTCTGGAGCCAGTTCAAGTTCACAGTTTGTTTACCTTTATGAAAACCACAACCAAAATAAAAGAATTACATAAAATCCAAATATCTGAAGAGTGAAGTCTAGCACTATTAAAAATTGAGTGGCTTACTCTGACAGTCATGTCATTTGTTTCATATACTGCTGCTGTCCTAATAACCTCCAAAATGTCAATGAAAATGAAAAAAGAAGAATAACAGCCTTGATTGTCTAAAACGCCCATGCATTTTTCAGTTTATCCAGTGTTTTGTATTCAGAGGCCCCAGGGTTGCACAACTTTCTTAACCCAGAAGAGCATGACATCCATCAAAAGCAGTGAAACACAGAAAATAACAACAACAAAAAAAGTTAGTTATGAGATTTTCACACAACAGTGACGATATGCAAAATTAACCTCCTTGTGAGATGTTGCGCATCCAACAAGTCAAGCTTCCCTGGTGATATCCAACCACGCCCTTGCTGTCCTCACTTTCCTCAATCTCTCACAGAAGTGTAATTAAGGGACAGGGAGGAGGAGAAAAACAGACACCACAGGACTCATCAGAGTCACTATGCTGAGAAGTACAACTCAGCCAAATCATCCAACTGTGAAAACTTTATCTTTTGAGTCACTGCTGGAATCTAGTTCACTCCCTCCCTGCTTGGATGGCAGGAATTAAAAAATTATCAATGGTTATGTATTTATGAAGAAAACAGTAGGGTTCAGAAATTTCAAGCATGTTGTTAAACTGGGTGTTTTGAGGAGAGCTTTGATAGGAGTTGACTTGAAATCACCAACCTGGCAGACATAAATACAGCTTTTAAGTGTTAGTGATGGAAAGAAACAGCCATTAGGCCTTTGACATTTTATGTAAGGGACATTTTCTTGTCTTCTTTTGTTCTAGCCAAGAGAACTGCTGAAGGTAAATAATTCATTTCAGTGACTGTCATGGGTTCAGCTGGGCAGTGTCAGCTTTACTTGCTCAGCATTATACTACTGTGCTCTGCTAGAAGCTTCTGATTTGATCTTTGTCAGTCACAGCAGTAATATTTACATAAATGATTGTTTCTGGATGATCCTGCCAAGTATTTAATTACTGTATTCATCCTAAACAAAGAGAAATTATTTGGCTTGACTTAATGAAAGCCTCCCCCCGTTAAATCTAGTCTTAAGTTGCACCTGCCTGGTTTACCTAGTGAATGATAACCTTCTTGCCATTAAGTTTGATCATAACAATAATAATAATAATAATAATAATAATGGAGCACTGGGTGTCTAGGAGGCAGCAGGGTTGAATACATCTGCTTTGGTTTGATGACAGCATTGTCTGATGAATAGGTCCTCTGAAGTTAACCCCCGTGGAGATTTTGATGCCGTCACACCGCCTCCCTTTTGACTTCAACCATAAAGACCCCTATCGTAGCTGACGGGAAACGTTATCTCTCTGTGTCCCTTTCTCCATGGGAACAGTAAGACACAGAGCAGGTCACACAACGTGCGCCGAGTGGCTGTAACTGAGCCCCTGGAAAGTACTCCGTAAGGCACCACTGAACAGGGGAGAGGTAAACCAGTGAATCCACAGAAAAAGAAATCCTTCAAGCTAAACAAAGAGGTTAGGATATATGCCATACAGTAATCCCCTTTGCAAAGTGTAGACCTATTTATAAACTGAAGGATCTCCTGGCCTCTTGCTCTACAAATGTAGGACAGTATCACGGTATTAAGCAGGAGGGGGGAGATTAGCACCGTGCCACCACAGCTGTAGCTACGAAATCTACAGTAAGTCACCCCCCTACCCCTCCTACCCCTCCTCCACCCGCCGCCGTCCCACCACCCATCCGCCCTCTTCCCCGAGGGCAGACATGAACAGCTTTCCAACTAGGGTGCTGTCTGCTGCTGCACTACTTGATGACCCAGACCCAGGGCGAGCTCGGTGGAGGCCTGACTGGCAGAAAGTATTGGCACCCGGTCCTTTTCAATCTGACACACATTCAACAACCCCAGCTGGATGCATTAGTCTAGAAACAAGTTGGATGCCACAAACTTGTTTGGTGCCAATTCTTGGTGCTTTGTGATGGTGTTACTTGCAGATAATTCCAACAAGAGAACAACAGTAATGTAATGTGATTTTGTGTTTAATGCTCCAAGTTTTGAAGAAAAGCTGTTTAACTTCTAATTCCAAATGTGACCCATGTCAAAGTTGACCTTAACAGATATTAAAGTTGGCAGCGGAGGACACCACAAATTACATAATCGGATAAGAAAAAAGCGGATAAGATAAAAGTCTTTTAAAATGGATGCTGATTTCGGAGGATTTACTCATGAAATCTAATGAAAGAAATGTGTGCACCGGCAGTCACTATGCAGGATTGAAAAACTGCTGTCCTGTCATGTCCGGATCATCTGCAAACTAAGATAGTGACATCATGGAAGATTTGGAAACACCTGGAGACTTCACTGCTGGTGTGAACAGCGGTGTGGGAGTGGTTGGAAGCTTTAGAAACACCAAGGCATATAATAAGGAATATGATTCATTTTTCACTGTCATTACAGATGTGTGTGAACAAGAACTTACTCCCCCCCACACAATTAGCTCATTGTATTATTTACTATTGTTTGAGCTCAGATATTTAAATTCAGGCTGCAACTAATGACTATTTTCATTATCAATTAATGTGCTAATCAACCTGGTGGTGTTCAAGAGGTCAGAAAACTCTGTTGGTGACATCTTCAAATGTTTTGTCTGAGGGACAGCCCAATAATGTATTCAACTTATAATCGAATTAACATAAAAATTTAAAGTTTATAAAAAGTACTTAAATGATTAATCGATTATAATAATAGCTGCCGACTCATTTTCTGTCTCAGCTCTATTTGAGTTTAGATTTATGAGTTAGCTGGAACAATAAATGCGTTGTTGTTATTTGGCCAACAACGTCCATAAAATTTTATGAGAGATTACCACGCTGATACAGATTCTATAACCTCCAAATTTCTTTCTATTAATAGAAAGATATTCTCTACATTAGCAAAAATCCATGGTTCTCTCTTCACCTGCGGACACGCGTATACACGCACGCGCAAACTTGGACACCACTAATGACACTGTGGGACTGTATTGACAAGTGACGTCAAGTTGAATGATCGATAATGGGGCCAAAAACGTCCTTATGCATTGGCAGAACGAGCTCTATGACACGACGGACTGCAAAAACAACCTGTTTAACGTAAAAAGGCGAACTTTTAGGGGGCTGGAGAGGTCCGTGACAACAGCAGCAGGCACAGTGGCCAGTTTGAGGAGGCATGCGGAAATGAATTCCAAATCCAAGGGTGGATTTGCACCAAGGTAAGCGAAAGATGAAAAATGTAAGCAAACATTACCCCACGCAAACACACGCTCACGTAGAAAGCGGGATACGAATTACTCAGCAAGAAGAATGAAGAAACAGGCTACGTCGGAGACAAAGACACTATGAGCAGTTTGGAAACTGTCGGAGAAAGTGAACATACATTCAGTGAGTCTTACCTGTCGAAACACGCGGGTTTATATTATTCCAGGTCAGCGTTGTTTCCTTCAGGATAGGGACACTTGTCTGTATTTCTCCTCACTTCACTCTCTCCGCTGCTGCTGGTAGTGGCGGCCGACAGTCCTCTGAGCAAAAATTAGTAAAAGAAGCGTCTCCTCAGCCCAGACTCCGCCCTCCTCACCCCGACCCCACCCTGCCACAGCTCCACACGCTGGGACAGGCGTTAGAGCTTGTTTTATTGTTAGGAGGAACTGCAGTCAATCAAATAAACTGAGAATTTAAACGACCTTACGCAACAGCGCGTATTTTAATGTGAGAGAAAATGTTGAACTTAGTATCACAAACATTTAAGGGACCATAGCCTATGCAATAGATTTACAAAAAAATACTAAAAATATCATTTAAAACTTTACCACACGTCTAAAGTGTTTTTACATTTAAATCCGCCATATGGTTGTAAACTATAGCATACAGACAGCCTTTATAGGCTAGTAGCCTATCCTATATGATAAAGCAACAGACAAGAGCAAAGTACAACTCGCACTGCAGACATTTTAGTTGAGCAAGAAAATACTATCTATCACACACTAACACTAACAGCCTACGGCTCAGTTCGAGTCTAATATAGGCCTATAGTCAAGTATTAAGAACTCTTGAGTGGCTCATGCTGATATAACAATTATGTTCGTGTTTTCATTCGTTATGTTTCTCATTTTAATGAGACTACAAAGACCATTTCGCGCACCTGTGTGACCACACCTTGACTGCAACACGGAACCAGACGACGACGTGAGTCACTGCAGCCGGGAAACGATACGCCGTCAGAGGGGCTGCCCACGCGAGAGAGAAAAAGATTATATCGATTATATGTATGTTTGTGTCAGACACAATCTTTCCATTTTTTCCATTTCTGACAGTGGTTTGTTCGGAGGTATCGATAGGGAGGGAGATAATGAGATATTTGGAGATGTTTTTTATCATGTGAAAGATAAATACCTACCATGGCATGTTAAAACTTTGTGTCGCATAGTTCTTTAGTGATTTACTGTTGGCATGTAGCCGAAAACTGGATTTTGAAATCAGTGAAATCACAAAAATAAAAGTGACTAGGGCTGCAACTAACAATTCTTTTCAATATCGATCACTGATAACTTTGGCTCACTACTGGTTTAATCAGGCGAGTTTTAAAGCACATGGTAAAAACAGGGTTTAGTTTTGCCTGTGACCCAGAGTCAGAATATAGTCATAAAAAAAACTATAGTTTACAAAGAGCTGTAAGGAAGACAAAACGATGCAGATTAGTTCTCCATTTAAGACATAAGGTTCAGAGGTCCCACACTCATGGCTAAACTGATTTTTTTAAATGACTACTACTACATGGCTACTTTATTGATGGGAGCCCAACTGGGCAAGTGCTTAAGCATCACTGTGACTAATATATCTGCTCTTCCCTGCACAGGAAAAAAAGGAAAAACAAAAACTTGACAACAACAAAGCAATTGAAAAAGTACTGCAGGCAGCAAAGATGTAGGCTATCTGTTTTTTTTCCTCATTTCATTTCAGACCTGTAATGGCAGAAAAAAGAAATGACATCCCTCCACCCATAGACACTGGTGGAGCAGTTAAATGTAAAACAGAAACTTGTCTAGCTGCATATGTGACACCCTTGATGACGGGCTCAGATAGGTCAGGCTGGATACTATGTCCTGCCTCGGGGCATATTGTCACGGCTGTCTCCTATATGGCCATTGTGACAGTCATCATCTGTAGCTCTGAGAATGAAAGGGACAGGGACGGAGGAGGACAAGGCATGCCGGGCCACTGCTGGTTATATAGGCCATTATATTTGTCAGTGAATGTGTGGACTGACAGCCTCGCTTTAAAAAACAGCCTCAGGCCCAAATTACACTCTTGCGTTTGTCTTGTGTTGCTTGAGGGGCTTGATGTTTATTAGACTATTGATTGAGTGGAACAGTGCCTTCATATTGTCATACACTCAAAACTGTTACTTTTCCTGGTATTTTACATGTCTTTGACTTGTTTTCTCAGACATCCTAGTGGAAACAGCGGCAGCAGTGACATGAATGGTGCCTTTGTTTTGAACACAGCAGCGTCTTTATTTCGAAAATTATCCAGGAGTTAAAAGAGTGGGATTCATGTGGGACTTCAGCTCATGCTCACTCTGTCAAAAATACACCTGTCCTTTTGGTTTCAGCAGTCATTCAATATTTAGCTTTTGATGTCCATTTCTTTAATAAAACAGTCGTTTTTATTCAGAAGAATTTCTCTCACTGAGAATATAGGCTGTTTAGATACAGCTTGTATATAAATTCACTTTATCCTCTTTATAGCCGTCTGTTTCTGTAATATGTCACATCATAGATATATTTAAAAAAGGATGATATACCTCCAAAGAAGTTTTCTGGATATCTTCTAGGCAGGGGTAAAAAAGATGTCTGCGCTGGTGTGTGGCCGACTTGGTTCCTGTAACTTCCCAGCAAACTGACCATGAAACTCACCGTACGCTCCAATCTGTCTTTTACTCTACAGGCACACGCTGATATGATATCCCTGCTTTACAATACTGGCCTGTTTGGCTCTCTCTGGTCCTCCGCTTCTCACCCCACAGGAAATGGCCCTATTGTCCTTGGAAGAGGAAGTGGCTTGGAGCAGACCAGTAGCTCACTGGATTGATTAAGACTGTGGTAAATTATTAATCATCAGTTCCAAATGGAAGACACACAGACAGTGTAGTGTTGGCTGTCCGCTGAGGAATGTTTTGGAAAACAATGGACAAGTAGAGCTGCCGTTGACCACCTGTGGAAGAGAGAGATACTCTGGCACTTCGAGCGTACAGACATGTCTTAGAGGCTATAGCATTTACTATGGGTGGGAGACTTTCATGAGTGTAAAACTGAGCATAACAGAAAATAAAATACAACTAATAAAGGTGTTTTAATTTTACCAGACTCAATCCAAGAGTCACAGGGTTTTCCAAACTGAAGCTGAGCTTGACAGTTTCATTTTTTTGACTTTGGAAACAGCAGACAAAACAATTCCCACTCAAGTCCCATAAATTTTTTTTTGTTCCCCATAATATAATTCTATTAATTGTAAACTGAATGTATACAGCCAGCCACAAAACTTAACAGATAATTGAGCAAGACATCTTTGAACTAGATTACAATGGTGGCCACAATCTTTCTGTTCAGACTTTTACCACTAGAGGTAGACAGAGACTCACACAATCAGTGCAGAGCAAGACTGGAGGTTGGGAGGTTGTGCACAGTATGTTTGTGCACATTCTCAGCCTTGGTGGTTGGCTCTCAGGGTTAAAATAGCTCAGCATTTGATCCAGTCACACGTGGGTGCCCTCACCAGTTGGGAATATTCAGATAAAGTAAGAGAGGCAGCTGAAAATAACTAACAATCAGACAGATGTTGTGGAAGGGTGTCTGCTTGAGATATGGAAGGACATCAACACCTCATTTGCTAAATTGTGTGTGTGTGTGTGTGTGTGTGTGTGTGTGTGTGTGTGTGTATATATATATATATATATATATATATATGTATAGTACTTATAGTGATTAACTCCAGCAGTTAGTGATGATGGTTTGGCACCTGACACATACTCTGTGCAAGCTCTATCCTTCTCTGTCAGATAGTACTACCCAAAAATATAACTGCACTGTGTGATGTGATTTCGCGGGCTTAAAATACTTAGCATGTGACCAGTTACTACTATAGAGCCTTGCTTAATTTCCAGGAGTCAATCACCCTCTAATATATATTACAGTAAATATAGGGCAAGTTATAAGACTACAGCTATCATTTTATGTTACTAATAGACATCCCCAGATGGTCAGGTTCATCACAAATGGCTGCCTTTTTAGAAACTCTACTGCTATGTAATAGGGGAAAAAAATGCCTTACTTTGAAGAACTACATGTCCCATGATGCCTCGCTTTCAAGATGACCCAATGGAACACCGAGCAGACCAGCCGTTGTGACAGCTGAGCACCAAGTTTGCTTCAGCAAATTTCAGACCCGACCACGACTTTGACTTGACACGAATGAAAGAAACATGTAAGTTGAATCTGTTCCCCTTTATGTACCTCTTACTGTCATTTCATAGACTGGTCGGTTGTTCACTTGTCGCATTTGGTGTTTATTAAATCCAGACTCGGCGAGGGGGAATTTCCATAACGCCGCAGGGTGGGATTTCTCCTCCTCCGGGGTGGAAGTGCTGATCTTACGATTCCTGTTTTTAACATCTTATAAACGCTTACCTTTTCACTAACACTTGAAAAGTGAAAAATTACTTCAGTGACACTTTGGTCAGACGTGAATGAAGAAGTTGCTTATAATTAAAGGTGCTGTTTCAGGTACATTTGTAGCTAGCTATTTGTTTATCTATCATAATGACAGGTAGCGTCAATGCCTTGAAAGTAAAGTAACTTAAAAACCTAAAGTGTTTGTTACTTTACATCAACATGTTAAACACAGTAAACATTGCCTTTCATGGTCGTCAACCCCTCCTGTGTCTAAATACCTGATTACTTTGGTTAAAATAAGTCATCTCATCCTTCTGAAGATGGTGAGTTTGCAGTAACAATAGCTTCTGTATACCTAGTTTTCTGTGAGACAGCAGAGACTCACAGGAGGTGCACTCTCTGTACATAAACTGGTGGGATATGAATGGCACCTTTGTGTGTAAACCGCACATTATTCACCGTGTGACACACTGTCGACTGAGATTTAAAGTAGGGAACTGGCATTGCTTAGGCCAAATGGAAAACACTGCTAACCCAAATACAAACTAAAATGAGGTCTATGTAGGCTATTATATACTGTATTAAGTAAGAAGCACATGCTTCCCCTACATGTAAGACAGCCTTGAATTCTTGCTCAGATCCATAGACAGTTTCTGATTTTAACTTCCCTATATTACACCGTAATCTATTGAAGGAAAGTTCTTGTTTGTCTGCTTGTGTTTAGACATTTTAGAAGTTTGGTTTCTTTTTTTAATGAAAAAAAATTCTTGTTGAAAAACATGTTTATATTCCTCAGCAAGGTATCAAAATTGGTATTATTATAGCATTGGCACTGATATGCAGGTATCAAATGGCCACTAGTATTGAGAAGTTTCAACCAACACGCAGCCTTAGTTATTAATGAATAACAACAATCTCTTACATTCTTTAGACTAGACATTATTAGAGGGCAGAGTTAAATAAAAAATATGTTTTAAACATGAGTTCTCGCTCACTCCTTTCCTTTTTTTTCTGTTTTTCACCCCAAAAAAACCCCAAAACAAAACAAAAAAGGACAAAGTCTTGTGGCAAAACATGGAGCAAAAACATATACTTTTATTTGATACAGGGTGTTTAAGACATGACAGCCTGTCCTTTTTCTTAGAGATAGAAAAGCAAAACCGTTTCATAGCCCTTTACTTTAAATGCTGTTGCGTGTTTGTGGAGTGTGGAGGTTGTTTCTTTTAAACAACGGATTCAGCTCAAATAGTTCAGCATAGCTGAGGAATTTAAGCCTCTTACTTTTTGGACACCATCTTGTGTGATGTAATTAAATATTTTAGCTATTTCCTATGATTTCATAACTGGATCAGGTTACGTGTTGGGTAGCGGAGGAGGTGGAAGTCTTGCTGCTATTGTAGAACAAGTGGAGAATCCATGAGAAACTGCAATGCCCTTTTTTGGTAAACATGCACCAAATAAGACAGACCTAAATTGTAATGTAATCATGCAGACCAGAGTAAATGCTATTTGTTCACATTTTAAAGGTTGAAATTTACTTTCACTACATCAGTAAGATGGAAAGGAATTCAAATAGCATAAATGTATTGGTCTTTGTTTTGTGATCATGTTTTATCGGTGTTCCTTCAGTTTAGATAGCTAGTAATGAACCACTCATTACTGTCTGTAAATCAATGACCAGCACTGCTGGGAATCAGACTTGGTATTGTTGTTGTGATAAAGACTGCACTATAGGTTTAAATCTAATTTGGATAATACAGTAGATACCAGAGCCTGGCTGTTTGAAGTCTTCGGTTGATGCAAATGGCTGTGTCAATGAGGAAGAGCGACATCCTGACCTGCTGCTGTAGTCCAAGACTGTGGATAAGAGCAGGCTCACAGACCTCTGTCTTGCTCTTCTTTTGATTTGCTTCGGTCCGTCCAGGCACACGACATGATAAACCAGAACGCCTTTTCTCTGCACGGCCCTCCTCCTCCTGTCTCATTCCCCCTTCAGCCCCACCTCCTCCCTGCCTCACTGTTGCTTTTCTTCTGTTCCTGACAGGACACACTCAGGACAGGACAGAAGCCGGCCGGTATAGCAGCACCAGCAGCTGAGAGCATTTCATTTGATGGACACACACTAAAGGAGACAGTACCCTAAATACACAGAACATCACAAGCTACAAAAACTTCTGCAGCAGCACTGTAAGTCTGTTTCAGTGTTTTAATTAATTCAATGGCTTGCTGGCTTAATCCAGTGTATTAGCATTTAGCATGGTGTGTCGGTCTGTTGCTGTAGTCAGTCTGTGTTGATTAGCCTTGAAATAAAAGGATGTTTTGTCTGCCTAATTGTGCCCCTTTGTGTGCAAAAAAGAGAAAAAATCTAGAAATATATATGAATTACAATCCTATGCTATTTAAGTCTGTTGATCATTTTGTCTTATGAATTAGTCACTGTGATTTAAAATTTTGCTTTAGGCATGTCTCTTTGTACTTTTGAACCAACCCTGCTGATTAGATGTCCCGAGGCAATTTAATTTTTTGTTGACTAAGTTATGTTCGTCTCTGTAGTGTCATCTATCAGAAAGTGAAGGAAACTTCCCTTTTCATTTTCATTGTCTGTTGTTGTTTAATGTCCAGCTATTTCTGATCACAACACAGAAGAATGCCTATCAATTAATTTGAAGAGGTGTATGATGGGACTCATAACACATGACACATTCATGGTTGAACATGTTGACCTCATGCTGTAACTGTCATTACAGCTCACTTAAGAGTTTGTATCCTGAAACAGTTTTAAAAACTGTTTCTGCTTGTTTAATTTAATCAATTATCAGATAGGTTAATAATACAAAACATATCCCCCCCCCCCCCCCATTTAGTTGTTTGAGTAAATCATCTTGTGGACCCAAAGCATGTGCAGATATGCTTTCTGTCATTTCTGTCTCAAAGACACATAGTGGAGTAAAGTAACCTGCATCTCAATCTGGTGTAATCTTGAGGTAGTTAGTGTTATGTGTTTCAGTTACATATGTAATTCTCTTAAGATTAGTGTTCAAACTCAGGGAACTTTGCTGCTGAAGAAGACAATCTGACATACTAATTAAAGACAACAAGATGTATTTTAGTATAAATACTCCAAATGGCCTTAAGTCTAAAATAATCTGTTTTTTTTAGCAACATGATAAACTCTTTAAAGTCTAAATCCTGCTTGCTGTCTCACTGGGGAAAAATACTGGCTTTCAATAGTACTGATGGGAATCTGCAGTATGTAATAATTATTTCAAACTTGCCTCTTGGTCATATTTCTTTTTAAAGGTTGTGACTCTGTTGTACTCTAGCCTAATCTTTAACTCTGTGTTAGAAATGTCCTGCCCAAATCTCAGACATCTACAGGGCGATACAGTTGTAATAAGGGTCTAATGTTTTGAACCAAAGCTGTGTGTGTGTCCCTCACAGCCCCTGCAGCAGATTTAAAGGCCTGCATGTTGAGTGAACAGAGCAGATTGCCCTTTAGAGAGTGAGAGTAATGGGCATTTGGATTTTTTTGACCACTTTCTTTTCATGTGGAGTTACTGTCCAGATATAGCTCTCCCAGTTGTCAGGGCGACATTCTTGCTCATGTTTAGGTCCTCTACACACCAGCCTGTTGTTTCCCATGCTCTTTTCCTCCTGTTCATCTATTTTAGCTCTATGTCTAATACCGTCTAGCTGTTAGGCTGTCTTTCTCATTTGTTAGACTAGACGATTAGTCGATCATTTTAAAAACATGATTGACAGATTGATCAGTATTTAAACTGATCATTAGCTGGAGACCTACTCTTTCCTCCCAGGTTTTCATCTAAGCTGCCACATCTATATCAGTCTACTTCCCAAGCCTTTCCAGCTCTCTTTAATGTGGCACTTCAATGTTTGCTCTGTGTCGGGCATTATATCCTGTCTTTTGTCATGATGTAGGCTTTGTGTTTGCACTGTGCTGACCTGAGGCTGACATTTTAAAATATGTTATTAGTAGTATAACAGATATCAGCACAGATAGCACTCTCCAACATATCTGTGTTGTATGAAAGTGGTCGATGGCTGTACTGCTGCTTAAAATCCTTGTCTAAGTTTGAAACTCCCATTTCTCAGCTATTTCCTCAGTCACCTTTATGGCTGATATCCCGGAATGACTATTAAACGTGTCCTTTTATGGACACTTGGCAAAGAACGTATATGTAGTTAATGGGTAACCAAACAGTTTTCCTAATTCAGCTCTATGGAGGAATGATGTCATTTGTGGGATTCTAATTACCGTTCAGACTGGACGCAGGTTTCACCGCAGGACAGATGTTTTTGTGGCTCTGTGTAGCAGGTTAGTGATGACATGGACATTTTGGAAAATGAAGTAGCCTGACCGATACAGGATTTTTAAAGTCGATACTAGGGCTGCACAAGTAATATAATTGCAATCGCAATTGCGATGTCGTCATGTGCTGTGTGTGTGAGATTCTCCTCTCAGTTTGCAATGCAGTCTGTTCATTATCTCCGTCCACACCGGGCTCTCGCATGTGCGCCTAAAAGGATGCCAGTGTGCCAATATTTGCTCCTTTTAGCCATCTCCTCCTGAGAGCAACACGCACCCCTTGTTCTGTTTTACATCTGTTTAACTAAAGCTATTGTTATAAATATTGTTTATTGTTTAACTTTGTTCAAGTTGAGAAAAACAAAAAAAATTTGAAAATGTCAGTATTTCGTGTATTCCTTGATAATTAAGCAAGTAGACTCAGAGTACTATTTGTTACATTATAATCGAATAGCAAATCACAACGTTTTAAAACTCGTTTTAAAAATCTGATGATGATAAATCTGATATTCATTTTCTTTTGACAGTCAATCATTTTTTATAAGGTTTCCCTGAATGTATTCCTTGAATCAGTGCTCGCTCTAGTTAAGGATATATTGTACTGGACTTAATGATAGCAAAGGTTTTAAAGGGAGTTGATTTATTACATGACGTTCTAACTTTTTCCCAAATAAGTACATGTGCTCCTAAATGAAACAATTTGAAATAAGAAATTTAGAAGCATAGCAAAAAAGTTTATTTTACAGATGTGTGTAGTCTTTAAATAATTTTTCTGGTTTGCACGTATCTGTTTTTCTATTGTACTATGTACAATATTATTTTTCTCAGACAGATTTGTGGTTATTTGGTCTCATAATATGTGTGCGTGTGTTTGGTAACAAAAATGCAACAATATTTTAGAAACATCTATAGTTTGCAGTACAGTATGTAGTCAATTTAATGACATACAGAGCTATTAATTCAGTATATTTTATTTTTAACACCACTAATAAATTATTCTTACATTTTTGCCTGTCTTGTTTGGATTCAAATAGAGTAAAGGATCAATGTGTGAATGTTTCAGATATTGTTACCTGAGCAGCAGAATATTGAGTTAGTTGATCTTGTTAAACATCATATTGCAGTTTGATTGGTCCATAAATGTCTCATGATGCAGTGTGTGTGCACGCAGGTTGCAGGTATACTGAATTGTTTGTGGACTTGAAGGTGTCCTCAGATCATGAACTGATGCACGGCTGCTTATCTCTGGACTATAACATACTGTAGACACACTGTTGGGTCATCTTATCCTGTGCTGATTAGGTTCAAATATTTAATCCAGCCTGATGTTTGGATCTTGCCATTTTCCACTGATAAGTCAGGGGATGTTGTTAAATTTAGTGGAAGTGGGGCTTTTGAAGAACTTGATGATTTTCTGTTGTACTGGCTTTATAGTGTCACACAGTATTGTAAGATGGTTACATCATTCGCATTATCATCAAAAAAGTAGTTAATGCTAAATGTGCAGTAGAGCTGAATATGTTGACGCATGTCTGTATACATAACCTCTTAGCTCGGCCTGTAAAACTCTAATGACATTTAATCATTAAATGGCTGCAGTTATCCAGACCATGTCTGCATTATTCTGAAGGCCTAAATAGTGTGGTGCATGCTGGAGTTAAGTGAGTTTATTTGCCCTCCAAGGAATTAAAAGACCTTTAAGCTAAGGTCCAAGTTACTGCTATTGTTAATCTTACAGATGTTCTTGTAGATTTTTAAGAAGTAAACAAATCAAATTTTCTGTTGAATCTTGTTAACTGTCTTGTTAGATAACCTTGAAGAACTGTAGACTGCCCTATAAGTTATTTTTACACTTTTAGGTTGAGTTGAGGCAAAACAGAGAGTGTGTTTTTACTTTTCTTCTCATTCCCTTTAATCCACCTCTTATTATTTTGCATTACGCATCCAATCTCTTGGCATTATTTGGTACAAGAACTTATGAAAGGTAATTTGAAGCTTGGTCATGTGAACAAGTAACAACCAAGGACATGCTGACTACCGGATATTCATTTAATTAAAGTTCATTAACACTGGCTTTTAAACTCACTGGTTTCAGCTTGACGTACTCAATGTGCTGGTGACTGAGTACCCATGTCGCAAATGCACCCCTCCTTCAACCCCTTTAGTGCATCCTTGCTCCCTTCCCCTCCCCCTCCTTCTCTCTTTCACTCCTGTGTGCCTCTGCTCACGTACACACCCTCCTGGAAGGGCATTGTTTGCACAGAGTACCAGCGCAGAGCTTTTCAAACACCCTTTGCCTCTGTGGAGTTCAGGTCGAGTCCAGGCTCCAAGGTCAAAGGCAGGATTTTCTGCTACACAGTTTAACTTCAGGTGTGACTTGTTAGCCTTTCTTGCTGTAGTTCATGTGATTTCATTCATTCATTTTGATAATATTTTATGAGATTAATGTCACATTGATTCTGGTTACAATGTACTTTCAAAAAAATATGGCATTTTAAGTCTGTTTTGGCCAGTTATTCTGATCCCAGGCATTGGTGTGCTAATCTTCTCTGCAGCTCTATTATGTTCTGCATGAATGATACTCTAGCTGATTACTCAGCTGAAAGTTTTGGGGGTTTTTTTCCCTCTGGCATCCTGCCTAGCACATTAAAAAGTTGAGAACACAAAAGAGGGAGAGATGGCTAATAACCATGTCTCCGAGTGTCCGCCCTAAGAGGCCGACAGGGTCTCGCTTGGCTGCATGCTTAACAAACCCACAGTGTGTTCGACTCACTGCTAAATTGGAACTGACAGTGTTAATGTGAAAAGCTCCGACATGCCTGCATTTTCTCTCTCCTTGAGTATATTATATTATATTATATATTTATACCCACAAAAGAACCTAGATTTAGTTTGAAAACCTAGATTACTGCCAGTAATGGTCCGTCTGAGGGGGGTGAATATAAAAGCTAAACTGTGTGCAGGTGGTCTTACTGCTCTGACATGTATAAGAGAGAGAGGATTGATGGGGAATGGTTGGCCACAAACCAACACACTCATCTGATTGGATGGATTGTGCAGTGGTGAGCAAAGGAGACCAACAAGGATAAAGGGAAATAAAGGGCTTCTGGTGGTGATACTGATACTCATATGGGCGGGGGGGGGTGTTATGATATGTTCTCAGTGTACGTGCACCTGCCCGCACTGTTCTTACCATGATGGTCTAGTAGCTGTTGCTTAAGTTAGGCCTAACCCTTTGCCCTCTAGCTAGCATGTTTTATTGGCTGCAATAACTGGGTTGAGGTATCAAGTGTCCTTTTGTTACCAGCCTGGGTAAAGCATAAAGCCTTTATACTACTTGAATTTATGAAAAGAGCATTATTGTAACAATAATCCACAGCATTTTGAACTCTCTATACAAAAAAATCTGCAGGATTAGTGTTAAAAACACATATACTATGTGTATTGTGTCTTTCACTCTTATTCACACAACATTCTGTTTTATGCCTGTAGTGTTTTTTTTGTATTTTACCACATTTATGGTTGCTATGATGTTATAGTATGGAAATATGGTCGTCAGATTTATAATATTGAATCTGTTTCTATTATCTTTAAAGACAGAACTTCATACATTATACGCTCATTTATCACTTTATTAGGTACACCTAGCTAAAACAAATGCGGTCACCTTCACAAAGGTGTAGGTAAAAATTGTGGCTTAAAGGCATAGTAAGTGATTGTAATCCATAACACTTTTTATTAAATTCAGTGGATATTTCCTCACGGTTTGTTAGCTCTCTGTTTTGTTTGTGCTCTGAAAAAACAATCCAGTTTTCCTACACAGCCCTGGTTCTGTAAATGGAAAAGAAAGAAAGTGGTGTGGACCTTGCCACACGACATTTTTCCAGCCAATCTGCAACAGGTGGCATTGTGGTTGTGCACAGGAGTGATGAGGGTGAGAGAGGCAGTGTCAGCACATTCGAACGTGCTGGACTACAGGCACTGGGAAGAAGGAAATAGCCGAGATTGAGTAAATTGTATGAATAATAAGGGATGGGACATTCCTGAGGGACAGAGACTGCTCAAACTGCACATGTTGCTAAATAATAATTAGTCATTTAGGTGATGCTATTATCCAAAGCGTCTCCCAATTGCTATATATGTCAGAGGTCACACACACTGGAGCAAACCAGGCTAAGTTCAGGGAAACATTGTTAAATGACAGCGGGAATTGAATCGGGGGTTCCCACACCAGATCATGTGTCTTATCCACTGCACCATTGCCACCCAAATATCATTGTTACCACACATATGTTGTCAGATTTTCATGTCCCGCTTGTGTGCAGAAACTTGCATACACAGATACGTTGATAGAGTTTTATTAAGAAGTAGGCAGAATTTCTCTTCAACAAACATTATAATGTTAATTTTTTGGTGTATGTTTGTTCAATTGCAATTGTTTATGTATGTTATTGGGCAAGGTTTAAAATGGGGTGCATAAATGGCACGTAATGTCAGGGACAGTACTGAATCAGTTGCAGATCAGTGCAAATCTTGACTGACATTTATGGAATAAGACACACACTTTCCTAGAGGTAGCTACTGGCGTTCTGTGTGTAGCTCATACAGCATGCGTTGCCTTACGCTGTGTGTGTTTTTAAACGTGTGTTACAGTTATGCTGAGGAACCCGATCTGTTTGTTGCTTCAGGCAGTGGTAACTCTATCGTTGTGACCCTGAAACACAGACAGAAGGCCAGGCCCTGCTTTGCTTCTATTGAAAGGCGCTTTGATCACACAAAAGGTTTGATGCTGGGAGAGTTCCAATCTTTTAAAAATAAATGAGTCTCAATCACCTACATCATTAGATGTATTAGAAATTGTAGCCTAGGTAACAAGTGTTGTTCAGTAGCTTTATTTTCCCTGTGTTGGTTTTTAAATGTCAGTTAAGTGTGAGGGAGTTTTTTCTAATGTTAATTACCTTTTAAAATGTAACACAAGGAGAAGCTAAATATACATTATGTGGACAAAAGTACTGGGACATCTACACATTACCTTTATGACATCCCATTCTAAATCTAAAGGCATTTATATGCATTTGGTCCCACTTTTGCAGCTAAAACAGCTTCTCCTCTTCTGGGAAGGCTTTCTGCAGGATTTGTCTGTGGGAAGTGCTCATCCAGAAGAGCATTTGTGAGGTCAGACACTGATGTTGGATGAGAAGGCTTGGCTCGCAATCTCCGTTCTAGTTCATTCCTAAGGTGTTGGATAGGGTTTAGGTCATGGCTCTGTGCGGGCCAGTCAAGTTCCTCCACACCAAACTAGGAAAACCATTTCTTTATGGAGCTGGCTGTTGTGCAAGTGGGCATTGAACGTATGCAATGAACATATTATGCGTCATTGGAGTTTTATTTTTTATAACAATGATATGAAACTTTATTTGCTAGTTTTATCACAGATAAATTATAGTAGAGGAGAGCTGCAGAAATAATAATAAAAAATTGAAAAATACAGAATGACTCACCCCAATTTCCATGTCAGATTTGGCTGCACCTACTAGTATGAGAGAAGTTATATACTTTGTTTTCAGATCAGTTGTGGGTCTATGAAATTTCCTATGGTAAAATAAAAACGTCAAATGTCTGAAAATAGATTGAAAACTAACTGTTGTCACATCATATTGCAGTCTGGGCATAAAGTACTGTATATGACAAAAGTGCAGTATTTAGCAGAGTAATTGTAATATGAGTATTGTGCAGCCCTATGAAAGACATTTATGCACATACTGTAGTTTCTTTAACATTCTAATGTTTCTATTCTCTTTCTATCCCTCTCTTCCTCTTTTGTATTTTCCTTTATCTAGTCGTTACCTTCTCAGCCTATCAGAGCCTGATGTCCTGGAAGCCTGCGTTGTCTCCCTGAGCCACCAGGGGGCCTCAGTCCCACAGCAGGACACAGGACAGCTCTGAGTTTGCCTTCACCCTGAACCCTACAGCCCCAGTCAAGCTGTCCCACTCTGCCTCCTCTCCCTCCTCTTCTTCTCCTTCTGCTCATCTTTCTCCTCCCTCCTGGCCCCCACAGGCCCACCTGGACTCCCAGACAGCCTTCTCCCTCCATGAGGGGCGGGGCGAGGCGTCAGGGGCCCCGGATGTGGCCCCGCAGCCTCTTCATCTTAGTTCACCTGGGAAGCTCAGGGACTTGGAACAACAACCTCGCCACGATGTGTCAACTTTAACCGGTAAGTCACAAAGGGGGCATAGACCCATCTCGTTAAAAGATAATTATATATATATATAAGTGCCTCTTGTAAAAATGTACAACAAATGTAAGAATGACTTTACTTACTCATCAATCTTCAAATTACACCAAAGGTTAATTCAGTTATATTTTGAATAGTATACACTTATAAGTAAGAGAACATTGTAGGTTCATATATTTATCAGTAGAGGGCAGTGTGTCATAGTAGATGACATGTCATCCTAGTTGTGGTTGTTAAAGTTCAGCTTCCTTTCTCTTTTTTTGTTTTTTATGTCCTCATACACAAACAACATACATAATTATTCATCTTTATACAAATGCACACATGTGCAAACCAACACTCCACACAGACCTTTGTTCAGACCTGCCAGAGCTGGAGATAGTGAGTCTCCTGTCAGAGGGTCAGCCCAACTACACTCTTCGAGCAGACAGTGTGTTTGGATACGACAATGACGACTGGCTGCACACCCCTCTGCTGCCACAGGAAGTCGTTCTGGGACTCACGTATGAGCAGATTGAAGAGACGTTTAAGTACTTCTGTAAGTACTGTTTTATTTACACTTAACATATAGCATAGTGTGTACTGATGGAATAACCAGTGTCAGGTCTGTGGGCTTTATTGAAATTAAGCCCAACTTCATGTTCCCCAAATGACCTTTTGACCTTTTGAATGTGAAATATTTTGGGACAGGGTGACTCGTGTGTTGTTTTAAAGTCTGGGGAGGAGCACCATTAAATGGTTGGACCTGATTTTAGGGCATTTGTTTGCAGTATTTTCATACTTACATTGGTTCCAAGATGTTTTATAGCTGAGGAAAAATGCCAATTACTAGATGAATGCAGACTGTAACTCCCTCCCTGTAACTCATATTCATCAGTAGAATCTGTTTGGTGTGACAATGCAGACTGTGTGTCTTCACAGGGAAGTACATATGAGAAAGTAGGGATCAACCCAACTGTCACCACTGTGTTTGTGTTTATAGTCAGCCTTTGTTTTACAAGTTCAATCTTTGCACAAGTGAAGTTGTTGAAAGTTGATGTGTCACTAAGAAATGGACCACAGCAGCTTTGTATTCAGCAAATGTTTGAACAAATTTAAAAGGAAGGTTATGAACATAAAGAGTCGGTTGTGGATTGGGCTTTTGCTTACTTTATTACATGTACATGCTGATGTATTCCTTTAAGTCAGGGGTACTTTTCAATACGACACCCAAAAGAGACGTTTGGTGTCTCCCCAGGACCCAAACATACCAAAAGAAATGAATGAATTGCCATAACATGTTTATGTATAAACTACTGATAAAGAACACAAGAAACCAGGAGTAAGTAAGTGCATTAGTGTCAGAGTGTAAAGTTTCTCACCACCTCATAACATCGCACTGAAAAATGAGGTCATAGAAGTAAGGCAACAAATTCAGTCAGCTGGAGTGGTTCATAATCTGCAAGCCCCACATATACTGGTAGCTGCACTGTATGCAGGGAAGTGATTTATTGATTTTTGGTGTCTAAATATTTTGGCACATGATTACTGTAAACCCCACAGCTGAGCAAGTGGGTGTTACGTTGTGAAATGGTGAAATGAGGCTGGCTAAATTGGATGTATGTGTGTAGGTACGGCGCTGTCCATAGTACTGAAACGGAGCGGAGGAGACCGGAGATTAGTTTGGTTTCTTCGCCTGTTTGCTTTACATGGTTGGTAAAAGAACTTTCTGCCCTGATTCCATTTCCACGTTTGTAGCAGCGACCACAGAGGGCAGGGAAGTGAAGGGGAAAGGAGAGAGAGAAACAGCTGTGTTTTTGAGTGATTATTGTGAATGATCTGATTTTAATAAACGTGAATAAATGATACTTGTGTTTGTGATGACCGTTTTAGTTTAGTTTAGTTTAGTTTGAACAGCTCTGTGTTGTCCAATGTGCTCTGGGTACTGTGGATTTTATATGCATTCCCTGACTATTTCTCTTCCTCTGACCCACCGGCAGACTCTCTGTGTTCCAGGACCTCCTGATTTACAAATGAAGCACTGCAGAGCATTGTTATGCATTTTACTTTCGCCCAATAAAAACAGGCCTGTGACTCCTTTTGGGCCGGGACCCTAAGTTTGGGAAAAATGGTTAAATTAAATGGTTGCACCTCCAAGTTCAGATTGGGTAATCAAAATTTAACCACAAGAAGAACAATTAGCATTCTTAACACTATATTTCGTACCTACAATTGAAAAATCTTATTAGATCAAAGACATGGTTTAGGATTCTTGCGAGAGGGCATTTAACTAGACTGACCTTTATAAGGGATTCAGTGCTGAAACGATTAATCGATTAGTCAATCAACAGAAAAATTATTGGCAACTGTAACAATAATCAAAGAATCTTTTGTCATTTATCCAGTAAAAATTCTTAACTTTCTTTTGTTTCAGCTTTTCAATTTCACAGATTTTTTATTTGTGTGAATATTTTTAGGTTTTGAAGTTTTGTGTAGGTATAACAAGATGTTGATGTATACACTTTGGGTGTTAGGAAATTATGGTGGCCATTGTTCAGTATTTTAAGACAGAAATCTGTAGATTAATTGATAATGAAAACAGCTGATCAGTAGGTTGATGTTGCCTTCTCATTTACTCTTGTATTTTGCCCATGTATTTTGTGTGTGTTTATAATGGCCAGAGTGTGTGAAGCCTACTCTCCCCTCTCCTCCAAACACTCTTCACCAATTGAGTCACAGATGTCAAATGTCACCAAGCCGATTAACCTGCCGTCACTTGGCTTCCTAAGCAGTTTCCACTGGAGGACTGCAGGCGCCATATCCCAGACGCCACATTGTTGGCAAGTCAGTTGCCACAGCAACCCAGAAAGGGTTTATAATTAGATACATAGGTCGTCTAGACTTGGGATGATGGGAGATTGTGTGCATCCACATCTTGACAAAACTATGACTATAAGACTTGCCTTTGTAGCGATAATTTTTCACCATATGTAGTGACTACCCTAAAACACTGTGGACATCTGCTCAGATATTTAAAATCGAGAAATGATCAGCAATCTATCTATCTATCTATCTATCTATCTATCTATCTGTATATATGTATATATGTATATATCTATATGTATAGGGTGACTATCAAATATTACAAAATAACTTACTTTTAACAGTTTGCTTGTGTGATCTGAACTTTATTCTAAGCTGTCCTTTACTCCTGATGACCTTGCTTTATAGTGATAGGATTTCATGAGATTGTATGACTGCGTCCCCATAATGCTAGACAGGCTGTACCAAGCTGATGCCAAGCCACATGTTCCTATCAGGACCAGGACAGACTAACCTGGTCCATGCAGATTGTGCCTTGCTGCAGTGTTTGACTCTTTTTGTCAGGTAGCATATGGTGGTGTTTGTTTTTAGTGTTCTTTAGTCTGGCTTACTGCTTCCATCTCTGTTCCATCTGTTTGTTTTAATTCCAGTCTTGCACTGTTTTTGCATGTGTCATTTATCAAAAACTCTTTTCCAGTCCTTTCTGTGACTAAGGTTTCTGGTGGTCTGAAATAATCATCACTGTTACATAGAAATCCCTACATATAACAGTAACCTGCGCAATGTGGCACACCAGCTAATTGGTTGTTAAAGCTGCGATAATAAGTATTTTTATATTAACATTACATCAAATGACTATGCGGAAGGGATCGCTCATAGGTACAAACCCACCCCCAACCGAGTAGTCCATTAACTCTACAGAGTGTTTTAACACTTTTTAGTTCATTGTTAATAGTTCATCACTTTAATGTTTTGATTCTGTCTCAGTACTAGGGATGAGGATCATAAGACCAGAACCAACGGGCTTGAGGTAGGCCTGTGAGGAAAATATTCAATGTGCGACAACGTTATATATTGAGATGACATATCACTTGCGATAAATAAACATATATTGAAGTGTACATATTAACTGCATGGTTGTTTTTAATTTAATATTTTAAATACGGCTAAATGTTGTTTCTAGACAACAGCAAAGTTACTCAATAACTTTATGTGACATCACAAGTAACATTAGTGAGTGATGTTTAGAAAGAATAACATCAGTCTGTATCAGTCCCTCCTCGTCTCTCGCTGGCTGCAGGTAACGTTACCTAGTTTTAAGACTACAGACCAGTCTGTGCTCCAGACAGACAGCTTTCTATTTAGCTTGTTTGTAACATTTGGCTAATGCAAAGCTAGCGTTAGCTGTGCTTGTATAAAACATACTGGATGAGATACTGAGGACAGAGATGATTAAATTAACCATTTCTACATGTTTAACGTTACCTTACAGACAGGTGTATTGATAAAGTATTGTCTTTTTACTTGCGAAGGTTTTATTGCATGTACTTACAGTAACGAGTGTAGCTGTCATCAACTAACGTTACAGTAGTTTGGAGTTAACTTAACCCTTTCGCTCTGCTGCCTGTGTGTCTGTGTGTGTGTGTGTCTGTGTGTGTGTGTGTGTGTTTGTGTGTGTGGGAGCTGACAGAGAGCAGGCAGAGACTGCAGTCTGATGATTTTCTTATCCATTGCGTTTCAAATTAAGTCACATTTGACGCTCGAGACATAACGTTACATCATAGCCTGTAAGTCTCGATAGCAGTATCGATAAGCTCGAACCTTATTGATTTTCGGGTTTTGAGAAATTTTGGAACCGGGTCTCGATCCCCATCCCTACTCAGTACTCTCATCAACCTTGTTTCCAGCTGCTGTTTTCAGTCAAAAAGCTCTGACAAACCCTCAGATATGGAGCTAATTTCCAGCAGAAACTTAACAAACAAACAAAACACATTTTATACATGCCCTATGATTTTCTAACATGGTGTGGTTTGCAAACTAATGCATTCTGTTTTAGAAATACAAAATATACCCATTCTAACTAATACACAACATATTTCTCATACATGATGCTTCAGAAACTGATACAGCATTTAAAAAAAAATATATCCTACAAAGACAAAAAATATCAAGTGACTTTTGGCACAATCTTTCTGCACTGATTGTTAGTGAATTGTTTGTTACGTTTTGGCAGGAAATTAGCCCCATACCGTGTACACTACCTGCTCAGCACCACATAGCACACCAACAAAGTGGGCGGCCAGCTGGTGAAGAGCATTTAGTATCTCAACATCAAATGGACTGCAACACGACTCCAAATGAATGACCATGTTGCTCTGTGTCTGCTGAATGTGTAAATAGACAACTTTTTGCTAACAAATTCACCATATCAACTTTATGTAAGTTGATTTTGTGTTGACAGCTTGTTGCATTGCCCCAAAATGGCTGCTGCAGAATAAGATTTTTGGCAGAGTGTTTTTTTAAATGCTTGGATGCAAATTTTCAGTTTCAGTAGTTGCACAACACAGATTTGTTTGTTGAAAAGGTTTACTGGAAAAATAATTAATTGTGTTATATTATTTTCTTTCACATAGCATGTGAATAGTATGATTGTAGGCGTGAAGTGAGTAAACCACAAATCAAAAAGCTTTGAATAATACAACCACTGTTCTGTGGAAGCACTAGAGCCACACCTACAATAACATTTATGACAGCAAAATCACTGATCCACAACAAGGAGTGCATGAGAAATACCCACGAACCAACCAAACTGCAGCAGAGGGAACTCACCTAAGTTATTTTTTCTGCAGCATGTTTGCTCTTGTAGTGGGGAGTTGGCAGACGACGGATAGAGCATGTCTGATCTTTAATAAATAATGATTTTTGGTTTATGGTTGGTGAATGGTTTATATATTAGATCGGAAATATGAGCACTATGTGACTGCTGTGCGGGGCAGCCAAAGCAATGTGACAAATGACCTTTCAGGGTGTTTCCTCAGTCAAATATTGACCCGTGATATCAGCTCTCACGCATGCAGAAACTTGTTACTGGTGATATGGTGCTCACATTAAGTTACTGTGGTCGGTTGAGTTGATTTCATCAAGATTTTATTCAAACTGTACTTGCCTGTGTTTTTGCAACAAACTGCCCCTCATGATTATGTCAATAGTAAGTTAAAACAATTAATGCAAGGTCAGTCATCCATGTGATATGATGTGTGTTGATTTTATAAATGGCAGGTGACTCAAGGACTACGAAGTCCTTGTCACGTATTTGCTTGTTATAGTGGTCAAAGTACTTGAGACATTACTTCCTTATAACCCATATTCCCTTGCAACGTTTTTAGTTCTATTGTTATTGTGCTGGTCTGTTAACTTCAACTGTTTGAACCATTCCCGTAGAGGCTGATATTATTTCAACTTGAACTGTATATGTTTCATTTAGATGTTCTGCAGGAACAAAAAATGCATGCAAAGAGCGCAGGAAGAACTGGAATACAACAGATGGCGAAAGTTGTGTCTCCACTGTCTCTTGCGTGCGCATTTGACCTGGATAGAGTCCGTTTGTGGTTGAAAAATTGATGAGGAGGTTAATGTTTGATTGAAGAAAACTGCTGTGGCTAGGGTAGCAATTGCAAGGGCGTGGGGCCGACAGACACAGGACAGTGAATGTGATGACTCGGTGCAGAATGACCACGGATGATCACAGCACAGTGGATTTCAATGGAAAATCACTGGAAATGTATTTGTCCTGTTTGGATTTTGATCAGAATGAAATGATACACAATGAGAAACAATCTATCCTTCATAATCTAACAAAACAGAATATTTAGTTACCATTGTATCACAGAAATTAACCCTCTGAGCCTCAGAACATAGAAATTATGTTTTTTTAAGTAAAAATTATTGTATTAATAATTTGAAATCTATAGTCTTATTTACACATTATAAAAATATCAACTTTTGTGGTTTCCTCTCAATAATCCCTATCAAAACAAATAAAATCATAAAATGTATTCACTCAATTGCTTCCATCAGACCCCTGTAAAGTGGGTGTGGCTCTGTCTGCACCAGTATGACGCAGAGCTCTCTGTCTGGTATTACGTCTGTGTGCAGAACAAGAACAGCCATCAGCATGGGCGGAACCTACCATCTCCCTCTGTTTCACAGGGGTTGGTGGGCTTAATGCAGCATCCTTGAATGCTGCATAAGCTTTCCCATCCTGACTTGTTTTTTCAATTCCAGCTATATAATACTTGTCTTTTTGTGCTTGAACAATGTCAGTGTGATCAATATCAGCTTTTATGGCTCGTGGTTTAGATTTTCCTTCCTCCTTCACCCCTCCTCCTCTTCCTCCCCTCTTTTCTTACCCGGTAGTCCAACGTGGCCAGGTGAACGGAGGCAGGCATGACGACAGATGGCCCTTACAGTGTGAGGGATTATATATTAACACCAAGCAGCTCAGATTCTCTTGCACACACAAACACAGGCGTACACACCCACTCATGCAGGCAAATGGATATGGTTTTCTGAAACACAGGCCAGCAGAATGATGCCAGAGACACAACTGGTGTGTCACAGCACAGCAAACACCCAGTAGGATCAGAAGAACAAGGGATTTAACCGATGTACGGAGAGACGGAGGGCAGTTTTTCTCTGGTTGCTATGGAGGTGTGGAGCTCCTCTGCATCTGAGGAGGAGGATGAAGAGAAGAGCACAACCAGTCTTGTAGAGGAAGTAGTAGAGGTGGAGGAGATAGGCACCAACTGCAATAACAATAACAACAACAACAAGGATAGCCTTTGCAGGGAGGTGACACAAGGTGAGGATGAGAACAGGCAAGTAGTAAAAAGACTGATTAGTGATCTGTAGAGCTCATGCTTGAAGAGAGAGTAATGAAATAATGCAGTTTGCAAATATGAAGTGTCATGGTTAATTTTATTCTGCCCTTAAAGCCAGATATTGCTGTCTAGTGTGTTTTGTTGTAAGTTGCATGGACAAGGTCTTAGTTATCTAAGTGCTTTAATATTTTATGGTGCAGTGAAATCACTGAAGGTGCATCCCACAAATGATGATACCAACAAAATGCTTGCTTTTGCAGCTCTTGTCAGAAGACTCCATCTAGTTCAACACGAAAGAGATGTGAAAAGTTTTGTGTATATATATCTGCTTGACTGTTTCCTTGTTAGTGTGGTGAAGGTCACTAAGCCTGTGTGTGTGTGTGTGTGTGTGTGTGTGTGTCCACATGCTGCAGCAGCACCATTAAGCCCTGTGCACATGTATAGTTTCCATTTTTTGGGGGTATTTCTTTCTCCCTGAAATGTTTTGAATCTGAAAGGGGAATTGTTCTTTTGTGAATTAAGTTGATCAAATGAGATTGAAGGAATGACCTGAACGCTCTTCCTAACATACGACTGTTGTTGGACAAATGTGTATTGCCCGGCTTATAGTGTAGTCAAGTTGACGTGTGTTTAAAAAAACATCTTCTGCTTTAAGAGATCAGTTAATGTTAGCAGGGATTCTCCTCTATTCCTCCTCTGTATCGGCCATTCTTTGTCTAAACGGGCACTGGCAACCGAATGCTGCGACACGGGCACCCTTCCAGAAAAAAAACGACACTCTTGGCAAATTTTTGGTCTCTCTATTATGCAATAGAATCACACATATATTTTTGGTGCACAAATACTTGAGTTATTTTTTGATATGTTGTTGTGTATTGCCAGGAGCATTAGGCTAAAGTCCAGCTCAAATTTATTACCGATCAGTGATGGATCTGACTTTTTATAGTGAGATTAATGTTACTATTAAGAATAAAATGTGCATACACTTTTTAATTATTCTAAAAATATCCAGACAGATTTACTGCAGGAAGCTCTGTGAGACAAAGTTTTGCTCCTGCCAATCTTGTGAAGGATGCACCTTCAGAACAATAGAGATCAATAGGGGATGAATGCGAATCTTCTTCTTGGAGCTCACCCATGCCCGTCTGATCCCCACAGCATAACAGACGTCATAAGTATGCCTAAGTCAGCAAGGTTCATCCATAGGTGCAGTATTAGGCTAGCAGTTCAGGGCAGCAGCCTGGATTTAGATCAACCCAAACCCTAAAACCTCTAGCTGGCATAACAGCGTCTCTTTTCTTGACCTGCTCTATGCTGCGGCAGCGGTCAGGTCAAGAGGAAACAGATCGAGGATTTCGGCTGGTGACACTTTTTGGATATACGGTTTAAGTGCTTGCTGAATGAAGGTGAATGGCTTAAGCCATTCAAGAGAGCACGAAACGTCTGACATAACGTGATGTGAACATTCTTTCCATCTCGTTCATTCTTCAGTGAAAATGTACTGGTTCTTATTTTGTGTGTGTGTGTGAGTGAGTGAGTGTGTGTGGACACGACAGTAAGTGAAACCCACTGACAGTCCTGCTGCTGACTTTGCTTTTGGTGCAATAGGATTTGAGGTTGAAGTTGAGCTATTATCTTTTCAACTTTTGTTAATGTATTGAATTCACTTTACACAATAAGCCATTCAGTGCTAAAGAAGACTCAACATAATTATGTGTAATTTAGGGTGTAGTTTACTGTTTATTAACAAGATTGTTTGGTTAGTAAATTAGTGAATGTTTTTAACCAGCTGGCAAGATCAGAAATAGACATGTTGACACTATAGGAAGGTGGATGATGACCGTACATCTATTATACCTTTTTTATAGGTTAAATAATCAGTCAAGCTTGTTCAAGGTCCATTTGGTGTTGTAGAGTTTTTGATCACATTACAGGATTTTTATCAGCAGATGGAGTTTACCAAGTTAACATGTTCAAATGTCTATTTTCTGAGTACTTCAGAATTTGAGAGTTGATGTTGGCATTTGGGAGGCGGGGGTTAGTCAGGGGTGCGATATTCATCCTTATGAATATGAATCCTTATGCGATATTCATCCTTATGAATATCGCACCCCTATTCCTTATTATTTGAGAGTCACTGTTCCAGTTAATTTGCCCCGTGTCCAAGTCCTTGAGGGAAACACGAGATCCTGGCAGTGGACCTGTAACATAGACAACAGTGAGCTCTGAAGTTAAATTAGGAGAGTTTCCATCATGATTTGACAGTTTTGTCATATTGGAGTCCCAGATTCAACTTGTGCTATCACTGTTTGCTGTCTTCTTGAGCTTTGTGAGTATTTATGACAGGTTGAAATGTTTTCACTAAACATTTGTGTTTCTGCATTACTCTTTAATCTACTTGAAAATGGAAACATGACCTCTACCTTAGAGTACATCACCTCACAGTGCTATAGACATGATTTATTGTGATACAGTTCATACTACAATATATTTTACAATGCAGTAGTTCAGGCCAGGTTAGGTTCTTTCCATTAGGCTGATTAGACACAGATACCACTATCCAATCATTGTGTTTCCAGGCCAAATTAAAGGACCTCAATCTAATTACTTTGCTGCATGGCAACTTCCCAAATCTTAAAGACCAGCTAAGCTTTTAACTGAAGAAAGATTACACAACTGATTTCCGAATCGCACGCTAGTCCAGACAAATACAGACAGAATGCATCTTAAGTCAACAAGTTTGGCTCCAAAAGCCTGAAACCTACAATTGCAGGTAGTATTACAAAAGTAGCACAAAATTAAAACACAGTATTGTACTCAATGGGTTATTTTTATAACTTAAGTCACTGGTAGGCAAAACCTTGTGTGTAATTAGCAAATTACAAACTATTATACATTAATGGCCTTAATTTTGAACAACTTCAATACTAGATCTGAACTGAGAAAATGACTTGTTGACCTTGAACACTGACTTTGAAGTAGACATAAACAAACCATTCTCCAGGAATGTAAACAAAGTTGCAGGTCAGTAGCCAGTCACTGTCCTGCTGGTGTGGACACAGCTATATTGGTATCCAGGAGAACGAGGTCTTTATTGGCGTCTTATCTGGGCTAAAAAGGATCAAGCTAAGAGGATCAGTATCTGGCTGACCACATGGAGATGTTGTGGTCTGTAGCTGTGGAAGCTCAAAGGAGAGACGAGATCTGCCCGAGGCACTCATTCATACAAACAATGCTGCTTTTAGTCTGGATGTGTCGTTGGTGTTTTTACAGGTTAATATTTAATAATGATTTTGTGACAAGGGCATGTTCATGAGGGCGGCCTCTCTTGCTTCATGTGTTTATATGATTATGTAATCTATGAATAATAATCCATTTTTAATCCTTAATCCATTTTCATCAGTGCAGTGCATTCAGAAATTCAACAGAAAACCGGACCCTTTTAAAAGAAAATCTAAGGGAAAGACACTGAACAGCACCGGACACGGGATGAAGTTAATTCTTGAAAATGTGCTAACTGCTCAGAAAAAGAAATATCGCCCAACGTAATCAAAGCATAAATTGATTTCAAACATATCAAACTTTATTCAGACTCACATTCTAGTCATTTTCTATTGTAGCGATGCTGGCTTGCTAACTAGCTGGTTGAAAAATACAAATAGAGGAAGAGACCAGTCAGAATCAAAAAATGCTCTACCATCTGGAGGTTATTATGGCTCAAAACTCCCTCTCATCAAAACAGTCAGTAAGGCTGTGTTGTTCCAGCATCCTTTGTCTACAGCTCTGCCTCTGCCTCCATTCATGAAATCCCTCTCTCCCTCCTCCCTCAGTGCTGTGCTCAGACAGAGTGGGCCAGATCACCAAGACGTATCATGACATTAAAGCAGTCACCCACCTGCTGGAGGAGGTAAGTGAAAGACAGATGAATGGGATTATAGAGGATTAAATTGATCTGCCTCACTGACCGTCACTGTGTGTCACTCTTGTTTCTGTCAGTGCGGTAAAAAGAAAGTAAATAACATTTGGGGAGGAAAATACAGCTGCACTTACTTACTAAAACAGTGGTTGTGTATGATGTGTGTCATTCTGCGTTGCTCAGCAGAATAAATGCAGTATTTCTATCACTTTGCAGAAAGAGCGGGATCTCGAGTTAGCAGCGCGAATCGGTCAATCCCTCCTGAAGCAGAACCAGGAACTAACCGCACGCAATGAAATGCTGGATGAACAGCTTGAAATTGCAAAGGAAGAGGTATAAACAAGCCTCATGATACACACTTCTGCAGTCACACTGGAATACACAATTTGGTGTTTATACAGCCTGCTGAGCTCAAGTGACATTAGCTTACGGTGTTTTCTAGATCGCTCAACTTCGCCATGAGCTCTCGATGCGAGACGACCTCCTTCAGTTCTATGCAAGCACTGAGGAAATAGAGAACGCTGAATCGCACTCACTGTAAGTTTACACACACACACACACACACACACGCAGTACACAGAGGTTGATGAATGATGCCACTGGAAATATTTCGCTCCATGCAAACATATAGTATTCAGTTTGTTTTAAAACAAAGTTTAGGTATAGGTTTGTGACTAGATATCCTTCAAAGTAAGTATGTATTACTGTAATTCATGCTACTAATTACTTGGAAAATACACATCTTATTTCCTTTTCAGAGCATAAGAGGATAGAGCCTCCTCCTTTCAATAAACAGTGTAATAACAGACAAGATCCTCCTACTACTTCATTCTTGTTCTTTTAACATAAAAAAAACAATCATTTGTGCTTGGAACACTCTATCCCAAAACAATTTCAAAATAGCCTTCCTGCTAAAGTTATTCAGTGAAATAACAGAGATGTTTATGGTGATGAATGTTCCTGTGTTGCTGTGTCTGTAAGTAAACATACGTCAGAACATCTCCACTAATCTTCTCAAAATTTCCAGCTAAGCTTCCTGCTTAATTCTTTCCCATCAGCAGTTAATCATTGTCCCAATTCATTGCTATTCTCCTTTAATTTATTTTCATTGCAGCAGCTTATTTAACCATTTTAAGTACATTTATTACCACTCACTCACTCAACAAACTTGATTTGTTCAGCTATCTACAGTTGGTAATTGCCCACCTGTTCTGGTTACATGTGTTTTGCAAGCTCAGCTTTCTCTCTCCAAGTGAGAAAAACAGAATTATGTCTAATGCAAGTAAATGTTTCTTTTGTTGTTGTAGAATAAAAAGGAACGAGTCCAGCAGTTCGCTCAGCAACTTCGTCCACTATGACTTCCTCCACCAGAAACTGAAGGGTTTAGAGGACGAGAACCGCAAACTGAGATTAGAGGTATGCAACAGTGCAAACGCAGAGTGAAATGAAAGGAAGGTAACTCAAATACACAAGATAAAATAAAACACATCATATCATAATTGTTATGTTCATGTCTGTATAAAATCTAGCTTTTAACACTGTTTTATTACTGACTACATTCAGCTTTAATCCTAAACAAATATTTTCATTCATACAGTAACATTTATATGCAGAAAACCAAACATGGAGTACGCAATCTCATTATATAATGCAAACTAAACACATGTCTAAGTATAAATAACCCATCTATGTGCTGCTAAGGAGTTCAGTCAGTATTTGGGGGAGTAACACCTTTTTGTTCATCATGGCTTTTTTTTTATGTGTGTTAGCATTAGGTTTGAATAATGTGTGCTGTTGATTGAATAAAAAAAAATAAAATCACAGATGTAAAGATTTATGTATTTACATTTTTACTTTACTCTAGCGTTAAAAGTATGACATTTTTCCCTGCAGGCCAATGAGCTCACAACGGAGACAACCAACTACGAGGAGCAAGAACAGGAGCTGATGATGGTGTGTGTGGAAGAACTCAGTAAGTGTAACCAGTCTTGTTTCACCATATGAAAATGGTGTACAGAGGATGAGTGGCAGGTGTGTTAATTGGACCTGTGTGTTTCAGCATCTGTCAATAAGCAGGTGGTCGACCTGTCAGATGAGCTAGCGCGGAAGGTGGAGGACACTCTCCGACAACAGGAGGAGATCAGCTCACTGCTCGCTCAGATTGTTGACCTGCAGGCCCGTTGCAAAGGGGTGAGAGAAACGCACGCACACAAATTCTCCAGTTAAGGTGCCCTCTAGGAGCTTCCATAAAACAGTTATTGACTTTATAAGGAGTTGTGTAATAGATCACTTTGAATACTTACCTTTGCTGTCAAACGTTTGCATGTTGGAAATTGCATTGTGGATTTAACGTCCAGTTACAATAAAACTCTGCTACCTTTCTTACTCTGTCCTTCTAGCTCACACATGAGAACGAGGAGCTGAACCAAAACCTGAGTGCCTCCCGTGAGAGCCAGCTAAAACTTAAATCAGAGGCAAGTGTTTTTTAAGTCTTCAAACATGCACAGGTGTCGTTTGAAAACATTTACAAAGACAAGCTGCTTTCACTGACAAACTAGATGCAGAAGCCTATTTTCAACTTTAGACATACATTTAATAAATAAAATTATTTCAAAACAGAGGATAAATAAAACAAACAGATCTTGTGTCAACCTTCTGGAGGCTTAGAGAAAGTCTAGATACAGTGGAGGTGGCCAATGGAACAGCTGCCTCTGATTTCAAAGATCACACTTTCATAAATAAGGTCTTGTTTACTCCAGGCCTCTGTGAGAAGGTCTGTGTGCACTGCAGGTACAGATCATATGTAGTTGTAGAGATTTTGTTAATATAGTTCACATGGTTACCCAGAAACCCCACACAGACCAGTTTATGTGTATCTTTGCAGAAGCCTACTTTGTTCTTAAAATGTTGATATTCAGATATTCAGCGTCTTGTACTGCAGTTTGACAGATATGTCTCCCCCTTTCTTCAGCTCAAGGACCTGCAGGACAAATACTCAGAGTGTGAGGACATGCTCCATGAGGCCCGAGAGGACATTAAGAACCTGCGCAATAAGAGCCTACCCAACAGCACGGTGCAGCGGTACACTGCACTGGCCTCTGTCCTCCCCATGGACTCACTGGCAGCTGAGATAGAGGGCACCTTCCGCAAAGGCCTGGACACCCCGGCTACCCCAGAGTACAAGTGAGTCTGTGACTTTGTGTGTGTGCTCTCATATGTAGAAGGCTTTGCTTGAATTTCTATAGCTAGATAAAACCCAAGACATTTACTTTGATGTGAGTCATCATGGCTTTGGCCCTGAAAACCTATTTTTTTAATTAGCTTGTTACTATTGATGATGAGGTCCCACATGAATACATATTTTACTGCCAAATTAGAACAGTTTTGCTTATTTCACATTAGAGATTTCTACATTTGTGTTTTTGAGTATCCCTCTTCCATTACCAATTCCTTAAAAGGTGACAAAAATTGCATCTCCGTTGTCAGTTCAGCCATACAGGTTTCTGTGGCAAACACAGCAAGCCACTACAACTTTCTATTGTAATAAAACATATGGAGAGACTTAAATTTAAATGATGTAAACTACTAAATGAACTAAACATCTACTCCTTGCAGGAACCACCCTTGGCGTGTGTTTGAAACCGTAAAGGTGGTGAACAAGGCCGTGAGACTGCGGTCTCAGTGTCACTCCCCGGGGCTGCCAGGCTCCAGCCCGGTGTCCGTTCGCTCCAGTTGTACCAGCACCCCCCGAACCAGCTACTATGGCTCAGATAATGCCAGCTTTACACTGGAGGACAAACCCAGCTCCAATAATGCTCAGAAAGAAGATAACAGGTGTGTGTGAGTGTGTGCTCATGCACATACTTGCATTATGATGTCAAATGTAGAAGTCCAGATCTATTTTATACTATGTATATACATACACACACACACACATATATATATATATATATATATATATGTGTGTGTGTGTGAAGTCTGAATATATGGAATGAACCTTGAATATATAGAATGGAAGTCTGAATATATTGAATGAAAGTCTGAATATATGGAATGAACCTTGAATATATAGAATGGAAGTCTGAATATATTGAATGAAAGTCTGAATATATGGAATGAAAGTCTGAATATATGGAATGAAAGTCTGAATATATGGAATGAAAGTCTGAATATATGGAATGAACCTTGAATATATGGAATGAAAGTCTGAATATATGGAATGAAAGTCTGAATATATGGAATGAAAGTCTGAATATATGGAATGAACCTTGAATATATAGAATGGAAGTCTGAATATATTGAATGAAAGTCTGAATATATGGAATGAACCTTGAATATATGGAATGAAAGTCTGAATATATGGAATGAAAGTCTGAATATACTGAATGGAAGTCTGAATATATGGAATGGAAGTCTGAATATATGGAATGAAAGTCTGAATATATATAATGAAATCATCATCTGACATCATTAAGGCACTGGCGCCATCTTGTGTTTTTGATGTGATTAATCCGTATGGATGTAATTGTGACACTATGAGCGAATAAGTAAGAAATCTAGTGTCAGCTATTTGGAGCATTGAAGAGATTACAAACACACTAGCAAATGCATGTACACGCCATAATACTGGGAACCATATCCAGTAGTTCTCCTGATGAAATAATTTATTCTCTTTAATCGTGGAAGACTGAATGCAGGAAACCTCCCAGGCCAGGCAGTTCCCGTTTATCAGGAAAACAAGCCTTCAACCTCACACGTGCCCCCACAACAGCTTAAGTTAGTTCGCATCCGAACTAATCTTTTAAACACCAAAGTCACAGAAAAAATAACCTGGCAGCGGTAACATTTTTTGTCAGTGGAGTTCGGTGGCTTTGAAGAGAGCGATATAACAGCTATTTCTGGTTAAACACAGGATCTTACTCTTTAAAAAGTTACTGCCTGAGCCCTTTTGGGTGGACATACGAAGATTGTATATAGGGGTTGTTGTGGGGGGCATCTGTGACGTTAAAGGCGTATTTCAGATTGCCTGATAAACGGGAACTGCCTGAACTGGGAGGGTTCCTGCATTTGGTCTTCCACGATAATAGGGAATACATTTCTAGATCAGGAGAACGGTACTGGATGTGGTTTCCAATATTTTGGCTCATACATGCATTCGCCAGTGTTTTTATAATCTCTTCATTGCTCAAAATTGCGGACGTTGGACACTTTCTTGCTGATTCACTAACAGTGTCACACTTCATATCACTGACGTCAGATTTCATTCACTATATTCAGACTTTCATTCCATATATTCAGACTTCCATTCCATGTATTCAGACTTTCATTCCATATATTCAGACTTTCATTCCATATATTCAGACTTCCATTCCATGTGTTCAGACTATGTATGTATATATATGTATATATATATTTTTTGTTTGTTTTTATTTACAATCTTGACTAGAAGTTAAAATGCCTTTGTTTGGGTGGTAACAGTGCAAGTAGTAGTAATTTATAAAGATTAGTCCACTTTAAGGTCCAAAGGATTGAAGCAGTTAAAACATTGTCACATCTATTCACCATAGTGTTAGTGGTCCAAAGCGTCTGGGCCAGCCAGGCACACCAGGAGGCCAGGACCTCGAAGCCGCCTTGCGCAGCCTTTCAGCCCGGCAGCAGAACCACTCCTCTGAGCGGCCTTTCTTTGATGTAGAGCGTGAGCGTAAACTCCATGCCTTGGCAGCAAACTGCGAGGAGGGCGAGGGCTCCAGTGGCTTCTTAACGCCAAATGACAGCCTGGCCTCCAGCCCAGCGGCATCGACTGGCACTAACTACTCCAATGGCAGCTCACGGCATTCCTGTGGCTCCTCAGGAGGATCCAGGTCCTACCTGCCCGACCGGCTACAGATCGTCAAACCTTTGGAAGGTAAAAGCTGCAGCTTGCTACTGCTTCTCATCAATTACTTTGAGCTTATTTCAGCATTATGTGGAGTCACAATGGAACATGAGAAAGTGTTGTTAAAATTCAAACAAGACTGACAAGTTAGTCTGTGATGCTAATTAAATGCCACAAGTGCAAAGCTGCCCTGCTCTTAAAATGAAAATGTATTCTTTAAAAAAGGAAGAAAGAAAAGGTTGATTACTTAATTGCAAAAGTAAAACGAGAATTTGACCTGTGTTTGACTTTGGCAGCTAATGTCAACTGATCAACAGAAATGTACTAGTGCACGAAAAAGGTGCTGCTAGCAACAGCCCCGCCATCAGGAATTATGGACAGGGGGACAACATTTTTCAATCCAGCACCACCTCAACTCCTGCACCACCTCAACCCACCCATCCTTAGTTCTAATACAAACACGGGCAATTTCAAAAAAGCTCTTGGCAATTAGCCTTATTTATAGTGACACAGATGGAGTCATTAACGACCATTTCCAAATTCAGTGTTCATCCAGGCCACGCTCGCATACATATTCAGTTACCCAATATGATTATAAAGCACAAAAGGTCAATACAGTTATTTTTTTAAATCTTTAAAATTAAGACTGTGAAAGTTATGTTTCTTCTTTTAACTTAAAACAAGACAAGGAGAGAAAAAATGCCCTTCAATAAGTGAGCGATTAGAGAAAAGTAAAATCAAACATTGAAGAAATTACTGCAAAGCATTAAATCTTAAAATCGAATTATGAGTGAACAAATAAACATACTTCATCTGTCTATCAAATTCAATTTTGAGGACTACATTGTACAAGTATTGGTCAAATTATGTGCAGAACTGAAATACTATATATAGAGTATAAATGTGTCCGCTGAAATGATGACAATAATTATATAAACAGATGTATAGCTTATTATATTGTAACCATATTTGCAGCTGTATCCTATGACTTGTCATGTGCTGCTGACTAGTGATTACTGTCGTTCAATTTTCTTGAGGCAGTTACAGGGGAACTTGTGGGTGTTACTAATCTTTATTAATATAAAGGGAAACCAAATTCAGGTGGCAGGTGACGATTCATAATATAATAGACTATAATGCAGTTAAGCTCTCAGGCATTCTGTGTTGCTTTTAGATATATGTGTTCTCCTGTAGTTTAACTTTTACAAGGTATTTGTCATTATACAACACAAGGTTGTTGTATAACGAAAAACAAAAGTTTATAGTCCCTTCATGCTGCACACACAGAACTTAACAGATTAATATATTAATATTTGTGTATTAAAATATTTTCTCATGTAATATCAGCTCTGCTGAGTCAGCTCATGTAGGCATGATTTCGTTTTCCCTCCCCTTTTTTGTCTTTGTCATTGTTTGGGGAAGTAACCTCTTTAAGTATGACTGTGGCACCTTATCTCACCTCAATTAATAAATGAATGAATTTTAATTCAGTTAGAAACTCCTGGACTTTAATAGTTTCTCTGTTTCAGCAGTTTTTCTGCTCATGTTCAAAACTTTCTGCATATTCTGAATCTCTCCCACATCGACTATATTTGTTCTCTGACATGATGAGAAAAAAGTCATAATATTCCAAGAATAATGTCATCATTTAATGAGAAGTCATAATATTTAGAAATAGTCTACCTGCCCTATACTCTGCTGTGCATTAGCCTGTGTTGTTGATCTGCTGATTTGGCTCCTTCAGACACTCTGTAGACACAGAGTAATTTGAGACTTTACTGGATGGGAGGAGAAGGTGGAAAACAAAACTTACTGAAAACACTTTTGATCAGGCAGAAATCTCACCACAAATCCACACAAATGTTCACTTAAGCACCTCAGATAAAATGCAGCTCACAGTCCCAAACAGAGCAAGTCTGCACCTCAGATTTTAGATGGTTATTATTACTATTATTAAACTCTTTCACTTAGTTGCCGCGACTCACAGCGCGAGGTGCCAGTGTCACATCAGCTGGGTGGAGTTCACTCGCCCCGACTTGTTGTTATCAGTTATAGGTTTGTTTTTCAATGCGTGACAAAATTCATGTATAGCGTGTGAAAAGTGTCAATTGCGTGAGTCTCACTCTCAATGCCTGAGAGTTGGCAGCTCTGGTGTTACATTACTTAAAACTCTAGGAAACTAAAGCTTTATTTGCTTGAGACTCTATCCACAACCTGGAGAAGGAACTGTACATGAGTGTATTAAATAATAGTGTTGTAGTACTCGAGTGGTCTTAAGACCGGTCTCAAGACCAAGACCGGATCAATTTGAAAAGTACATATGATCCTGTTCCACATTTTATTGTGTGTCATGTAATGTGGGGAATTGGTATTGGTCTCGACTTATCTCAGCCCCTAAAAGTAATTTTTATGTCTCAGTCTCGTTTTGGGCGGTCTTGACTATGATACTATTAAATAAAGAGTATATAAAGGGTATAATGTTTAGTTAACAGTATACTGTTAGTATAACTATAATACTACATTCATTATAATTTCATATAATAGTATATTATTTTACCACTAGTCGAATATTAAATCCAGTTACAGCTGTTTAATTTCTGTGGGTTGTTTTTATTCATTTAATCCTTGTGCAAGCAAAAGGCTCTACATCTGTCTCTAATTTGTTAATGCTAACTACTAACTTGTCAGTAATCATATTGTTCAACATTTAATGATTTGCTGGAGCACGTCAAACTTTTTTTAATGTCCCGCCCCATCCAGACTGTGATTGGACGAACGAAATGAAAAGTGACAAGCACGTCGGCTCTGTGAAAAAATTAACATGTTGAACACTAACATTAATTGGCCGTTAATTGGCCAGTGAGCCAAACCCAAACCTTCCTTATCTTGTCCCAGTTTTCTTCTTTCTTACCACTTCAGCTGCTGCAACCAACAAGACAGCGTAATTTGGGAGATCTACCATTTATAACAGGGTTTCTGCAGGTCTTAAAAAGTCTTACGAAGACATTGAATTTAGTTTCCTCAAAAAAAGTTTGTCTGTAGATTGCAAAAATATTTTTTTTAAGGCTTACTTTATATTTTGTCTTTTCTGCCATAGGCTGTAATGTTATCTATAAAATATTTTTGTATCTGATCAGGAGATGTTGAAAATGGGATTGTGCACACAGCACGCTGTCCAATCCCTTTTGTGGAGAAATGTGATTTATAAAAGTAGTGACACTTTCCGGTCATGTAGTCCCTCATTGTTTTCCTAATACTTTGGCTGGTATGACCATGAAACAGGTATTATATTGCATTTTATGTGATATTAAAGATGCCTTAAGATTTGAAATGAACTGTGTGTACCCTGCAGAAACCCTGTATTTTATTCTGCAATATAACTATAATATAACTATAAAAAATGACACACAAGTGGATGAGGACTGTTTGAATTTAACTGATTTTAAATTCTGCACCTGGTAATTTTCTTTGAGCTTGACTCCCCAGTCAGTCAGCACCTCCTACAACATAAGTTATGAACATGTGGCTCCATCCTCCTCCTTCAATTGACTTTATGTGCATTTGCTTCCAATATATTTTCTCTACATTTTATTTAGAATTTTGTAACTTTCCCGGCAAAACCAACTTTTTCAAGAATTTCCACCCTTACGCCAACACCATCAACTCAATCAAATTTATAACATGACATGAAAATGAAGTAATTGTGATTCAAGAGACAAACAAGCTGAAAAAATCAAAGTTATTTCTGACGATATAAATAAAATGTAACTGCATTTATCATGTCATTCTTCAAGCGCACCTCCCTCTGACTCTCTCATCTGCAGGCTCAGTGACTCTGCACCAGTGGCAGCAGTTGGCCAAACCAAACCTTGGAGGCATCCTGCATCCGCGCCCAGGAGTCCTGACTAAAGACTTCAGGGAGCTTGAGGTCGACATTCAGCACGTCTACAGCCTGAACGACCTGGAGGAGGATGAACCTGACCTGTCGCAGTTCTCTGGAGCACATGGCATGGGTAGGGCACACTGAACACATGCTTTGTCATTCCTATTCAGGTCATTAAATGCCCTCTAAAATCCAAATTTCCTGCTTCCTCTCCTCATTATTCCAGTTAGCTTGCATTGGTTGTGTCCCATTAATTGTGCTGCATAAATTTTTTTCCCCCATCTCCGTTGGCTCTTGTAGTTTCTCATCCTGCGTCCTTGTATTCATGCATAGTTTAATGTGGCTTTTCTCCCATTTTCTCCGTGACCTCGCAGCCTCTCCATCCGGTCCCAACCTCCCTCAGACCTCTCCCACACATACCATTACCACCTGCCAAGTCCTCCAACCCTCCCTTCTCACTCCCTCCTTCTCCACTAGGTAAGAATATATGTACTATGTACTGTGTTTTTTGTCTATTTGTTAAAGCAGATTGAATTTCCTTCTTGGGTAATAAAGTTCAATTTGAGCTTGATCTTGATTTTTTATTGTTGTGATGGACCTGAGTTACCATAAAACTCTGGACAAGGTATAGATCCAACCAACCCAAGATGATATCCCCAATGTCTTATTTTGTCCACGACCCATTGAGGAGCAAAGAAGCCAGAAAATATTCATATTTAAGTGTCTGAAATCAGAGAATTTTGACCTTTTTTCTTAAAAAATACTCAAACTGATAAATTAATTATCAAAATAGTTGGCGATTCATTTTATAGCTGACAACTAATCAATTAATCATTGCAGCTCTAGAACAAGAAGCTCGTGAATAAGAGTTCAATGTTCATTAATCCAAAAGATTTTTTTCACAGCTTCACTTTCTTTCAATGTGTGGATTTTCCAAACTTCATCTCTTCTCTTCCTCTCTTCCATGCTGCTTTTTTCCTCCTCCATAAATTCTCCTCTTTGCCCCCAGAAAACATCTGGCGAGGCTCTTTCTCCAACTCTAAAAGGAGCCTTCGGGGCAAAGTAAGAGTAAGAGACGGTAATGGATCAACTTTGAATGCTCGATTTCAACAGAGGCACAGTACCATGTTGGTTAACTAAATAACATCATTTAAGAAGCCTTTTCAGTTTAATTCTACAAAGATCAGGTCAGAGACAGAGAAACATTTGCTGTGACCTAATTGAAATGATCATAGCTACTGTATGGGAGAATCATGCACTGTGCTTCTGTTAAACACACCCTTCGCCTCCTACTAACACATGCTGCTGACTTGTTTGTATATTTTTGGCTTATTACACCACACGTTTTATTAACGTCTCTTGCCCTTTCTAGGTTTTCAGCTCAACAAACCACCAGATCCTGCCATACTATCCCACCACACTAACATCATGTTTGACACTAACAACAAATGAACTATCCAAATCTGTTTCCAGTGTCTTGTTTTGTTGTTGTTTGTGTATGAGCTTGCATGTTTGTGCAACAAGAAGCATCTATAGTTTTCTATCTTCTTATTGTTTGTTTTTAATACATTTTTTTTCTGTTGGCAGCGTTCGCTCTTTCGGCCTGCCATCTTGTCGGAACAGTGAGCTCATGAGAACTTCATCGCCGTCCCACCAGCAACACTTTGGCCTGGGAGGCCGGACCACCACCACCACTACTGTAACCACTTCTTCGCTGGGACTCGTGCAGCTGCTGCATGAGCGTGGCATCTCAGCCTCTCCTTGTCCCCACCACAACCTGCGCTATAGCCAGAGTACAAACCCCTCACGCTCCACAGCAAAAAACAAACATGGAGGCTCATCATCAGACAAAGAGGGAAGAGGGAACATTTTCAGCTTGAATCTGGTGAAGAAGCTTCAGACTCTGGGACTGCACAGTGTGGCAGCCTGGGGGATGACGGGCCGCAATGGCAAAGAGAGAGAAGCAGTCAGACGTCATGTAAAAGTTTGATGAGTGCTGTTCATCACTTAACTCCACTCTCATTCACCGTAGTGACTTCGCATCCAGCCATGTGATTCCCTCTGTGCTGTTCAGGGCCCACGTCTCTGGTGTCTTGAAAACTAAAGCCACAGATTGTGCTACAGCCATACTTTAAGTTTTCAGTAATGTACAGTAATATTCTTTTCTATGAATATGTGTACAGTAGTTGTGTTTATGTATGTGTGAAATCTTCATCTCAGGACAACCACCTGATCACCAGTGTGTTTGACTGCAACCTGCAGAAATAGCTTCTTTTTACACACATACACACACACACACACACACAAAAAAGAAACATCATGAAGATTTTTTTTATATACTTTCTTTATTGTGACTGGCATTTTACATTTTTACACAGCCACTGGTTTTAAAAAAAAAAACCTCATCACCTGTCTATTTTTTTTTGTTTCCAAGGTGGAACATCACTTATGTGTATATAACAAAGTTGTCATTTGGCAAAGTTTAAAAAAAGACTATTAAATTACTGTTCGTTGAAACCACAAACCAAACCAATGCTGTCACACTGAAGAACTTTCAAATGCACTAACATACGCTCTGGTCTTCCTGCTTTCTAGCTGCTAAATTTAGAAAAGCATGTTGTATATAAGATTGTCAAATATACTGAATTAAACACTCTCCCCAGTTTCATACATTTCATCACCTGCTTTCACATAGCACATGTTGTTATTTCTGCATACAGTACAGTATCACCTGTGAGATGTTGGAATTTATAACATTGTGGACTTTATCCTGAGCCAGACCTCACCAAAAACAAATCAGGTTTGCCATGCTGCATCAAAGACAGAGAATGGGAGTTTTTAGAAGCAATATGTGTATTTGCTGTGTTGCGTTGACTGAAAATCTTCTGCTGTATTTCATGTCGTCAGGACTTCTTAAATCACTGGGATATAAATGAAATGAAAATAGTTCAGGGCATTCAAAGTGAATTCTTCAGGACGTTAAGGGGAATCATTATTTAAAGATGAATAGAAGAGTGGTAATTGTTTAAACAGCATGTTTCTTTGAAATCTTTCTAAACAAACAACTGTAGTAAAAAGGCATAGGATACTGTGGATTAAAAAGGGAAGAAATCCAAATCACAGGTTGTAATAATTTGTGTTCTGACCTAAATCAACCAAACTGCTGTTTCTCTGCACTACTGTTCGCTCTGTTCTGTGTTTGCATCACAGCTGTACATGTGTGTGTAAAATGTACCACCTGTGAATAAAACCTTGCATTTCCATCCAGCACAGTTTCATCTCTGTATCACCCCATGACAGCGAGGAATGAACACATCAGACTATTATGATAATTCTGCAAAATAGTTTATTTATAAAGTTGCAGGGAGAGTAAAACATTGACTTCATATAAATTATGAACATGAAGCAGTGAGTCTTAGCGCTCGGGTTGTTTTTGGCATTGTTGGGTCTCACTCTGCGTCCCGGCGTCCAAAGTCCACCCAGCCCTGGTAGTCTCGATCTGACATGCACTCTGAGTTCATCATCTCTGTAAACAAACCATTCCTACATGAACCACGCAAGGGTTCAATAAACACATCTTAGCATCTGATTGGATCTCGTCCCGACTCATTCTCTCTCACACACACACACAATAGACAAAATATTAGATAATAACTTTCACACCCCTATCCCCGCAGCATACCTGAAATTGCTTGCATTATTCTCTTGGTCATAGTCTCGCGTTCATCCTCAGATAGGTGTGCCCGTCTCTCCATCCTTGCAGAGTGAGTCTGAGACTCCGGCTCCTGTCTGCCAGCCAACTCTCTCACTTTCTCCCTCTTGGCGAGAAGCTGCTGTAGTACACTAGTATCTGCAGCGGCAGAGGATTGAGGAGTGGCGGATGCACCGAATACTAGCACTGCAACCAACAGTGCAAACACCACAATGACTTTCCCTGACATGTCTGTGTACAAAAAGAAAAGAATTCTTGGTTAAAATCCAATTTAAGTTTACGAAGTGACAAAATAACTACCCAAAAACTTTACTTTACCTGTGAGGACAGGATGAGAAATGTACACAATGAAATCCGAGGAGAGTTTAGTTGCAATGTTTGAGATTCTGAGCAGATCTGCCCTTTTATACCACAAGTTTGGTGTAAGCGATAGGGCCTAAAATCAACAGTGTTCACTGATTGATTGGTAGACGGATGCATTGGGAGGAAGTGCGTAAAGGAAACGATGGATCACTACATCCACACACCTATTAATGAGCTTTTCACTTACCTGGCAATGTATTTTTTGCACTGCAATAACAATAAAACAAGTCAATGGGTTTACATAAGAAATCCAATACTCCTTTAGAGACCAATACAGAGCACCTGATGTAACTATGTAGACACTGGCTGGAAGACTTAAAGGCTGAAAACAGGGGTTCCACGTGTCCTCAAGTTATCAACTGGCACTAAACAGTTACATTTAACATTTCACGCATGTTGGAACCAGATGCAGACTAAGTCATTGTTTCGCATTTCCGTGTAGCATCTATTCAACCTAACACTGTATGGACTGTAGACAAGTTTTCCACTTTCAATTTTAAGAAAGGCAGAGCTGGTGATGTAATTTGAAAAAAAGCAAAAGTGTGTATAATGTAATGATTGGTTAGAGGTGAATATTTCCTTCCACATGTCATGTTTTTGCCTAGACCTCCCTGATGACGTACACTCCAGCCTTTTAGTAAAAATACTTCAGAGCGCTGTTTACATACTGTATAGATTTGTGGCCCAGTTATTATATCTAGTTTCCACTGACAATATGTGATGTATAATAGATGTAGAAAAGCAGAAACGACATGAACGCAGCCTTAAAATATTTTTCACCAAACAGTGAAAGCATCAAACAGATTTACTTTGTAGCAGTGGCCGGCTGATTATGTGCCACACTTTGATTTATACGAGTAGAAGTGACAGCAGCACAATGGATAGCAAAGAATGCACATGCATGTGCTCACCTGCAGACAGCAACTGCACATAAAATACACATGTGATGCACATGGGTTTTATCCTTTAGACTTTCTTCCAAAAGGCCTTGATACCAAAACTACTTGCTTAGATTTTGGCAACAAAACTGCTTGGTTGGATTTAGGCACCAAAACCTCTAAGTTAGGATTAGGAACCAAAACTCCTCTGCGGTGTAAATACAATCACAGATCATAAGATTTTACTTTAATGCCTTAACTAGACAGGTTCAACACACCCATCAGTGAAACCTGATCCATATCAAAGACTGGATGATTCAGACTTTATCAGGCAAGGCTGATCACTGGTTTTTGTTTATTTTCATCTTCACTTGAGTCCTCACAGCTATGTGTCAACTTTGAGAAGATCATTTTTTTCTTTTAAGCTGCAGGACTTGTGAGGTTGGTAAAAGGTCATGATGAGTCTTTTGCTTAAAGTATGTGTCTGTCTGTGTCAGAAAAACAACAATTTCACAATCAGTACTGGTCCTGATCATGACCCAAAAGTACGGAATAACAGCGACATAAAAAAGGTTTGTTAAAAAGGTTTTGTCTGATATTTGGAAAAAATGCTACAAAGCACTCAAACAGGTGGACCTTTACAGAAGAAAATAATGATGCATTTTGCTGCAGTGAAAAAAAAGTATGTGGGTTAAAAACAAGTTATTTATTGAAATTGTGATGTAAACATTGTTACTTAGACCAGTGGTTCTCAAACTTTTTCACATCAAGAACCCCTAAACTGACACAAATTAGACCACGGGCCCCCATTAGATAAGAGTTTGTCCCAGATTCCCTCATCTGATTGCATTTTTGATTATATTATTAGAAAGTGTTCGAAACCTATGACCAAAATAGTCATACATTCTGTCTTTGTGTTACTTATGGATGGAATAACAGTGAAAATCAACTATTCCCCTTTTTGCTGGGGACCCCCTGAAACCCCCTCAAGGACCCCTGAGTCCCCCGACCCCGCTTTGAGAACCACTGACTTAGACCAAATTAATTATTGATAATAGCTGGATTAATAGCAATTTGCTGAATTACACTGATAATTAAGATTCACATTAAAACAAAAATACCTTGAAATCCTTTGGGTTATGATACTAAATCCAAATATTAACTGTATACTACCTGCAATGAAAAACCCTTTTATCAAAGTAATGGTCTTAAATATGGACCGCTGTGGCGTGCAAAGTCACTTTCCACTGATGGGTGTGTTCCACAGCAGATTGAGATGGATTTTGTGCCAATCACTTGAGAAAGCTTTTTCTGACCGCATATTAGATAAGCGTCTTTTTAAAAAGGTGTGTCAGTGTTTTGTGTATGTGTGTGTGTGGGTTGCAGTGGGGTGGGGTGTCCCAGAGAGGAATTTTTTGCATGATGTATTATGTCAACAACATTGAACTCTTTTGTGTATTTTCCCTGCTTCGTTGGAAGTGACAGAAATATTTTTAGCTGTTCAAAAGAAAGAAGAAAGCAATTAGGAAGAACCAGTTTGTAATGGTTATAAAAACAATTAGGTTTCCATTCCATTCCTTTCAGAAAATTCTTTGACATGCATTATGCAAATAAGTGTTCACTGCCCTGCCTCGCTGTCTACCGTCACGCTGTCATCCATCATCCTTCGACTTCCATCCAGCGGAGTAGGACCAGGTGGATACGAGGAAAAGATACTAGAATGAATGGCGGTGGATGCGGGGAGGGGCCCATAAAGAATGCTTTGTGTTCAGGGTTCAGATTTTTGAGCGACGCCCCTGCATCTCAGTTAGTTTGGCTCGATTTATAAAGTTTTCAGCCTGCCATGCTGTTGTTCCTGCATTGCTCTGTGTACAATGAGCAGCTAAAAAACAAAAGTGTATTGGTTAAAATGCGAATACACTCGGACTGATGAGTTCATGGGGGTAGCCATATGAATGCATGAATGCCAACCAAAGTGGCTAAGACTGACTGTGTTACACAAAACTAGTGAATTCAACTTGGGTGAGCAGGTGCTTTGTCAAACTGTCATCCACCATAAGCTTCTGGTCATAGCCTGTAACAAAACCCCTGAATGTAGTGAATTTAGTGAGGTTTTGCTTTATTTCTTATCAATCCAACTTTTCATTTGTAGATTTGAAGATCGTGTTATATAAAAGTGACTTTGTCTGGCTTTAAAGAAAAGAGGCTTCAGTGTAGAAATGCCGGGCTAAGCAGATGTTCAGACAGATAAGTGCGTGGCATTTAAACCTGCTGCAGTAAGTAGCTATAACTGACAATGACAAACTATTATCTTCATTCCTGTCTGCTTATCAGTTACCTCCCACCTAGTTGCCCTACTAGATGTTCAGCCTTCTTCCACAGATCATCGCTAATGTTCACACCTATTAGTTTTTTTTTTTTTTTAACAAAACAAAACAAAAAAACCAATCAACTGCATACCATGCATTGTTGATGCATCGGACCAGACGCTGTTCCCATTCTCTCAGTCCTATAAAATGCACCGTTGTCTCAGGCAGAGTCACTCCTCGTAGATTCTCCAGCTGTGCTCATCGCCTGCAGGTCAGCTCCACCTCCACGTCTCACCATGACTCTCACTCTCACCCGCCAGGGCAGCTACAGCTCCCGTAGCATCTCCAGCAGCAGCGCCATCAGCTTGAGCGGAGAGATGCAGTTTCTCGGAGCCGGCCAGACCCGCATCTCCACGGGCTCCTTTAAGAACCGTGCACCTAGCGTGTACGGGGGAGCTGGGGGATACGGGACTCGCATCTCCCAGTCCCACTCTGTTTTCTCCTCCGGGTCACTGACCCCGTACGGCGACACGGCAGTGATCAACAACGAGAAGGTGACCATGCAGAACCTCAACGACCGCCTGGCTTCCTACCTGGAGAAGGTAAGACATGATGATGATGATGATGATGATGATGATGATGATGATGATTATACGAATTGCTGCACACTGTTACTTGCAACACTCCCAATTTCCTGTGGTTTGATTAAAGCCTTGAAAGCACTCCCTGAATAGAGCTGTACAACCCTCTGAATCTTTGTTAGACCTATACTGTAGACAAAATGTTTGTTTTTTTAACCTGCATTAAAATTAGCTAAGTGCAAAGACATTTCTACCCTGATAAATACATTATATGATCTCTTCTAACACACTGGCTAAATCACAGGGATGCAGCACAAAATTTTGGACCCTGCACATAGGTATTATCTATGGACCCCTCCCCACATCCATGACTATTCATTCTAGTATCTTTATACATCTTTATACAAAACATGAAGCTAATATAAGAAAGTAATATATTATTTTTCACATCAGTATTTTTAAACTAAATATGAAAATATAAATGACCTTCTTGTATAAACTTAACTTGATGAACATAACATAAAGCCACAGTAACCTTAATGGTCCACATTCACTCATGGCGCTGAGAACGAATTTCTAGGATTGGTGCAAAATGCATTTATGGGATAAAAAAGTAAATGGCACAGTAAGAAAAAAAAAGAAATTGAGTTGTGTTATGAGCCAGCACTAAAGTGCTCTATAAATATCCACATCTGTCATGTGCACCTGTCACTGCCTGATGTCACCCTCTGGTGCAGGTGCGCTCCCTGGAAGCAGCCAACAGGAAGCTTGAGCTGCAGATCAGAGAGTTCTACGAGAAGAGAGCTCCTACTGTTTCCAAGGACTTCACCAGCTACTTCGCCACCATCGCTGATCTCCGAGCTCAGGTACCGCTCAGTGTTGTAGTACTACACTGGGCAAATGAGAGACACCCCTTCATATTTGATTTGAGTGATTTTTTAAAATTTCATATTAATATTTATTCATAATTTATGGAAAATAATGATTTTTTTTTCAATAGCGTCCAAGTCATGTGACATAGGGACTTCAAACCAATGCCGAATTGTAGTACTACACTAGGCACTAGACACACCTCTTTATGTTTGAGTGCATATTTTATTTTATATTAATATTTATTAGTATTTTATGGGCAAATTCTTTTGCGTACATTTGTGAGATATGCAACTCACTCAAATCAAATATGAAGGGGTGTGTCTCATTTGCCTAGTGTAGTACTACAATTCGGCATTGGTTTGAAGTCCCTGCGTCACATGACTTGGAAGCTATTGAAATAAATAATGATTTTCCCATAACACTGTTTTCACAATTTGAATTTATTGATGGTCCCTAAGCTAACACCCTAAAGCGAGCCATCAGAGGTGAGCTAACCGCACTTATACAACCGTCACTGGGTGAACTGACTAAAAAGCCGTCACTGGATCCTGGGTGAATGTCGAATATCCAACTTAAAACTAACTTCACCGCGGTCAAAGACCGGGCGGCTTGTTGGCATGGCATTGAGTAAATTTGTAGCCTAATTATCTTCACAGTGTTCTTATTGTAGTTGAAATCTTTATTATTTATTTTATGGGCTCTTCTTTTATGTGTAATATGTTTAAAATGGGGTGGTGATGGCGCATAGATAAGATGCTTCCCTTTGGTGTGGGAGACCTGGGTTTGATTCCCACTGTGAGACATCAGAGCAAGACACTTAACCCCCAGTTGCTCTGACATGCAAAGCAATTGTAAGTCGTTTTGGATAAAAGCGTCAGCTAAATTAATAAATGTAAGATGTAAAGGTACAACTGCACATAAGGTCCATTGTAATAGAAAAAAAGCGCGGGGGGGTAATAATCCGAGACAATTTTTAATTTCCGAGACTAATACAAGTAAAAAACTTGAATATTCTCTGACATTATAGTCACACATTTATGAGAGAAACTTCACTTTGCAAGGCTGCAACATCACACACACTATTGTGATCGTCTACAAGGCAATTTGCAGACTATTATGCATGCACTGGAAAGTTATGTTAAACTTTGCAGTCGGATTTAGTAGTGAAGAAATACTCCTGAGTTTAGCCCACAATCACTATCATGGACCTTAGAGACTTTGCCTTGGATTGGGCCTATTCAGAAGAAAACAGAGTGATTTTCGATTTTTTATGACAATAATTTCAGGGAATTTCTGATTTTTCTTCTTGTAAATTTCACACTTTCATTCAGGAGGGGGTTTTTTCTCGGTTATTAACCCCGACCGTGGCTCCCTATTTTTTTGGACACATAGGGGCCTAAAATATCTAAATATATGCAAACACAACCCGGTAATTAATTAAGATTCATCTCTAAAATCACCGAGGCTGCAGGGCTCGTAACGTAATGCTGTTGTGTTCAGAACTTCATTGCAACCGCAGAGGAGCAAATCAGCATGAAATCTGAACATAGCCTATTTTATGAAGCGGTGTATTAATATCCTACTTCTCACCATTAACACTGAGTAGGCCTATAGATGTGGTGTGTAGTCCGCGTATACAGGGTAACCTCGAGTTTACCACGAACAAAACCTGCTAGGAGCAGTATAGAGATGCAGCGTAAATTGCCATGGCAACAGACCTCGGGTAACACCTATCCACCTTTCGTAGTACGGGTTCACCGGGAAGTTACACCCGACGTCACGAAGTTACTTCTTAAGTTACCTGGATAAACCTGTTACCCCGCTTCGTAGTACAGGCCACAGGAGAGCACTCCCAAAGTAGCTGTATATTCCCTTCGTGTTGTATAAACTGTGGGATTGAACTCCACATAAAAACTTCATCATTTAGATTTCTTTTAAAACCCACTGTAGAAAATGCAGTTTTTGGAATACACTGTCATGTTTAGGTCCTGCGATGGACTTGCGACCTGTCCAGGGTGTACCCCGCCTTTCGCCCAATGTCAGCTGGGATTGGCTCCAGCCCCCCGCGACCCTGTACACAGGATAAGCGGTTGACGATGGATGGATAGATGGATGGATGTCATGTTTAGGTGGTCTCTTCTGCATAAAAATGACGTAGGGCCTACATGTACTGATGAGTCTGTCCAATAAAACAAGTGAGCATATGAATAAATAGTGACATTTTTCCACCCCCCTATTTAGATCTCGAGGAAATATGCAGAGAATCAAAGAATCATCCTGCAGATTGACAATGCTCGACTGGCTTCAGATGACTTTAAAGTAAAGTAGGTTTACTCTCCTCTGTTGCTTCATGCTAAATCCACACGCACCCTCCAACAATTTTATTTTTATAGGCCTATATGTCAACCACATTTGAAGAAAGTTTTGTAATTGTAGTCTATCATTTTTCAAATATGTATGGAAATAATGGTTTCATTCATATGACTGGAATAACATTTACATCCACGGGAACATCACAAGGACTAATAGTTGAATGGTCACATTTTTTTCTTTCACTCCTGTAATTGAATTACAACTACACCTGCATTCCTTGTGTAGGTATGAGATGGAGCTGAACATGCATTCACTGGTGGAGGCCGATGTGTCTCGTCTCAGAGGAGTCCGGGACAGCCTGACTCTTTCCATTAGTGACCTGGAGGTGCAACTAGAGGGTCTGAAAGAAGAGCTGGTGTACCTCAAGAGCTCCCATGAGGAGGTGAGAGCCGTTCAGCTCCAGAGAAATTTCTCTCTTGTCAGGTTAAAAAAAAGATTGACAGTTTTGATTTCAAGTACAATGGCGCCACCTGTTGGTGGTCCCTGCCATGACACACATCTGTAGAAGGGCAGGAAGCACACGTGAAAATATGTCTATGTTGCAGGAGATGCTTCAACTTAGGATCCAGCAGACTGGCACTGTTAATGTAGAGGTGGACAGCGCAGAGTCTGTTGATATGATAAAGGTCCTGGAGGAAATGAGAGAGCAGTATGAAGCTGTGGTGATGAAGAACAAGCTGGAGCTCGAGAAATGGTTCCAATCTAAGGTGAGACAGGAGAACAATGTGCCTGAAAATTAAAAAAATAAGAAAAAAAAATAACTATGATGAAAAGATTTACAGATGGCAATGTCAAGGGATTTATTGTATATCTGTGTGTGTGTGTCTGTGTGTGTGTGTGTGTGTAAAAAGGTGGATGTTCTCAAGACACAAATCACTACATGTACAACAGAGGTGAAGACGTTCCACACGCAGCTGTCAGAGCTGAAGAGGACCTATCAGAGTTTGGAGATAAGTCGACAAAGCATCATCACAGAGGTAGGCCATGGATGAAATGACAGAATGCAAAATGACACATACAATGTTGGCTTTTAAGGTTGTAGGGTTAGCGGATTGTTCTTAGATTAAAGAGTTCTACTTTTTCCAAGTCTGTCTACGTAGAAACATTTGCTTGCTGTAATCATTCCTCCTGTTCATAGTGGCCATTACAAGATCCTTTCCTAATGTGCTTCCGATGTAAGTGACAAAATCCACAGTCCTCGTTCTGTGCAATGTAACAGAGAAATACAAATGGGAAGTCCAGTTGGAGTAATAGATTATGTGTTCAAATGCTTATCAGATGCACAACCGGTTGTAATACTCAGACAGTCACACAGAAGTTATCACAGTGGCAACTATTTCATCTTTCGACATGACATCTTACCAACGCCTGGTCAAAGTCTCAATAGTGAAGTATTTCTCTGATATCATTGCTAGAAATGAACACAACCCTAAAACCTTGTTTAGTGCAATAAACACTGCACTAAACCATTCTACTGCACTCCCTGATGCTACCTCCGAAATTACAGAGAAGTTCTTGAGGTTCTTTATTGATAAGGTTGATGTCATTAGATCTGGTATCTCACCTTCTGATCTTGGGGCGGCTGTGGCTCAGGAGGTAGAGCGGGTTGGCCGTTAATCGGAAGGTCGGCGGTTCAATCCCTGGCTCCCCCTGGTTGCGTGTCGAAGTGTCCTTGGGCAAGATACTGAACCCCGATTTGCCCCTGGCGGCTGTTCCGCCAGTGTATGAATGTGTGTGAATGTTAGTTTCCGTTTGAGCACTTAGGCTCAGTGTATGACTGGTGAATGCAGATGTACTGTAAAAGCGCTTTGAGTGGTCGAAAAGACTAGAAAGGCGCTATACAAGTACGGAGCATTTACATTTACCCATCTGAGCTAGTCCCATACCCTGTCTCTCTAAATTGTTTTGAGCCTGCGGCCTTGTCAGAACTGATCGATATAGCCTCACTCATGAAGCCTACTTTTAGCCACTACGGACACTGTCCCCTTATGTCTTTTGAAAGATGTTGTAAATGTTCTTGGTTCTAGCCTTTTGTCTGTAATAAATAGGTCTCTTTTAAATGGAATTGTTCCATCCACTTTTAAACATGTTGTGATCCAGCCTCTTATTAAAAAAAAATCTTGACCCTATGGATTTTTCTAAATTATCTTTTATGTTCAAAATATTGGAGAAGGTCGTTCTTTCTCAACTCTCCTCGTTTTTAGCTGAAAACAAAGTGCCCACTGACTGACTGTCAGGTTTCAGGGTACATCACAGCACAGAAACTGCACTGCTTAAGGTACTAAATGATTTGTTGCTGTTTGGTGATACTGGAAATTGTGCTATTTTACTCTTGCTTGACCTCAGCGCGGCTTTTGACACCGTTGATCATCCCGGATCGCCTCCAGCAAGCTTTTGGTATCCAGGGTGTCACTACAGTGGTTTCAGTCTTGAGAGATAGAACCTTTTCTGTTAACATTTCCTCTTCTTCAGCAGCAATTAAATGTGGAGTACCTCAAGGTTCAATCCTGGGACTAGTCTTTTTCTCTATTTATATGCTCCCCTTGGGCTCCATTCTCCGTAAACATGATATATTATACCACTGCTATGCTGATGATACACAGCTGTACTTACCTCTGAAGTCAGGTGATTCAATGTTCTTACAGTCCATTTCCAACTGTCTAAATGATATTAAGCGTTGGATGGCAATGAACTTTCTCCAACTAAATGAAAACAAGACAGAAGTAATATTATTTGGTTCCCCTAACTCAATTGAGGAATTATCAAAAAATCTGAGCCCCTTGTCCATTAATGTTAATTGCTAGGAATTTAGCGGTTATCTTTGATTCAGCATTAAAATTCGACAAACATATAAACTCTGTTGTTAAAGGTAGCTTTTTTCATTAAAGGACCATAGCTAAACTTAAACCTATTCTCTCTGTAAAGGACCTATAAACTGTCTTGCATGCTCTCATATCCTCTTGAATTGATTACTGCAATTCCTTGTACTCTGGCATCTGTCAGTCATGTTTGTCACGCTTGCAGCTTGTTCAAAATGCAGCTTCTAGATTGTTAACTGGTACAAGGAAGAGGGACCATATTTCCCCAATATTGGCTGCACTTCACTGGTTACCAGTCAAATATAGAGTCGATTTTAAGTTGCTGTTAATTGTTTTTAAGACGTTACATGGACTGGCTCCATCTTATATTTCAGAACTCCTAATGTTTCATCACTCGTCCAGACCCCTCAGATCATCAAACCAATCCCTCTTGGCCATCCCACAGTCTCGTATGAAAACAAAGGGTAATCGTGCCTTTTCAGTGGTGGCCCCGAGACTGTGGAATAATCTACCCCTGATTATTAGATCATCCCCCACCATTGACACTTTTAAGTCTCGACTTAAAACATATTTTTATTCTTTAGCGTTTGAGTCTGTTTAGGGGCACCTGCGCTTGTGTTTTTATTTGTCTATTTTGTATCTAACTGTGTTGTTTTTCTATCTTATTGCTGTATGTCATTAATTGTTTGGCCTGTTTTCATTTATCTGGTTTAAATTTTTATGTCTTCTACTGTATAACTTGTCCAGCACTTTGGTCAACTCTGGTTGTTTTTAAATATGCTTTATAAATAAACTTGACTTGACTTGACTTGACATGACTGGAGGTAAACAGTAGAAAAACAACATTCAGGTTTCAAAGTAGTAGCCTAACTGTAAATCTTGAAGATACACACAGGATCTGACTTACTAATACTGCTGAAGCCTCATATTAACTTTGATAAAATTTGGAATCTGCGTATGTTTGTCCAGAACGAGGACTTTGACAATTTGAAGCACACGAGGAAGGAATCTTTTGTCGGCCAATATGAACCGGAGGAATGATCACAGCAAGCGTAAACTATTTTAATGTTCATATGGGCACCTGACTATTGTTTAAAGACAGAGAGAGAGAAATTGTGAACCTATCCTTTAAATTAGTGTTGTTCAGATACATCATGAAACTGTAACTTCGTAATTTCTCAACAGGGAGACAAAAGGGCAGCCCTTTCCCCCGGTAACTCTCACAGCTTTTCTAACATTATTCCTGTCTGTTCTGTAGATTCAGTGCATGCAGCAGAATATGGAGGAAGTGAAGAGTCGATACAGTAGTCAGCTCAGCCAGCTGCAGGGGACCATCAACATGCTGGAGGTCGAGCTGCAGCAGCTGAAAGTCTCCCTCGAGCAGCAGCAAACGGATTACAACCTGCTGCTGGACATCAAGATGAGGCTGGAACTGGAGATTGCTGAGTACAGGAGGCTGCTGGACGGAGAGCTGCACGAGACCAGGCATTACGAACAAAAAAAGTGAACTATTAATCATTACATTTCTTTACATCTTTAAAGTGAAAGTAGCAGGCCAACAGCTAAAGGAATACAATGTGTTTTAAAATAATGTTCCCTCTCTCCATAGGGCTGTGGTCATCAGCAAGGTCGTGGAAGTGGAAGGTAGGAATCCCCGTAATTCACTAAAAAGACCTTCTGACCTTGTGACAATATTATTGAATCATTGCAATGTAGTCACATGATCCATTATGTTTGTTCTCCACCTCTGTAGAGCATAAGCCCCACATCGAGAGGAGAGTGAAGACCATCGTGGAGGAGATCATTGATGGAAAGGTGGTGTCCTCCAGTGTTGACACCCAAGTGGAGGACATTCAGTAACACCTCTGCTCACCTCTGCTGCCACTAAACCTATTTTTTTCCATGTTGATTTGGCCCCTAAATGTCAGTTGACTCATAATATTGGCTTTAAGAATAATTAGTCAGCTGTTAACTTGTCAATTCAACCAAACAAATCCCTTTATCTAGCTTTTTAAGGAGGTTACTTTGGCAGGTTCTTTTTTTTCTTTGAATTATATTTATATAGCAGGGTTGCAGCAAGTGATAATCTTTCCATGGCAGATGCTTGTTCAGATAAGTACGATACCAAAATATGATTAAAATCCAGAAAGCAAAGATAAGGATGTGTATTCTTAAATCAAAAATGTGTATTACAATTCAGAAAGGTGGGTTATAGTTTGTATTTGGATGTTTCATTAACAAATGTTAATCATAGCAAAACTTATAACAAATGAACTGTAAAAGGGAAAGGAAAGAAAATGATTCAAACTTAGTAATGTTTTTGTTGTATGAGCCCAGATTGGTGTCTCCTGTAGTTTTCCTTTGCAGATACTCTTGTGAAAATCATTACAAGAAACTAAAGTAAAGCAAAATGTGCCATTCATTTTTCTTGTATTATTTAGGGTGTAATGTCACTCATGGCCACCAGGTGTCACTTTGTCCTCTTTAAAAGTGAAGTCCTGGCACAACTTTACTGGATTGCATAACCTTATTTTGCTTAATTGAAAACAGATTGTTGCTGCACAAGATATGTTTAGAAGTTATAGTTATTTTAACTGGATAATAAACAATGGTCAGCAAAAAGCACAAAATCAAGGCAAAATGTTTATGCCATGTTGTACACTGTAGAACTATGTATAGTGTGTCATATGTCTCAAGTATAGATTTATTTGAGTGAGGTTTTTGGTCTCCCTTGAGTCATCAAAGCCTTCTTCATTTGGGTGGAGCTGAATCAAGTGGAGACTTGAGATGTCCATTCATCCAAACATTAGTGATTCATTGACTTTACGGCTTAATCTGTCAGTCAAAATGAGTCAAGAAGACTCCCTTTCTTTCAGTGCTTTTGTGCTATACTCTATTAACACATTGTTGCTATTTATCATCAGTGTTTCAGCAGCTAGACAGGACAAAATCACTTACAAAAAACACATGGTGCACCGCTGTTGGAACCTGACCCCTAACACATACATACAGAAAGTCCCATTTAAAACTGGTGGTCAAATTCCCTGCGAATGTGCTTTTTTTGCTTTTGCACTTCTTTTAAGAGTGATTCCCAATTTTACCTGCTGGTGTAGAAAGCTTCTGGTTGATCTTCACTTTGATGAATGAAAGAATAAACTCATTGTGCCTCAGTTGTTCTTACTTACAAATATATAAGTTTTTTCATTACAACACAAAAGGTCGTGTTAGTTAATGGCTGTGTACATCACATGAGGAAATGTAGGTTTCCCTATCAGGTGACTACAATAATCTCTATTAGTACCAAAACCTAAACAATTAAGTGCTTAATTGTGTGCTTCATTCAGTTCAGTTCAGTTAACTCCCACTATCTAGAAGACAATAAAGCTGTTGATTTAATATATCAGTTACTTTTATATCTTGCTAATGGCCGTGAATCTTGAGTCCAAAGTTCTCTTTTGTAAATTTCCAGACCTCTCACCGTATCTGAACATCCGAGGTGTTGCATTAATCATTCCTGAAAAGGGTGCGGCCACTACCTGCAAGGCATACCAAGATTCAGCTGAAACCAGTCTGGGCCTGAAATAGGATGATGAGTCTTGTCAAAAAACACCTGATGCTGCCCTCATTTCCCCTACTACATGAGGCAGAAAGTGACATATTGTTTCATGTAGGCTTATACATGAGAGTTACACACCCAGGTAAAAGCCCTTAGGCTGCAGCGCATTTCATACATACTGTTCCTGATTTTAGCACAAGCTGCGGTTATTTGTGTCAGGGATGCACTTCGTACTCAGACTTGAATGAGCTTTTTGCATTCTGAGAAGTAATTCCCATTTACATGAAAAGTGGATGGGGTGTGTGACGCAGTAAATGTGTCAAAAAGACTTATTTATGATTTTTGGCAAAAGCTCTGCAAGCTGAACTGTGAGTATAACCCCCACACATGCCATGTGCATAGCAGATTGTCGTCCACTAAATGCAGGACGTAAGTCTTTAGTGAGCTTTGAATATATTTTAATCATATCATCTGAAAATCTGAAAATTTCTTTTAGTGAATCAAGCAAACACCAGATTCGAGGAGTATCTTAATTAAATGCATGCTTCTTTCATACTCCACAATGAGAACCACAGTCACACCTTGGCCTACCACATACCATCACCATTAATCACATCTCATCTAAACCACAAGTTTTTTATGTGAGCAGAAGAGTGTGCAGTGTTTGATGCAGATCATTGCATGAAAACTAAATACATTTCATACAATTCATTCTGTTTTCAAATGATTTAAATCCATCTATGAAGTTTAGGTTGATAACACTAAGGAAGCATATTGACAAAGAGATGTGACCTGTAACAGAACAATGTGACACAGTTAAAAGTGGACACACTTGACAGTTTTGTGTTTCACAAGTGAGTAAGAGCCATAATAATTATACATATATTATATTATATATTATTACATTAAGTAAATTAGAACAGGGAAAGTCATATGATCACCAAAAGTCCTTGAATGTTTGTAGCAAATTCCACAGCAATCTTTCCTATATTTGTCAAGATATTTCACTCTGAACCACAAATATCAACATCAGGGTGACAATGGAGGGAAAAATCAGGTATCCAAGTCATTATCATCCTCCTGGGACCATGAATGTCTTTAAAAATGGCATGGCAATCCATCTGTTAGTTGTTGAGGTATTTCAGTCTGGACAGACAGATTGACAAAAAAGACTGGTGTATTTCAGGACCTGTAATGCCAACGCTCTCAGAAAAAGTGACAAAACGCAGTTATTTGACGCTAAAGGTACCTTTCAGCGTCTGTGTGAGACGCTCTGGGGCGTCCTGTACAGAGCGGAAGTGCTAGTTAGCTAGGGGTAGCTAGGTGTAGATAAAGGTGTTGACAGCCCCCCGAAGCCCCTACCCTTACCTACCATAACCATCAGAAATGTTAGTACCTAAATCGAAGTCACTGACTTTATACATGTCGACGGGCTAACCCAACAGCTGCTAACAGGTAGGGTTAGCCTCCCTTGTGGCAACGTAGCAAAGACGCTGAAGGCTACCTTTAGCGTAAAATCCTTACGCTTTGTCACGATGTCTGAAAGCGTCAGTTATGATACATTGAGATGAGAATGCGTTGAATGACCAGACTTAGGTCAGTGAAAATTGGTTAAGGTGAATTTTTAATAACTGTTTTTCCTAATTTCAGAAAAGGAAAGCTTTTGAAAATTTGGAAAAATTCAAATTTTGCAACTCAACCTTATCTTCCCAGAAGGTAACTTTACCTTCTTTAATGTGCAGAGCAGCATGAGGGCTGGTGCTATTGTTGCCTACCGAAAAATGACTCATTCGAGCTTTACATCATTTCTATTACACTGATTGCTATTCAAATGTATTTTTTAAATAAACATTAGCTGCAAGTTTTGTGATGTGTCAACATGAGTTCTGTATTATATTCCATAAAAGGTGAGCTATTCTTACAACTATTATAGAGAAAACATGAGTTTTATTGAGTCTTATGGGACTCACTGTTCACAGTGAAACATGTTTTTCAGTGCCTTAAATCTCTCAAACATTAACAGGTCATTGATTATTGTTGTTCTAACTCTGACACTAACATACAGTAAACTCTCCACAACATATTGTGTTTTTAAACTGCCCCACCTGTGCCACACCCTCATGTTATTCTATCACAAGGATGTCTGATTGCACAAATACAACACAGTGCATAGACTCTCTTGTGTTCAGCTGTAGTATGTGAACGCACATTTACACCAACACTTGGTTCTGCTGGTAGTGCAAAGGACATATAGTTAGGATGTGAGATTGGAAGCTTAATGTTTGAAAGGTTACAAATGTACATTTGCTTAGCTGTAAATTTCAGCAAATGTTTTGTTGCTACAGAATACTTGCAGGTGTGTAAGAACTGTATGGGTAAGAAGAATTTCTAATGTTGCACTTGACGTTTTGTTGGTCTTCAGATTAGTTATTTTTTATGTTAGGAGGAACAGAACTGGAGCTAGAGATATGATAGACCTTGGAAAATTTCCAGGCTCAGACAATACTGAACTGAGACACACTTTGACACTGACTTACAGTTACCCATAATTGTTTTCCTTTCTCCCTCCAAGATAGTATAAGACCAGGTGTTATCGTTTGTGACTTTACATTTTTTATATGTTTGTGCCCACGCGTTCATGCTGCACCAAGATCTTCTATGTCAACAACGATTTGTGTTGTAATGAAAAAACTTATATATTTGTAAGTAAGAACAACTGAGGCACAATGAGTTTATTCTTTCATTCATCAAAGTGAAGATCAACCAGAAGCTTTCTACACCAGCAGGTAAAATTGGGAATCACTCTTAAAAGAAAGACTTCGGGCATCTCACAATGGAGCAGTGAAACCCTTAAAGTGCGACTAAGCTGTACAGAGCTATACGTTACAGTGTGTCCACACAAGAAGTTGGTGTGTCGGTGTGAAAATGCTATCCCCAGAGCGACAAAACTATCTTCACTTTGTATATTACAGGGGTTTCAAACTAATCAGTATCTGGGACATTATTTATAGCCCTTTTAGCACATGCATGAGATGAGTTTGCAACCTCAAAATAAAAAGCAGCAGTGAAGAGAAACATCTGGGTTGTATTAATCTAAGCTCTGTGTATGCAGTCTGAAATGGTCTTTTTTAGTTCGAGGTAAAACAACTCTTTGTTAGATTTAACCACAAGCATTATTCTTACAATATGAATCCAAAACTGTAAAAGTTTAAAAGCCTGAGTTTCCTTCATTAAATCAACCTTTCCACATGCTTGATGTGAGCAGAATCCTCTGGAGTACTGTAAAAAAAATTGTGGAGAAATGGAACAAACAAGCAAGAGCTTGTTCCTGTTTGGGCATGATGCCCATGCCAACATGCAATGCCAAGATAAATAAATAACATGCAGACACATTTGTGGTGAGCTTTCCTGCAGTGCTGAGCCCAGTCTTGAATAAGATCGGGTATCTACTGACATCACGAGCGTCTATAAAAATCGCTTCTGACTGGCGACCCTGCAGGCTGTTAATAAGCAAATCAAAAGAGAATATTAAACTCTAAAGTTTATGATGTGAAACTATGGAAAAGAAAAGAGCTGATACTTAAAAGATAATTTTCATGCAAGATAACATGAGGTGTGTGCTGGCTGAAAGTCAAGTAAAAAAAACCATACTGATCCATTTTTTCAGTATTTACAGTTCTTGTTAACTTGGCAACCTAACAGGTTTGGCAAGCACAGTATTGCAGTCTTGCTCAAGAATTATGGCACAAATTCAATAAAGACACATCATAGATTAGACTGGGTAACTAACCTGAAGGGGGGGTGGCTGCTGACAATTCACAGCATACTTGGTAGAAACAAAAGATGGACGCCCTGTCTTCATGCACATTAACATGGAGCATGGGTTGAAAGGATGAATAATGAAACCATAATGTTTTGTATGAGGTTTGCAGGTAAATGTGAGGTTTCCTTTTGCAAACATAAGAGGATTAAGTTTAATCCTACTTTCTTTTTCTGATCGTTACACAAAATGAACTTGAAGAGTATGTGTGATGGGTGGGGCAGAGAAACCATTTTAAGTAATGCTCCTCCCTTCAGTCCTGCATGCCCACACCCACACCAGAGGCAGCCTTGTGCAGGATAAAAAGGAAACGGAGGCAAAGCTCTGCATCTGTCCATCTCATTCTCTTCAAGACAGGCAGACCTCCTGAGCAGTTTTCGCAATGTCTCTGAGATCAAGCAGTGCATATTCTTATAAAAGTAGCGGAGGTGGAGGCTTTGGTGGAGGCACAAGTGGAGGCTTTGGTGGAAGCACAAGTGGAGGCTTTGGTGGAGGCATGGTGAGGAGGTCATATGCTTCAAGTGTGCATGGTGGCGCAGGTGGCCAAGGAGCAAGAATCTCCATATCCTCCGGCGGTGGAGGCGGCTATGGCAGTGGAGGTGGCTATGGCGGCTACAGCGGTGGAGGTGGTGGAGGTGGTTTCAGCATGGGAGGTGGTGGAGGCTACGTTGGAGATGGTGGTGCTGATGTTGGGGCCAATGAGAAGGCCACCATGCAGAACCTGAACGACCGTCTGGCCTCCTACCTGGAGAAGGTGCGCACCCTGGAGAAGGCAAACACTGAGCTGGAGCTCAAGATCCGGCAGTTTTTGGAAAGTAAGACCTCCCCCACTGCCCGGGACTACTCAGCTTTCGAGGCCACCATTGCTGACCTGCAGGGAAAGGTATGTTCTGATTCCTAAATGAGATGCTTAAAAATGTCACAATGTAATTTAAGTACTTTAAGGAACTTTAACTTACCCCAAGTTGGATTGCAAATGCATGATTTTGTTTATACCATTAATGTCCTGATGTTACATGCAATGTTGTTGACAACCTACTTGCATAATTTGTTTGCAGTTGGAGACAGTTTGATGAAAAACTTAATTATAATTATGTAAAATGAAACATTGCTTCATCACACAGATCCAGAATGCCACCTGTACAAATGGAGGCATCTATCTGTCCATTGACAATGCTAAACTGGCCGCAGACGACTTCAAGAACAAGTACGTTTCAGGATGAGAGACAGAAACACATACAACACATAGTGAATACTCTGAAGCAATACATAGAAGGTGTACTGTATGTACTGATGTTAAAGTACAAATGTCTGATCTGTTGCTGCCCCACAGATATGAGAATGAGCTCGCCATGCGTCAGTCAGTGGAGGCAGATATCGCCGGTCTAAAGAGACTGTTGGATGAGCTGACGCTGGCCAGATCAGACCTGGAGATGCAAATAGAAGGCCTGAGGGAGGAGCTGATCTACCTCAAAAAGAACCACGAGGAGGTGAGACTCTTTACAGTCATCTGAGTGGATTTGCACTGCAATTCATTTGCTGTCTCAAAACGTAGAATAAAATGTACTCAAACAACTCAGCAAACATCCATCTCTTACCAAACAACTCTTATTCATCAGGAATTGGCAGCCATGAGGAACCAGATGAGTGGACAGATCAACGTGGAAGTGGACGCCAAACCGCAGGTAGACCTGTCCAGCATTATGGCTGAGATCCGTGAGGGGTACGAGAGCGTGGCCGCCAAGAACCAGAAAGAACTTCAAGCCTGGTTCCAATCAAAGGTAAGACTGGACCAAAGCCATGGTGGTGACATTTATTGAAGTAATTTCTCCTCCCCTACTAGACTGTTGTACGAACATAAGTTTTTACATTTCCACTGATGTTCTCCCCTCTGTATTGCAGTCAGAGGAATTGAACAAGGAGGTGGCGGTCAGCACAGAAGTTCTCCAGTCGTCAAAGTCAGAAATCTCTGAACTCCGTCGAACACTACAGGGCCTGCAGATTGAGTTACAGTCACAACTTAGCATGGTAAGTGATAATGATCCGGGACAAATCTTTATTCATCTTTGCAGTTACATTCTCTACCTATCCAATCCTCAGCAAGATGGATTTTCATGAATGTTTCATTGTATTCATTCTTTCTTTTCTCTGTCCCTCGTCTCTTCACCTTCCTCCTCCAGAAATCCTCCCTGGAAGGCACTTTAGCTGACACAGAAAGGCAGTTTTCCATGCAGCTCCAAAGCCTCCAGATGCAGGTCACCAGCCTAGAGGAACAACTGACAAATCTGCGTGGTGACATGGAACGCCAGAGCCAAGACTATAACATGCTGCTCGACATCAAGGCACGGCTGGAGATGGAGATTGCAGAATACAAGAGGCTGATGGACGGAGAGGGCAGGTAAAAAACAATTCTCTCCTTTCATCGTAAACCAATAACTAAGTCTTTAAATTGAAGCATTAAACATATTATTAACGCTTGCACTGTAATTCTTTCACTCCACAGTTTCAGCAGTTCAGGTGGCAGTTCCGGTGGCAGTTCAAAGAAAACCACTTCCAGGGTGATAGTGGTCACAGAGGAACTGAAGGACGGCAAGCTGGTGTCCTCCTCTACAACCACCAAATAATCTGTCTCACGCAGCAAACCCAACACAAAGGGGCAACTCCTGAGGACCACAACCACAACTTGTTAACCTAATACTACCTTCACATACACATGTGAATGCAATAAATGGCTGCCAGTTTGCTGACTACCATGTTGTCGTTTTTTGTTTGACTTATTTGTGTCTTAATTCCAAACAATGTCATTATAGTGGGATTGTTATGGCATGAACCAAAGGTCTGTGACAGATATGTGTGAAAAACATGCTCAGAATAGCTTGAGGCTGGCACAGGGTCAGCCACATTATGTCCTGCATTTCAAAAAATAGAGAAATTGAGGCAGTGAATATATTGTGGGGTTGCTAATATGCATCCTGAGGCTAGTTGGGAACATCTAAGCAAATAGAGTAATAAAGCTCTCCCTGCTCCTCAACAATTTCCCCTGAGATTCCAGTGAGTTCAGGAAGCCCCAGAGGCAACACAGGCTTGATCAGCAGTATAACACTACAGTCGTACAGCTCTGAAGCAGAGTGTGTGTTCACAAACACCATGCATGCTTAGCATTTTTCACCAATAATTCACAACTATACAATGTACCAATGTAGCCTTAACGTCTCATAACTAGTCTCTGGTTGTTAGACTGGACTGGCAACTTGTCAAGGAAGGGGGGAGTTTGCTTTACTTTCCCCCACTGCATGCCGGGATAGGCCCCAGTCCCTCATAACGCTGATTAAATCTGCACAAAACAACATTAGGCCACTGGGGGGCAGAGTACGTGTGTATTTTAAGTACTGGTACCAGAGAGCACTCTTTTTTTCCCAGTGCTTTGGCTTTCCTAGGCTCTATGAAAACCAATATAAAATATCAAAATGAATCACTTTGATGAGTCCAGTAAAAAGTTGCACAGATATATCTTTTATGGAAAAATGATAACATTTTCACTTCATGTGTCGTAGGAACACACTCAGTCCTAAAACAATATACCACGATCAGCCGTAACATTTTGACCACCTGCCTAAAAGGTCCCCCTTTTGCTGCCAAAGCAGTTCTGATCCGTCAAGGCATGGACTCCATTAGACCTCTGAAGGTGTGCTGTGGTATCTGGCACAAAGACGTTAGCAGCAGATCCTTTAAGTCCTGTAAGTTGCAAGGTGGGGCCTCCATGGATTGGACATATTTGTCCAGCACATCCCACAGATGCTTGATTGGACTGAGATCTCATTTGGAGGCCAAGTCAACACCTTGAACTTGCTGTTGTACTCCTGAAACCATTCCTGAACCATTTTTGTTTTGTGGCAGGGTGCATTACACAAAGCATCACACTGCCTTCGCTGGCTCGGATTCTTCCCATAGTGCATCATGGTGCCATGTGTGCCCCACATGCACCCAGCCATCCACGTGATGTAACAGAAAACTTGATTCCACAGACCAGGCCACTTTCTTCCATTACTCCGTCGTCCTGTTCTGATGCTCACATGACCATAGTAGGTGCTTTAGCAGTGGACAGGGGTCAGCATGGGCACCCTAACTGGTCTGGGGCTACGCAGCCCCATACACAACAAACTGCGATGCTCTGTGTGTTCTGACACCTTTCTGTCAGAACCAGCATTAACTTTTTCAGCAATTTGAACTTCAGTGGCTAGTCTGCTGGATCGGTCCACACAGGCCAGCCTTTGTTTCCCACATGCATTAATGATATGTATATGGCCAACATTACAGTGCAGGTCTGCAAAATAAGGTCCCCCAACACTTTAAAGAATTTCACATCGTGTCCGTTTGGGAACAATCTGGGAACATTATAAGGCAACGTCTTTGACACCAGCAGGAATGTTATCAAAATGTTCTAGGAAAGTAAAATGTCTGGCTGGGTATCTGTATAACAGTGAAGTAGTAGCATCAATAGAAGACCACCGATGATTGAAGTGATTTTTGAGACACTACTGCTTATAACATGACATTTATTCATTTAACTGACACTTTTATCCAAAGCGACTTACAATCGCTATATGTGTCAGAGGTCGCACGCCTATGGAGCAACTAGCGGTTAAGTGTCTTGCTCAGGGACACATTGGTGTCTCACAGTGGATTCGAACCCTGGTCTCTCACATCAAAGGCAGAGTCTCGACTGAAAACTAAAGGGGACAGAGCGTTTGCTGTCAGGGCCCCGAGGCTCTGGAACAGCCTGCCCGAGGAAATCAGGTCAGCTGAGTCAGTGAACTCTTTCAAGTCCCTTCTTAAAACATACTTTTATAGGAGAGCCTTTCCCGATCTTATTTGACTTTATTTTATCCCTTTTATTTTATTGTATTTTACTAATTTTATATTTATCTTAAACGTGTATTTTAGTCTTTTCAATGTTTTCATGCTTTTATCTTGTATTGTTTTTGTATTATTGTCTCTTGGGTATTATTGTCTTTACACTTGTCAAAGCACTTTGTAATTTGTTTTTGAAAAGTGCTCTACAAATAAAGATTATTATTATTATTATTATTAATATCGAGATCTTTTCTATGACACCTTATCTCGTAATTATGACATCTTTTCTCGTACTGGTCCACTTCAAGCACTGGAATAATTCTCTGTGGGTTCATTACTGCAACAGAGGCTTTCTCACAACATGTATTTGTTCCATTGTTAATATAAAAATCTTGATTAGCTTTTAGAATACATGGATGATTAAGTTCACGATATTGGCACCCGTTTGGAATATGTATTCATTATTCATCAGTTAGGGACGATACTAAAAATGTGGAGTGTTCTGTTCATTATGAAATTACAACACACAAGAAAGTTTAATTCAACTGCATGATCTTTATTGATTTTCACTAATGCTTCAGTCCATCAATGAATCTCCTTCACGTCCATACCAACGGTCTGGCTGCTCCCGACCACCTTTCCATCCACAACTGTCTCCACCACTGTGATTACCTTTTTGACCACTAAGGAGAAGGAAAGAAACAGCATAAATTAGCAAATAACATCACATTTCTTAAACCCAGTATAAACTTAAGTAGCAACTTAAAGATAAAATAAGAATCATACTGTATGTGAGTGAAAAATTGCTTACCTTTTTTGGTACTGGTAATGGAGAGAACATGAAAGAACAAAATATTAGTCTGGAACATATCTACAGTACATTGTCATTTAGTGTTAATGTGAAATATTGTTTCTATATATTCTCTATTCGTCCAGTCAGTGTTTCTCTCTCTTCATCACGTCTCACCTCTCATCCTCCCCATCCAGCAACCTCCTGTACTCTGCGATCTCCAGCTCCAGCCGGGTCTTGAGGTCCAGCAGCATGTCATACTCCTGCTTGTTGCTGGCGATGTTGCTGTGGAGCTGGGATAGCTGAGCCTCCAGGCTTGTGACCATGTTCTGGAGGCTTGCTAGCTGTGCAGCGTAGCGCTCCCGAGTCTCTGCCAGGTTGCCCTCCAAAGACGCTTTCTGTTGCGGTCGAAGGAAGAAGTTGTTAGGTGAGGAGGTGATTAAATGAGATGAGATGTCACTTCAAATCTGCTGCAAGACATGCTGGTGCGAGTGTGTAACTTGCATCAAGTGGTTCCCTTATTTTCTTTCTTGCCAAGAGTTCAATGAAAAGATTGATACCACTCAGATGTTGGGGTTATTATTACTATGGGGAGTATTTTTGGCCAGGCACAGTAGCTTCCTGGAGGTGCTGGGAGTTATTGGACGTCCTTTATGCCAACAAATAAGGTAAGCAGCAGCTGACTGTAGCATCATATGTCATTCAATGTACACATGAAGGTGGTATCAAACTTCTCTTCTAACTCTTGGCAACAAAGTGAATCTGTGTATTTCCCAAATTTTCCTAAACCATCTGTAGTTATCTCTGTGTAGTAGAATAGTAGTAGTAAAAGAGTGTCAAATTCAATAGATAATTAATCTTTATTGTTAATATATGTTGACGTACCATGCTCAAATGGGACTGCAGTTCGATCTGAAGCCTTTGGAAAGTGCTCTTCAGGTCCTTAATCTCTGTGCGGGATGTTGTCAGAATCTCTGTGTGGGTGATCACTTCCTGCTCCACTGCTGCAATCTGGGAAACGTTAATTGTTTTACCCAACAATTATAAAAGAGTACAGACATGCTATCAAGATCAATTCAAACATTAAACCCAATTTAATTCTTTAAAGGTTAAAGAAGTGGCTTTTTTCTACGCCGTTGTAACATTTCACCTTGTTCTGGTACCACGCCTCAAGCTCCTTGCGGTTCTTGCCTATTACGCCCTCGTAGTGTTCCCTGATCTCTGACATAACCAGGTTCAGGTCTACAGAGGGAGAAGCATCCACGGACACGTTGACCTGGCCGCCCATCTGACTCCTCAGCAGACCCATTTCCTGCAGGGGTCAAAGGACAACACCTCAGTCAGTCAGTCCAACAACTTAAAATAATGTGATATTTTTTGTATGCATGCTTTTGGTTCTTTGATCTGTGTTAACTGTGTATGTGTGTGTGTGTGTGTGTGTGTGTGTGTGTGTGTGTGTGTAAGACAAACAGTGACAATGAGCTAATGGAGGGAGAGAAGAATTCATGGAAGTGTAAAGAAGAGAGGCAGCGCTGGGAAGAGGGAGAAAGCGGCAGACCTGTTTATAAAAACATGACCTAACGTGGGATTTCCTCTGTGTTATCAGAAGTAAGACAGAGGTCCTTTGTGCACATTCTGACCAGCTTAGGCCCCAATAGATGGCTGTGATAAATAGTGACAACTTTGTCTTTCAGTGAATAGCTGCTGTGTTTAGCTCCCTCCTGGTGGATGCTGATGAGCAGTGTTCGATTAATGCTGTTAATCTGCCATGTATAAACCTTTGCTTGGTTAAAAATGGGCGTGCCACTTCTCGCTGTGCCTCATCTCTACACTCTCACCTCTTCGTGGTTCTTCTTGAGCGTGATGAACTCGTCCTTCAGGGCCTCATACTGACTCTCCAGATCCATTCTGGCCAGGTTCATCTCATCCAGCACCCTCTTCAGTCCTGTGATGTCTGCATCCACAGCCAGCCTCATGGCCAGCTCGTTCTCATGCCTGAAGGGATGAACAGGTCAGAGAGGTTTAAGTGGGTCATTTAGTCAATTACAAGCTGTCAGTTAGACAGGAGTTCAGGCTTGTGCATGTGAAGTTTCACCTATGTGGCAGTGCAGAGAGAGGCGGGGGCAGAAACACATGGAAAATACACTCACTTCATTTTGAAATCATCAGCAGCCAGTTTTGCGTTGTCAATATCCAGGATTGTCTTGGCATTGAGTCTAGAGGCAGTACAAATCTGAGGACAGAAAAAAAAGGGAAACAAGTCAGAAAACATACAGTGGAGCGCATGTTTCATACAGCTTGTCATACAGTTTTATTCTACACAGCAGACCCACAGATGTGGCATTTTTGAGACCCTTATGGATGCCAATATACTGATTTATATATTGGTTAATATTCAGTTTCTACACTTGAAACTCTGGAGGGATCCCTTAAAAATGTGGTTCTTAAATATTTGTAACAAACAATTATACAACTATGTTGGTAAAAATGGAGTAGCACACATGCCACAAAACGTAAATATTAACATATACATAAACAAAATAATGTTATATTTTAATGGTTAAAACACATTTTTAGCTTAAATGAAGACAAATACGCATGCAGCCTTTGCAGAACTGATGTACTGTAAAATACTGGCTCATCTGATCAATTTGCGGATACACCAGTTGGGCTCTACTGTAAACCTACACTGCATGTTTTTGTAATCACTGTAACACTGAACACTGTTGGCAGGATGTGACGCACAATTGGACTGAATCTGACAGTCATGGAAAGTACCATCTTACTGCTTCCTGATAAGATGGCCAACTTCTAAACCATGGCAATGATGCGTTTACTGGCTCTCTTTTTCAAATGTCAACTGTCATGAAAGCACGTACAGTACATACCAACAGATTCCCCCCACCCACCTTCACACACTCACAGGAATGTCAACAGCTGAAAGGTGAGGAGAGGAAGATAACAGAAAACACTTTCAACCATATCTGTCTCCATCCTCTTACCTTGTTTTTCAGGTCACTGATGATGGCGAAATAGCTGGTGTAGTCGTGGGAGATGACAGTTCTGCTCTGGTACCACTCTCTGATCTGCTTGTCCAGGCGTTCGTTCTCCTTCTCCAGCGTGCGCACCTTCTCCAGGTAGGAGGCCAGACGGTCGTTCAGGTTCTGCATGGTGGCCTTCTCGTTGGCCCCGACATGGATGTCCAGGCCATCAGACAGGTTGAATCCTCCTGAGGATGGTGCGTAGCTCATCTGGGCTGAGGAGATGCGGGTGCCACGGCCGCCTGCTCCACCGTAGACACTGATGGTCTTCTGGCCGTAAGATCTGGTGCTGAACGACATGGTTGGTAGGTCTGGATCTGGACCAGGGTAGGATTACTGGCGTTGATTCGCAGTTGAAAGCATCACTTTGGTCTTCTTGTTTATATAGCTGCCACACACAGCAAAGTGGGAGGGGCTAGTGGGGTGGATGAAAGGGAAGAATGCGGCTGACAGGCTGACCCCCTATTCCTTTACGCTATCTCTCCTTTAGCAGGGGTGTGGTGACAGGTGGGATGGGGTTTATCTGCCTTTTTTCAGGTTGGACTCGTGATTCCACATTTTTTCGTTTCTCAGTGAGAGGGCATACACTGAATACCTGTTTTCCTGAACCTTTTGCAGTTTGTAATTGCAGCCTTTCTTGAACAAGCAGGTTTAGAGACACAAACACATACATTTAAAAGAAGGCTTTCTAGAGACTGCTATGTGTAGCTATCTTGTAAAATATTCACTCATAGCAGTGACAAAAATGACACATACCAGCGACAATTTCACCTCGGTGAAACCTGGTTGAGGGCAAGGCATTTCTAAGATAGCCATGGTTATTTTTGGCACATAATAAGCAAGATCTTCAAGATTGTGTTGATTAAGAATGATACATTGTATTTATGCAGGGATTTATATTTTTAATCAAGTTTTATACACCCAGTAGCGCCCAGCCTAAATGGACTTACAGGAAGCTTGGATAAGGACAAGGAAAAGGATATTTCTGTTTCCGTTCCACATGTTATAAAGGAAAGGGAACGAAATGAGGTACTCACGTCCTGGTGCAGGTAACAGCAATTATTAAACCAAGAAAAAAAGCCCATTAAATATACCATTAAAATAATATTAATAGATAATATATAAATATAAGTAAAAAAATCTCAAATATAACAAGGTGGCCAAGTGGGCCCAAAAGTGCAGCAGTGCATCAGTCTCACAGCATCAGGGAAGAAGCTGTTCGTTAGCCTTGTGGTTCTGGCCCTGATGCTGCGTAGCCTCCTGTTTGATGGGAGGAGCCAGTCAACTAGTCCGTTTGCAGGGTGGGCAGAGTACCTCATCCCACAGAAGGCCTTTGGAGGGGTAGACTGCTGCCCCTGATCTTCTGTGCAGTCTTTACCAGCCGCTGCAATGTCTGTCGCTCTGCAGCAGTGATGCAGGAGGTGAGAATGCTCTCCACCACACAGCTGTAGAAGGAAGTGAGGACCAAAGTGCCAAGGCCAGCGCTCTTGATCTTCCTCAAAAAGCAAAGGCGTTGGTGGGTCTAGTGAGGTTATCTGAGACGTGCGCCCCCAGGTCTTTAAAGCAGGCGACCATCTCGATAGCTGCTCCCCTGAAACACAGTTACACTGAGCAATCATAAGTAAACTGTGTGTACAGTAGTGGGCCCAGAACGCATCCCTGAGGGGAACTGGAGCTGAAGACGAGATGTTCTGGATTCTAATGGACTGGCATACTTTTCAGTATGTCTATTGGGGTTTGTGGGATGATGGTGTTTAAAGGCAGAACCTGCTTACATTACCCACAGAGGCAAGATAAAACAAAAAGAAAGTAAGCAGAACACGTGGTACTGTGTCTATATGTGTCAAAACACATCATATATTAACTTAAAAATCACAGTGCTATCATGCTGTGCTGGTTTGCCTCTAGCAAAACTGTGTCAAGTCAAACACATTGTATGTAACCGTGCTCTTTAATCTACATTCATCGGTCATGTCAAACAGGAAAGGCTGAACTCAAAGATTACCTTAGAATGAACAGCAGAATATATAAGTGTCACGTGGCACTGGTGGCCATTTCTGTCCTCCTCTGTGACGATACAGGAAGGCAGTCAGGCAGCCCTGCTATGTTGTTCAAAGAGATAACAGGAAAAAACAACAACAAGGTGATCATTTTCTACTGGCATGAGAATGGGCTTCTGTGATGGGTAGCATAGGAGCCATACTGCCTGTTTTCCTCCAAGCCACAGGGAGCATGATGGTGCGAGTGTGTAACACATGGTGTTGTGTGGTAAGGCCGATGCTGGCCTCAGCCTATTTAGGTTCCTGTATTGTTGCAAAAAGGTGGTTGTTAATTGAAGAAGAGGAGCAAACAGTTTTTAACTGTGCTCAGATTATTGCACTCTGATTATGTTGTTTATTCTACTTTATATTACGTATTATTTATTGTAAGTGGACGCAGGAAATAAACGCCTTAAAACTGCAAACTTTGGGAAAAGATTGGACATCGTTTTTCGGGTACACGTTAGAAACAATAAATCAATTAACAACCAGTAGCAACTAAATATAGGGCATAGTCACTACAGGTAGGCTGCTGTGATCATTATAAACCAGTTTTCCCAGGCCTTACTGTGTGGAGTTTCTGTTCCCACGTCTGCATGGGTTCTCTACAGGTGCTCCAGTTCCTCCCACAGTTAAACATGCAGGTTAATAGCTTAATTGGTGACTCCAAATTGCCCTCAGGTATGAACGTAAGTGTGAGTGGTTGCTCGTGTCTGTGTGCCCTGTGATGGACTGGCGACCTAACCAGGGTGTTGCCCCCGTGACCGTGCACGGATAAGTGGTTATAGATGATAGATGGATGTTTCACAATATATTCAAATGTTACAATAGATTGAATGCAGGCTTGTGACATTGGTGATTTTAGTTTCACCAGTGAAACCAGTTTAGTCTGTCAGTGGCTTGTTGTATACTATATTTTCTGTTGTATTTACCACCGTCGATGATGCAATCCTAGTATCAGTTAATTGTTTCTTTTTTGTGAAAAGCAAAGAATGAATAAAAATGGCCTGTACTGTAAGAGAAACCTTGTTTCTTATATGTGCTTAGCAGTACGTCATTGTTATTTTCACCTATATTTTAATGTTAGAAAAACATATAACTGCCTTAAACATAATGTCTATAGCATTATTGTTGTTTTAAGAAATTTGTAAACTAGACTTCTTCAAGCAGAGCATGCAGAGATGATTTTAAGTTGGTTTATTTATTGTTTATTCTTAACAAAAACAAACAATTATCAGATACTAGGATTGCATCATAGATGGTGAAACAATGAGATTTGATAAATACAACAGAAAAGATTCCTTCTGAACATTGAAGGATTCCCTCTCAAGACGAACCCGACAAGTCGCTGACAGACTAAACTGGCTTCACTGTCATAGGCCTGCGATCAATCTCGGACATACTGTGAAACAATCTGTTATAATCACTAACAGCTTCTAAATGCTCGATGTGAAAAAATGTACCAGGTATTTTTATTGGTTTATAATGATCACCTAGCAGTATTCCCATTACAGAAGCACATTCCTGTACCAGTCGAAAATGATCACCTTGTAGTAGTTTTCCAGTCAACATAGCTGGGCTGCCTGACTGCCTTCCTCTATCATCATTTCACAACATCTTCACTCAGCAATCACACTGATAAGCAGGGTGAGGCCTGAAAAGGGATGACTGTCTTGTCAGTCAGTCTGTTTCTTTAAACACAGCACAATGTGAAAAATAATATTAAAGGCACATGACGCGCATTTTATTCCAGTGACAGACAGATTAGATGATCAGATAGAAATGATTTATGATGACTGAATGAAGTCATGGATGGATGGAGTAACTGTGGAGATGGTGTCCACCTTACCAATATCTGGGCCTGTACATCTCCAATGATTTCACATGGGCTACCAACACAGCCAACATTATTAAGAAGGCCCAGCAACGCCTGTACTTTTTGAGGAGGCTGAAGCAGGCTGGCCTCAACCCTGCTATCCTGACCTGTTTTTACCGATGTGTTTACCGATGTGTGCACACTGACATCCTCCATTACTGTCTGGTATGGAAACTGCTCTGCGGCTGACAGGAAGGCTCTGCAACGAGTAGTTAAATCTGCTGAGAAAATAACAACAAACAACTGCCTCCCTTCCCTAGATGACATCTGTGTCAGCAGGTGCAGAAGCAGGGCATCAGGTATCATGAAGGACTCCACCCATCCGGCGCATAAACTGTTTGCCACTCTCCCCTCTGGCAGAAGGTTGCACAGCCTTAAAGCAAGAACAACAAGGCTAACGTGCAGCTTCTTTCCAGAGGCTGTGAGACTTATGAACTCCTTGGCTTAGAGCTCTTCCTGCCCTTTCACGATTATTGCTGCTACTGCACAAGGCTCTTTAATGATGTCATATAGTCTTAACTTTGGTTCAACTATGGTTTTAATATTATTTTTATTATGGTTAAGATTACTTAATGTTTTATATAGGGTCTATCTTAAAATTGTTATTTATTCTGTACGCTGCTGTACCTGGGAAACGAATTTCGTTCCTTCATGTTTTACATTTTTGAATGACAATAAAGAACTGAACTGAACTGAAGTCTTGAGATTGTGTTGAAGCTTTAAATTAATCACAAAAGGGCAAAAAAAAAAAAATGTAATTATTATCACTGTTTAAAGCAGAAAAATCAACTATTTTAGTTAGCTGATAAGAATAGAAATTGCATGTAACAGTTACAGTAACATTTTCACTGCAGACATTTTGGCACATTAACTGTGTCCCAGGAAGTCACCATGCATAATACCAGCGAGTAACGTTGTTAGTTACACCATGGTTTTCCTGCTCTGACATGTCAAAATGTCTGCTATCTTTAAAAGGTTTAGACCACCCAAGGCTAAATCTTACAACATTACAACATTGCATAAATCTCATAAATGCAATGTGTTTTAACTGTAGGGCTACCTATACACCTTCTTTCCCCAAAGCCTTGCTGACCTAAAAGCAATCTAATGCTGCAGCAAATGGATAGGCATGATCGGCTTGTAGAACAACTTTCTCAGTTTCACCTTAATCCTTTTATTATTTACTTTCCTCAGTTCATTACAGAAAATAACTTTTTTTCTCTAGACAAAAATGTTGCTCTGAGTGGCTTCTCTGTGCCACACTGACAGTGTTACTACAAAGTCTGTAAGATAACCAAAGTTTATGGGGTATTTGCTTCGGTAACTGTCATTTCAGATGTGGTGGCACTCCTTTGTGTACTCATCCTTTGGCAAACAGTGCCTACACTTTTGGCTAACTATTAAAGCAACTATGTTCGGGGCATGTTATTACATACACAACTGAGCTCACGTTTGTAGTTTGGAAAAGTGGTCAGTTGATTCACATTAAATCACAGAAACTCGAGGAGTCAGCAAACACAGCTGAGGTGAGAAATGCTATAAATATCCAGGACTTTGTCTGTGAGACAGTGTGGCAGAAACACAAGCAGGACAAGGACATGAGGGACGTACAGTGTCTTCACTTTGCTTTTTGTGTTGTTTTACTTTAACATTTAATCACAGTTGATACAATTAAGAGTTTGTACACTGATAAACAGAAAATATACTTTAACGTCAATTTGAAAACCATTTTTACTAATAGACTTAAATAAATATTGTGTAAAAAATAACTAGTTAATCACATAAGAATTCACTTTCTATGCAAGACAAAGGACTATACATAACACTAGCAAAGAAAGAGGGTCCTTAATTAACAGCTTCAAGTTGCGTAATCCATGACACAGTTTTTGAGTTATAAATTGGTATTTAGTTCTATTATGAAATAAAATAGTGAACGTTATGGTCAATACACAGTAAGTGTGCTGCTGCCATATTTATCTCACAAATTGGGTTAAATTTATCCTTCAGTGGTTAAAATGACCATCCAGTATTTAGAGCTGCAGGTAAGCTAAAGGAAAAAATGCCCCAAGACAGATGAAACAAATGTTACAATGCTCAGACCTACTGGCCAAGCACAAACCCACCACCACCGCCCATCAGCTCTCCACGCCCACCTTCTTTCAATTTCAAAACAGAACAGTAGGCAAAAAGACCACAGTGGACGCACAATTATCTGTTAACAAAAACAACTACACTGTGTCTTTCAATTTTTTGATCAGATTAGTCATTCACACAGACACATTTTGCAGCTGTGTATGCATGAAAGTGCACTTGTGTGTACTGAATAGCCACAATAGAGAGAAAACGTCCTGCTATTTTGTGGGAATATTCCGTTTGTTTTTAAACGTCTTGTAATCTACTAACAACTAAGCACATTATTTTATGATGGTTGCATTAATAAATCTTTACAGGCTCATATTTCTCTTCCCCCCCTACTTTCTTTGGTCTACAATGTGACAATCTGATGATGTCCAATTTTCTTTCAGGAAAAGAAAGTTTGGTACATCAGGTGTTAACTCTCCCTTTACCTCCCTCGGGTTGGGTGTGGCGTGGTGAATCACTTGTGACTCCTGCTTGATCTCTGTGGAAAGCAGTTCTTACAGTGACATCACTAGATGGAGTACTGCAGCTGTGAATCTCACCTCCATATCTCAGGAATCTGTTTACAAGCAGGGTGTGGCTGTGTGATAATCTGTTGCATTTGTCAAGTCAACTTAGAGATGGATCCACCCAATGACCTTATTGTCTTATTCTGTAGTCTGACAAATGAACTTAGTGTGGGGTTTGCAACATGACATTATTCATTGTTCCTGGCAATTTCTTTCTGTATTTCAAAATCAATTATGTGCTGTACAGCCATGTTTGCTGACACATTTAAAAAGTCCAAATGTTTTTTTCTCCTCTATGCAGGAAGCTTTATTAACAGTAGCTATAATCGGTCAGCTACACTTGCCACGCACAAAGGAAATTAAGAATTCCTAAGTAACACTTTGGCTAATTTACAAGCCGTTTAATGTTTAAATAACAACTGCAGAGGAGTTCAAGTTACATACTGACAGCATTTACTTGAGGGTCTTTCATTTTAAATGTGGTATTTCTTTGTCTCAATTGAAATCCTATTAACGTGACACCATCACATGTTGCAGCTATTAGATGAGGGTGGGTGGGTCCAAACAAACAAAGAAAGAAAGAAAACAATTATTAGTTTTACCATCTTTTTACCATGGTGAAAATCAGTGCTTTGTTGTCAGTACTTTATTATCAAATCCATTTTGACTTGCCTATTGAGAGAATAACCAAATCAATGAAATTCCATACCACGTTTTCACTGCTACCTTGTACCCAGCAGATCGTCACATAGTAAGCACACATGATGACTGATGCCCGGATGCCAGGTAGCTGAGTTGGTGGGTCTCAAGGCATCTTGGCATTAAACTTAATGTTAGGATTTTGTTTGCCTATTGCTTGAAGGCTTCTTGGTCTCTGTGTTGACTGACAGCAGCCTCACTGCTTGATAAGCTAACTGTTAAGAGCACTAAAGCAAGCTAAGATCCCTTCTGGTGTCATCTGCGATTGCAAAATCACTCACTTCATACTTAGAGCCCTGTGATGTACAGTGGGTACGGAAAGTATTCAGACCCCTTTAAATTTTTCACTCTTTGTTTCATTGCAGCCATTTTCCAAAAATCAAAAAAGTTCATTTTATTTCGCAGTAATGTACACTCAGCACCCCATCTTGACAGAAAAAAACAGAAATGTAGAAATTTTTGCAAATTTATTAAAAGAGAAAAACTGAAATATCACATGGTCATAAGTATTCAGACCCTTTGCTCAGTATTTAGTAGAAGTACCCTTTTGATCTAATACAGCCATGAGTCGTTTTGGGAAAGATGCAACAAGTTTTTCACATCTGGATTTGGGTATCCTCTGCCATTCCTCCTTGCAGATCCTCTCCAGTTCTGTCAGGTTGGATGGTAAACGTTGGTGGACAGCCATTTTCAGGTCTCTCCAGAGATGCTCAATTGGGTTTAAGTCAGGGCTCTGGCTGGGCCATTCAAGAACAGCCACGGAGTTGTTGTGAAGCCACTCCTTCGTTATTTTAGCGGTGTGCTTAGGGTCATTGTCTTGTTGGAAGGTAAACCTTCGGCCCAGTCTGAGGTCCAGAGCACTCTGGAAAAGGTTTTCGTCCAGGATATCCCTGTACTTGGCCGCATTCATCTTTCCCTCGATTGCAACCAGTCGTCCTGTCCCTGCAGCTGAAAAACACCCCCACAGCATGATGCTGCCACCACCATGCTTCACTGTTGAGACTGTATTGGACAGGTGATGAGCAGTGCCTGGTGTTCTCCACACATACCGCTTAGAATTAAGGCCAAAAAGTTCTATCTTGGTCTCATCAGACCAGAGGATCTTATTTATCACCATCTTGGAGTCCTTCAGGTGTTTTTTAGCAAACTCCATGCAGGCTTTCATGTGTCTTGCACTGAGGAGAGGCTTCCGTCGGGCCACTCTGCCATAAAGCCCCGACTGGTGGATTGCTGCAGTGATGGTTGACTTACTACAACTTTCTCCCATCTCCCGACTGCATCTCTGGAGCTCAGCCACAGTGACCTTTGGGTTCTTCTTTACCTCTCTCACCAAGGCTCTTCTCCCCCGATAGCTCAGTTTGGCCGGACGGCCAGCTCTAGGAAGGGTTCTGGTCGTCCCAAACGTCTTCCATTTGAGGATTATGGAGGCCACTGTGCTCTTAGGAACCTTAAGTGCAGCAGAAATTTTTTTGTAACCTTGGCCAGATCTGTGCCTTGCCACAATTCTGTCTCTGAGCTCTTCAGGCAGTTCCTTTGACCTCATGATTCTCATTTGCTCTGACATGCACTGTGAGCTGTAAGGTCTTATATAGACAGGTGTGTGGCTTTCCTAATCAAGTCCAATCAGTATAATCAAACACAGCTGGACTCAAATGAAGGTGTAGAACCATCTCAAGGATGATCAGAAGAAATAGACAGCACCTGAGTTAAATATGAGTGTCACGGCAAAGGGTCTGAATACTTATGACCATGTGATATTTCAGTTTTTCTTTTTTAATAAATTTGCAAAAATTTCTACATTTCTGTTTTTTTCTGTCAAGATGGGGTGCTGAGTGTACATTACTGAGAAATAAAATGAACTTTTTTGATTTTTGGAAAATGGCTGCAATGAAACAAAGAGTGAAAAATTTAAAGGGGTCTGAATACTTTCCGTACCCACTGTATGTATGTAGCGACTGACTGTCCTTAAACTGTCTTCTTGAGCTGTTAAAACAAGCTCACACTTGTTCTTAATAAAACCAGGGGCTTGGTAATTCATCAAGGATTTTGGACATATTTAAAACTTAAAAAAAAGTAAAAGCAATAATTCAATGTTTTATGTACTTACTGATCTAATGCCAACTATACAAACAACTCTTTAGGCTACTGATTTGGTTAATGAAATCGCTGGCATCCATGTTGACTCAAGCTGACAAGCTGTGTTGTTAAGTGGTGGCTACCAAACAGCTTGATTGGAGAGATCTATGCTGTGTCCAGAGTATTTAGAAATCAACTGCAACACAGAAGCCACCTTCAGAGAGTGTGTCAAGATTGTTGTTATCTGAAGTATATTGAGCTACTGCAACACAGAGGCAACCGTCATCTGATTTAATCGACATTCCAAAGGTTATCAGACTGAATGGATCAAACTTTGTTGGTGAAACCAGATATTTCATGGGGGTTGTGACTGTCAAAAAAAATGATCAATCATTTCTTTCACAATGTGGGGGGGAAAGTCTTTTGGTGCCAGTGTGCATCACATGAGGGACCCGGAAGTTTCACAGTTTGGCCACTATGTCAAACTGGCTGTATCTAAAATCCCTCACTACTCACTATATAGCCTATATTCCATCATACAGTGAGTTTGCCATTTTATAGTGCTGTCCAAATATATATAGAATTATTATACACTATAAGCTATGATGGACTCAAAGTATCCCAAAATGAATTGTGAATAGTGTTTAACTGATGGTCACTAACCAAGCGGTATATGCCACTTTGAATTGCGCTGATAGGAAAATAATACACCAGCCGTTGTTGATCTGGCACATTTTAATTTTGCGACAGCAATGATGTAATTAAAGGCATAGAAAGGATGTCCTGAGTAGTTTCCGAAAGTGTTATTTTCATTTTGAAAATAGCTCACTATATAGTGCTCTACACAGAACTCCCTCAGATAGAAAGTTGAGAGTAGTAAATAAGTGATTATTTTCAGAAACAAATGTTGGCTTCAAAGCACAGCGCACTTTCTGGGGGGTTGGTATAAGCAGATGAAAGTATCAAACCACCTGTTAAAAATTGTCCTACCCACATTTTCAATGCTTCCTACACCGATGGACACCATACTAGGACACATTTCTTTAGCACACACACACCCTTTGTTACTGTGCATCAGTATTTATGACTTGACTTTATTTTCTTCACATACGTCTTTTTTAGTTACACTATTGGAACGAGCCAAGGTAGGTTTATTGACACAACAGACTTTTATTTATTCAAGCTACAGCGGATGAATGAATATGAAAGAGTCTATCTACACTGCTGATAATTCACTGTAAACCTAACCCTTAAGCTAACCTCAAACCAAGTCTTCACCCTAAGATTGAATTATTTACAAGGCGAGTCCCCATGATATGACTGTGTTAACATACACACACCTTTCTCAACACATTTTACAGTGCATGTTCAGGCAATGATTCTGCTCAGGACCTTTGTCACAGATGCTGCATGGTGGGATGTTATTGCACAATGCATGCTGAATTGCTGAGCAGAATGTGATAATGCCTGTGGAGGGGTGTGGTACATTGAGGAGGCTCCAAGGATCGTTTTGCTCCATACAGGCTCACATCTGTGATTCATAGTTACCAAATCTGCACAGAGCTGCTCTTGCTGCTGTCTGTGCACCATTAGCCTAGATCTGTCTGTATATAAGCAGGACATTTCAAAAGATTCAGAACAGAAAAAGACTAAAACTTTGTTATTGAGCAAGAAGGAAATGATTAACTTTTCACACAGGGTGGATAAACCTTTTTCTAAAAGTCATATAACTTTGGAACTGATTCAAAGAACGCTCTTAAACAGTCATAAAGGCAAACCCTTTATTATTGGCACACACAAATATACAAGTTCAGTCACAGAGGTCAGTCCATGTTAACTGCTGTGACAGTTTTAATTGTAACATAAGCATGGTTTTTGGCACCTAACTTATTCAGGATTCAGTGCAGGAGCAGCAGAACTGTTTCCTCACAGTGCTGCTTGTCCACACTGTGTTGTAATAATCACAGATGAACAAAACTTTGTTCAGGCATATCTCATATTATATTATAATATGTCTTATGACGTAAAACAAATGGTAATGAGATAAATGAAAACTACATTGACTAAACTGTTACTTTTAGGTGTCAATTACACATGTGGAATTAACAGCTGTATATGGTTGGCGGGAATGTGAGTTCCACATGTGCCAGCAGCTGTGACACACCTCAAGGCGCTGAAACAAAGAACAAAGGTGCTATTATGTGCTATCTTCACATGACATGACATGCCATGCCAACTTTTCATAAAGGAAGTGACCAGCTCCTGAAAGACATGGGAACACCAGCCAGCTCTTTTTCTCACTGCACAAAGAAACTGATGCCAAGGACACTGTATTCGTCTGTGCGCAGGTGTAGGAATCCAGACCATCCAGACGTGAAGACAATAGATAAGAATCAGCAGAATAGCAAAGCATACACTCTTGGTTACACTCATAGTTGCTATGCTGTAAACAAACAGTGGATTATCTTGATTCAGTTTTGAGACTATGGTTACTTAAGGGTGGCCTGCTTAAGTGAGGAAGCAGAACAGTGTTATTCCTTCATGTTTCATTAAGTCTATATACTTTTTTGTTTACATTGAATAGAAAGCATCCATCTATTCTTTACAGCTGAAAGAAGGACCCAGAACAGAACATCATGGATTAAGTATTTAACTTTTAATGCTCAAGGTTATCTCCCTTTTACAGTTGATTGCGAGTCTACTTCTCAGTGCCCCCTGCTAAAGAGAGTCAGTTATATGCATACAGATTTATGACAAAATGATAAAATATTTTACAAGTTACTTTTAGTACATTATTTTTTTCTCTTTAAAATGTGATATATAAGTTGTAAATTACAGTAGAGTGCACTGTAATTAACATAATATTAAAGTATTACATAATAAAATCACACAAAAATTAACACGTTGCACCATGAAAGAAAAAAACAGTACAAAAGGTGTCAGGCAATAGATTGCTCCATCTCCTTTGCTAACGGTTGAAGTCTGTTTATTGAAGGATCTTATCTTTCAGTAAGCGTGGAATTTAAAGAGGTGAGGGGTTGTTTTTCTAATGAGTCATACAGCTTATTGGAGACACCTTAAGATTTAGACAAAGTTAGAAGGAAAAGCTTTCAAAGATTTATGGGATTTAACGGTCTAAATCACTACAGATGTTGTGTCTATTTTAAGGATCTGTGTTATAGTCAGGCAGACCCTGTTTAGTTTGTTTGTTTTAAATCCCACTGAGCTAGATACCAAAAAGTAGCTTAATATGGTTTTGAGGCTCTCATGAGAAGCTGTAAACACGCAGTCATTGCATGTATTACTCATTCACCATACTAATTATAACATAACTAAAAATGGTTGCATTGATGTTTCAAACAAAATTTGATGAAAAATAAAGTGGTAGAGTTTCTTATAAGATTGTAGAGGTGAAAATCAACCATGCACATGAGTCATAAGGTTGGTTTCAGTGAGAACACCCATCTATGGTCTCCAGCCCATGTAGACATGAACTCATCCACTTTGCTTTGACACGTTGCTAATGTGAAGCATTTATCTTCGTCCTGCTGTATACAAAGCTGTATTTCAGCAGACAACCCAACCCTTTTGCCCGTCCCTGTCTGTTTCTCAGTACCTGGGCTATGATTGGCACTGATACAGTTTCTCCGCAAGGAAGGCTCCGCACAAAAAGGTACCTTCCAATTGTGATGGATTAATTTACAAGGCATATTGTGGCTTACACAACGGTAAACATCTAAATAAACATTGCACAAAGATCCAGAGTCTTTGTCCCTTTCTGCAGACACTAAGCAGCACCTCCCACGGTGTTGTGTATTTTCCCCCTCTGAGCTCCTTGTGGGATTTTGTTCTCGTTCTCGGCAAAGGTCTTAGTTTGGAGTCATTTTTCAGTCACTGTTTTCATAATGTGGGTGCTGACAGGCCCGCTGAGACCATACATAATAGTGATTAAGGGCTCTGCAAATAAACTTGACAAGACTTGTTTTTAAGTTTAATCAAGGAAAGAGCAACCTGGGACCAGTCTATGCCTGGGACCTACATAATGAGCATTTTGGTCCTCGACCCATTTCAAAAGTGATTTCCCTTAAAACTATGTTCAGAAGAGTAAAGAGTCTAGAATAATAGCTTACAGGCGGGAATTAGTCTGGCATAAGTCGCTGCAGTGTATGCATATTTTGAGTTGAATGCCTATACACTTTCTTGCTGAGAGTTAGATGAGAAGTCTGATACCACTCTCATGATGCTAATTATGAAGCTAGAGCCAGTAACCACTTAGCTTAGCATATCTTAAGAAAAAAAGACAGGACTGTCTTGGCCTGGCACGGTGACTAGCTACTTCTCCGCTGGTTGCCAGGCAACCTTACAGTGACGACCAAATTCCAGGACCTCCATGACCATATCTGCAGAAATAGTCCAGCACCTAACCCCCCATAAAACGACAACATGTCAGTGTGGTTTTTCACAGATTAAAGTGTGAATTTGTGAGCTTTAAGTGCTGGTTCGGCAGAGCCAGATCAGCTGTTTCCCCCTGCTTCCAGGTTTCATGCTAAAATACATTAAACTAACCATCTCCTGGCTCTAGATTTATATTGGGAGACTCTCTACGGACCACTGTGACCTGCAAGTGAAGGGTTAAATGACAGATTAAAAGTTTGTCCTGTTTATTTGTCTATAACCTCTGTTAAATTTTGAATAAAAAAACATTTTCTAATGTAGAAATGATGATTATGATAGAAACAAACTGAAGATGTAGCAAGCCAACCTCCTTCCATAATATGCCATTGTATCCATATTAAATTTCATGCAAACATGACTTCTTGTTAATCAGCGAAAAACACATTCAACTCTGTGAACTTTTGCATAGCAACAACTTATTCAAATAATTTCAGTCAGGTTTCAGAATGCATCATAGTACAGAGACAGCACTGGTAAAAATCTCTACTGATCTTTTAACTGCATCAGATAAGGGACTAGTCTCTGTATTGGTCTTGTTAGATCTGTGTTGCATTTGATACAATTGATCACCATATCTTGTCTGTGAAGATTCTCAGTCATCTAGGTCATAGTTATCCAACGAAGGTTAAAGTCAAGGGCAACTGGACTTGGTTGAAGATACTGGAAGACGTTTCGTCCCTCATCCAAGGGACTTCTGACTGACTGGTAGGGAAACTCAGCTATTTAAACTCAGTGGGATCGTTTGCCAGGATAGTTAGTGTTCCTGGTTGTTGTAACGACAGTCGTTACAGTCGTTAGGACTACCCGAGGCCAAGACTGAACGACCATCGTTGGCATCTTCACCTGAGGCCAAAACCTCATAGTTTGGGGCTGCTTTGCTGCCTCAGTGCCTGGAAGGGTTGCTATAATTCCAAAGTTTAGAAAGAAATTTTGCAGGAGAATGTAAACCCATCTGTCCGCCAACTGAAGCTCAACAGAAGACTGAACAGGACAACGACCCAAAGCACAGAAGTAAATCAACAACAGAATGGCTTCAGCAGAAGAAAATATGCCTTTTGAAGCGGCCCAGTCAGAGTCTTGACCTCAACCCGATAGAGATGCTGTGGCATGACCTCAAGAGAGCGATTCACACCAGACGTCCCAAGAATATTACTGAACTGAAACAGTTTCGTAAAGACGAATGGTCAAAAATTCCTCCTGACCGTTGTTCTGGTCTGATCTTCAACTGCAGGAAACGTTTGGTTTAGGTTATTGCTGCCAAAGGAGGGTCAACCAGTTATTAAATCCAACGGTTCACATACTTTTTCCACCCTGCACTGTGAATGTTTACATGGTGTATTCAATATAAACATGAAAACACATCATTGTTTGTGTGGTATTAGTTTAAGCAGACTGTGTTTGTCTACTGTTGTTACTGTGACTGAAGATCAGATCTCATTTTATAACCAATTTATGCAGAAACCTAGGTAATTCCAAAGGGGTCACATACTTTTTCCTGTGACTGCATATTTACTATCATAAAACATCTTCAATCTGACAGTGAGTGTGGTCTGTGATAAAATGTTGTAACAGCTCACACAGACATTAGTGGTCAGTAGGTAGTAAACATCCTCATGGGTTAGTTCGCTAGCGGAGACGCTAGCTTGGTTACTCCCATTGGTCAAGTGACCTTTGCCCTGTAAGTTGTAACAGTCTTCAAGAGTCTTGCATTCAATGTTTCTACCTTTCAGCAAGAACAGAGTATGCATATTTCCCAACATGTCCACCTAAAATTAACCTTTACCTACAAAACTGCAGTCCAAGTAATTAGCAACGAAGTTTACACACAAAACATGAGGAGCATGATTCACTTTTCCCTCTGATTGAGCGTGACCCCCATGTGCCTCCTTCACCATCCCCAGCTGTGACCAGATATTATGCTACAAAAGCACAGAAATTGGCCAGAGCTCAACAATGAGGTAAGAAGGACACACACATACAGAAACACACACAAATGCACACCCAACCAGTCATACATTTGCGCACATGCAAGAACACAGAAATCCCTTAAGGCGTTCTGTCTCATCTCTCACACAGCCAGTGACATAGGCCAAAATCAACGAAATGAACTGCGAGTGGACACACACACACACACACAAACACACGCACACACACACACACACACACACACAGGATACAGGACTGAAGAGGGATGTTGTGTGTGATATCCTGAACAATGGGTTTGAAAAAAGGGTCTAACTTAAAAGATATGAAACAATGCTGGTTTGTGGTTCAAGGCTACAAAGTCTTTGTTCAGCTGTCAATCAGAAACAACTTTATTCATTACAGGCTCATTTTATCTGGTTGGCCACAATGCTGCTCAGATATACTGTAATTTGCATGTGATTAAATTTCAAAGGTTGATTTAAATTGTTGTCTAGCACACGTGTCTCGCACTTTTTTGCCTCTAAAAGAATAACTGTCTAAAAACTCAAATTGCTCACACAGTAACAGCAAGTTACTATAGATTAATGATGCTTCAAATAATTATTTCACAAATATTCATGATTCATGACACCAGTTTGGCAGTATGTATTGGTTAAAATACATTTTGACTGGGAAATCAAATGTTTTGTTTGAAATAACTTGACTGTAACGTGACCTTATCAACATGGGTAATTTCTAAATTTGAAATGATGAAATATTATTTGAATGTACTTATGGTGGAACACTAAAACAATAACTCTATTTACATCAAGACAACAAATGACTGGTGAGATCGGGACTACAGGTATTTATGAAAGCATGCACAAATCATACATGCAGATGCGCACACACACACACACACACACACACACACACACACACACACACACACACACACACACACACACACACACACACACACACACACACACACACACACACACACATTCCTTAACAGTTTCCTCACCGTACTGGAAAGAAACTAAACCCTAGATCTTAAAGGAAAACAAATGGAGGTCCTGCCAAGGCTGTGGCTGAACTCTGAAGGAAAACTCCCTCCCTCCCTCTCCACCTCACTCCTCCCAGCCAGTCCCGCCCCAGGTCCAGCACTATATCAAGGGCCTGCCTCCCTCTATCAAACTCCACAGTCCTGCTACAGTCTACAGCTGTATAACGGTTCTCTCTCAACGTGTGCTCTCTCGACCTGCAGACAGCCATCAGCCATCATGTATTACAGCCAAAGCATTTCCAGTGGACCCGCCATGATCTCCAGACAGAGCCGCAGCTACACATCAAGTGCTGCTCCCCACAAGGCTCACAGTGTGTCAGGACTCAGCTTCAGGGGAGGTCCCCGCATCTCCTCTAGCACTGTGCGCACTGTCTCCTCCGGGTACGGAAGTGGCATGGGGTTCGGCAGCGGTGGTTTCGACCTCTCCAACGCCCTGGACCAGAGCAACGTGCACCTGAACGAGAAGGCCACCATGCAGAACCTGAACGACCGTTTGGCCTCCTACCTGGACAAGGTCCGCTCTCTGGAGGCGGCCAACTCCAAGCTGGAGTTGCAGATCAGAGAGTACTACGAGAAGAAGGGCCCTGCAGCAGAGAGGGACTACAGCAACTACTGGGCCATTATCAATGACCTGAAGGACAAGGTATAGTGTGTGTCAGCTTCAACAGCTTCAACACCAGACATGTCAAATGTTTGTCATGCTGTTAATGATTATCAGGGGAGGGTTTTCAAAGGGTCAGAGACACTATAGGCATTACTTGAGTCTGCATGGTCCCAAAACCAGTCTACCACTGTATGTAACTGCACAATGAACTATTTAATTGAGACTTTTGGCTTCTGACCAAATCCCATTGTTGTTCTTCTCTAAAGATCATCAGCGCCAACATCGGCAATGCAAACATCCTCCTCCAGATTGACAACTCCAAATTGGCTGCTGATGACTTCAGAACCAAGTAAACACAAATCTTCATACTTTTGTGGACCTATATTCATCTAGTAAATGTCACACAAGAAGGCTTAAGGGTTATACTTGTCTCACTTCAGTGTCCTCTGCTCTCCAAACTAATTAGATATGAGCATGAGCTTGCGATGCGCCAGTCAGTTGAGGCTGACATCGCCAACCTGCGCCGCATGCTGGACCAGACCACCCTGACGAAGGCTGACCTGGAGATGCAGATTGAGGGCCTGCAGGATGAGCTGGCCTACCTCAAGAAGAATCACGCAGAGGTGACTGATGCACATCTGTTAGCTATAATGATTACTATTTGATGTGACACCAGAAGCTTGCTTCATCACACCTAGAATTGATTGAAAATAGATCTTAATGCTGACTTCTTTTCCCCCTTGGTTGTTTAGGAGCTGGCAGCTATGCGCTCTCAGCTTACTGGCACAGTCAATGTGGAGGTGGATGCCGCACCCCATCAAGACCTCAACAAAGTCCTGGATGAGATCCGCGCCCAGTATGAAAGCATCACTGACAAACATCGCCGTGACCAGGAGGCCTGGTTTACTCAGAAGGTGAAAAGATTTTCCTGTAAACAGGCACATTATCCCCCACGTTGCAAATGACTGGGTTTACTCCCTCGAGAGTCTGTAATTAAACATAATCTTCTGTGAAACTAAGACAAGTAATCACTCAACTGTGTCCTTCTTTCTTGCTTTAGTCGGCAGCCTTGACAATGGAGGTGGCCAGCAGCACAGAGTCAATCCAGACGTCCAAGACAGAGATCAGTGACCTGCGGCGTACACTGCAAGGCCTGGAGATTGAGCTGCAGTCTCAGCTCAGCATGGTGAGAAAGAAAAAACCCTTAACCCAAACCATCTGTTCACATCACACTGATCTTGCCTTATATGAGCAAAATTCCCGGATTGCTGTCTTGTCAGGGTAAATGGAGAAACAGACAGTGATAGAGGCTGAAAGAGCAGAGGGGAGGGTAACAGAAGGGGGCATTATTGAAAGAATGAAGGGAGGGAGATAAAGATAAGGATGATGGGAGCTGTGGAGAAGGGAGGAAAGGGATCCTGCTGAGGAAAACATTTCACAGACATCTGCTCAAATTCTGGAAGACATAAAAGAGCTTGAAGAGAGCTCAAGGAATGCTGGACTGGACGACCTTAAAGTTGTTCTCCCATAGATTATCTGTGCCCAGCTGGAGTTAATCATTCAACACTCCCTGCAACAACAGCACACTGCTCCTGTTTAACAGTGGAGGAGCAGCTAAAAGACACATACATTCAAAACCCTCTGCTAACCTTCATAAAGGAAAGGAAAATACGACACAAACGCCAGCATGCTTTTGTGTCTGTCTAACATATATATTCCAGGGTGTGGTTGGTGGTCACAGACTATAGCTTTAAATTGTCAGAACTACCACAAAAGATTTAGTACAGTGAACTTGTTTGCAAGTATAAAAAACAAACACTGTGTGTTTCAATCCACGTGTGAGTTTTTTAAGATCCTTTTTCCTTCCACTCTCTTACAGAAAGGGGCTCTGGAGAACACACTGGGAGAGACAGAGGCTCGTTACAGCGCCATGCTCAGTGGTTACCAGAACACAATCAACATGCTTGAAGCAGAACTCGGCAACATGCGCTCAAGCATTGAGCAGCAGGGACAGGAGTATAAGATGCTGCTGGACATCAAGACCAGGCTGGAGCAGGAGATCGCAACCTACAGGAGCCTGCTGGAAACAGAGGAGTCCAGGTAGACAGTTATCCAGAGTTATGAGACCATTTAGAGCAAAATGCAGTCATTGATTTAGAAAATAATGCACACGCCCACTTCACTCACTGTTTTCTCTGCTTCTTTCTTCCCTCTCCGTCATTCTAGACCCACTGGTAAGCGTGAGCGACATCTGTTCTAACAAGACATTACATAACAACAGTACAGTCAGTGTAATAAAAGCTTGAAGCACTAACATCATGATTTCCCCCCTTCTTTTGCACAGGAGGCTCAAAGACCACAATCACAACCACCACTGTGCGATCTTCCAGCTAGGAGGTCCAACTGGCAGGACAAGCTGTTCTCAGACACACACACACACTGACAAATAAAAGCTGTTACAAGATAAGGGAAAATGCACTGGAAAAAAACAGAGAATGAGAAAACTGAGTTGAAAGTGAAGCTTGTGTTAAAGTTAATGTATGAAACAATATGAGCTATTAGAAGAAATGCCTGACTTGTGCATGTGTGTGTGTGTGTGATCTGTCTGAAAAATAAATCTGCTGGTAAATAAAAGGGGTGTTGTTTTGTGACTCGTCTTTTTTTTTTCTCAAAAACATTACTCTGTTTTTGCAGTCGTCATAGCAACTGCATTACATTTCGGGAGGTGGGGTGTGGAGTTGTGGAAATCTGTGTTACGTAACAGGGCTGTTGTCAGGAAAGGGTGAACAATGGTTAACAGCTCCAGTGTGGAAAGCTTCAGGATGTAGAGGAAAAGCCCAATCAGAAAGTTTCAACTTGATGCTCTCAGAACTCAAACAAAGCAAGAAAACATTTAAGAAAAGAGCAGTTATGTGAGCAAATGACCCTGAGGTTTGCCCAGAGGGTTTTTTTTAAACAAGACACACCCATATGGGTGACTAATCTTTGCCTGGAGGCTTTCAACCTTACATGAAGGCTGTCTAAATCCTATCACCTAGTAACAAGAACACACACAGATCGGGAAAGAACTACTGAGTGGGAATGCAAACACTGACTAACTGAACAAAGAGAGTCATTGTGGAAACAGGTGCTATCAGCACTGCACTTTGGCCTCTTTTATGGACTTCATGATTAATGACCAATGAGCTGTTACGATAAAGTATCGTGAAGGGTAGGGCTGCTGATGACTCAATGTATGTTTTGTGTGAAAGAGAGGCTGGAAATTGTTATATGAAGCATGCAGAGAGGGAGAGAACCTTGCATTTGAGCATTTGCACTCAGTACAGGTCAGCATTTACAGCCTCTGATATTACAGTAAAATCCTGTGAAGAGTTCCTAATTCTCAAACGATGGCGTAATGTTGGTTTTGGAGAGATTGGAGAGAGGGTCAAATTGCAAAACCCATCCCCCTCTGAGGAGCTTCACTCACCCTTATTTGGAGCCATTTTGTTGCACATGTGAGTGTCTACTCCACACTGGTATAATGATAGCTGAAGACAAAGCCCTTCCAGTTGAGCTTGTAATTTGACATGAAAATCCAGAGCAGAGGTCATTATAAGATGTTGCATCAACATCAGACTATTTTCCCCAGATCAGTACTTGGAATGATCTTCAACATGGACAATTTCAAACCATGATCACATTGCTACGTGTAACTGTTTGTCCTATTTATTTGAACTTTGCGATTGAGGGTGACCTCAATGCTTCGTCGAGTTTAAATGAAAGTTGGAAATGAATTGAAGTGTTTGACACAGTGGGACTGTCGAGAACAAAATATGCAAATCAAAAACTGAACATCTGATTAAGAACAAATGAATGCCAAACCTTGACTTCTCCAATTGTGTCACTTTCCGACATTTTAGATGTACTGTTACGCATTGTTTGTCTTTTTAGGTCTTTCCCATGTTTAAAATGTGCAATGATGCCTCCTTTTTTATCACTTTCATGTGAGAGGTATTTGTTTCAGTTCTGTCTGTAGGAGGTACGCTATAATTGCTAAAGGTCTCCTAATTTGCACAGCAATATTCAGCTCACATATTAGTATCTCATTTTTAAAATCTGTACCAAACATTTTTTTCCTTTTGTGGGAAAGAAACAGTTCTACCATAACCCTGTGTAAGACCAAACTGCACATTGGGTTTTTACAAAAATGTCAAGCCGTTGCTTTAATTACAGGTCATGGCCTTTTACCAAGATCGATCAAATTTTGTACAGAGTACTCAAAAACTGAAAATTCAGTGCACAACTCTCTGAAGACAATGCTCCAAAGCCAAGTATGTTGAGTGGTGCAGCAGAAGCTGCAGCTTAACACTGACAAACTAAAGGAGCTAGTGGTGGATCTCAGATGGGGACCGACATAATGGTGGTCAATTTTACGAATGACTGCAAAACCACCATCTTGCCCACAAAACTGGAAGTGGGAGCAGTTGAAGGATTTGCTTAATTTTGTTGTGGAGCCTCTTGGCATGGTAATGAACTATCATCATAAAAAAAGGGAAATGTTGGTGTAGGAGCATAATATAACTGACAGACTAAGTTGGTTTATGATAGTGTATCAGTTCTCAGTTAGCGCTCCCTTCTGTAAACAGGAACCACTCATTGTCTGGTCAGGTGTTTCTGCCCAGAAGGTAAACAGTTTTTGACTTTTTTGTAGAGACCGAGCCTACGCTTCAAGCGACTGAGATGCTGACATCAGGGAGAACTAATTGATGTGCAGAATAAATCAAAGTCTGAAATGTTGGTTAATGATGGATTTACAGACAATGAGATAAGGGGAAAACAAACAAGAAAACCGACACTGAAAAGTAGTTAGGATATTATTTAGCATGAATAGCTCTACTGTTTGCACGTGGCTGCCCAAAGGAAAATGACAAGAAGTGGTGCCAAGATGCTGTCATGTCATATCTGTAATTTCTCCATGTCATGGCTGTCTGCCATCTAAGGCTAGCCAGAGGCTAGCAGAGAATGAGATCAGAGAGGAAAATAAGATGTTTCTCACTTGATGTCATAAAATACATGGCATAAAGAGAGTTCAGTTCATTGAAATTTATGCCAAAAGTTCATGGTGAGAATATGAACTCCAGAGTTGTTGGGATACTTTGATTCTTTCTGTGGTCGTAGGGAATTTCTCACTATGTGGGTAACCTTTCCTTGTCCTACAACTGCATCCCTTGTTTGTAATCCGTTAGTCACATTATGTTTTTGACAACTTATTTAGTACAGTAAGCTTCATGCTGATATTTTGGGAAATGGTCTTGAGAAGATTGATATCACTTTGATGTCTGTATGCTAAATATAAAGCTAAAAGCAGTCGGCTTTAGTTTAGCTTAGCACAAAGACTAGAAACGGGTGCAGGATGTTTTTACACATCAGTTTTAAAAAATAACTTTAGTAGTGATGGTAGGTGGATTTTGTTACCTCAGTCAGAATAGAGGTTTCCCTCTGTTCCCAGTTTCTGTGCTAAGCTAAGCTAATTGTCAACTGGTAGCTTATTAGCATACAGAAACAAGTGTAGTTTCAATCTTCTCATCTAACTCTCTACAATAAAGTGAATGATATATCCCTATAACTATTTCTTTATACTATTAACCTAATTTACAGTATTGATTTTATTAAATTGTATCGTCGTAAAAAGTCAGAATCAGAAAAATTCACTTCAGTGTGGGTCTGCCGTAACCTTATTTCAATGTGGAATTTTACCAAATCACATTAAGCTTTAATATCAGTGAAATGTTTAGTTTTAGTCATGTCTGCAATAGTTAAACTGGAGGCTGACGTTCATATCAGCAGGAATGTTGATGTCTCAGGTCAAAAAGTCCATTAAAGAGCTGCGGAGAGGAGGAACATTCTTCACTCGACTGGCGGACTCTATTCTGGAGCAGTGTTAGGTTTGACATACAAGCTGGGAGGAATGCCTAACCTCTTTGCTAAAGGTCTCAGACTCTGTATGGCATCAGACCTTACTGTGAAAGTTTTCAATCTGTGCCTGAGCTGCAGCGAGGCGTAGGAACATTTGATGAGAGATAGAGAGTGGAACAAGACCAAACAGACTTCAGGGGCTCTCAGGACCTGCCAAGCATGAGACAGATGTGATTTTTCATCCATTTGCATGGCTGTGAGTTTGGCCCTCCTGAGCAAGCGAGAACAGTCCCTGTCAGTCCATTCCCACCACGGACACTGAGTACTGTCCCCTATTTTAATAAGAAAACACGTGGCTCTGACGGGGCAGTGCAGGATGGCTGAAAGTTAGGAGTTTAACAGGTAGAACTGGTTTGAGAAACCACACCCTCACACAGAGTATGAGGACCTACTTGTGCAGGGTATACACTGCTCACAGCAGCTTACTGGCATTCTACAATGTATGTTATCATAGGAGGGAGCTTATACAAAGGATAGGTCTGACCCTGTTGCATTTTTCTGTAGTGACTGTAAAGGTGACCACATTCATTTTTAAAGCTTCCTATGGCCTGTGTGGATGTCTACTGGAGCATGCACTGGGTGTAGAAACCCAAACCTACATATATATATTTATATATATATTTTTATATATATGTAGAATGTTTAAAGAAGTGCATTCTGCTGAAATCCCTGTTAGGGTACACAAAACTCAGAGACTAACTAGTGAAAGAACTACAGATCAAAACAGCTCAGAGGCAGTGACGCACATTTTCCCTACAAAACTGCTACTGACTGTAAACACGTATATGACTCTTATTTTCCAAATTCTGTAAGCTTGAATGTGCCTTAAAGGCTCACAATTAACTTGAACAAAAGAGAATTCATTGCACCAGCCATAAAAAAGGCAGTAGTAATAACAAACTGAGCACTTTGTAACCACGTTAGGAAGGGGGAAAGCTCAGCAACAAGTGAAAGGTATAAGTGAATGTATTAGATCAATATAACAGAAAACGAAAAGACCACAGCATTTTGAGATTTAGGTCATTTTGGGCACAGACTTGACTGGGCAACGCCTCTTTCTTATAAAAGTAAATGCAATACTGCCACCAAGTGCTGGTTATCTGTAGGCATACAAGAATGAGAGTGTCATAGTCGAGAAAAGAGACACAGCCATTTGTTACATCTGAAATCAGCTCATTATATGAGCTTTCCAAAATGAGCGCCATTAATCAGTAGACTTAGTTTCTTAATATATTGGCAATTCAAGTGTCAGTTTGAGAAAAAAATCCAGCAAAGATATTTGTTGACAATTAAACACTGCCACATTTAAAACATGTATTTGGGAATCTTTTGTTCATAGCACAGACGGTCAAATCAACAGTGGCATTTTGTGTTAAAATAAGCACAAACTGAAATCTGAGGTCTTCTTTCCTCAGGTGTTACATGATGTATTTGCTATATGGTGATTATGGTTTTAATTTAACATGCACAAACCAGAACAAATAAGTAACTCAGTTACATCAGTTGACCCAAAGAGTTCTTTTCTATCACTCTATTTCTCATAAGCAGAGTGTGACGCTGCAGAAAAACTCCTCACTGCCCACAGCAACTATTTGGGCTCACTATGTTATGGTGTCAAGTTGCAATCTGGGTCCACTAAATCTTTTAAAGAGGAAGTTCTTCAAATCAATCCTTCATGCTTGAAGCATTTGTCGGATTTCTCTCATATGGCAATACTGCCATCTAGAGGGCAGGAACAGTAATGGACTGTCTGCTACACAAACCAACCTTCACATCATCAAAACACCAAAATGGAAGTTTAGTTGGTTAGTTCTCAGAAATGTATTTGGTTATCTATAGACCTTTATCCATTAACCAATATAATGTATTAATGTATATTCTGCAATTATGAACCAAATTTTTTGTGAGTGAATGTTTTGATCTTTTGAAGAGTTCCCCTCCATTTACCTGTGCTACTTCATTTCAGTGCCTCAGTAAGAACCTGGATCAGATATAAAAGGTAATCATAGTAATTAAAACTCAGTGTGTTCCTGCAAGTATATTCTGCCCCTCCCAGGATTCAAGCTGAATAAAGCCCATTATGCCTGTACAAATAGTTCTTCTTTCCACAATGGTTTCAGCTACATTCTCCTCCAACACAATGGCTGCACCAACAGGCCAATCTAAATTGCAGAATATTTAACATTAAATTATACCTACAATCAAATAAAACATACAATTCACTCTTTCTTCAGTTTGTGATGTTGACACAAACATGCAAATAACTTAAACTTTACATTAGAACATAAAAACGTCTCCAAAGAGGTTTCAGGTAAGGCCCTTTAACAGCTTAAAGCCAAACCTCAACATAACATTTCCCCTACTTTAGGACTGAGCCTTTAAACATTTCTAACACTTGAATCATAGAAGACACATCAAAGAGAGTCATTTATTATCATTTTTATTTTATAGGGGAACCACAAGTACTTTAAAAGGTTATACAGCGCTGTACATCTGGGAGCAGTACCGACAGACTTCTCCCTTTAAATACTATTCATTTAAATGTTCTATAATCTTATAATGATACAGTGATACAATAAAAGCTTGTGTAACTGGTCCTGCAGCTTTTCTGATATGTCGTTATCATTTTTGTTGGGACTGTTATTTCCTTGCAATTTTTTCCAAAAAAGGAAAATAAAAGTTATGATCAAAAACCATACGACAGGCAGAAACTGCCAGGCTGTAATCCTGTATGACTCCCAAATTCACTCACACAATAGAGAGAAGAGAGACAGAGAGAAGGAGAAGGGGAAAAAAAGATATAATTTTCATGTTCTGAAGGCTGGTCCGTGATGGAAATGGGCTTCAGTTCATAGTGAGGTGCAGAGAAGCACTTTCTGCAACCTTGACTCTTACTCTGCCCGACCATCAACCCACTTGAAGGCTCATTTCCATAACTGTGTGCTCAGGGTCTGGCCAGATCCAGCTGCGGCCCACCCACCCATAGCTGTTGGAGGCTGACCAAAGGCCATCTGGCCACCTGCACCATTCAGAGTCATCCCTGACATCTGCTGATTCACCTGAGGAAGTTAGAGAGATCTGTATTAACACTACATTGTTGTGAAACAAGGATCATGCCATTTTGGCTATATGGGGGTGCTCAACGTCTGATTTTACATAGAACTACCAGTTTTCTCCCAATAAGTTAATATACAGCCTATTACAATATGCATTTCAACGTTTAATGCTGTAAATTAAAAAAAATGTAAAAAGATTAAAACTTTCAATACATTTTTTTGAAGTGCGTGAATAAATCCAAAATTGTAACCCTAACCCTGGGTCATCAGTGCACATGTGTCGTCGTATGTGTGCGTCGTAGCGTGTATGTGTGCAGTGGCAATGGAGGAACACTTGCTGAAGAGACCAAGCCCCAGCTTCATGGTGTTGTGCCGAGTTGTCTGCACCTCGCGGGACTTTTGGATAATTTATCACCTTTGATGAACCACATAAAGAATATTTTATCGTTTTTAAATAGCTGCTACTTGAAATAGACCCGCGTGGAACCGCAATGTAACACAAGACCGGTGAATGACAGGCGACAGAGAGAGATAAGGGTCTTCAAAAAGCCTCAGTTTAGCTGGAAATTTACAGTGTAAGTTGAATGGAAAGAGATTGCAGCTCCTCAAGATTAAAGCGAAGCAATCGCTGCGCACAAAAACACACAATTCGCATACAGGCAGGACTTGATGATTCTGATTCGACTATGTAAATCCTTAGTCGTGGACAGCCCTAATAACATCATAGACTGAAATCTGTAATATTACTGTCTGACCCCAGCCCTGTCCTGAAACTAGTCCGTGCTCTCTGTAGTTTGATTGGGACATAATGAGGTAAATGCAAGCTTCTAAAAAATTGCAGTCAAAGTTGAGCTGAAACCAAAGCTCCTCCGGCACCACCTCTTCACTTGACTTCACTTTTCATGGGCTTGTCTCCTTTCTGCCTTCTAGAGGTCAGGAGGTGATTACTGAAGCCCTACAGAGGATCTGTAGCCCTGCTGTGTCCCAACTCCTTACTACATACTAAGTGTATACATAATTCACAATGAAATGACCCATATAGTATACTGTTTTGCAGTCATCATATGTAACTGTTTAATACCAACAGCAAAGATTATTCAATAATTTTGCCATCCGACATCCGTCAAGCTGCTAACTGCTCTTCACAAAGAGACAAAAAAAAAATTCTTATTGTTATTTTTGGTCTCCTATGTTCCTGGTGCTGTTTCATCACAACCCACACTGAACATGGTTTAGTAACAGTACTTTTTTGGTCACATTTCCAGTTTCACACTTCATCAAACCTGCTTAGATATATTTTGGACAATGCATTTGGGACACAGCTTCTGTTTTAAAGTCCAGCGTGTGATGCCATCTGGTGGCTGCTGGATGCACTGCCCACACCCTGTCTAGTAAATCTTCACAATGGACTGTTGCGCAATGAATCATCAGACCTGGGTGTGGTTACATGTAAAACAATTCACACTGTATGTGCTATACCCTTGAACACAAAACAAGATTTAGTGTGCAGTTGCTCTTTAAATAACCTCTTACAATTCTGCAGTAATCAACAAAGCTTAAAGACTGTCCATACCTGACCCATGTTCCACTGAGCCTGCTGCCCAGGCTGGATGGCGTACATGCCCTGAGCAGTCACCATGCCGGCAGGCATCGCACCACCCTGTGGTCCCATCATCCTCGGCGCCATGCCCATCACACCAGTTGCTGGCGCATTCCCCATGAAGCCGTTAGGCATCGTCATCCCAACCATCATGCCCGGACTCGGCCCCATCATGGCCGCCCCACTCTGAGCCATCATGGCACCCATGACAGTTGTAGGTGGCATGGCTGTGCCCATGCCAGGGAAGGCCTGATAACCAGCAGTGGCCTGGACAGGAAACTGCATCTGGGAGGGGCCCATGAACATACCAGCTGAGGGGGGAACAGAGAGCAGAACGTCACACATACAGCTTTCAAGCCAGTATTTTAATGTGAGATGATAACAGTGAGGATTGTGTGTTTAAGGAGCCTGTTTGTCAGGAACGCTATGTGGGACTGTGTTGGGAAATACGAGAAATCTACTTTACTATCTACTTGAATTCAGTTCACCACATCCACAGGGCTCAGCATCACCGTTGCTAAGTGAAGCGTTACTGTAGTCTGACACTGTGTGCCCCCAACATAATTTCTGCATGTTTGGTTCCTCACCAGTGGGGGCCTGTTGGGACATGCTGTTGGTTCCATACAGGGACAGGATGGAGTCCTTGGACAGGGGCTTCTTGGCCATGTCCTCAGTTTTAGTGGTGCTACTGCTGTCACTGAACAAGTCGAGGTCACTCTGCCCAGACCCTGAGCTGGCCCCACCTCCTGCTGCTGGAGCTTGTGTCGGAGTGCTGGCCACGTTACTGGAGCTCACCTGAAGGGGGAAAAAGATATTGATTTTTTAACGAAAGTATGAAATAACAGCGATTCACGATGCATTTGAAACCTCAGCAGATCAAATCTTGGACAGTTTAACTGAAGTTGCTATACACCTGGTGGTCCATGCACATTCAGGTTTAACCAACAAATCATCATCAACACAAGGCTCCATAAATAAATAGCCGAAACAGTGCATACTGGCAACCATCAGCTGTCGTTTGCTAAATTTGAGAATGGCTTTCATATTTTATCAATAAAAGGTGTGTTAGGAGTGTTAATGGCCTGCTCTGCATTGTAAACAACTGTATTTCAGTTCTGCTGGCTGACTGTTAGAAGCAGGCGCAGCCATAAGGCTTGGTGGTAATTAAATCCTGTGGCCTAACAACAAGTTATTTTACCAGTACTACCTGTGCCACGACACAGCAGTAACAAAGTGATATAACACACATTTCTTTAAACGGTTTGCATCTATCTTTTTCTCTCTCTCTCTCTTACTCACACATATTAACTTTTACTTAAGCCAGCCTAATTTACAAAATAAATGCAAATATGAGGATGTGCCACTTTTCTCTGTTGATATCACTGTAAAGTCAATATCTTTGGGTGTACGCTGATCGGACAAACCAAACACTTGGTTTTAACACATGTTCAGTCTAATGGTTTCCTCATTAGTTGCATTAATTTTCTGTCTGGTTCTCTTTCACTGTCTCTCAGTATTGGTGTTACTGTCTTGTGGGCTATTGATGCTGATGGTTATCATTTGACTTTATATTTTTACTGCACACTTAATTTCAGTTTAACAACTAGAGAACTATTACTGCTAAGGACTCCTGAGCAATATTCAGAAATTAGTGCTAAATCTGGACGAGGGAATTCTTGCCCGGTTTTACCTGAGAAAATGGAGCTGTGGATGTGGACGAGGGGAGGGGGTTGGACACCATGGGGCCAAATATATCCAGGTCATTGTTGTTCTGGCCTGTGCTCGTGCTACCATTGTTAGTTGATGCAGCTGTTGGTGCGTCTATGACAGAGAGGTGAAAAAATGGTTTTACATGTAGAATATAAGCTTACAGATAGAAAAAACTGTCACTGAAGATTTCCCAATGATATCCTTTCTGAATTCTCCAAGAACTTCTAAATTATAAATAAAATACCAACAAACACAGCACATGTTTGCTAATGTGAGAATATGTGTTGTCTTTGTATTTATTTAACTGCAATGCCCTCCCATAACTGCTGAATACCCCGCACAGTAAGCAGGACGGTTAGTACAATAAAAAAAATTATCAACTTACCCTTATTATCACAGAAAACACAAATAACAGTAAACCTGCCAAACAAATTACGCAATGCCCCACCAAGCCAGTCAGCAGCATAAATGTGTCATTTTCTTTTAAACTGTAAATGAAATTGCTCTAATGATGTGATAAAACACATTATTCCTAGGTATCAACATTCAATCACTAATGTCAGAGCTATTGCACTGAAAAGATAGATGGTCAAGTACACAAAGTAAAAGACAAATAGTAACCTGTAGTTCTACCCCACCATCTGACTATCTAAACATGAAGATAGAAATATGCACAAAACTGCCACTGATATACTGCAAGAGACCCAGCAACGGATCCATGAGCAAACCTAGTTTTGAAAACCAAAATTACTCGCCACTTTTGCCTTGTCCATTGTAATGTTTAACACTGATCCTAAAAAAGAGAAGGTCCAAATCTAGACCTAAAAAACATGAAGTTACCAGTCAGTCGCTAACCTCTGTGACTGCGTCAGCAGCTTTAGTGCTTCCTCTAAAAACCCCACAAAAAAGCCTTGCAGTGGTGGAAAGAGGAACACAGTGAGCCTTTGAAAGATAGTGCTTTCTCTCAGACCAACTGCTTGATAAATAAACATCAAGCTAACAACTTTACAATGACGACTCAAGCTTAAGAAAGAGAGTCATGGTTTGGCCCTGTGCCTGTACAGGACGACAATATCTCGGTCCAGTGCAGCTGTCCCCTGCTGTGAGGATGCATACAGTCACAGCCATAACATGCCACAGCATCAGCATGCAACACTATGCCAGAGTTACAGCCAGCCTGCACTCATCATATATACACAACAAACAACAAATATACTGTGGCTATTAAATGCCATAGACATACAAAACAATCAGTGGAAATATCAGTAATCAAGAGATACATAACACCACAAGTCCATAAGAACTCCAAACTCCAAGGTCAATCAGTTTATAATCATCCAGTCATTATTAGATCAGCAGAACTGGCAACAATTACAAGCTGAGACCATATGTAGCCAGATTTCATTCTCAGTCAGCACATCTGAGATGATTTTTATTTTCCAGTAGCACAAGAAGCACAACGATACTCACCAAGACCTAGTAGGTTCACAGAAGGTTCTGAAGTCTTAGCAGGGCTGATTTTGGGAACTGGCCTGGACTCTTCAATCTTTAAAAAACGTAAACAAACAAATGTAAAACATCAGCAGGGCAAAGTCCATATGATACAAAAACAATGTGGAAGAGCATGGGTACATAGCTCTACATACCAAGGAGTATGTGTGAGATACTTACCTTGGTGTAGGATGGCACCTTGCTCCCTCTGTCTGGCTCCCTCTCTTTCTTAGCATCTTTTGGCTGAAAACAAACAAACAAAAGACACTCAAAATTAACAACAGAAAAACAGATTTCAGCTTAAACCACATGTCAGTAAAGACAGGTACATAAGAGGTATGTAGTATGAGAAAAATGAACTGATACATACACTGCTCCCATTGGTCACATTCTTGCTGTAGTATTTCTTCTTCTCATATTTATCCCTGATGAAGAATTCCACAGCTCTTATGTCAGTGTTAAGTGAAAAAGAGGCAACAAACAGGCCAAGATGATTAACTTTAGCATATACAGCATGGCAGTTTTTTATTTTCAGTGTCTGCTGACAGTGAAGGATACTGGTCTGTTTGAGGTCTTCTGAAGCTTTCTGGAAGGTTGGCCTCATAAAGCTGCCTGGCCTTGGTGTTACCCATGTCCTGTATACTCTGAAAAAATAAGGGACATATGGGTAATTAGAAGGGTCATCAGTATCTTGGCCTGGGTTTAAGAATTCAAACCTTTAACAGAAAGTGTGGAGGTGGGTGTATACCAGGCAGGATGGGTGGAAGGCTAGGGGGGTACAGATGGGGAAGAGCCTCAAATTTGGGTTTAAATCACACTGGGCGACGGACCTTGGCCGATGTGAGACATCCATATTCAGAATCGTGTTTTCCAGTTGTAATTATAACTTGGATGTTCACGTTGACCGTAATTTACAAGTTAAACACTGGTAATTATAGTAACTCCCAAATTACATGAATGTGACATACTGACGGAGCCTATCAATTTACATTATGGGAAGTGTAGGACCCAGCATGTTTGAAGCTTAACCTACACTAGGGACTAAAAGTTGTTTTACCCTCTGATGCACAGAATTTCACCAATCTGACTCACAAGTCTGCAAAGTTTAATGTGGGACAGTGCTAAATTATTGGGAGAATGCCTTTAAAATGGAAATTTGCAATACTCTCACAGGTGTGAGGCATTGGCTGTCAATAAAGGACAGATATGCACAAGTAAAAGGATGTGAAATCAATCTTATTATGTCCCATACAACACCGTTTTTGCAATAACATCTCACTAAATTTACTGATTTACGGATTTTGTACTCAGGTGATAAAATGCATCATCTTCTGTAACTGAACGAAAACACATAAACAATAAAACGGTACCTGAATTTGATCTGAGGTCCACTGGTCCAGGTTGACTGATTTAACTCTGGATATGTGTACTCCCAGGTTCCTGTGGATGCCAGCACACCGGATGCAGATAAACACTCCCAGATTCCAGGATGCCCATCTTGGACCTGATGAAGTCAGAAAACAGACTTGTGATTTGGAAAAATGGAGCTATGTCTGAAGGAAAACATACAACATGCACGATCTTGCAGTGTCAAAGTGCCAAAAGGAGGCTCTGCATTCTTTACCAATGATCTAACAGGAACATCAGAGTCAGGTTCCTCTGGAGGACCTGCCACAGTTTGTTAAAAGCCTGAAACACCCGGCAGCTGGGCTGAAGGCTGCGGTAAGGGAGAGGCACTGCGGGGAGCTTATGTACATGTAGAGAAGTTAGCTTGCCAGTTAGCCTAATTAGTTAGCCCAGTTTAGCTTAAGGGGACTAGATATCATCTGACTAGCCTGAGCCAGCTACACACTAGCGAGTTAGCTTAGCTGAGCTAACCAACGCAGATGTTGCATTTGTAGTTAGCGTTAGCGGCGGATTATCGGTGAAAATGTTAACTTTGTGAAGTAAAAATTAAAAAAAATGTTCGATAGTGTGAATGTCGCACCTTTCGCCTCGCAGTCGGCGCAGTACTTGTTGTCTTCCTCCCTCAGCATTTTGGACAGGATGGCCTGGTGCTGCTCGTTGAGTTTCTGGGCCTTCTCCCTCTCCGAGCGCGTCGTCATGTTCGCGGCTTTAGTTGGACTTTCTTTAAAAAAAAGGAAGTGTACTTGAATCTGTCTAGGTAAGTTTCTGATAAAAGACCATAATCAGAGGGATGAAAGCCTCCGAGTTGGATATGAAAACACCCGGAACCGGAATCTTCACTCCGCCCACAGGAATCCTAGCGCTGACGAGGCGGCCGCACCTGATTGGACAGCAGCTCTGACGTCATCTGACGCACGACGTTTCTTAAGAATTGACATTTTCATAAAAAAATGATTATCTGCACTAAAAGTTTATGCACCATCTCCCGTCAGTCAGTTAGACTGGAAAGAGCCCTACTTGGATAACCAATGAGCACTCATAATATGCAGCTTCCGAGTTTATTGAACATGGACAAGAAAATATATACAAACAAATGAAGGAAATCTACATATTTACAGTCCACAGCTGGGATATCAGAAGGTCAACTTTTAAGAAATTTGAAGAACTTTAAATTAAACTGAGGTAAAGACCAATTAAAGAACACAGATAAATGCTAACATACATCGCTCATGGCTGATCAGACCTTGCCACTGACATTTGTAAAAAGGGGAAGACCTTCAACCTTACTGAGTATTAACAAGAGTTTAGATGAAAAAAAGTCAAACTTTGATTTCAACTTTCAACTTAAATTTAGGCGTTCTCAGACTCTTAAAGGACCCGTGGTTAATCTGTACATACAAAACAGTTCTTAATCTAAAAAATACTTATTTAAAACATAAATGGGCAAGTTATAAAATACTCACTTTAGACAGATACACACTGTTAATCACTAGCCTCTTTCCCAGCAGTTACTCTTCATATCAGCTTACATAAATAGACATAATGATAGCACTACATAAGCAGACTTGAATTAGAAACACTAGCTGATAAGTGGTGCTTGAGATGCCTAATGCACCACTGCCTTAACAAAAGGTTTCCAGGCGGATCTTGAAGTTGTTCTCGTGGTGCCTTACTGCAATACCATAGCGGAGCAGCATTTCTATGTACGGTGGCCAGAATGTGTTGTCTATGGTCACGTAAGGGTCGTGCGGTGTGCTCAGGACCTTGTTCATGAGCAGCTGTGGGGGGTAGAGAAGATGGAGTGTTAAGTAATGGTGCAAGATAATACAACTTATAAAGTACTCAGGCAGGCGTTTACACAGAGACAGTTCAATAGAATCTGGTTTGTATTTCTGACTATTTGACAATACATACTGGAAAAAGATGCTAGCAGAGAGATGGTGTGACAAAAGTGCTACGCCACACTTAAATACTGGACATATTTGTGAACACTAAAACAAAGTATGTTCAAAAAGATTTGAGTTTGGGAATAAAACAATGTCAGTGATGCATATAACCTGACTAAAAACGCATGTGTAGCAGTATGGCTGAACAATATTATCAAAATCACAATATGGCCTGCTGCAATTTTCAAAAAGCAGGAGGTGCAATATTTCTTAAAGGCAAAATGTGTTTAAAAATACGGATTTTCAATTAAATATTGTCACGCTGCAGAGATTTCCTGGCCTACGCATTATATTCTACAGACTTAGGAAAACACATTTGTTTGGTACAGATCCTTGCAAAAAAAAAAAAGCACACCATAATCATTTAAGTATGTTTTTCAATGAAAATAAAAATAGTTATGTAAGAATGATCATTCCCTCCAATATCACAAATCATATCGCAATTGCAATATCAGTCCATCCATCCATCGTCAACCGCTTATCCTGCTTACAGGGTCGTGGGGGGATGGAGCCAATCCCAGCTGACATCGGGCGAAAGGCGCGGTACACCCTGGACAGGTCGCCAATCCATCGCAAGCAATATCAGTCCAAATAATCGCATTTAGATATCAGCCCTGTGCAGCACTGAAAATCAATAACCATCAAGAAACACATGTAGGAGCTCCTCTCTCTCACTCTGCACATCACTGGAGCTGCTGGTGCTCTGTCTCTAGTACCCCACACACGTGCACTGACGCCCCCTACCTTAAGGGTTAGGGTTACAATTTTGGATTTATTCACGCACTAATTCATCCTAATTGACAATAAACCTGCTTCTGATTTCTGATAATGACTGCTTTCACTTAAAGGTACCATTAGAATGAGGAGCAATTTACATATATCAATCGCTTTTCCAATCGCATTTCCAATGTGTGAACAGACTGTTGAGAAAATGAGACCTTCTCTGACTTTCTTGGGTGCCTGTAACAGTCTGAGGACTGATTTCTATTAAAAGAACTACCCGCGTTTTTTCCGGGAAAATCCCAAAGGATGTGACATTTACAAATGCTCCCTTAGTGCCTTCTCTTTTGCTCCCCTATTGCCAACAGTGTGCAAAACTAGTCAATTCAACTTTATTGGCATGAATGTAAAACAACAATATTGCCAAAGCTACAAATAAACTACAAAAGCACAATTCATGTCATATGTTTGTGTGCAACATAAGCTAGGCGTTAGCTTAGAAACGGAGTCTGCTAACGTCAACAAATAACCGGCATCCAACACATAGTACGAAGTCAAAGCCAACATTATTGCAAAGCATGTGAAATATTTTGTGACATTGTGGTTTTATCTGGCTAATTTAGCTAATGTTAGCTTGCTAACACGGCCGGCACCAGATCTATGCAGTGTCCATGCAGCGGGCCAACTAGCTAACTGTAACCTAAGCTAAGGTTGGGCAGCAGGCTGTGGCTGCGTTGCGTGGGTCTGGCACTGGTTGCTTTGTGGCATTGGCTGATGGGATGATTTGTAAACGGTAAGGTAGTCAGTATCACATAACCAATGGTCCAAATAAAATATGAGAACATTACAAGTGAGGTTATTCCAAATGTGACTGTAATTTATTTTCCAGCTTTCAGTGTTCATTTCAGCCCAGGATGATGCTCACTCACACAGAGTGCGAGGATGCTGAGGAACAGGACGCTGACTGCACTTTACTTAACAGCCACGGATGTCATTAATAACAAGGGTTTTCTGAAAGTTCAATTCCATTCAATTTTATTTATATAGCGCCAAATCACAACAACAGTTATCTCACAGCGCTTTTCATAAAAGAGCAGGTCTAGACCGTACTCTGTGGTGATATTTACAAAAGCCCAACAGTTCCACATAGAACCTTTGAAGACAGGATAATTAATTGGACATCAGAGCGGATTATGTAGTAAATCGAAACCCACCTCAAGAATTTCATTAAGTGAAATCAAGTCTTCGTTTAACTCCTGGGAAATGTTCTGAAAAAAACAAACCGAAAAACAAAACAAAGCATATGGTAAGTTGCACTGGAGTAGTAACAACATAGGCTCTGCATGTAAACAGGCTGCAAAAAGACAAAAAACAGGTCACTGCACCTTCTTCTTCTTGTTTGTACTGGATTCATTCTGAGGCAGAGGGACATGCTTCTCCAGTATGTCCCCCAGAGACTCCATCAACCTTTCCTCATAGGCCTTCATTTTCTGAATTTTCATCTTGGTGTCCAGCAATACACTTTGGAATGCGCATCAACACATGCATACACGTAAAATGTTAGTTCATACATAGATTTTGCCATTGTTTTTTTTTTTAGAAGTTTTAAAAGTTTAATTTGAGTATATTCACACTCATTCACTACTTTATTTCCCCTCTTCCCACATTTCTGTTGCTCTTCACGTGATTTGCAGCTCTCCAGTGCAGATGCACCTCAGAACCTGAACTCTGGTTTAGGGTGACTTCACACTCACCTGTGCTCTGATAATTTCTTCTTTTCCATGTGAAGTCGATCAACATGATCTTTGGCAGCTATCAGCGCCTGTTTCTTCTCCTCCAGCCACTTCTGTTCACTAAAAAACACAAACTTTCAGAACAATGCACAGGGTAAAACCAATGAAAAGTCTCTTGCCCCCCGAGGAAGGACAGTCAGTTATAGACAGACTACACAACACTACTAAAAGGTTACGTACAGCTCTTTAGTTTCTCTCAGTTTGTCTCTCTTTGCTTCGTAGCAAGAAACAACCATCTCAAGTTCAGAACACATCTTGAGCATCTGTGGAAAACAAAGTGGGAGAATGGATTTCATAACTGGAGCAATGCATTTAAATATTTCAATGAGCCACATTCTTCTTCAATTCTGCGTTTTACACAGACATACCTCCTCTTTTCCAGCTTGAAGTAAAAGTTCTGAATTTTCTGCCAGCACTGGATGTAGCAAAATAAATAAACAAGTGCATTTTAAAAATAATAATTTTATAATATCAAACATTAGAAAGATACAGCAGATGCAACTATTTCAATTAGATTTTATAGCCTGGAATCACAATCTCATATAGTCACAAGATCTGAAATTAAATCCTGATTAAAACAGTAATGTTTGTCGTACCATTTTCTCACCAGGCTAAACTGTTTCTTTTGATATGTAGAATGACATTAAATTTTAAATGTGGCATAAAACAGTGGTACTGATTTGTGATATTCATAAGTCAGTTGTAAATGCTTGCATTACATTACAGTTACAGCTTCTATCACAGCAGGAATGGAGGACTTACATTTCGGCTCCACTGTCAGCCATTGCTTCAATTCAGCTTCTGTCGCCATCAGTCGATTTACTGACTATTGGAGATGAATATTCACAATGCACAGAAAATTCAGTTATTGAATTAAGTTATTTACATAGAAAAATGTCACATTTTATAAATGAAAAACAAATTCCCTGCCAACATTGTCTAAAGTGTGACCTGGAAAATTCATTTTCATACTAAAAAAATAACTTTTTTTGTAAAAACCTAAATGTTTTTGTTTTGAATAAATTAATCTATCATTTTCTGTAATTAATTTGTAACACTTAATCCTAAATGTACAACAGAAAAGTGCTGTAACAGAAAAGAAAATGTTTCCTCTCTCTGTTTGGTAAAATACTTTACTTTTAAAAACATTCACTAAACGGCACAAAAAGGTTTAATGATATCTTAACTGTAATTTAAGGCATGTATTCCAACAGGTGAGGATGAAGGGATTCTGGTTTGAGGACAGGTTTGGCTAAATTCTGGCCATTGGAGATGACATTGTGGTTAAGGATTAGCATTTGTTCTTTGTGATGTCAAACCCACCGGGCTACATTTCAGTGGCGAGCAGTGTGTAATGCAAAAAAACCTGCATGAACCAACATTAAAAATGTTGTTAACATTTTTAAAAGCATTTGGGTGCCATCTGCAGCGTCACTGAGGGATGCCGCTTTGACAGCTCGCTTAAAGTTAAAGGAGCTAGAATAACTAGGGTGGATGAGCTTTTTATGGCTGTCCACTAGGGCTGGTTATAAAATGATTGCGATATAATTTTCCTTGATATAAATATAACAAATGCTCAAAAAATATTCCATTTAATTCATCTGAACTTTGGACAAATCAAAGATATTTATTTTGTTGAAGACTGAAAAACGATTTTACTTTTACTCAAGAAACAGTACTTTTACTCGTGCATGTTTTAATGTTGAAAATAGATTTTTATCTATCATTATAATTGTTTTGAATGTTTTTTGAAAAAATCCACTGTTCACGTTCTGACTACTGAAGAATACTTTAAAACCACAATTAACCGTCTGGCAAAAAACAGCCTTTAAACTTGAAAGAAATAATGATTTGACATTTATCGTGGTAATTATTAATATATGATTTTTTTTACATTTTTGACCATATTGCCCATCCCTAATGTCCACACTGTTCTCCTGTATTCTGTTCTTCACTGTAGTAAATCATTTCTATGTGTAATTGACTGTTAATTAGTCACATAAATAGGTCCTGTAAATACCTTTGATATTACGCTTATCATAAAAGACTATTTAAATAGAATAACTTATAGTTTTATAGACAATGTTAGTGATTTACATCTTTGGAACCAAAAAATGTTGTCTCCGATTTATTCACATAATTTTTGTTCAAATGTAATTGTGTTTAAATTGCGTCAGCCATGATACCTTAAAAGGTGTAAACATAAGAATTTTAACTTTTTTGAGACATTCCACTTGAAGGTTTTCCATGTTGGTATCAGGAACACTGGAAACTAGAAAGCACAGGAATGAACAACCATCTCACCTGCTCTTGTGGATTATCGCAGAAATCTGGTTCACACAGAATAATCTCATTCTGAAGCTGCAAAACAGAGACACAGTTTGGACCTTCTTGTGCATACCCAACGACTGTTTAAACAGGACAGCCCGGCTCGTCGGGTTAAAACCATAGACCAGGGCTTTTCAAAGTCTGAGACTGCGGGCCTACCCTCAGACAAAGCGTGGGATGACGATCTCATTTTGATAAATAATGCAATAGTTCATGTAATGTTTCACTTCCATTTTCTGAGCCTCCCCTGAAACTGTCTGGAGCCCCCCCCTAGGGAGGCCCGCCTCGCACTTTGAAAACCCCTGCAATAGACAACAATAAACAACACGAGTTTACTTTTTCCAGCTTGGCAAACTGATCCTCACACAGGTCCATCAGCTCACTCTGAGCGGCCTCTGACAGCTCTGCTGCTGCCTGGCCGCCTGGCTTCACCTCGGCCTGAACACGGGAACATAAAGGGTCAAAGGGTGGGTAAATGTTTGAATACAGTACAGGCAAAGCTGGCACAGTGCACGGGTTAACGTTAGGTCTTATGAGCTGTCGGCTAGTTTTGGCTCGTGTTGGACAAATGAAAAGTTGCCATTTTGCTGAAAAGGTCAGCATTTTCTCTGTTATTAACATGAAAACGTCGCACTCTACATTGTTATGTACATATATCCACTACAAAGATGACCTAAAAGACGTGTGGTCTTACCATAATTAGTGAAAGTCACGGTTTATTGCTCCACGACGCGGACCACAACAGACGCCTCTTTTTTTCAAAATGCCGCCAACATTGATGACGTAACGTCTGCGACAGAGGGTAGTGCTGAGGAGCGCTGATGCTGCGCAGGACTGCGCAACTACAGTGAATGGTGTAATAATGTAATGAGCTCTGCGCGCTTTAGTCTTTAAAACTGTGACCCGCAGTCACGTAAATGAAGTTCCCAACGAATTGCTTTAGTTTTTCAGAGGAAACAGAGAAAACTGTGGGTCCCCTCTGTGGTTTGTGGTGATCAATCTAAAAATGCATCTTTAAAGAGATGCAGAAACCCTGCAGCAATTCAGACACAACTCTTCAGCACTGAGTGCTTATTGTTTTCTCCCGTAAATAGACAAAAGTATTTTCAACAAAGCCAAAGCGAAGCAGAAATTGTAGGTGGATTAACTACATTTTGGTGATAATTTCTAGACTTTCACTTAAGTAATATTTAAATGCGGGACTTTTGGCTGAGTAAAAGATCAACACTCCCTCATCCATGCCACCCGGGGTGTGTTCAGTGGACGGGAGCTTATGAATGTGCAGAAGGTGTCATCATGTGTCCAATTGTGTTGGCCAGTAATGCAAAATTGTACGGTAGGGTGGAAATTGACGCTAGAGAACTGTTATTATCTCAGAGACAGTATTGTTGCTTCCCAGTAAGTCTAGAAATTTTACTGATAGGCAGATAGAGAAAACCCATATTTACTACGCTGTAGCATTATGAAAACCGAGTTCTTATCCAAGTCAGTAAGCAGTAAAATCAGTCAGAGCATGTCAAAGGTTGAAGGAAGACCAGTGAACAGCACAATGAACTGTACAGGGCTCCCTCAAAGTTTGTCTCCTTTTTAAAAGATGTATTCTGTCTGTTTTATGTGCCCACCATTCAATTTCTAATTCAATTGCTGTGATTTGTTTTTCTTTCATTAGTGTGCTTACATGGTCTTACATTACAGTGTCTTACATTGCAGTCCCTTACACTATTACATTGTAAATATTGCACAACCTGCTTAATCAGCCTATTTATGATCATGCAAATAAAGCAAATTTGCAGTTTTATGTGAGAGATAGAGTGTGAAGGTGTAAGACAGGGAGTTGAGAAAACCAAAATGTGTAGAGAATATTTTTATTTATCACAATTTATTTTATTGGAATTTATGATTTAAAAATCTTTAATTTGTCAGAATACACACACACACACACACACACACACACACACACACACACACACACACCATGGCTGGTTAACTGCTCACTGTAGTGGAGTACACTGTCCTGTGAACACCAGCAGGTGTCTCTGCTTATCTCTCTCCTCTGTGGCCAAGCAGCAGACTGGAGTTTGAAGCTTGTCAACATCTGCACCTACTTTTTTCTTTATCGGCTTCCTTCCTTTTTTAAAATATAGTTCAGAATTTAATGTCACTTTCTGAACATTAACAGGTTTTCATAACCAGTTAGGTCTGATTTAAACGACGACTCCAACAGATCAGGACGTGCTTGCTGAGGATTATCAGGACCATCTTCAGTTAGTTTCACTTTATTTATGTTTATTTAATGGTTGTTGTTCTGTGCCGCTAAAAGATGAAGATTTCCAGTCACTCCACACCCATATGTAGTATTTTCCATTTGAAATGATTATTTATGTTATATATGTGCTGCTTATGACTTGTAGGAATATTTGGGAATTTTCTTTACATCAATGCTGATGCAGTTTTACCCATAATCATTTCAGACCTAAACATCATCGGACCAGTGTTGGAAGACCTGCTTATCATTAACTAGCCATTTATATATAACATTGTGACCATTTAATAACTCTTAAATAATATATTTTTCAACACAGTGGTCCACACAGGTCATGTACTGTTCCCTGGTTATAGGTGGCAGTGGGTGAAATGGTTTTATTTGTTTTTTAACCTAATTAAGGGCACAAAAATGTTCAAAATACAATGGCCAACCTGTATCTCTTTCTCTCTTCTCTCTCTATCACCCTCACTGGTTCACTTATAAGACAAACAAGCACATAGGTTTGCTGTTGTTTGGTTGTAATGAAGTTAATCGATCAGAGCACTGGTTGCAATATGGGACTGGATGAACAATTTAGTCCAAATGAGTCTCTCTGAGTGTTTAATTTTAATACAGTACACATTCAGCAGCAGCATCAGTGAATATACGTGTGTATATTTATTGATTTATATGTTTTCAAGCTACATCCCCAAAAAGCACATAGCCTGGATTATTTGAATGATCAACTAGAATTTGATTAATATGCAAATTTCTGAACAAACTGTTCCATTTGAGCCTTCAGCGCAGCCTAATTAATCAACAGTTAAAGGAAATTAATACATACATCAATTCTGTCAGGAACATGCTTAGTTCAATCGCCCGTAAAATTGAAGTTTGAAGTATTAACTGGCTCCACAGGAAGGCTATGATTAAAACTCTACAATTCAGGCAACCCAGGCAAATATAAAGTAATTTACTGATCTCCTTTTTATACTTATTCAATGATAATAATAATAATAATAATAATAATAATAATACGATGATCGATGATACTTGTTATTTTTTCTGCCATTTTTGAGAAGACAAACTGGAAACATTAAACAAATTCATTCATTTTAAAGTGTGTCTTAACTGCTGTCATTCTCAAATATTAGTTTACACTTTTCACCTGAGACTGTTTTCCACAAGGTGCAAATAATAAGAGAGAGAGAGAGAGAGAGAGAGAGAGAGAGAGTATAAAAAGGGGAGGGGAGAGATGGAAAGAAAGAGGGCTGTACTATTGTTTCAGTAGGGACTCATGCATCAAACTTCAATTTTCCGGACGATTGAAGTAGTGATTTTTTCCATCTTGAAGTGAAATACTGAAATACACTTAAGACCTCCAGATTAATTACCACGAAGTGGTCCCACAGACTGTAGTATTACTTATCACCGAGCCTGCCTGACAAGCCCTCATAAAATAAGCAAGTGAAATCCATAAACTTAGCCTGCCTTCACACTCTCTCCCTTCATAAATATGCTTGATTCAGAAGAGGCTGCAGAAGACACACACACACACACACACACACAAACAAACAATACAAAGGACTTTTTTTTGCAATTTGCAAGACAATTTACAAAATATTTCTTTGGAGGTATAGCCTACCTTTAAAATCAAAGGGAAAGCATAGCATTTAGAAGCAGTATATAAATATTTAATAAATAGTTTGTAACACACTATAATGTAAGCAGATAAAGCAGATATAAGGACATTTAAGTGTTTATGAATGTACAGTGTTTGCCAACAATTATCACTTCTCCCATGAAAACACATTTTACCTTTTACAGCTGTGTTTTACTATTTTGTCATTCATCATCTGTTTATACAGCAACTTATGGGTGCCACAGGAGCAGTTATAGTTGTTGACAAATACATTAAGAAACACATGTCTACTTTCAACTGTGTTATAGACCATTTATTAAAACACTGTGTACTGCTTATTAATGCTAGGGGGTAAAAGCAAAGTGTTTCTGAATTATACATTTTACTAGGACTAATTTGCCTACAGAGCATTTACAATAGCTTCAGCTATATTAAGTGCTACAGGCCTATAAACTTATTCAGGTTGTCCTGAATTAAAAAAGTCCAAAATGGCAAAAAAGGCAAACACTATAAAACACCTCACAAGAAGACAGCCCTACTTAACATTTCTTTTAACAAAGAGAGTTAAAGGGGAGGTAGCCTTTTGAGATCCTTTTCTGGACACTCTCTTTCTCACATCACCATGTTTTCAGCTTCATTAAACTCCTTAAAGACAAAAGAAATAAAGGAGGCAGAAGAAGAAAAAAGGAGTTGAGAAGAAAACAAACAAAAGACTCCCTAACCAGACTTTGGCATAAATGTCACAGTCTAAACTCTTTATGGCTCCCTACTTAACATTAAAAACACTTTCAACAAAATCCATTTCTTGTTTAGAAAACGTTCTTGGACAGAAGTCAAACATATTATTCCACAGCTAAAAAGCAGAGAAAGACAAGCGTCTCACAAAAAAAGGGGCAGTTTCATTGTAATTCATTGACTTGTTCAAAACGCCAGGCAAAGAAAAGGGCTAGACATTAATAGCCGCAGATGCCCTCATGAAGGGAGAGTCTATGTAGGCATTATGGCCTTTGTTCGCGCCCAGTTAAACTGTTTAAAAGGAGGGTTAACTCAATCCATCAAATTGTCTGAAATTGTGAGGAAATTTCAAAAACCATATGGCCTCCAAACGTTTGCGTCCTTTTTGTGCGGTGGGACACACTTGTCTCAGTATTGCTGCCGGCGGGGGACCGGCCCTGCTCCTTTGTGGCTCGTCCCATCAGGGAACGCTGCTCATTTGTCCCCACTTTTCATGCTTTACGCTCAAAATTACGGCCCAGTCCCGCAGAACAAAAAAAGGTCTATAAAGGCCTGGAGAAACTGGCCCAAAACTTTGTGTTTTTGTGGCATCCTCGCCTTTTTTCCACGGCACCAGATTTGTGTTTCTCACATAAATTTTTGCCACGAATGGAGAAACACGTCTAAGGGTCAAGAAGCCACGATACGCTTTTAGGGTGTGAAAGGAGATGTGAGATTCCGGGCCACAAAATGTTTAGAGCATCCTAGTAGAAAAGGACACAAAGGGACAAAATAGTTCAGAATAATAAGTCTAAATAGGCCGCTTTTGATAGGCTCACACGCCCAGATTTGGCAACGGGAGCGTGTTTCCAAAATGAAATGTTTTGTCTTCACCCAAAAAAAAAAGCAGGCTATTATATCCATAATAAAACAGCAACAGAATTATTATATTATTATATTATTCAGGAATTACAACATAAAAGATATATTCAGAAAAGCCATTTTATTCCCATAGTAGCCTATATACATTACAGTCTGTGCATTGGTTTTCAAATAATGTCCTGATTTTAGAAAGGCACTTACAGGTGTAAAAAACATAACAAAGTTAACTGTAAATCTATTGTATCCAAACAATAAATCTAAAAAGTAGCATATAGCCCGTCAAAATCACCGCAATGTTCATTTTTGTTTCTCGCCATCGCTGGAGCATTTCCATAAAACGTGGATGTCCGAGTTTGCCTTTCCGATCATCATCATCATCATCATCATGCACTGCAGCATCGGGACGCCGAAAATGAACCGAAGTCAAGGATCAGATGAGGAGGAGGGGGAGAAGAAGAAGAGCCGGCAGTGACAAAGTGACTCAAAGGCGATTTGGCTCACAGAAAACACAAAAACGATTAAATAAAAAAATAATAATAAAGTAAAAATAAATAGATAATGATCAAAAATCAAATCATGCATTTACATGCAAAGAATATGAGAAACTGGAGCACTTTCATTGTGGTTTGTGAGGGTAGGCCTTGTAGGAAAAGCGATGGAACAGGTGTGTGTGTGTATGTGTGTGTGTATGTGTGTGTGTCTGTCTCTGTGTGTGTGTGTGTGTTGGCCTATAGTGTAAAAAAAATAATAAGTTACTCATGTAATTTAGACCATATTGCTTTGATTGCAAGAAGTAACCGTTTGCTAATGAATACATTGTAAAATACCACTGCATATTTCTTGTTCTGTGTTCATGCTTCACTATGAATAGGTCTATCTGTGCCGATATAAAAGTCATACATTTTGGTACATGTTCTGAGATATGGTATACAATATAAGCAGTAAGATACAAGTCCTCGGTAGGATGTTTTATCGTCTTTTTATGTTTTTTGACCTTCAGCACCACGCTGCATCAGTCATCCACATCAATCTCCACGTCCTCGTCCTCCGAGCACTCTTTACTAGTTGTGTGGTCTGAGAACGGAGACAGCGGCGATGACCGCAGTTTCTGAGCGAGCTCGTGCTCCTGCAGGCCGCCCCGCGTGGGGGACTCGCCTCGCGGGTGGCCTAGCGTGCCGTTGGCGCATTTCTCCAGGTCCGCCAGCTTGGCGAGCTTGTCCAAGGGGACCTGGCCGACGGCCTTGGCCGATTCTACGTCGGCCTTCATCTCCTCCAGGTCCCGTTTTAGCTTGGCCCTCCGGTTCTGAAACCACGTGATGACCTGCGCGTTCGTCAGGCCCAGCTGCTGCGCGATCTGGTCCCGGTCGGCCGGGGACAGGTACTTCTGGTACAGGAAGCGCTTTTCCAGCTCGTAGATTTGATGATTGGTGAACGCCGTCCGAGACTTCCGGCGCTTCTTCGGGGTGCTTCTCTGGCCGAACAGAGTCATCCCGTCCCGGCCTGTGAGGAAGAGACAGAGGAAGAATGAAAATTATTGAATCGTGCATGTGCAGGGCTTCCTCTGCACCGCTGCAGTGTGTGCGTAAAAGTGTTTCTTATGCAAAAATAACAATGGAAGTGATACTAAAGCCTCCAGCTCTTGTGGGAACAGGTAATTACAAGAATATTACGCAGACACCACTGGGAAATATTGAGCACCAGACACACGAGACCTTAATATTAAAGAAAAGCGTTGGCGATTTATTTTGTTGAAGCCCATAAAATGAACACCGCTTTGTTCGATAAAATAGGCCTATTTTTAGAGAAAATTCGCTATGCATTGGTGAACAGAAATGATTTTCTTTAGTTCTGGCCATTAAACAAGCGCATTTAATGAATGCATTGCTTGGCATGTTGATAATAAAATTAAAGGTGTAACCGAATAGTATTTTGGTGCAGGCCACTGAATTAGAGAACAAAATCAAGAGAAAACGCCTAATATTAAATTGTAAAAAGAACGAGTTTTGGGGATGGAGATGTACCTTCTGCAGCCTGTAAAACGCTGACTTCCAGCCCCTTGAAAGTCTTGCTGGCCAGCTCCTCTAGCGCGCAGAGCGGGGAGGTTTGGGTGAGGAGTGCCCGGCTGGACAGAGGGATGCTGGACGGGCGGTGCTTCTCAGAGGACGAAATTAGATGAGCTGTGCCGCAAATTGTGTAACTTCGTTTCACAGACGGTTTGTTCAGGATGTCCTCGATGCTGAAGGGGGTCAATGGCTTGTTGGAGTTGGCAGGAGGCGGCAAATGGTCCAGCGGACTTCGCCTCCTGTTTTCCACTGCATCACATTTAGCCACTTCTTTGGATGTCATCATTGGTTGTGTGCAGAGTTTATACAGGACTTCGTTGAAATATTCAGCGGTCAAATACGAGCGAAGCTTTCGAGGAAAAAAGTCACATAACAGTTAGGAGGTAAAAAAACAACCAACAAAGACACGGAGGAGAGAATAAAGAAAAGAAAATCTTATTCCAAAATGGGATGCCTTCAAAGTGTCGATCCTCGGGAGCAGCAAGTCCGCAGGAGTGAGATGCCTGCCTGAAAATGGCGTGGTCCAGAGTTGACGATTACTAACAAGTTATCATTGATTGGTAGGTAATCAATTATCTCCAGTGGCACTTTCGCCCTCTTCCCTTTCACTCTTTGACTATGTTGCAGTCCAGTGCGGGGCTTTTTGCGACTGGGGGTGTCCCATTAATTAGGACGCATGGCTGGAAGGAGGAGGAGCCCGGCGGAATTATAATGCTTTGTGCTCTTATCATCTTTGGTCTAATTTAGTCGTGTGGTGAGATACCAGAATAGGTATATGGGGTAAATGAGGGGAAGCAGAGAGAGAGAGAGAGAGAGAGAGAGAGAGAAAGAGCGAAATGGGGGAGAGAGATCACAACCCGCAGCCTATTTAAGCGACTTTATGCGTAAAATCTTAGTTTTAGGCTACTTCAGCAGGAGTTTCTAGTCTTTTATTTAAAAGTATTTGGATTATCCGGATGTTGCCAAAAAGAGAAGTCTACTCAGGTTTTATCTTAGGCGTCGCAAGATAGTCAGAAGGATATTTTCCTCTACCCAAAGCGCGGATGATCCTTTGTTTTGTAAAGGTAACGTAGAGCTGGGCCATATATCAGCTCTGATGATACCTCCTCTGGGGCTGGAGAGAAGGAGCAGCATGCATCCCTCTCAGCAACGCCAAATCTGGGCCATAACTCAGGCGAAAGGGCTCCTTTTATATCATCCGAGAAATATTTCATCTCCTCTCAAATTTCCCCGCGTCCTCCAGGTTTGACATGATGAGTTTATTTTGGTGCTGGTATGGAAAAATTGGCGACAGACTATTTGCATAGGAAAACGAGCTTACGCAGCAGGACAAAATACATGATTTTTCCTCCCGGAAAATAATGTGATTTTTTTTTTAAATGTCGAATGAAAATAGTAGTTTTTAATTTCTGTTTTAATTTCATATCTATATTAAGAAAGTTGCAGATAATTTTACTGCGGAAAAGGGGAATTTAAAGTCTATGGGCATACTATTACTATTATTATTATTATTATCATTATTATTATTATTATTATTATTATTATTATTATTATTATTTGTCCATTAGCCTACTGTCGTTGGTTGTCGTTGATGCTGATATATTAATTCTGTTATTTTAGGATATTATATTTCCTTACCTTAATGATGAATGCTTAAAGTCAACATTGCATTAATTAGAATCACGTCACTAATGGACACGCCAGTGAAAACAAAACATCAACAAAGTGATGGTGATGATCATGGTAATTAGAGAGAGAGAGAAAGAGAGAGAAAGAGAGTATAGGACAAATTTATTGTCGAATTTTAATACATATATTTATCCTAGTTATTTCCCATATTCTATTGTATTATTTTATTAAAACTATATTTAGCTTAATCCAAGTCCTGTCCATAAGTGTCACATAGCTACACTGGCTATTTACCCGTAACATTAAATTGGATTCAGTTTCTTATACACAGGACTGAAAACAACAGAAAAGAAACTAACGAAAAAGGAGATGTAGAGAGATTTTAGGTTGCTTTTATACAACACCCTACAATCATCATCCCCACAGTCACATTTCTATTAAAACCGTAGGTAGAACGACATTTTTTCTAAAACCAGGCTTTCATTTATTTATTGTTTTTCTAATTTAAAGAAAGAGATTTTTGGCTGTCAGTTTGCAAAGGGCTTCTGAGGTTGTGTGTCCACTTTAACTTCATCACGAAGTCCAGAAAAGCAGCCAGGCAGTTTCTGTTTGCTGCCGGTGGAGGTTCAAATCTGATTTCAACTGTTCTTTGGGTGTTGAAATATAACCAACGTTTGAACACCATTCTCTCACATTTACCAGGAGGTTCTTTTAGCTTCTCAGTTATTTTCACAAAACAACTTTCAAAAAAAAAAAAAAAGAACACAGTGTTTCTACATAAAAGGCTGATAAATAACCACATTGCAACAAAATAATAATATATGGCATGCCAATTTGACAAGCCAGACTAAAACGTATGTAGATACTTTTTAAAACAGAGTTTCCTTAATGCATTTATGAGGGCAAATTAAATTTAGCTGTATGGAAAAAAACTGTGGAATTATTCATTTATTAATTATTATTAACACCCAGTGTAGTATTAAAACACTAATATAAATGAGTACTCACACATGATAACATAACAACAATGTTTAATCACTTACAACACTATTGCATTTTTAAAAGACAACAGAACAGCGAAAGAGCAATAACTTATTTCTCTAAATAACCACATAAAATGCATTAAATGGCACACAGGTTGATCCATTGTGGGAGCACACATTCTAAAATTTAAAGCAACATTTTTTCACTTTACATCCAATGTGTCTGTTTCATGGTGTTCAGTGTTGCACTGCTGCCTGTTTATTAAAGATAGATATTTGTAGTGGTGTGTCATCATCTCTGCATCCCTCTTGCCAAGGTCAACGACACGGCCTACCTCTCAGCTCTCGTTTAGCCACAGAACTTAATCTCTTAAGCTACTAGACTGTGCAGGGGACGTTCCCTGGCAGGGGACAGTACAACCCCATCCCTGACTGTCTGGAAAATGACTGACTGACTGACTATTCACTCATAATAACTACATGGAGTCTAGTTAGTTTTTTTGGTTTGCTTTAGAAGGTGTGATGGACGTTGATGGTCTCTGTTATTTTGATTTATTGTAATAAATGCCAAAAAGCCCAGGTTAATCATAATCCAGTTGTGTTAGCTGACAATACTTTTGCAACACATCTGCAATCTTCCCCCTCTTAAATGGATTTACAGAACACAAGAACTTTTTCTTCCCAACCAGGTGTTGATTTAGGCCTTCCACACTGCGGTCTGTTGGCTTAAAGTGCCATCCTGCAATATGTGTTAGTGACCTCGTGCAGGAGGAGACACAGCACTCACTGCAGGCTAGACCACGATTAGACAGCTGCAGGGGAAACTATCCACATTGTAGCCAGATTGTGAGACCCCAAAGATGGGTGTCATGTCTCCCCTCTCCCAAAGGCCTGCCTGGTATCTCACATGACAACAGATACAGATACAGAGAGAGGGAAAGATGAGTCTCAGATGTGACTCTCAGTTTAAAACATGTACTGTATAAATCACACGTCATTACCAGAGGTCACCGGCTGAGGCACATCATTGGATGGTTTCATCACGGGGGCCAGTCTGGTTGAAGGAGAGTGGATTTATCTAGCAGTTGGATCTCTGGAGAGGCAGCCATATTTTATGTGACTAGAGATGTAATAACAGGCCTCTGACAAATCCGTGACGGTCCGGCTTTGCCTGCCTGCCTCCCAGTGCAGTGCCAGTGCTGCACGAACAGTGGATCATAAGCAGCACCATTATCACTGTGACACACTGGGAGATCTTTGCTGTGACTTTCACAAGAGTCTTGTTAAAGGGTTAGTTCAACCACATCACAAAAAAAATTCTCTCATTTATCTCTAGCGGTATCTAGCCATACAATCATGGTTTTATGTGCCAAACTATTCACCTCTGAGGCTTCTGAGAGTCAGATCCAGAATTGTGTTGGCTCAAGCTCCTAAGTACCTGGTTTGTTTGACAACATATACAGTAACATGATGACAAAATGATATACCCAGCAGGAATTAAGCGCAACAAAAAATATTTTAAAGTGATACTATGTCACTTTTGACTATGTAATACACTCAGCTGCTACCGCCTCAGTTGGTCGGGACCATTAGCTTATGGTGGCTGATGTTAGCAAACTTTAGATTTTAGTGATATCACTGAGTCAGTTCGCTAACGATTCTCCCCTTCTTTACTATTAGGCAACAATTTTGCATTCATCATTGTCTCATTATTATTACTTGTGGCCAGAATAGTCACTGTTTATCTAAAGTTATACAAGCTTGTTTTAACGCAGGCAAAAACATAGCTTTTGGCTTAAATTAGCTTAAACATAGTTGAACAGTTTAAACAATGCTTTGGCATATAAATCTCCCTGTTATTCTGGAACAAGTATTTGTGACAGTAAAAACTGTTCAAAGTGTAATCAGAGTCTGGACTATGTTTTTGGACTGACATATTGCTGTTGAAATTTTTAAAATCCAGTTATTTTGAGCTCCACAAACAAAATTTCATTCACCTCCAGTGTAGCGAGTAATAGCGGTAATCTCTGAGACAATCACAAAAAAAGGATAAACCCAAAATGATGCATGACTACAATAAAAACCTCTATGAAAATATGAGGGGTGAACAAAGTATTCAGATCCTTTACTTCCAAAAAAGTACCATAATGCAAAAATTCTACATTACAAATAAAATATTTTATTACCTGAAAGAATGTAAGTGTTATCAGCAAATTGTACTTTTAGGTATTAATGTACTGCATTTAAATGGAAGCAGCGTATTAATGTTGTAGCCAGTCGAGGTGGAGCTAACTTAAAAACAGATTTGTTGGGTCGATCTTCTGTTAAAATTCTATTCATATGTTTGATTTGTAAAATCCTAATCTCTGGAGTAATCAAGCAAATACCTCAAAATTATACTTAAACATAATACTTGAGTAAATTCTACATTTGGGTTACTTTACAAATAAAGGATCATCTCCACTCTGCTTCTCACCAAACTGAAAACAAATTGTTGTCTTTCATAAAGTTAAAATAATGCTTCCAACAAGCTACAAAAATAAATAAAAAAGGAACATAAAAATGGACTCGAACACTACAGCCCATAAATTAACAAGTCATGACATTTTTTCCTGTGCTAGGAAAAGCCAAAACAGGTGCACAGTCTCCCAAGAAACACAAGAAGTGCTGAAGTTACCCCATGGGGGAGTGTATAATGCAGAGTTACTCTCCTTAAAGAAACCTTTTCATGGGTCTCTGGCTGAAGTAATACAAAATACACTCACTGCTATAGACTCTATAAAGAACCATTCATTCAATAAATAGTTTGACTCCAATGTTTTAATGCTAATAGGGTGCCAACATTGTTTTTTCCCATTATGATAATAAAACCTGAACCTGAACCACATAAGATCTGTTTACTGGCTCTTACCTGGTGGAGCAGTTGCTCCTCTCACACTCTTCTGCCAGCCAGTGACAGACTGGCTGCACGCCCCTGATCATACTGGTGTGATTTGGGGCCCGTACACTTGTTTTTGGCGCAGCCTGAACACAAGCATTCCTGATTTACAGACAGCACACTTTGAAACGGCACATATGTGGCCATCGGATATGAGTCCAGGCCACGCCAATTTCCACCATTAACTCGTTTCTGAAAACATGTTTCACCTCATTTTTATTAATCCTCTTGCAATCTGTTCTCTTCATTTAAAGGCGACCATGGTAAACAATTAAACACCAGTCACCTCCACATGCTTTCAGTGAACAGTTTTCCCTTTGCTTCTCTATGTTCACAGGCTGCTGATGAATCCCTACACTGCACTGTGAATGCCATAGCGCAGCATTAGATAGTGCTTCATTTGAATGTTCCTCCTTTCTCATCTACACTTCACCATAAAACACAGCAAGCAGTGATGCTGAAGGATTGTGTTATTTGGGATGGCCAGGGTGGAAAAGATTATTCACCACCTTTGGTAATAAAAACTGCCAGAGGAGAACTGGGGAGAATTATGACAGCAATCCTTTAGTTTTCGTTTGTGGAGGCTGTTTTGTTTTTCTCCATTTCATCCAAAGACTTGCAAAGGATAAAGAGACCTTGAGGTGAAAAACAACAGAAAATCCAATTTGTCACATTCAGAAGTCTAAATACCAGCTGCATTTCTGTTGATTACTCGTATGTCAAATTATAGATCAAACTGTGTTTCATTATTTATTACTTACTGTTTATTGCAAGCTGCAATTACTCACTCAACATCTTCAACTCGTTCATATCCATCAAAGTTTTAATAAATTCAGAAAGGATAATCATTTGTGCGCAGGTCTAGTGTCTGCTTTTTTTTACCAAATCGGAGCTTATATGATTCAAACGTGTATTTAAAATAAGATAAGATCACAGGGCCACTCTAATTACATGAGGAGGGTTTGGGTTGTGTTAATTCAATGCCCATAGGGGCTTTTCCAATATGGCCGCATGGGAACAAATGCTGACAGGTCAGCTGTTCTTACTGTGAGGAGAGGAATGTCGCTCTTTCCCCTCCTCACTCCCTCTTCTTCATTCTCTCCATCCTTTGTCACTTTTCTTTTCTTTTCTTTTCTTTTCTTTTCTCTCTCTCACTCTTGAAGTCTCTCTCCCAACACACACACACACACACACACACACACACACACACACACACACACACACACACACACACACTAACATTGTTTTTGAGAGATGGCCTCTGTCTTTCAATTAGCCTGCAATGGCCCTCTTACAAGGCTGGCGTCTGGCGAGTTAGGCCCGCAGCAGATGCTGCTGTGGATTGGCCGTTCATCTGCAGTCTGCAGACTGTATTGAATAGTCATTAGGGTGGAGCTGACTATTCATGACAGAAGAAGTGGCTTTGTGTGGGAGGGGATGCTACTACATCAGGTTATCTTTATTCTCTTGTTCTCTGTGGGTTTATTTTCAGTGTTCAAAGTAGGGGGCTCTGATTAGGAGGACAAACAGATAATGAATGGTAATAATGACTCTGCTTGACGGTCATCTCAAGTGTGATGTCTTTTTGTCATTGTTGTGGTTTGTTATATAATTTTGAACAAAGATCGAAAGGAGAATGCAGAGAAAAAAGAAAAAGAGACCCACAGCTACAGAGAACCCCCCTCTGGGCAGAAGAGCCACGAGCCAGCCTGTAGTATTTGTGTATGATTTGTCGACTCTCAGTGGGTCCGTTCAAGAAGCACCTGGCAACCCTGCACAGAGGAATATGGTGGCTGCCATGACCATACACCAACACACACACAACCATATGCCCCAATTGTCATTCCAATGAGCTCGGACAACATTCACTTTCCCCTCCTTTCAGCAAACGCTATCAATACAAACCCCATGTGGAGGGGCCCGGGTCAATAAGAAGACTCACTACAAAGTGGCTGCTGACACACAGAGAGGCACAAGCAGACACACACACACACCCGAATGTATGCACACACACACGCATCCTGCCTCCCTCTGCTCCTCCTCCCCCTCCTCTCCTGAACCCCCGTAGGCTGGACTGAGGAAATGTGAATTAGCTTCATCAATGCAGAGGTTAACATTGCGCAAAGACGATGTTGACAACTTGTTGTATTCTTGGTTTGATGTCTTTCTTAGGGCCAAACGCTTATGAATAAAAATGGCAAGGGGAGAGGTTGACAAAGGGATTTGCCTGACTAATGCCTAGGGAAAACCCCTCAGGGAAAGCCTGGTTAAGCTCAACACCACAGAATCCCCCCTGATATATTATCAATCATGGAGTGGCTCACACAGCGCTGTTATTGTTTTTACCATAATTGTGTCAGAATAGCTTTCATTTGTCTCTAATAAAAAAAAGTGTCTGCATTCATCATGCTAATGTAGTGACAATGTAAATATCACACGGGGCGCATCTTGAACACGTACCATTTAAAATGTGCAAGAAACATATGTGCTGCCTGGGTGTGCTGACATAATAATAAATAATTAAATTTCACTTTAATGTGTAAAATGGAAGGATCAGTTCACCCAAATTACAATAAAAAAAAACTGTATTTCCTCACATACAGCTAGTACAGTCAATCAGTTAGTTTTGGTTTCATTTGTTCAGGTTTTGAGATATCTGCTGTCATCCATTAAAATGGAGGAGAAATTAAATTGTGATGATCACAGCATGGAAAAATTACATCAAAACGTCTTTTTCGTTTTTCAAGAAAAAGTGTCTTCGTTACTCTGGATAGTCAGCTAAACAAACTGTCAACAGTTTGAATAGGAACTATTTATTTTTTCAAAAGCAGTTCAGGGGAAAATTGTGGAGGAAATGTTTCTGGAGAGACACACTGTAGTCATTTTTCAATGCTTTAAGCCCCACAGACAACATCTCATACACTTTCTTATGGTGTGGAGGCAGAACTTTTAGAGAAATATCCCACATATATATTTCAAACCTGGACAAATAAAACTAAATAAATCTGTTTTCCCCTAGAAATAAATAAGAAAATATATTTGTCTTTGTAATTCTGGTGAACTGACATTTTAAACAGTTAAGGGGAAATGCTGTATTCGTTCTAATGTGAAGGAAATAACACAATCAGCACTAATTTTACAACCAATTTAAAAGGGTTTGATGGTATCTTCCTGATGGCAGTAACCCTTGGTAAGAACACATGCAAGAGAAAACCCGGGGCAAAGCGGCCGGGTGAGGCAGGTTCTCAACCTTTAACCCTGATATAATAGAAAAACATGTCAGTGTTGGTTGGTTGCACAAGAATTCTAAATGGTTTGTCTTAGAGTGACACTAAAATATAAAAAATGATGTGAACATTCAAACCCGAGAGCTTGTTCCACAATGAAAAACCCCTTTTTGTGACTTTGTGTATGTGTGACTGTAGATGCAGGTGCTCAGCGTTGTCTCTTTTTTGTGTGCAAACAAATTAAAGACTGCACACTCCCACACACACACACACATTATATGCTCCACGGGGCCTGGGCTTGTCTTTATGAGTTTATTAAAAGCATCTTGTTTTGTATCATGCTCTCCCAGCAAAGAACCATATAGCCAATATATCACACTGTTATAGTAGGTAATTAAGTCCAAAACGTGGTACTATACAGTGCCTGTTGTGCATAAGCAAAACTGACCATTTTAATTGCAAAGCAAATATTTGCTTGCACTTTATCTAGCATGAAAGATAGTCTTACTCTTAATACTGAAGGAGGAGGAGGACCTGGAGAAGATAGCACAGACATTCATTATACTAACAGTTCCCTTTAAAAATGAATGGTAATGAGACACAACGGCTATTTACTTTGCTTTAATGCTGTGGCAAGTAGCTAGCACTACCCCCCTCCTTCCTGCAAATACCCCCGCTGCTGCCCAAAGCTTTTTAAATCTTCAGACTTGTTACACTGCAAAATACAACATTGCATTAAAAATTTAAGAGATATGAGTGGAGCCCAGACAGATTCACCTCGCGCTGATAATCCTGCGAAATCAGTGCAACACAGTATCTGCTTCCAGCTGCTGCTGCCTGCCATGCACCCTCACTCATTTTTTTGAGTGTGGCCTGAAGGAGGAGGGCTGCCATTCATCCAGATCTGTGCCTGTTCCCGGCGTTTAAACCCGAGCAGGCTCGACTAATGCTCCTGCCTCACTTCTCTGCCGCGCTGCTGCTTTATAGGCTTTGTTCGAAGCAGCTCCTTTATTGTCCCCTCTATCCATCTTTTTCATATTTCTCACCTCCTAATTCTCTTCCCCCTCTCTCTCGCTGTGATCTCTTTGTCTCTGTCCTCACCTCTTTCTCTCTTATTTACCTGTTTTACCTTTCACACCCCTCCTTAGCAATTGCTTTCTCCATCTCCTTCTCCTCTTCCTGTAAAAAAAAAAAATAAGGGGGGGCCTTAGACGAGAAGTCGGTGGCGTTGAGCCGAGGAGGACACACTCCACTTAGATAAATATCCCCATCGCTCTGAGCAGAGCCAGGGAGATTTATTCATCCGCCGAGCTGGCAGAAAATTGACTTGTTTCATGGGGGCAGGCTAGTGACGCATCACCATGAGAGGCAAAGAGACAGGACGGAGGGAGGGAAGGAGAGATAAAGAATGATAAAGAGAGAGGGCACATGGAGAGAGAGAGAGAGAAAGGAGGGAAAGAAACAAGGCGGAGAGAAACAAGGGAAAAAAGGGGCGAAGGAGTAAAGCGATTTAGGGAGTGGGGTGGGAGAAAAACGATAAAGAGAGATGAGAGAGAGTGATGTCACTCCCCTTGTATCAGAGGATAAAGCCAGTGGGGTGGTGAAACAGTGACGAGGGAAATGGTACCGCTGACATTTATATAAGAGGATATTGATGAAGCAGAGACAATAGCAGACTCAGTCCACTCCTCCTCTTCCTCTTTTGCCTCCTTTCTCTTGTTTACTACTTTTCACTCTTCCTCCTTTTCCCCTCTATCTCCTTCAACTCTCTCTGTCTTTGGACTGACAAAGCGCCGTTATTGGCCACTACATCCTCATTGAGAGAGAAGGGCCACAACCTTGGGTGACTTAAGAGTACAGCTGCCAATGCATCACAGTGATAATCTCTTATTTTCTCCCTGCCTCCACACACACACACACACACACACACACACACACACACACACACACACACAAACACACTCAGCTGGCATGCAGCAGCATCGTCTCTCAGCAGAAAACTACAGTGTTCCTGTGTTTCATATATTGCATCCATGCTAACACAGCAAATAGAGAGGAGACGAATGCTGCCTCCCCTCGGCTTTTCTGGAAAGGTGTAGTGAATGGAGGTGTGTGCGTGTGTGTATATGTATGTGTGTTTGTGTGTCTGTAAGTGCGTATGTGTTCTGGGAGCGATGGGGCGTGGAGGATTTCTGCTTGTATCAGCACCTGGGCTGCACTGAGAGAGAGTTATACAGGGGAGAAAGATGGGGGAACTGGGAGTCTCTGTGTGTGTGTGTGTGTGTGTGTGTGTGTGTGTGTTTGAGAGAGAGAGAGAAAAAGGTAGGGGTGGGGGTGGCGGGAGGGAGTTGAGTATAATTTAGTCGCACCAAAGCTCAAGGCTCTTGTCAACCTTGGATAGAGACCCAGGATGATAATTTGAATTGGGAATTAAGTCACCAATCAATGGTTATACTTATGCTGAATCAGTGGTTTATTAAAGGAAGAGAACTCAATCATCTGATTGTGTGTGGGTGTATTTGTGTGTGTGCACATGCGCAGGTACAGCTACGCAAGTGTGAGAAATTGATTGCTCCTTTTTTGTACGACCAGATGCAGATGTTTTATGCCGTATTTCGTTGACCATAAAAAACTTCCAAACCTCCAAAATAAATGACACTACATTGTTTATCACTACCATCAAAAATACATAGAACCATTGTAAAAAATGATTCATATGATATTTTCTGATCTGCCACCATGTGTGTAATTTTGGTTAGGTTTATGCACAAAAACTACTGAGGGAAACATCATGGCCACGGCTAAAAGGAGAACTGTTTAGGTAAGGTTAGGTAAAGATCGTAGTCATGGTTAAAAGAAAAAAATGTTGACTGTTGGTAAAAAAATGAAAGCTGTGTTTATATCTGTCCATCCTGACCCAGTTCATATCAGTTACAATATCATGCTACTTGCGCCTTTGCTCTTTACAGACTTTAGTCATAACTGTCATTGTGCTAAACCAGAGCTGAACTGTTCCACTGAGGACTTTTATCACCATGCTGTGTGGCATGAGTTTCGATGACAAAAACATACTTTTTTTCAGTACCTTACTTTGAAGAACATGAACAGTGTATTTTATTTTTTTCTGCGAAACCCGTTTTGTTCATTTAATAAAATAAGACGCATTTCCTTTAATTCTACTATCAGGGCTGCCAACTTTTCATTTTAGTTTGGAGTGAGATTCGATATCTGTGAAGTCATTTTATCTGTGTGATGTTTCGCACCACAGGGCTCGGGGGTCATAACTCGTCAACCCCCAGGAATTTTGTTTAAAAAGTTCAGCAGCCAAATTCACAATTTTAAAGCATCCATAGATTAAAAGCCACGTCACTCATGGTCAACAGAATACTTGCCAACCTCCTGACATCATGGCCTAAATTGGGAGACTAAACCTAACTAGGGTATCTGCTGTTCTTCCCCCAGAGAAATGATCATTTCAGAGACCGTTTTTCTGCATCCCATTGAATTCATGGAGTAATTTTGTTGCCGAAATGTGGACTCAGGAGGACCCCCATACTTATCTCAAACTTGGCTGATTGTTTTTTCATGGTGCTGCTTGTCTTGTCTGTCCAAGCGCTGTCAGTGTCCTCTATTTGTGTCTGCATGAATTGTGTGAGTCTCATGGTCAGTGTGTGAGAGCTGGCAGCCCTACTAATTTTATCTAATCAGAAGCGTCTATACAACAGCTTAGCAAACTAAAAAACAGTCTAACATTAGCAAAATTATTTTTTAAGGGAATACTTCACCAAAAACCTGTTTTAAGTAGACATTCACTACCTGTGGGCTAAAAATGTGACTCTACGAAGTTTGCTTGTTTGTAGCTTTCAGCTTGGATTCAGTATAGCAACCTATCCAAAGTCCACAAACTTCTCAAACCACTACAACAGAGTTTTCCATGTGTCCTCTGTCCATTCATATACTTGGTATAAACACATATTTCAAAATAGGGCTTCAAAAAGCTTCTTTTGTGGTTAGCTGATCATGACCAAGCCAACGTTAGCAAGCGTTGTTGTGGGGGACAACAGTTACATTGCTATCCACAATGTGAACCAACCTAAATGAGCTTATTTTGATGTGTTACATATTTGTAGGGACATGAACAGTTCTCCTCAAGTGGCTGCTTGTAATTACGGTCTGATATGACGTGAATGCTGCATTACCGATATTTTGATTAAACCATGAGCGTTGAACATTCTGCTTATAAAGACTAACACGGGAATTTGAGAACTTTGTGTGGAAATTGTTAGTTAGTTTTTTCAATGTGGTTCACTAAAACTGCTTTCCCTCAAGAAGGAGCAAGCTACAAACTTAATGGAGCTATACCTTTCCAATCTACAAACAGTGAGTGATGAATTTTCAAAACATAGGTGTCATTTTGGGTAATTTCTTGTGAACTGTATGATTAAATAACAAGTAACCCTACATACCAGTAAGACTGCGAATCTAAACATATTTTTTAGGCTAACTTTAGATACTTGATCGTTGTAGATAATCAATGCTATGGGCATATTTTAGTCAATGTACAAAATGTATTGAGGTTTGATAACCAGCAATACTCCACTCTGATCTAACATGGCACAATTGTAAAACACCCCCGAACAAACAATCTATACACATACCAGTTTCAAATGACCTCAGGTTTCCTTGAGGGACTGTAAGGTGTGTGTGTGTGTGTGTGTGCGTGTGTGTGTAATTTCCACGTGTGAGAGTGTTTGTAGCTTTGGAGTCTGGGCAAATGTGAGTGGCAGCCGTGTTGGAGAGGCACTGTGACCTTCTCTCTCTGGACTGTAACTCAATCAGAGCTCAAGGCGTGACACCGTAACCCTGCGTGGCAGGAAGCGGCCTGGCTGCAAAACTCTGCTAATGCCTTCGCTAACGTCCGTGACCGCACGGCGCTCATATCCCCCCAGAAAACAAAGCTGCTCCAATGCCAGTTCCTTACGAATGAGAGATAAGCCTGTTTTTGTGATTCACCGCAAAATGTGTGTTCAGGATGACAAGTTCACAGGTTAACGTCTCTCAGGTTACAGGTTCATTAGGGGAATTAATGATGCTTCTGTGGCAACTGGATTAAGAGAGTATCTACTTTCCATCCTGGCATGCTCAAAAAAGTCCTTTGCCAACAATATGTATTAACCACGATTATTTTAAATGGCCTGTATATGGACAATGGCCACTTTACAGAACATGAGCCTGGGTGTTGATTTTTCTCAGGCTATAAGATGGCATTAGTTTAGGTCAGTAACACTTGTAGATGTTTAGATAAGGGAAGCTAGCTAATCTGATTATGTGGAGTTCATAGCTGACTCTAAAAGGTGGAGGCTGGCTGTGTTTCATCAGCTGCTGAGAGGAACCACATAGCTTATGTTGCTGTGCTTACAAACACCTGCACACTCACAGAGTGGGTTTTTGTGTATGTGAGTGTGTGTGTTGCTGTATCACTAGAGTATCTCAAACTACTTTCTTTATTTGGATGTGTTGCTAGTGTTTAATGTTTTCAAAACACTGATTAAATGTAGATTAATTTAAATCTCACTGTACTACTTTCGAATAAAGCACAAATTATACTTTGTAATTTATTATGTTATTATGTTTATTAATCAGTAATAAGCCATTTATAAGTTTTGGGTTGCCAGGTTGTGAAAAATTCCTTATGCTTTTGTATAGCAACCAGCTTTTAGCGAGTGCTCCAGCTGATTAGGAAGACCTCTCTTCTTGAATAAAGCTGTAGTACATCCTGACAAATATCTACTAATACTACTAATGTATTATTTTAGTAGTGGAAGAATAAAGGACAAGGCTGGCAATGTTTTAAAACCTTTGTATCTCAAAAATGAGAAATGCCATGAAACTACCAAAACCTAAAATGTGTTAATCTGTCTCTGAATACTTTTCCAGCTTCCCCAAGCACATTCCTTGCCACTGAAGACGTACTGCGGATGAATACAGATTTTTGTGTTCCAGTGAGTGTATCTAGGATTGATTCTGAATAAACTACAGTGCACATGTCCATTGTAATAAAGGAACATGTCACCCAGTGCAACAGTGTGGAGTATTGATGTGTTTTTAATGGATTTTGGACAACACTAGAATTTTGTGGTACAGAAGAAGGAGATATTTTAAGCCCTGCATACATGGACAGTACTTGTTAGTAATAATTTCATTAATGGTTTTGGCCTTTACATTGAATATCACTTGCTTATTCTTTAGTTACTCAGTAACTGCAGACCTGTTCGGTTATTATTAAGTGAAATTTATCAATGACTTCATCACTGTCTAATAAGCAATCAGGTCTGCAGTTAATTGATCGTAGCTTCAACTGATAAACCTTTTAAAAAGCCATCAAATCAATTATATTAGTAAATCATTTTCTATTAATTTAATCATGAACGATCAAAACCAGTCAACAAAATCTTAGGTCAAGTTTAACTAATTTAATGCTTCATATAAATTCCTATACTTAGTCTAGCTCAGAAGTGTTTTTCCAGTTATGCAGAAGTTTCATGTAAAAATAGATGATCAGGCTTTTATGTTCATACATGTCGTGAAACAGGTGCAGCTTTTCAAAAAAGAGCAGCCCATTCTTATCCCTTCTCCTTCTGAGTCAGAAATCGTGAGAGGTGAGAAGGTCGTTCCTATAAGACGAACAATCTTGACCTGGCTCGTAAACTCTGGGTAAAGAAAATGTCACAAATTCACGTTTGGAAGTGATAGAGAAGTCTGTGTCGGTATGTGCAATCGGCCTCCCTGTGCTATTTCAGTCTGCTGTCGGTTTTTGGTGGATGCACAAATTTGTTTTGAATCGGGTTACATGCAGGAGAACAGAGAAAATACATACAGACAAATGTAAAGCTGTGCAGGCACGCACCAGCATGAACACACAGCTCTGCAGTGATGTGCTCCCTGATACTTATGTTTATTGTCTGGCTAGTGTTGGGGAAAGGACTTAGTTGCAGGTCAGAGGTCATGGCGGTGGGATTTCATGGCTAGTGCAGAGATCAGGGCCACTTGTGAAAGAGCATGGCCTCGCAGAGGTGCAAAAACAAAGAATAACAAATGAACGCGCTGGACAAACAGAGAGGAATAACAAGGGATAAAATAGAAAGGGTTTTTCAGTGAAGAAAAGACAAACCAAGAAATCGCAACAGGCAAAAAACTGCATCAAGCACAAAGCAAAAAAAAAAATCTTATTTTCTTATACCCGTTCTCCCCCAGATTTGCATGTGTTTGAGCTCTCCATTTATCTTTACTGGTAAACACAATTTAATATTAGAATAAATTACAAATGGAAGACTGATGCCTGGGATAGATTTTTCTTGCGGGAAGTTCAGACTCCGCCAACATTAATGTCCCTTGCCACTGTAGGAGGCATAAATCTCTTTTTCCCTCTTTTTGCCTTGAATCATATAGGGATATTGAATTACTCCCCTGCTCCGCACACATAGAGGCATTGTGCATTACATTGACTGATAAGCTGTCACCAGCAGTTTAACTTAGAGACATTCAAAGAGTAATACACCAGTTGAGGATAAACTAACCCCAGTCCCCTTAGAATAAGCTATGGCTCTGTCACCGTGAAAAATACGATGGGGGCATTTCATCTAACATGCAGCATCTGGCATCTGAAAATAGAGGAAAATACCTTTGAACAATGCTTGGTTTATGGCTGTTTTCATACTGGGCGACAGTTTCACCCTTGAACATAAGGAAAAGCGTGGATCAGAGAATTAAAGCACTATAAAAAGCTGATATACAAGCCTCACTGTAATCTTTTGACTCTAGTGGAAGTAGTAATAGCAATTTTCTGAATCCGGAAAAAATATTAAAACAACATACTTCATTTGATCAACAACTATTGTTATTGTATTCTTGCTCCTTACAACGTTACCTGTAGTTATATTCTGAGCTCATCTGTGTGCAAAGCTTCATATCTCTGGTGATGGATCAGTCTTATTTTTCCCCCCTCTTTACCATATTTATGAGAGCAGCTAAAGGGCCTTTTCGTGCTACAATCTGGGAACAAACATTAACGCTTGGAGTTGGACCAATGGGAGTGAGCCATCTCTCAGTCATCGTGGTTGGCACGAGAGCGGGCCGATCCATCACGGCAGGTTTGGCGGCAGTGTAACTTGTGGTACTGTATGCCCTTGCGCTTCAGGGTGGTCTGTCCAATTCTACATCTGCATGAGAGACTCCGGCAGAGCAGCTGTGTACGGGGCTGCTCCTGAGTGTGTGTGTGTGTGTGTGTGTGTGTGTGTGTGTGTGTGTGTGTCCTGGTTGTTTTGGTGCTAAAGTGCTGCACTGTTACTGTCTGGCCTCTGAATGGGTAGAGACTGGAGACAGTATTACACCATTAATAACACATTGCTTAGATTAACACAGAAGGGAGGAGGGAGGACAGTGAGTACAGACCGCAGTGTCTTGTTTTTCTAGTATCTTTCAATTCATGATGTTGAAAATCAACTGTTACGTTAAGAGGTTCTGGACTGAGCTTCAGGAGTGTTTACACACACAGATACACTTTGGGAAAGATAGGTGTGAGCATTTAGAGCAAGTTTCTGTGTGTGATTTCATGCGAGAGTCACAACAATTGCTGAAAATTTTAAGATTTTTACTAATGAAGGGGGAAAAGCTTTAGCTTCACAACCATGAAGTTAAGATATGTGTGAACATTTAGAAGACGTTTTGTGCACATAAGGCTGCTGCAGACCCCAGAATCTGTGTGTTTATGTGATTTTATTTGCACATTCAGGACACTAATCTTGCAGAAAATTTAACTAATAAAGAAAAATTTTTTTAGCTTGACAATCATGTTGGGTTGTTGAGAGTATGTATTAAGCGGAGTTACCAGGTTGTCTTACGACAGCAGTGATATGTAATGTACATAGAGGACTTACATTTTGAATATTGCCGCAAAGGATTAATTCAGTATCTTTAAATCCAAAGCTTGGCGTGACAAAGAGCCGCTTAAAGGTAGGCCGTAAAAATGTGATATAGCAAAGCACTGCCACTGACTGAGAGGCTGAGGGAGGACATAAACAAGACGGATGCCCGTCCCCTTTAATATAACATAAAGACTGAGCTGGAGAAAATAAAACACCTCATTGTAATGAAATGCATTTACTGCAGTACAGGCTTGAAATCAGGCAGAAGTGAGCACAAATGTCAAAAGAGCTCTCCTGTTGAGCAGAGTGGCAGAATTAAGAGGCCTGATATCTAATCCATTTCCTGTGAAACCGGTGGTGTAAGGGACATCAAAGAGAGCTAAAGGGGATTCAGTGAGAGCTGCTGGAGTGGTGAGGCGGTGAAATATGGCACATTTGGTTTCTTCTCTCCCCCGGCACTGGGCCTTTGGAATAATTAGAGCCTAATTCTGTCTAATTAACGGACTCAATTACTCCTGAAGAAAGCTCATCAAAAAGATGGCGGGAAAGCAGAGAAGAGAATGGTAGAGTTTTTTCTTTAATTAATGAACTGAGTTGAATAACGGCCATGGAATTAAACATTTCCCCCAATGTGTATGAATTGCAAATTGGAGCATCGTTTTTTTTCTCGAGACGGGAGCCCAGGGGCTAACGCTGCTGTCAAGTAGCTTTCTAAAAAGTCAAAGCGCCGATGCAGCACTAACAAATTACTTAAGATTACCATCTTTAGCACATGCGGAGGTCCTAACGAATAGCGATGAATTAATATGCCGTCTGTGTGCCAGCACTCCCATTGGCTATGAGTTTCACTGATCCTAAAAGAGCCAATAAACCAGGCACCAGTGTGAACTTTATTGAACACTTTTCTTTCTGTACAATTGGTTGTCTGTCGATTGCATATTTGACATCTTTGAGACGTTGATATAAGTCTTGTTAAATTACTCAGCTGAGATAGAGCGGTGCATACACGAGTGTTTTCGGGGGTTGAAAACTTTTTATGTGCTATCAGGGCCGCGTGTATATGTGTGTGTGTGTGTGCGTGTGTGTGTGCACAAAGTGCTGTGCTGTGCTCAGCAGCTTTAAAGGCCCAAGGGTCGGCTAAGCTAACTCACTGCCTCAGCACTCTTTAGCGCAGCTCCTGAACACATTCGCTGAGGCACTGGGAAACAAACTTAAAGGCCCGATATTATCACCCATATGTAGACAAGGAAAGCAACACAACAGCACAGGAGACATTTGTTGTTATCCTTAGTGTAACCAGTGCTTTTTTGCAAACTGTCAGATCTTTTTCTACACATGTAGTAGGTACATGTACATCTAGCTATGACTTTAAAGTACAATATTTTGAGAGCTTTTTTGCAATGTCTGCATTGTTTTTTTTATATGTTTATTTATGGCAAAATTTAATATGCGTACAGCATTTGATAATTTATTCACTTTGAAAAGCAACGCCAAGTTTCAAGTTTGAGCATCCAGAGAGAAGCCACAGGAGAAGAGTCTGTGAAGTAGGATCATCCCACAGCCCAACAAATGCAGGTGTTGAGTACACGCTTTTCAAAATGCATTCACATAGAGACTAGAATTGTGTACAGTACATTGTTTAAATCCCAACAGTGACAAAGTTTGTCAGTAGGATAAAAAAGCAAAGCAAAAACTGTCAACAACTTTAATATGTATTTTTGTATTTTCTGTTTCATTAATGCACTCCCTGGGGTATACACAGTGTTGTCTGGAGCCCAAAGTACATAGCTTTTGAAAATGCGTTATCCCACATATATTATCCCAAATGTTTGCACAAATTAGATTAGGCTTCACCACCAAGTGACAGTGACTATACATTTTCACATACATTCCTATCGTTAGTTTATCTTCATGTTACTTTTAAACCCCAATAATTAAATTTCTAATATAATTTTGTGACACTATATGATAAGCAAAAAGGTTGTTCTCAGTAACATGGTATATCAGTGGGGTAGACCAAACAAGACCACCTATAGTAAAAATGTCCATTTACTTTTGTAATGCAAGTAATGTTATTATGATTTCAGTTTTGTACGTAGACTTGGTATTGTAGGTAGAATGGATTGTTTTTACATCTATTTGGGAGACTCCCGCAGGAATTATTAAAACTATATAATGCCTTACATTTTGTTAAAATGAATTAACTCGAGAAAAAAAAATATATATATACATATATATATTTTTTAAATAAGCAACAAAATACAAAAATGTGTTCAGACAAATAGATTAGTCACCTAATCTTAATGAAATGATTAGTTGATTGTTTATTTATTAAATTAAAATAATTTGTTAAGCAAAATTGTTAAGATGTGTTTGTTCCCTTGTCTGATAGGTTATTATGGTTTTATCTCACTGTAAATTGAAAATCTGTGTTTTGGACAGTTGGTAGGATAAAACAAGCAGTTGGTAGGATAAGACATCGCCCAGGGCTCTGGAGAGAGTTGTGATGGTCATCTTTCATAAGGACAAATTGCTAAATAAAAAAATGTATTCTTCAAGTTAATCAATAATGAAAATGTTCGTTAGTTGCAGCCCTGTTCCCATTTAGTCCTTTAGTCCAAAAAGATACATCAAAACACTCAACTGTGTTGCCCAGATGCCATTTAAAGAAGGAAAAAAGGCATAAAAAAAAGGCATAAAAAAAAAAGAAATAGAAAAAACACTGTTAAACTTCTAAGAGCCATTTTCAGTAGGTTTCTTCATTTGGTGTTAGATGTGCCATGACACGCCTTGTTTACATTTGGAATTGGGAAAAAGGACTTTCAGATCATCCAATTAAAGTTGTACCCCTCCAGAGACCCAATGCCCTTCCTCTCCCCAGCTTATTGGGCAGCACCCACTGAGAAAAAGCATTTGACTGCATTAACAGTAAATGAGGCCAACTTCGTTTTGTTCATTAAAGCGCCATTGTGACGATGATAAAATTGATAATAGTCAGCGGCATGTATTTCCAAATTTGCTCTGTTAATTTGACATTTTTCATATTTTGGGAGACTGGTGGTGGTAATTGAATACATTTATAAAAACAAAAACAGATATTGTTACGGTTCGACTAGCAATATAAAAAAGATGTATGATAGCCTGCTATTCAGCACTGTCTCCAATGATCATCGTTTAGGAGCGCCTACTGTGTTTTTAATATCCTGTAAATCTAATTAAGAAGCAATACTGTGGTTTTGGGGTTGTGTGCAAACAAGTATTGGCCCACGACACCGTTGTGGATGTAGAAATTAAAATTAGAAACAAACTAAAACAAACAAATCTTCGCCCTCATAACTGTTTATGTTAAGATGTTAAAATCAATAACAAGGGTGTTTATTAGTTTAATCACTTTCCACTCACTTTGTTTGAATTGTGGGGCTCATATCTCTGAATGTCCCTCGTGTTATTTTAAAGCAGCTGCAGAAGAGTTAGCAGGTAGATCATTGGAATCAGATAGAGCATCCCTCAACCTAAACATTTAAAACGCTGGAGAAAAAAAACCCCAATACAGACAGAAGAGGCATCCCATCTGTTAAAGAAATGGTGCAATCTCAATCCTGAGGGTTGTTTCACTTTTAGACTGAATAGCATGTGGCAGGACATAAACAGCATCCTATCTTATAAAAAGCTTCACTGGTTTTACCATTTGTAATTAGCAAAAAATAGACACCAGTAATACACCCTCTTGTAATAGCCTACAAGAAGTCATTAGTTCATCACATTAGTTTGGAAAGTTCAAAGATAATTCTGGACGATGGAGAGTGCCATACATAGCTCTGACTGATAATGAGGCTCCAGCAATGAGACCTGAGATGGAGACGAGAAGTAGAAACCTGTTTGTTGGGAAAAGAATAACTTTTTTTCACTTGCTTCTTCATTTTGTGCACCACAGTAGCAAAGACACACACCAACAAGCTCACGAATGCAAACAACAACAATGACACACGCACACACACATAGACGCACACACACACACATGCACACGCACAAAGGAGCAGGTTCCACTGGGGGGCATCCATCTTATGGTAAGCACAGCTGAACCATTAACCTCATTAGTATAATGGTCACACATGAGTGGAATGCAGCTCCATGCTTCATGATGGCAAATTGATGCTGATACACTCCTAATGTTGCTTTGATAAATATAGGCAGGAACAGGGAACTCACACAAAACTGGTATATATCATTGTTAATGAAAAGAAGCGACTACAGCCATTAAAGTCTCCTGGCTGCTGATGGAGGTCTGTTTACGGATGGGAAACACGGCGAGGTGACAAAGAAAACGAATGGCATGTCTTGGGCTGCAGAGAAGATCAAACGAAGCATCAAGGGCGTTCGTTTTCATGGATTGGGTGAGTTTTTGAACCACTTGTATGATTAAAACATGAGCAGAACTCACTTGACATTCATTTTATACTTCTAACAAGCTCACTAAACTTACAAACCACCTACAAAATGCACCCACACAGACACACAGACACACAGACACAGAGCGACCTCGAAATCCTTTAAACCCATAGAGATTCTTTGCTGCATTCGTAGCCTTTAGAAGCCAACTTTGGTTCGGCATATTGAGTCAGACTAAGAACCTTAGAAAGACAGTCAGTGTGTCCACGGTGCGGTGCACAGGCCGTCTGCCATGACGAGGAACGCGTGGCTCAGGCTGCGCCCCAGTGTCCTGCAGGCACCCTGTTAAAAATGTCACTGCAGGGAACGAAATGGCCGCCCCAGGGCATCACGGCCCCCTTTTTTCCACGGAGATAGAACACAAATTGCATCCTGGCAGTCGCGATGGCTCTCCAAATGTTAGATTTCAGTATCATTTCCTCCGCCAGTGGCCTCGGAGAAAATAAATAAAGAATATGTTTATAAATATAAATACATTCAGAGGCGGCAAAACGTGTCCGATAGGGCAGTAAATGATAACACAGCAGGGAGCCATGTGGAATGTGTGTTTATCCCTTTGGAAGGCAATGACCTCCATCCCTCCTGACATTTCCCCACCGCCCATCCCCAGTCAACACCAATGGGGGTAGGGTGTATGTGTGCGTGTGTGTGTGTGTGTCTTACTACTTTACAAGAAGCTAACACAACATGCCCCCGAGAGGTAGCCTTTTCAGCCCGAGCCATAAAAACCACCAGCTTCAGCAGCCTTTGGAATCATTCAGGATGAAACATCGGCAGTTCGGTATTAAGTGTTTTTGATAAATCACTTTTATGAGAAATGCTTGGAAAACAAACCGGGGATAAACTGCAGTGGGCAACAGCGAGTGAACTGAAGGAGAAAAATGTCTCCACCGAATTTAGATAGACATGTTCATTAGTCTTGCTTACTAACATATGGCATTGGGATGAAACAGAGCTGCTCGTCCAATGAAAAGTGTAGCTTGAAGATGCTAAAGCACTCACATATTATAGGAATTCACAGCAGACAAATAAGACAAAACAATGAGAAAAGTGTGTGAGGTGATAATATGAGAGAGAGGAGGGAAGATAGGTACAGGAAGTTGTTGCACCACTCCTCCTCTTTGGCCTTTTGCCAAGGCTCCAGTTTGGGTTGGATCCCTGAAGCATTAGCATCACACATTCAAGCTGTTCCAACAGCCTGAGCGCTAACGGGCTAATGGGTTAATGGCTAATGGAAAGACTGCATCATGAGCTCGGGCTCCGTCTCACCAAACCTGCACGATAATACAGACACACGACAACATGGCAGCAAAAACTGCGCTATCATTAAGGAATCTGTGGGAATACCAGAGTAAGACGTGTAAACCTGATTTGCTAACATCTGCCCCGCTAATTTTAACTATGCTAGAAAAGAAAAAGAGCATTGATATGTGTCTCAGCTGATTAATTTACTTATTTACAGTCCCCAGTTTACTTTACTATTTCTTCACTATCTGTGAGAACAACTTGTACACCTGCAAAAACACCTGCCTTACCTATGTGTGGTGGTGAAAAAGAAGCTAGCTTTTGTACAACCTTTATTGCTTATTTGCTAACACAAATAATGCATTGGTTATGCATCACATTAAGAAAACACGGATAATTTTTTCCTGATAAAACAGCTTTACAAAGTAATTTGTAACTAATGGCTTTATTATACATTATTTTAAATAATCCAGTTATGAGTTTGGGTTGCCAGGTTGTGAAAACTACTTTTGCAGGTCAGAACATTTGTCCACTTAGCTATTTCTAAAAAAAGGGCTACCGATGAGCTGGACTAAAATTAGTTTATTAAGTACTTACAAGCATTTTTAACTGCAGGCTTTTTAGAATGTCATAAATCAATTAGTATTTATAAATGAATTACTAACATTTATAAAGGCATTATTACCAAATAAAAATATAAACACCCCCCAGTGACACGACAACACAAAATTACTGGTTCTTATTAATAACTGATCTATAAAGCACTAGTAAGTTATTTATTGAGGTCAACAAAGCCATAGTTTCCACACAAAAGCCTATATAAAGTGTGCCTTTTTATAAAATGGTTATTCTTTTCTAATTTTTATATTGCATTAGTAGGAGAAAAGACACTTGATGACAACAGATGAACACATTTAATAATCTATAATCCATGAACTAAATGTTTATATTGTTTTCATATTATTAAAAACAATTAAAGTTTTTGCACTTTCATAGTAACTGCAAAAATACTGTACAACCAGTAATACAGTAAATACATCAAATTACTTAAACCTAATTTTAACTCATACATTTTTCATTTATTTAATGGCAGCTGCTGACATTGAGCACAATAATGTAGTCTAAATAGATTCCCTCTCTTTTCGCTGGTCTTAAAATACTCAAAACACTGTTTCATTCATAATTCATTCAGTTATTTGGTCATTTATTTATTCAGTGGTTGATGTGGACTGCTAACTGAGTGGCCTGGTTAAGTTGTCAGTGGTGTAAACTACTGCTATCTAGTGGTGCAAGGATCCATTACACTGCTGGTGGTAGTTCCTCGCACAGATGACCAGAGTCACCAGTGCTTCACTACATGTCTATCTGATGTTACTTCTATTGAAATCAGTGCAACATAAGGTGCAACAAAAGGTCTTTAGAGAATGGTGCATTTATTTTCCCTCTATTTTTACAGATTTTATATCTTCTTGTGAATGTACAAAACGCTTTTAAAACAAAAAGTGCATCTGCAACTTACAGCAGTTTCAAGTTGAAATCCCCTTGCCACAAATAAAAAATCATTACTGTATTTGTCTAAAGAAAATGACATTGAGGCCAAATCTTGTCTGCTCTGATGCTAGTGTTTCTTTTCCTGCCCTTCTGACACCATACTGGATCTTGAAGTTAACATCACACTCAGACAGGGGACAATTTAAAGGAAAAACCTCAATAAATACATATTAAAGCTCCAGAAAACTTGGTTTCCAATATGTGTAACATTTGTAAGAATACATATTTATGTCTAAATAATCAGCAAAGTTGAAGACATCCTTAAGTTATATTTATTAAGACTTATTAGGAGAGAACATAAAATGAGCTCTACTGATTTGTTTCATCAGAACTGTGTGGGTGTGGTTTGATCAGATTTGATTGATGGCAACATACTCAAACAACACCATACCTGTCATCATATTTTGATTAAAATGTTGCTGAAGTAATTGGTGCATGGAAATGCCATCTGAGCTTCAAACATGTGAGAAGAGCGAGAACAGAAACACAAGTACTTAAATCTCTCATGTCAAATAACCAAAACTGTTTGGCAGATTCATTTGTGTTCATATAGGACCCAATCGGACTGAGAAGCTGATTGAGAAAACAGGTTTTCAGGGCCTTTTACAAATGCAGATGTTTCCATACAGGATAGGAGGGGTCACAGAATGGTTTGATGAGTGTGAAAATTATGTGAATCATGGGTCATAGCCTTTGCAGATGCCAGCTCAACCAAGCTGAACACCAATGAAAGATTTTGGATCAACGTGGTAAGGTGCCTTCAGACTTTAGACTTTACCTTATGTGTAAAGCATCATTGGGTCTCCTGAAAGGAACTATAAAAAATGACTCAGGTCCACTTTGGTCTCAGACAGCCCAAGATCACCAGGCGTAAATGGGCCTTTTGTCTCCACCATCATCAAAACGCCAAATGAGGAATATCTTTCAGTATTTTCAGTATCTGTATTTTCTATCACCATGAACAACTAATACTAACACAAGAATCACATCACACCTCACATGTGCTCCTGGTCTGGCACACAATGCAGTAGCAGAATCCCTGTGGAGGGTTGTAGGCTTTGTTTGATAAAACATCTGGGACAGGAGCTTAATCCCTAATGACGTAACTGCACTCACTCAAGCACTTTAATGAAACACTGAAGCCAGATTTATTCCTCTAAGGTAAATTACGCATCGGTTAGTTATATCACATCACGTTTATAATGGACCCTGTCAAAACACTTAAAACGACTGATACAAACTCTCACAGCCTCCACCAAGTCTGAAACCCTCATGTCACCCAACCACCACCACCATACCCCCACCCGCAGTGACATCTCCATTGTCCCCCCCCGAGCTCTCTAACTGAAGTGTGGCGAATGAGTGATGAGCCAGTGTTTGGGTTAACGACAGGGACGGGGTGTTAAACCTGAAGTGTTTAATTAACCCCACAATGGGCCTGCCTGTCAGCCCGTGCCCATTCCCTCTTGATGGAGACTTCAGCTCACCAATCGACTCACACACACTCAAACACACATGTAAATGCACGCACACACACACACACACACACACACACACACACACAATGAGAGGCAAGTGTGCATCCTCATACAAATTCACATGAACGCACTCTGGCACATAGGCCCTTGGAGACACACGTAATAGCAGGTGCACACACACACACACACACACACACACACACACACACATATGAGCACACACACCAGCCCGGGAGGGGAGAGGACGAGGGGAGGGGAGTAAAGTGATAATGCTCTGCCACAAACGCAAGATTGCTTTTTTTTCTCCCTCTCCTTCTCTAAAGTCCATTTTCTGGGTCACTGCATTGCATTCATTACTGTCTTTGAAGACATTGGGCTGGGAAGGAATAATGCTTCCCTTTCACTCGCGCTGAGAGAGAGTGGAGAGTTGTGAGCACCGGAGTCAGGGCCAGAGGCCTGGGAGGGAGGAGAGGAGGGCGGGGACGCGGTAATATGTGACATCTTTATCTGGTTTTAATTTCAGTCATAAATATTGAATGCTTTATTTGCTCATCTGCAGCTGCCTCCACTCAGTCAGTGTTTGTGTCTCTTGTCTTTTTTTATTTCTGCTCCGCCAGCACACGTCATGTTTCTTATGTTGTAGCTCGGGGCCAAAGCAATGGGATTAGGTAACGATTTTTCCATTTTCAAATGAACTCCAAAATGGACTTTAGCCGAGTAAAACACTAAAAACTCTAGCCTGTGGATCCCCTCCAGATTAAATGAATATGAATAAAGTGTGATTTAAAATGCTCGTGTCTCAGATCTACATCAACAGACAGGGAGGAGAGAGGCTATCGCCGCTCTCTGAGAGGGTGACACTGACATAGCGAGCATTATGGGAGTCATCTCATCCCCAGGGTGAATCAATAGGTGCCATATGACAGTGGCTCACCCATCAAGTAGTGCGGTGACTGGGGGTGCTGCTGGAAATTTGCTTAAAGCCTACACCAATTAACTTCAACATGACAGATTCAGGCAGCCAATGAGTAAGCGCTTTGCATTCTGCTGCCTGCCCGGCTCTGTGGGTACAGAAGGGAAACCTCAGCTGTTAGACGGATGGTGGGCTGCTTTTGTGTGTGTGTGTCTTCCTGCATGTACACAAGCATCAACCTATGTACATTTGCGTGTGCATGCTAAGGCGAGCTCTGTGTGTGTGTGTGTGTGTGTGTGTGTGTGTGTGAAGGGGGGGGGGTAAATCTGCAGTGATTCAGGCCCTGCTCTCGCTCCTTAATGATGATGTCAATCTGTGAAAATGCACGCACACATTGGAGCTGTCAGGGCCTCATCAATCAGAGAGGGGTTTGTCAAAGGAGCCCAGGCCCAGATTAACGAGGCGGGGACAATGACGGCGGCCCATTTGCATAGAAAATTACCCTCATCTTTAGGAAAGTGATAGCGCCAAGGAACAGAAGCTGACAATGGGGATGTGAGTGGGCGTTGGTGCAGCGGTTATGGAGGGAAGAAAGCACTTTGATCTCTGTTTTTGTATTTAACTTGACTGTAGGAGCATAATTAGAGGATGTGATTGCAATGCATTATATGAAATTTACTCTTGAATACAAACATCACACTTCGTCTTACATTTTAGCTGTGATAAATGGATTTAATAACTAATACAAAAACAAATAAACTATAGTGTTTTTGCACTTTTTGCTGCTGACTACACATTAAAACTTCCCCACAGACCACACCAGGGGAGTGTATCCCACCTTCTGTCCCTTTGCTTTCCTGCCCAAATGAGACAGTGATGAATCAAGTGGGTTTTAGCTCCGTTTTTATGAACTCCTCCAAGAATACATGGCGAGTCCATCTTTAGCTGCAGCTCCAGCGAGCGCTCCTCCCTCCCAGCTCGCTCCATTGTCAGGCCGAGGAGACAATGGTTAAAGCCACATATTAACTCGGCCTGTTGTTCACAGCTATTCTGCTCTGCTGCCATCTGGCTGAATTGACTCTTCTCTCTCTGACAGACAAGACAGTAAGGGTCAGGTCACCTGCAGGGACGGGCCAGAGTACATTAAGGCATAATAGTTGGACTCCAGTGTGTGTGTATTCATGTGTATGTGTGTGAAAGAAGGAGTCAAAAGGATTGTTTCTGTCGCAAGTCAGAATGTGTGCTGTGGGAACTCTGATTCAAAGACAATTTATGTGATTAACAGAAACTGTTTAAGTGAGTGTGTTTGGTGAGTTCTTGTACTCAAGTGTGAGCTCACGCATTTACATTTGCACCTGTGCAAGAAAAGAAAGACTGTGTGTGCACTTTGTGTCATTGTGTTTGTCCTTTCATCACCGCAAGAAAGAGCGTGTGTGTTGTTGCGTGTGGTTTAGTATGTGTGTGTGGTGGCAGGGGGCCTTCCTCACTGAGCGAGAGCAGGACAGTTAAGGTGTCACCGCCATGATGGAGAGGGTGCTCCTTCACAGGAGGCCAGCAGCTGCCAGGTTTTCAGCAGCTTGTGCAGAGGACTCCACATAAGTTAGTGGTCAGAGGTTTGGGTAATCTGTGAAGAAAAGGCCGAAAACCACAAGATTTACAGCGGAGAGCTAAGGTCAGAGGTCAGAGTGTGGAAGGTCAGAGGGTCCACTTTTACTCTCTCTCTTTCACACACACACACACTTTACAGCACTTATGAAAGCTAATGAGAACAATGCTGTAAAGCGGCTCGCTTTTGCTGTCTGAATATCTATTTTTAATGTATCCTTAGAAATTCAGTCCACCCAATCTACATACATGCATTTCCTCACCTACCTCTGGTTTATGTAATAATGCAGATAATGTTGGTTATATTGGCCCACATAAGAAATGTTTGCATCCAAACTAAGACACTAGTACGGACTATTTTTAATGTCGTAGTTCAATAATTCACAGTGAGGTCTGTGTGGAGTGTGTCGAGTAACCAGGAAACTGTTATAGAAAGACACGTCGCAGTTGAATTTTTATCACAGATACTACTGCTTACTAGGGCTGTATCCAGAATTTTTTAGAAATACAGAGGTCCCCATAACCACCCCCACCACAAGAGGAAAGTATTTAAAAATGTTTTATTGTTTGGATTTTTTTAAATTTGTACCTGCTTAATTATATTTTCTGCACATTTTAAATGTTTAAATGGTAGCATTTGTATGATGAAAGATGATGAAATTTCAGTATTTATTCTGAAACCAATACCCAGTCAAAAATACTGGAATCAGCTGAAACTTGTGCATGTTTATAACTATAAGATATAAAATCCCACAAGGTTGCCCAAATTTCCAGACAAGACATAAGTTTCCTCAGTGACAGCTACCTGCTAGCAGCATGGCTAAACATCAGTAGAAGAAAGGAGATTCATATACAGTATGTCACATTTACAAACTAAACCAAAGAGGACCACTCTGCAGCATTCACTTATGTGTCCTTTTTAAAAAAAAAAGTCAAATAAGAAACATGAATAGATGTTTGAATCCTTTCTACTATATTTCAAGGTTGACCTTTAAATCTACTTAGAGAAAAGAATCTCCACAAACTGTATTTAAGGCCAGTAAATAAATAAATAGCCTCATTAATCACCACCAGATCAGAGTAGACACTCTAATGCCCTGACAGTCGACTTGGCATCCACCCTTATTACACTTTCATGGACCAATAAACACCCGTGCCAGCGTCACTCCACCAATCAAACATCTGGCATTTGCAGGTCGTTAGGGAGGACGACGAATCAGATCCCTCGCTCATGCAGGGGAGGGGAGTGGGCTCCATGCCCGGACCCTCCTAATCTCACCAATGGGAATGCAGCACTCCTTGTAATCCAATTAAAGGAGCGTAAGCGGTTTGTTAGACACTGTGTGTTAATGTAAGCACTATCCAATATAGTCCGGGCTGGTAACAGCATGGCTGGGGATACACTTTAGTCCATGGAACATAGGAGCAGCATACAGCTGCAGGGGCTGCTGTGGTAATACCAGGATCCCATCTCAAACTAGGCTTGTGAATACAGCAGGGGGAGAAGGGGGGTCTATAGCACTCTGACTGTATAATACTGCTGACCTTTAGTTGTTCCTCTTCAAAGACAAGACAAAAAAGGTTTTAGGAGAGAAAGAATGAAAAAGGTCATCCACAAAGTCATTGAACATCCCTGCACAATAAGTACTTTAGTCCTGTGACAGGATATTGTTTATATGATCAGTCTTTTCTGAAACAAGGATGCATGTAGACCCAAGATAACTCAGTGGGATGGTTCCTTGATTGTTTGTTCTAATTGTAATTCAGCACCATTCCCCATGTAAATGTACAGTCGTGCATCTTAATTGCATTTTCTAAGCAGCATTTAATAACTGTAGCTTTGTACCATTTGCTGTCATTGCAGATGTAAGGATGAGTGTTTTTCCTCACACTTGCACCTCCCATTTCCTCCGATCCGGCAGCTGCACGTGAACACACTGCATCTGACACAGAGGAACTTAATCATATCTTCTTTTTTCTCTTTCCCAGATGCACCGAATTGAACTTAATTAGATGCTACATCACCTCAGTGAGGGGCTGCATGGCAAATCTTATTAAGAAAAAGCAGTGTGTTTCTCCAACGCTCGCTGATTCCTTTACATCTTGGCGTCTGTGGGAGAAAACCCCGCCGAGGCGTATTCTCCAGCCCTTGTAACTAATGACGCCGTTGCCCAGATCTGACAGTGAGCTGTGTCTGTATATTGTGCTTAATATCATAATAATAATGAGAGCAAATTAGAACAATCAATTTCCATGGCTGGTTGTTGATTGGAGGAGGAGGTGGAAGTGACAGGGGGTGATCCATCATCCTCGGCCAGTCACATTAAGGAGAGCGCCGTGGAGCAGGTGGGCTGGGCTGCAAGCCAGCCGCAGCCAATGGGAACGGGCAGGGGGGGGAGGAGGGAGATCCATTACACCCAAATCAAGTGCTAATATAGCTGTGAAGTGGGTAAAAGAGCAGAGGAGGAAAGAGAGGATAGAGGGGATGACAGGGTGTCGCTGAGAGTTATGACTGGTTCAACTGGGCTCTTGAGTGTGTGTCTATTTTGTCCAAGGATTCGTCTGTGCACCTGTCCATGCGTCCTTTAGCTAGAACCACTGATATTTCACAATGAATCCAGTGAAACATCACCACAATGCTAAACCAAAGCTAACACAAAAAGACACAGCATTTTGTCACGAGTCCCACGAGGGGTCACTACAATCTCACAATCCCTAAAATCCTCCAGGGATGTCTCTCACATGTTCATTGGCACAATGAAGCAGTTATATCACAGAATCATGTGCCATTTGACCTCACCATGAGCACAAGGAGATAATATTAGCTGGGGTAATTGTGAAAATAATTAGCCTGGCATGGAGGCTTGGTTGATGACAGTCACTCCACTTCATGGTTTTAAAATGAATAAATTGAGTGATCTCACACAAATGCACACTTCATTTCCTTAACCCACTTTCATCACGCACACACCAAGAATCACCAGCCATCACTCAACAGTTAACATCCCAGTTTCCGGTTGGAGGTACTCAACCACAGCCAAAACTACTCAATTTTAAAAATCAGAAAAAGCAACATTAAGTACATTTCCACCTTTTATCAGCTGGTGTTGGAGTCTTTCTCTCTAATTCTATTTCTGCCAAACGATGGCATGGGGCGAGTATATTAGATTTCATCAGCAGCCATCAATCATGGGCGCACTTAACACGATCAGCTCCCCAGTTTATTCAGAGCGAACAATGGGGGACAGGCACGTCCCGCCTGCAACTGAGTAAATGAGGAATTTAAATACCGCACAAGAGACTATGGCGGCTCAGAGGGGGCTGACTGATTAAAGGCCACAATATCTGCTTCTCTAGGCAGATGATCTGTCAACAGGATGCAAGAGGAGGTTTATTGAAATAATGGGCTGCTAATGCGAGGTTATACTGTGCTCGGAGCACACACACACACACACACACACACACACACACACACACACTTGTGAGGAAACTCATTGTGGTGACATGTCTTTGCAGCATATGAGCACACAAAATTGACTCCCAAACACGGTCTACTATTGATGGGTAATTTATCAAAAGACCTCTCTTTTACTATTGGGAGAAAATTAAATCATGTAGTTCCTCATCCTGATTATGATCATGAGATGTCCCCCTTGTAAATTATGTCTGTGAGATGTTCATCTCTTTTCAGTGTATTATGTGCTAACATGGAAGTCTCTCGCCTAATCACTGCGTTAATGAGCAGCTACAATCAGATACTGAGGATGGTAATAGAGGCAGAAAATGCTGGAAGACTGTCTTTGTGAGGAAAAGGTCAACACGTTAGATTGATATACAGTGGGAAAGTTTGGGTGGGGAAGGGGAATGCGTTATACAGTTTTTTATGATTTTGAACAGAGAAATAACTACCCACAAACCCCAAAGTCACATAAGCCCCACTATGAAGGAATGAATAATAATGTACAGTACATGAGACAATTAAGGGTGACCTTCTTTACCTGTGGCTCATGACTGCCACCATGGATGTAACCACCTGACCAGCACCATTAGTAAATGTTTAAAGCTGCACTTATCAATAATTTTATTTCAACAATGGATCAGACACGTAAAATGAAATGTGCTGCTTGTTATGATGAACATATATCACAGGACTCTTTTCTTGTCCTCACTAACGATGTAAGTTCCTCTCAGCTCTACATAGCATTTTAGCATCTTTCAGCTAATTGTTTTGGTTTCGTGGCCCAAAACTTTACTCTTGATCCTCATTTCCAGACACAGCAGGAAGCTGCTTAAAAACTGCACCACCTGCCCACTAAATGCTAATGTTGCTGCGTGTCTAACACGTTCACTACAGCAATTTTATATGGTGATAATATGTCAATATTACAGCTTGTTGTACTGACCCCAGAGACTCAAGAGAGGAATAGAACACAGTTAAGTTGGGAAATAAATGGGAGGTTGTGACTTACTCAGAGACAAAGCTAATCCAAAATGGCTCACAATTACACATTCAGCTTTTCTTCTTTGGGGATAAAATAGTAGCTAGCCTATGAAAGATTTGGAAAAATCAAAAACAAAGAGTTGCTGTGAGGGAGATGTTTAGGTGTTGTTTGAGTGTTTCAAATTTTATGTCCCAATGTATTACAAAACATTTGGTAAAAGTAAGTATTTCCACTGTGTCCAGTCTTCATGTCTTCAGAATATTTTGTCATTGCATAGTTTGTCTACTTCTCTTCTTTTATGGAGTCAGCCCTGTGAGTTGTGAGTGTCCCTCTTCGCAGTTTAATAGATTTTTTACACAAACGCAGCATGATGCCACAGGCATTTCACAGTGATAGAAGTCATATGATAAAAGCCATTTGACTTGCACGATAGTCTCAACTTGGCTTGCTGGATTAAAGTTAGGAGCACAAGTCTGAAGGTTCATTGGCTATGTATTAGAGGATATATTCAGCAGGAGGAAATAACAACAGGGAAGAGAAGTTTTATGGAGGCAGCACCAGGCAGGTGAAATTATATCAAAGACACAAATCCACATCATGTATTGTTTGAGGACATGGCCATGAAAACAAAACTGCCACGGATTTACAAATCTCAGTTTGCTGTGTAGTATGTACTTTGTACCCACTTGAGATCCATGTTTGGTGCTATGAAAGACACGTGATCTTGAGGGAGCAGCTTAAGATAAAATTAAAACAAAAACATTTTACCATGAAATCAACGCAGAGTTGCAGTGCAAGAGTCAAATGTGAAACAGGAGACACTGTGACCAAAGAGGTGTCCAAACAGGAGCGCATGCAAGACAGTCATGTTAAAGGTGATGCAGAATGGATCAGTTTTATGAATTGATTTACTCAGTACACAACCTGTGCCCACTAAGGGACAGAAAGATCCTGTAAGTCTTAGTCTGTTTGTGTTCACAAAGTAAAGGTTTAAATACATTTAATATTTCTAATTAAACATCGTAAAGGAAACACTAGTAACAGTAAAGGAAAGCAAATCGAGGATAAACCTTAAACTCTCATTAAAATCAGTTTCTGGTGACATTTTTCTAAGAAAGGTAAAAAAGAATACATATATTAACTGTAAACAACAATTATGAAAAACTAGTCACTGTATGGAACCTATAAGGCCGGCAGCTATGACAACTTCTTAAATTGAACTTAAAACCAGTACGATGTATGCTGAAGTTAAAAATCTGCGGTTTTTATAGAAAAAAAATACACATAGAAACAAATAAGAACAAAGAAATGCATTAAATCTTGATAGGAACTACCTCATGTAATCAATCTCAAAGGTCCTTATTTTTTCCCCCCACACACTTGTAAAATGTATTTTTTTTTCTCACAAGCTATAGTTTTAAAAGTTAAAGGGGCTATACGTTGTTGTTTAATGAAATTAAATCACTTTTTTATTGCCTATTTGTGAATGGGTTGTAACCTCCCATAAAGATTATCCATTCGCTGGTTTTCTCGGTTACTTCTGACCTCTTTGTTGCTTCCTGAGAAGAAATTGGGTCAGATTTTCCGCAAAATCCATTGGTTTACGTAGGCTGTGACGTTCATGTGCGCTTCCAAGGATCTTGCTTTCTGAACTCTGAATTACACACAGCAACAACACCTAAGTATATCCAAATTTGGTTTCATTGGCTACTATTATGAACATGTCTTATATAATGTGGTCAGTCCATTAGTTTATTAGACAGTTATGGTTTTTTGCTAAATTCTGTATCAGGAGGAAGAGGTGGAGATGTTTGATGTAAATTAATCACCCTTTACAATTCTGGAAATGACATACGTGAGTATTAATAGAGCAAAATATAAAATCACACTTGATCAAATAAAACCTGCATTAACAAATATCGATAAAGGTGGTGGGCAGGGTCTTCATCAGTGTTTTTATTTAGTGGTCCTGACTGAAATGCATGATGTTGCTGGAGATGTTAGCATTGATTCACAAATACTGGACTGGACATTTTTAACAAAAGAGTGCATACAGACAGGAATTTAAACAGCTGGCCCTCTGGTGTGGTCATAGCAACCTGGAGCTAAACACAAAACTGTGGAGAAGACAGTGGACTTCAGGAGTGACTCATGAACACTTCCCCCCGTTACCATTCTAAACAGCACTATTTCTGCTGTGAAAACCTTCAAATATCTGGGATCCACAATCTCCCAGGAAAGAAAATGAGCGTCCAGCATCAGCATTAGCATCAAAAAGGCCCAACAGAGGATGGACTTTCTGCGTCAGCTCAGGAGGTTCAGCCTGCCTCAAGAGCCGCAGATCCATAAAAACCCTAAAAATGACTCATGCCAACCTGCGTAAGAAAACGGGCAGGAAACATCACTGCAGACTCATCACACCCTGGACACAACCTGTTCCAACTTTTGCCCTCTGGTAGGCGCTACAGAGCACTGTACTCCAAATCTAACTGACAGGCCATCACTCTGATGAACAATTAACATCAGTAACCCTGTAACAATAAACACCCACAGTACCTACAAATGATAAATTATATATGTTGTGTAGTTTGAATACAGATATACATATTGTCAAATATAAATCTCTTTCAAATGTCATTGTTTTTAATATAAATATCACTTATAGTAATTAAAGGTTTGTTTACCTTAGTAATCTGAAAAATAACTTGTTACTATAGCTGTCGGACAAATGTAGTGGAGTAAAACTTACAATACTGGCCTCTGAGATTTAGTGGAGTATAAAGTATAAAGTTGGATGAAATGGAAACACAGTATTGAAGATAAAGTTGAACTTGATTAGCAAACAGTAACGTCTGCTGCAAATTTGAAGCAGCAATTTATATTTAAATGATGTCTTAAATCTTTCACACAGGCCGAAAAGGAAATTGCTACCCTGTACATCTAAAGGTGCCAACAACAACTTATTGGCCTCACATGAATGTTTTGTGGTTTAGATTAAAGGATTTTCCCATGTCTGCTATCTGTTCACCTTTCTACTCACCAAGGCCTTTGGACAATGATCTCAACTTGCATGTAGTAATACTGATTTTGAAAAAAAAAAATGTATTTACAAAAAACATAAGGTCACAGTTTTTGGCAAAGTGTGAGTCTGCTTGAAGGATCTCATTTGTTTGGCTTATTTGAAATATTTTTTCGGTCTTGCATTAACAAGGGCTTCGCCAGCATGCCCAGTGCTTAAAAAAGTGATGCCAAGGGATCTTCACCAAACATCCATGTGTGAGGAGTTGGGAGTGAGAACGACAACTTGCTCTGGATAACTTGATGCCCAGGTTGTAGTTGACTAATAAATATCAGTTAAAGTCTTATCTTGCATAGTCTAATTAATTAATTTAATTATCATATTAAATTTTGATCTCAAAGATTCCCCACCTTCTCTTCTGGGAGAAGGTGGGGAATCAGCCTTAAGTACAATTTATACTTCTGCATCAAATCGACGGCGTAGCCTCTGCGTAGCCCCCTACCTGACGTGCACCTCCTCAAAAATGTAACTACACTCGAGTCGGTGGATCAATATATTTGACCGTCACAACCCGAGCGAAATGACTCGTTTCATTATCAGAATGAGATCTATTCGGTCAGTAACGTTTGAAAAGGCTACACGAGCCGCACATTTACAATTTTACCCCCATTGACGTTAGCGGAGCGCTAAACCGGAAGTTATCCTGCTCAGCCGGCAAGTCAACACAGTGGACGCTGTAGCGCTACCGCCACCTAGTGTTTGGGGGTGTAATTGCAGATTGACAGACACACGGACGCACAAATATAAATGCCTGGCTACGTGTGTAGCCGACGGCGTAGCTACGCACGTAGATCCTACGCAGGAGTATAAATCAAGTTTGGGCATCTGGGGGCCTGTTTCAAGAGCTATTGTGGGACCTTGCCCATAAAAGAAAGGGAAAAAAATAAGAATTTAAAGGTGAATGCTCAATTTGAAGTTCATACTTGTAGTTAGGGTTTCTACTAGAAAATGTTTACATGCTTTATAGAAAGTAAAATGGGCGCCATGGCCACCACAAGGTGATTTTGCGATGGCTCCATTTCTGAAAATGCTCAGGTCTGTACGTGTACCAAGTTTCATGCTTTTATGAAAAAGTCATCATATCACCTGAAATTTGGTACATATCACCTGGACTATTAATGTTTAAAAAACACATTATATTTCTTATACTGTCCACCGCTTCAGCCCCTCTTTTCACCCTCTTTCTGAATCCTCAGTTTTAGCTCCTGTCTCTTTAAGCCCCCCCCAACCTGAAAGAATAAAATATTAACAGCAAGCTACTGTACAATGTCACGGTATAATACAGTATTTTTTGATTTGTTGCTCGAGGCCGCCCATAACTCATCTGAGCACGTCATGTTGCTTCATGTCACGCCACCTCATTTAGCACATGGTCAACTTACATAAATTAAAAAATACAGGTTTAGCATTATAGAGTAGTGATTTTATTTAACATAATAGGAAAGATAATAAAGAGATGAAGAACTGAAGACAATTTTTACCTGGTTTCTGACCCTGGCAGCACTGAAGTGGACGAAGCAGATCACCACCTGGTGCTCTCTTCCTTGCCTACGCCTGCACACCGTTATCCATCCTGCTCTTGTGGCTTACGTAACAAGGTAATTTCAATCTTATCAAAGTCAGCATTACCCTGTTATGACATTGTGTGTTGATTTTATCAAATGTAAAAGACAAAAGTCTTACTGCTTGACATTAGCCTACTTTGTGTTAACCCATGTTGCAAGCATGCATGGACACAAAACATAGAGCCTAAACAAAGTTTCAGAAACTGATATACTGTATACATTTACTAGTTCCATGCTAAAATATAGAGTAATAGATAGATATATAGAGCGTTATGTTGCTCTCACATCTGCCAATAAAGCTCATTCAAATTTGAATTTGATATCAAAAGAGAGCGATAGAGAGGAGGGCTTCACTGCACTTGCGTGTGAGGTCTGAACTGAGGATAATGCTTGCATATCTGAAGTTTTTAACAATAGACACCATGGTTGAAAAAATCCGAAGTACAGTCTTAAAGGACCAATAAAAAAAGTGGAATGTCTATTTGTGTTTTGGCCTGTGTGATCCCACCCAGTCAACAAATTACAATTTTTATTTGGTGAATATGAGGGGATTACATATTGAGTGCAAATAATCTTTACTTAGCACACCTAATTTCTTTTATGCTTTCTCTGTTTTAGGCACTTCAACGGGATCAACCCCAAGAGGGGAACAAAGGCCAGCCAGGGGAAGGTGGTGTCCAAGAAGACCGGAACACTGGTCCAGAAAAAGGCAGCAACTGTGAATCCCTATGTGAATTCTCTACCCTAATAAAAAACCTCCTGGACTTTAAGTGAGGCTTTATGTAGTCCACAACACAGCTCCACACAGGACCTCACTTTCAAACAAACGAAAGCCCTCAAAACAACCAGATCTTCATAAGGTCATTTTAAGGTAACATGTCTCAGCATTGTGTTCTGTTCAGTAGCTGAGTCCTATTGTTTGAGTTGAGTATTGTTAGTTCCAGGTTTGTTCTTTTTCTCACTTTCTATTGCACGTCATGATCATAACTTATGGATACTGAAGACAGGGTACAGTTTTAAGTATGGTATGCAAGTTGTTGAGAACCTGCTTGAGATGATTAATTGTTGTTATGGATTGTATTTTACAAGAATTACATTACTGTAAATTTGTTAGCTAATGAAGGTGTATAAAGCAGTGGCTTTAATAAATAATGTTACATGGCCATCTATAGTTCAAGAAAAATAATTTTACTGATTATAGGGTAAATGGACTGGGCTAGTATAGCATATTGAGAATCTGTTCAGAAAATTGTGTTTTAATGAATTGTTTTTACAAAAAAACTTATTTTATTTATTTTATTTGTCACTTTATTTTTTGATACCACATTGACTTTAATAAATGCCACATGTTGTAAGGCCATCTATTGTCTGATTCATTTGTAGGCTAGAAATTTTGATGTATTTTTATTTTGAAATGTAAATTGTTTAAATCATTAGTTTACAGCAGTGTTATACTGTAAAACCAAACAAACAGTATTATACTGTAATGCTTATATTCAATACTGTAATATTTATTACAGTAATAAAAAAATGTTGTAAGTGATTACAGTAGTTACACTGTAGAATAACAGTTTCATGCTGGCAACTGTAGCTGCCAGTATTTTACTATAATATATATATATATATATATATATATATATATATAATTACTATATAAAAATACTATATATATATAAATTACTATTGTTTTTACGAATAATAGGTCTTACTATTAGGTTATATAGGTTACTATTTATATTTTTTTCTTTTTTGTGGTATTTCTGTAATTTCTATTCATAGTAATGCAATAGTGTTTGCTGTAAGGGCAGTCTCCCCTACACAGGGAGCTGGCTGAATGTTAAGTTATATAATGATGTCATAATAAATAGATAACTCAATATTGGTGTTTTTCGTATTCAGTTGAATGGCCAGGATAACTAAACTTATATATAGTTATTAATAACAAATTACAACACTTACACCAACATACTTTAGCCTATGTCACAGCAATGCCATGTCCAAATAAAGATTTTATATTACCTCAACACTTCTGTCCCTGCTGGCAAGTCCTCTTTCTCTCTGTCTCTCGTTATTTTCAAATGATGGTTTCATAATGCCTGGTTTATGTGTCTATGTCTCTACACACTGAGAGAAATAAACAGGCCTTAATGAAGGTAAAATTTTCAATTCTTGCGTGTCATTCGGGGCCCATTGTATGGACACCTCATGTGAAACGGGTGAACTGTAGGCTATAGGCCGCCACTGCCCCTGAAGGTCCACCTGGGTCTGAGCCAATCTCCGATTGTTTAGCCTACTATTCCCCCAAAACGCTCCTGGACACGGTTCGTCATAGGCTATTTAATACTACAAATTACAGCTGCGGGTACTTTGGGACACATGACGAACTACTTGGCTCATGTGATTGCTGATGGACCATGGGAAACGAGGGGATGGTCCTGCTCTGCGATGCGCTCCGATGATTGGACATCGGGAGTTTGACAAGCTTGTTAATTCTGCCTATCAACACTACACGCCTCCTCTGTGTCTGAAAACTACATATGGGGATGCGGAGTAAGGAATTAAAAAATAAGTTGTGCGGATGAGCTGTTTCTCATCTCAAACAAGCAGAGCACACACGGGGAGTAATTATTCATGATTTAAATGGCGGAGGAACTGTTACTGGAAAACGATGCAAAGATCAGCACGGTGAGTATTCATTTAAGAATTTAATCTGTACCGGCGATTGACATGTAGATCAGCTCTCTACATGGTGTTGCCATGTCAAAGTATAATTATTTCACAGCAGTTTTACTCACCTAATGTTTGGATTATCTTGAGCAGAGGTCCTTCCGACCTGACCTTGACCCTAAACCATTGTCTTCAATAAAAGGCCTACCGACAGTGCAGATCAATACAGGGTATTTGCAATAATTCATCTAAAAATATCCAAATTTGGTTTCAACATATCAGATGCTGCCTGTGATTTTTAACATGGAAAAGTTTGTGAACCACAACAACAGCCTTTAAGTTACACTAAGTTAATTAAAAACTATTCAAAAGACTAAGAAAAGCCACTAAAAGACTATAGTAAAAGTCTTCATAGCTGTCCAGAGCTTTGACCAAAGTGACATATGAAGAGCTGCACATCTGACAGATAATCAACCTAAATTGAGTGCAGACTGGGCAGCATTGTCTGCTTTGAGCTACTTTCACGTGTCGTTGTTCAACGCTCTCTATCAGGCCATTACAGGCTAAATTAGGTTTCTTTAAAGCATCTATGCTGTTATTGTTCATACAGAGCCCAGGGTTCCTCCTCTGTCTGCTCTTTGCACTAACACGCAGACACCAACATCCTCCATTTTCACATTAGTGGATTCCTTTGGCTCGCTGATATATAAGTTATCAAAGTTGGTCTTTGTAAACCCGCATTTTATTTAAATGATGAAAACCTTTGTGCAGCTAACATGTTTCTCCATGCTCCATCCAAATAGGTCAACTAAGCTCTTGTGTGCTGGACTTGAAGCGAATAACTCCAGGCCATTCCTAATGAAAAGTAGACTGCCTCACATCCCCCTTTCTTTGAAGACTGAGTGGGACTCATGTGACTGGGCTTTTAGGGTGGTCACCCCGGAGTTACCCCGCTGAGGCCCCTTTGTAGCTGTACAGTAGTTGTGGTCTTTTCTCAAGACTTGCCTGAGCTGTTGTCGCTTCATTAAATCTGTGGCTGCAAAGTAGCGTAGATTTGTTCAGCTCATTCAGAGAGTTAAATGTGTTTATGGTACAAATGGATCTGGCCTGTGTCCATGTGCCGTTTGTTTCACATCTTCTGATTCCGTCACATGCGGCTCAGTGCCTGTTCAACTCTGTTGCAAAGTCCAAAGATCACAGACTCCTATGCAACATTTACTTTCAGAATAATGCTGCTTAATACGCCTACAGAATGAGTAATCTCTTAACAGGCAGCAGACAAATCTAGAAAATGGACACAACAGGACATGCACACATCATTTAGTTTTGAAGATTTCAACATATATTGAACTTTGCTGGCAAATTTTTGATTGGTAACTTTGGCTAACTTTGAAATTGTTTTTTTAAAATTATTTTCTGATCATTTTAAACTAAGATGCCATTAAAACAAGCAAATATGTATTATGAATATCTAGCTCAGATTTTTTAAATATAGGCCTTTTTACTGTACAACTAATGGAGCTGCTTATTCAGTACACTAATTTATACTTACTAAATTTTATCAGGGCAGCCACACAGAAGGAATAAACCCACAATGCATGACTCCAGGAGGCACAGGTGACGACTGTTTATTTAACACAGATAACTCACAGGCAGAAGTACAGAAATGTCAACTGCTTATCCTGCGTACAGAGTCGTGGGGGGCTGGAGCTTATCCCAGGTGACATCGGGCAAAAGGCGGGGTACACCCTGGACAGGTCGCCAATCCATCGCAGGGCGTAACTGGTTCTAAATACGGGGGAATCTAAATACAAAGAAACACTGTCGCAGGGAACAAGCAGACAGGGAACGGGTAACAGAGTAGACCTGAAACGAAACGCAATGTGAGAAAACAAACACCAACAGAAAACACATGCATAACTGAAAACATGACCTTAAGTACTGGAGCTGGCCATGATGGGCAAGTTTTATATAGTGAAATTCACTGGCCAGGTCACATTTCCAAAAATTCCTTTCAAAGACAAGCTCTTTAAAGTTATAGCAAAGTCTTGTTAATTACTAATTGCTGTGATCTCACATTAAATTGGATCTCAGTGATGTTTCTTGCATTGTTTTAAACATTTCTTCAGGCCTCTGGACATTTTACTGCATTCTTTTTGTTGGTCTCTGACATTTTCTCCTCTTTTCATCTTATCTTCAGCATCTTACTATGCCTCTGCTGGTGGTGGCTTTTCTGGCGTCATTCGGCAGCTCCATGCTCTATGGCTACAATTTGGCAGTCGTCAACTCTCCTGCACAGGTTTGTGTCTCTACCAAATCATCATCATTGTCATCATGATAACCATCATTCTATCATCACACTATTCCCAGAATAAGTTGATAGAGACTTGCGCACTGGGGTGAAAGTTGAGGCATTTTAGATGTTAATGGGCATAGTGAAGGTCAGATTGTTTTTCATTGTCATGTGGAATCATGTGGGTTTGTGTATCAAATCTAGAAAGTGCTGTGTGCCTCATCATGTGCTCTCTTCTGTTCCCTCGATGTTCGATTGGCCACTGTACAGTGACTTAGTTGTGAACTTTTCCTGTTTAGCCATGGACCGCCCCATGTTGAAGCATGTGAGCTTCAGTGCCATGTCTCATGCTATTGTAGTATACTCCTCTTGGGGGGGTTACATGGAAAGAGAATTCCTCATTTCCCACAGTTTATTGTCATTTTGATTTATTCTTCCACTAATTGATAGACATATGCACAATACCGGTAGGCTGGCCATCTCTCATTTAAAGCTATATGTAGAATTTTATGCGACAAGAGTGTGTTTCAAATATTTCTCCGCTTATGTGAAAATCTGCCCTCTGTCTTTAGCCCATTCATCTCACCGTCTCCAGGTTGGACGTGGGTCAGACATTGGAACGCACTATTTTTATACAGTACATAGCCAATCTAGCTTGGCTTGGCTCTGCAAACCTTCTACAGCACAGTGTGGTCCCCAGGCAACGGAAAGTTTTCTTAAGCCCCATATCCAGTACTTGTTTCTTTAAATGATTTCAACCAAGTAGAATGGTCAAAAAACTATCACAGAAACGTCCAATAAGGAGTGGGAGTCACTATGAAGCACCGTTTGAAGGCAGAACTTCCTTTTCTGACACTTGGTCAAATGACATGAACTTTGATTAAAATATATGTTTGTGTATGAAGGTGTAGAGAAGCCTTTTTTCAGGTTTATGACAGGGTTTTTTATTTTGCAAGTTCAGAAATTCAGTTTTTCTCTGCCTCAGGTGTGTGTGTGTGTGTGTGTGTGTGTGTGTGTGTGTGTGTGTGTGTGTGTGTGTGTGTGTGTGTGTGTGTGTGTGTGTGTGTGTGTGTGTGTGTGTGTGTGTGTGTGTGTGTGTGTGTGTGTGTGTGTGTGTGTGTGTGTGTGTGTGTGTAGGGCTACTTTTCAAAGAGGTCTTTGCTGACCATGTGTTTGGATGTTATCACATATTATCACATGCAGTAGTTCACAATATCATTTCTAAATATACTTTATTTATTTATTTGTTAACTTTTACTCATTTAACACATTTCCACAAAATAATGGACTTAAGATTGTTCTTTGTAACTAAAGAGAAGGATTCGTCTGTTAGGCAAATCCCATCTGACAGCAGGGACAGTGAGTAGGAGTGGACTGGAGAAAAAGGCTTGAGCAGAAGTGAAAAAATAACTTCAGAAGTTTTTTCAGTAGCTCTGGTTGTCATTCAAATGATAGGTTTATATCAATATACAAAATAGGGGTCAAATATCAAGCTGTAGTTATTCTTGTATTTTCGTTGGCATTGGAAACTTACTGGTATCTAGGTATCTGTCAATAAAAAGGGAGAAGAAAGATGAAGACACATATGAAGATGACTCCCATCCCTAACTCCAAGAACTGTGGATTTGATAACAAATGCGTTTGGATTCTGCTTATCAGTTCCTAACTTTCTGCATATTTCAGTGTTGCGCCCGACTGAAGTGAAGTGAGCATTTTATTGTTTAAAAAAGAGTCACTTATCTGCCAGGACCTGCTAAGCGGACCTAATGTCACGTCATTTGTTACACATTACGTCAACAAAGTAACGTCTCACATTCACCTTTAATACTGAAGGAAAAAACGAATGATGTCTACAGATGATTCATATATATATATATATATATATATATATATATATATATATATATATATATATATATATATATATATATATATATATATATATATATATATATATATATATATATATATATATATATATATATATATATATATATATATATATATATATATATATATATATATATATATACACACACACACACACACACATATATTAGTTCTTAGAGACGAGTCCCCAGAGACTCCTTTCACTTTAGCCATGAAGAGGAAGATGAGCATGGAGGAAGTGGATTCCTGCTGGGCCTCTGCTCCCAAAAATTTTGGGGCAGAGCTGTGCAAGAATTGCATGATTTACAAATTGCGGAGACGACACTGTACAGTTAGACATGCGCAATAAACCTTGCAATGTGTAGCGAGCTTTCCAAACTTCCAGTCTTGCCTCATCTCCTACCAGTAACGCCATGTAGTTACAATATGGTGAATAGATCAACATTTTTTTCAGTCAGTGAACAATAAAAAAAAACAAAAAAACAAATAGCACGGCAAGAATACACAAAATTGATGACCAGTTGCTAAAACTCTAAGCGATGGTCAAAATAACACTTCACCTTTATAATCTCTATGTGGCATCGGCCTTAAGTTTACGTCATAACGTTAGCTTGCTTAGCTCAGTTTTAACAAGACCACAGTAGCAAGAAAACAGCACATCAAAATCATATACTGACGCCATTTGTAATGGTTTTTCGGAACGGTTTGTGTTAATATTAGTGGCAAAATTTGAATTTCCCTCCTTGCTGATCGAAAACACTAGGTATTTTGCCGACTGTGACCATGTGCCCTAATGGCAAGAGGCGCAGGCACACTGGTAGTCCAGCTAGCGGTGCACCAAATTTTCTTTTTCTCTGAATCTCACTGCATGGAACTGATTTGGATAATTTTTCTTTGTCGAAGGTAACCTGAGATTATAACTACATATTATAACTATAAATGGAATTTACATGTTACCATTTCTGTAGTGACATGAAGTTACTGTGATAAATGAACAGAAAACAATGAAGATCCTGTTTTAAGATAGCAGTTTAAGTGACTAAATAATTACTGCTGGCAAAAATAAGGCTGAGTAAAGATCCATGTCCATGAGATCCACAACTGCCTCCTTGTTTTTCAAAGGCCTTCCCTTTTAAACAGCAGGTATGTGTGCAGTCTGAAGCCTGATTACACACCCTAGATCTACAAGTTACCTCAAGTACTTGTTGCTCAACCATCACCAGGCTAAGTAATGTTAAGTAATAATTAATTATGAACATTAAACTGGCCAGTTTACACAGATCCCTTCCTATATTGGAGAGGGTCACATTCATGGGACGAATTGGACACACACTGTCAAGTTCCATGACAAATTGACAAATTAAAACTTCTCTCCCTTCTTTTCATAACTCCCTTAGGACCATCCATTCCTTCATGTTATCATTCAGTATCCTCACTATTTAACAAACAAAATAATTCATCTTTTAATCTGTTGAGCATTGTTAATACTTAAACTATTCATGCAAATTAAAATGAACTCTCCTGTTTCAGTTTTCTGACGTTCCATTTCACAGAGAGTGAATGAATCGTGTCTCTCGAGATACATTGGGTTTAATGGAATGGATTCTCCAGGACAGATTCACTGTCAGATAAACCTGAACCAAATCTGAGAAATGTTGTTGGCCCTGGCAGTACAGTTTTGTCACGCCACAGTCTTGTCACCTGTTTCATCAAATTAGATTTGACTATGACTGTGGGGGCTCGATGAACTTCCCGTCTACTCTAAAAGAATCACATGCATATATCTGCCCCACACGCTGATTAAAGCATGTCTTCGCCGCATCCCCCGGTGCAGCGTACACCCAACGCTATGAAAATGGCAACTAATGTAGACATTTAGATGTGTGGCACTGTGGGAAATGATTCATCATGTGATGATGTCACATTTCATGGCTACAATTTTTGGGCCCCAGGTCTACGTGAGTGATGGGGTGTATGAATTGTTTTATTCAGTTTTCTTCTTTTTGCTGTGTAGTGCTAAGTTACCATATTACACACTGTAGCATGTATATTTTTGTACTTTTTAAAAGCAAAATGGCATTTATAGGAAAAATTTTGTAGATTTTATTTGGCATATTTGGGGCAAATATCATGTAATTCCACATGGTCTGTGTATATTGTAGTGAATTTATGTAATTTTTTTTCCTGCTGGACCATTTTAAAAGAACCTTTCTTTATTCTACCAGTACATCAAAGAATTCTACAATGAGACCATGATAGAAAGTTATGACTGGACTCCGGAGGAGGAGCTCCTCACCGTCTTGTACTCCCTCACCGTGTCGATCTTTGCTATTGGTGGGATGGTCGGGGCCCTGCTGGTGGGCAAACTCGTCACCAAATATGGAAGGTAAGTGTGCGGGTGTGGATGATTTTTGAATATATAACACATGCTCATCAAAATGTTAATGTGAAATGCCATCAGCCTGTGTCTCCGACCGTCAAAATATCTTATTCTGTGAGAAAGTTGAGTGAAAAGTGATCACTATGTGTCCAAACAGGAAAGGGACGCTGGTGAGAGCCACTGTGCTGGTGTTTATAGGAGGAGGTCTTATGGGCTTCAGCAGATGGTGGAGGATGCCTGAGATGGTCATTATTGGACGCTTCATCACAGGAATACACTCAGGTAGGCCTGACAATGCATCACATAGCATCCTAACCAGACACTATGAGCATTTTTAATGCAAAAAGTGAGATTTATCTGAAAATGAATAGATTCAAAGCTACAAAAGCACATTACAGAGATAATTAATTAGCAGATCTGTTTCACGTGCTTATGTTTCACTGGAATTAGTCATGCTTTATTTTGAAAGGGCTTCTGGTGTCTTTTTTGCTTTTCTTCATTAAGCCTTTTTGAAATCAATTCCCCCATTTTCTTCAGAATTTCATTTACTGTTTAACAACTGAATAGTAAGTTGTGCATATTAAGAAACTACAGTATAAACAAATGCCTGTGGAAATATAAGTTTAAAGAAAAACATTTGCGTTGGTTTTTGGTTTCATTAGGTTGGTTCAAGACATTTTCAATTATTTATGAGATAGTATGATAAAGTCTTTCACAGTCCACCAACCTCTATCAAGTTGGAGACATTAAGAAATATTACTTAATTGGAACAAAAAAGTGGAACGTTGAATCACATTTTTTCTAGAAGAAGCAGACAAGCTGAACAAAAACTCTTTGACACCCAAAAAAGAAATCACGGCTTGTAAACATTCATTCAAGACAGATTTTCATTTCAATTTTGTTGTGCTGATTGGTGCCTGGTTCACTCTGTTTTTTCCTTGTAGGTATCTCTCTCAGTGTGGTGCCGATGTACCTTGGTGAGATCGCCCCCAAGAACCTGCGAGGCTTCCTGGGCCTCGTTCCCAGCATTCACATTTGTCTTGGAGTCTTCATCGCTCAGGTCCTGGGACTCCATGAACTGCTGGGAAAGGTACTAACATCATGGCGTTCAAACGCTACACAGGTCTACTCTGTCTTGTGGGTGGATGGATTGGTAACACAAACTTTGTTTCCTTTATAAGACTGATGCTGTACGTGTGAACAGATTCATCCTAAATCTATTGAGTAATGGTTGACGTAGTTCTGATTTATGGCATGATATGAATTACATTCTGAATCTGAGGCATAGATGTTAGCGTAAGCAGCTAGTCCTCTATCCTCTATCTAGTCTTGCGTTAGAAATACACATCAGATGCTAGTTTCTTCTCAGACCGGAGTGTGAAACTATTTTAAGCACACCAGTATATTTTTCTAAACTAAAGCACATTCACATAACACTTAAAAGCATGAATAAGTAGCATGATACAGTATGTGAACACACTGTAGTGCTATAATTAGATAACAGTTATTTATACAACATGACCAGCTGTCCCTGTAGCTTTCCTCCTCCTACCCTTCATGTTTTTTTTCCCTGTTTCTAGTAGAACTGGATGAGGTGATGCTCTCTCCATCTGTCCGGTATAGTAGAGGGGGGATTGTAGCTTTATGGAACAGCTGCATAGGAAAACAATGCTAAAAAAAGACAATGACTTACATCTTTAATAGGGATAAAAGTAGGGCTGATATTGAGATATGAGTCACGATTTTAGTGGGAGTGATAGTTTTTTCATTTAATTTTCACTGGAAAAACAAATAAAAATACTGATGATGGGATTTTTTATCTGTACCAAACAAGCATGTTACCTATATCTGTAGCACCACAATGTTTCATTTATAATGGCATGTTGTGAAACATGTATCTTTTTATCAAAACATTGCAGCAAATCCTGAGATTTAGATATTGCACTTGGCCAGTATTTTTGATGATGGGTTGATCAGTAGGCTTTCAATTGTTATGTTGCAAGGTTTTAGTAAGGAGTCATGTTTGTATTTTCCACACAGGAGGAGCACTGGCCTCTGCTCCTGTCCCTGGTGGTGTTTCCCACAATGCTCCAGCTTATGCTGTTGCCATGGTTTCCAGAGAGTCCACGGTACCTGTTAATAGAGAAGGGAAATGTTCATGCCACCATCGCAGGTTAGAAAGTGGACTATCATTTCATTTTCTCCTAAATGTGTTATTTATGTTTCATTGCATGGACTAAAGACTGGACTAATTTCTCTTAACAACCTGTAGTTCTTGGTTCTTGTTCAATGATTGAATTCAGTGTGCGGGAGGGATCTGCATGTTGTGGTGATAAACAGATTGTCAGCTGGTTGTCACAGCATACCGCTGAATGTACTGGGATGACTGGACCTGTTGATCTCACTCTTTTTCTAAATATTGATGTTGGGTCTTCTGTTTCCTCTTGAAATTTAAACTGATGCAGGGACTGGTGTTTCTGCAGGCTGGTAAACACTTTTCTTTCTGTTCTTTAGCCCTCAAATGGTACCGTACTAAGGGAAACATTCAGGCAGAGGTGGAAGAGATGCAGGAGGAACAGCGCTCTCTTTCCTCCATCCAGACCATCTCTGTTCGCGGCCTACTCATGGACCGCTGTGTTCGCTGGCAGGTCATCACCATTGCGGTTGTCAACGTTGGCATGCAGCTGTCTGGCATTGATGCGGTAAGTCTGAAAAGTGTTGTCCTCTATCTTTGTGCCTGTGTGTGTGCACACATTTTGGACTGTGCAGTTATTATATGAGAGTGAGAACTAATATTGCTACAGTTCCCAGCTGTGCTCCACCCGTCTGCACCTCCTCCTGTCCATACATCACATTCCCACATGCAGCCACTGAGTGACTAAGCAGGGGGCAACAGGACCACGCCTCATTATCTCCTGGTCCCCTCTGTTAGTGTTACCCCACATAAGAGGGTCCAGTCATCCACACACAAAGTCGAATCCATCTTTGTACTCATTCCTCCATGTGGATGGAAGCTCTGTGCATGCTGAGGCACATGCTAGTACCATTTCCCAGCAGGGGGACACCCCACTGAGTCCCACTGTCCCAGCTGTTTCAGACGGGAACACTTTAAGGCTTCAAACATCCAGACGAATCCATACGTCTAAACTGTGTGCAATGAATCTGTGGCACAGAATGCTAAATCACACATTTCAAGAGATTTTCAAGTGAAAACATGCTTGTTGTTCTTAAAGATCTTGGCCATTTATAATTTTATTTATACCAACCTCAGTCATTGCAAAATGATGACGGCAAGAAAAAAAGATCGGATTCTTTCACCGTATGTGTAGCGCTGTTGTGGCGTTATTATAGGTATCAGCACATCTGGAACCACTTCACCAAAGATCTTGAAAGAACTACTCCTACAACGTGAACAGAATCATTCTCCTAGCAAAGAAAGAACAGAGGGCTATCATATCACATTGCCATTTCAGGCAGTGACAAGCCAAACAATAGGGACTTCATTTCCATGAGTACTTTTTGTTTGTTGGAGATCTAGCTATTGAAATGAGAAGGAGCCAACCAAACAATGTTAAAAAGAGAGGCTAGAATGCTTTTAACTTCAGAAATAAATGATAAGTACATGCTGAAAAAGAATGCCGTATGGGCCTGTTAAGAAAGGTCGAGATGTAGAGCAGTCATTGAAAAGTGAAGCAGTTTTTACCTCTTTTTGTTACTGGTATCCGGAGAAAGAGGTACTGTGAAAGTGTAGGGTGCTGAGACAGATGCTGCAGGCCTTTTGATGAAAATGAAAGGTTTCTTGTGCTCTCTGCATGAAGTGAAGCTCATTGCACTTAGTCCCCTTTCTTATTTTCAAGAATGGTTCATCAAGGCATCTGTCAAATTTAGTGGCATTAGAGTGGTATCTCTGCACTTTTGCAGATGATGTTGTCCTTTTGTCATTTAATGGACTGTAATACAAACCAGGGAAATCTGTGGTGGAATCCAACCACCTATTTAGCCTCTGCAGGGTCATTATCAAGGTGATGGATACCGCTTGGTTCGTTAGTGTTCATGGCTCAGTGCTTGCAGTGGGCCGGAATGCACCGGTACGCGGCACCTGGACATTTTACTTTGGCATACCGGGACATTTTCTTGCGTACCGGGACTTCTCCCAAGCTGCCGGTACTCTCCTCTGCCCTCTCCATATCAGGTTCTCTGGGCGCTACATGACGCTCACCTGTTTCCGTTCTCGTCTGCCTGCTAAACTCTGTCGGCGGAGAGAGACGAGGTAGAAGAGAAGCTCGGGTGCGTTTCCAGCAGCCGTGTGCTGAATGTAGCGCGTCCATGTCACTTGTCGTGAACCGATCAATCACAGCCTGGATGAGACGGGACATTTAAAAGTATCGACAGATAGGTGTCATTTACACTGGGGACGCTGGGGACAGGTCAGGATCAGACTGTCTCCATCACTTTTTGAAAGCTTTTGTTAAAAATGTTCTGAAAAACAGCAACAAGAAATGTTGAATAACAAATGAAACAATGGACAATAGGAAAACATGCAACGCAACTGAAATAAAGAAGAAACAAATGTGCATTGTCCAAAAGCTGATTACTAAATTACATTCCTTTATATTTTGAATCACCTGTCACCTTGGGGGTTGGGGGGTACTGGCACTTCCACTTCAAGCACTGTCCTGGCTGTTGTTGCGACAACCATAACCGTGACTCCAATGACCAACCACAGCTGGTCATTGGAGTCACGTGAGGCCAAGTCTGAACACCTCACGTCATTGGCATAGTCGCATGAGGCCAAATGTGAGTGTTTGTTCAATCTCCTGGGAAGGGATGAAAGGACAGCATTGTAGGTGGGGGATAAGTGTGGTGGTGACGTGATGCAAGATAGTGCCATCAAGGTCATGGTCCTCTCCCCAGCTTAAGGAGTTCAAGTACCACACGTAATGGCAAAAAAGATTGTGACACCAACTCCCAGGTAGTTTCAGGTAGACTCTCCAATAGCAAGTGGAACAGGAAAGCAAGACTCTTGATTTATGGGCCGGTCTTCATTCTGACCATCTCTTAGGTAGTGACCTAAAGAACTGATTTCAGCACAGCTCACTCTCAAACAGCAGAAGGAGCTAAGTGATCCACGAAGACCTTGGAGTTTAGAGGATTCAGATTAGTCAGTTCAGACATGTGCAGAGGGCCCTTAAGGTGGCTCCCTCTGGCTGTGTAATTGGGAGAAGACCTTGGTGTACACTCAGATGCACACAAGAGACTACATCAGTCAGCTGGTCCAGGAACAGCATGGGTTTGGCCTGGAAGAGCTGAAGGAAGTCTCAAAGGGAAATATGCTAGAGCTGCTCTGCTTACCCAGCTTATCTAGAATATGACTCTGGATGGATGAGGGGAAAAAAAGCAACAAAATAATTATTCCTAATATATATGAGTGTAAATAGTCAAACAGCAATCCTTTAAGTCTTTGAGTCACCAGAGTTTTATTGGTTGAGCAGCATCTAGCAGTTTTGTTAAAGTTATGCATATAAAAGAAAAATGTCCAATATGATAGAAATAACACACGATTTCTGTTTTTAAGGAGTTCAGTTTAGTGAGTGAGAATTTTAGCTCATTAATATATGATTTGTCATGACAATTCATGTATTCAGAACAGTATAACTGGTTCAAATGTTTCAGCTTTTTCAAACTGTTTGTGATTCTGTATTTTTTCTGCTTTGATAGTTGGGTGTATACATACTTCAGTGCTGCAATGGTGATGAAATAGTATATGTATGGATATTAAATCAACAAGACAGCATTGAACCGCACCAATCACGATCTTTTCCACACCTCATCAATGATGGATGTTGCATCAGCAAAGTGTGATTAATGAGAATACACAAATTAATTTCAAGGGGAGCACTTGTCAGAAGTCCATACTGATGAAACGCTGCATCTCAAATGCATGAGTGATGGTTGGTGTGATGATAATGATCACTATGATGAATCGCATGGAAACACCAAATAAGCAGAACTGGAAAAAAAGACAAACTTTGAGTTTCAAAGCACCCGTCTGTGTGTGGGTATGTTTCTGTGGTCCGACGTATTATAAACTTCATGTCACTGTCAATTTCAGATCTGGTTCTACACAAATGACATATTTGAGGACGCAGGAATCCCAGAACCTCATATTCAGTACACAACAGTGGGAACTGGTGCCATTGAGGTCATTGCTGGGTTGCTGGGGGTGAGTTGACATTATCACACAGATGACATCATTATCACTATTATATAACACTATTTTATATATGGTGCTTAAACAGCCACTTCATTAGTCCATCCAAGGTGGGGATTTGATGCTCGTTTCCATTGATAATATTACATAAATTTGGATTTGGTGTGTTGTTTAGAGGGCGGCATGGTGGTGCAGTGGTTAGCACTGCCTCACAGCAAGAAGGTCGCGGATTCAAACCCCGGTTGCCCCGGCTTTTCTGTGTGGAGTTTGCATGTTCTCCCCATGTCTGCGTGGTTCTCTCTGGGTTTCCTCCCACTGTCCAAAGACATGCAGACTAGGTTAATTGGTGACCCTAAATTGTCCGTGGGCGTGAGAGGTTGTTTGTCTATGTGTTGCCCTGAGATGGTGTCGTTTAGACAAAACAAGTAATTTGACAAGGTCACCTTTGGCGATGTGAGACTTGACAATTAATTATAAATGAACAATTAAATTGACGGTTTTGATAATCGACCGATCACATTAGTCATTAAAAAGATGAAATACAAAACATTACATTATGTGAGAATGAGTTGCTCTCTGTTTCTATGTAAAATTAATATCTTTTGATAGACTTTTTGACTGTTGGTGACACAAAATAAAAAAAAAAAATTTACTCTGGTACCTTGTGGTTGAAAAGTGGCATTTTTACATTTTATAGAATAGTTAATAGTAAAAGTACTTTGCAGATTAATCAATGATGAAATAATTTCCAGCTCTAATAATATGCTGTGTAAGAGTCATTTTATGTTTTAAGTAAAAGCAACTTTAGTTCTTACAAATTTACATCTTTTATCTCAGTCCTCCTTTGGACTGATGTCTCTCACTGTTCGGGGGATCACTGTGTTGAACTCTTTATCTATTGATACTGTACTATGTGGCACTGGTCCATGCTGTATACCTGTCCCTATAAAACCACAAATTAGATAAACAGAATTAGTGACACAGCACATATATTTGACTTCTTTTTTAGATTTTCATTACTTTACTTTTACTCATGTGTTTATTTATTTAAAAATTATTAACATCAGTGTGATGTAAATGTGCCAGATTTAGCCAACTGCCTAATTATTGTTGCCCTTTGTGTTGCATGAAAAACATGAAATACTCCATGTATTGTTTGTGGGCCCCCAGAAAATATGAAATGGGCTGAAATGAATGATCAGAGGACAAAAAGTCAACTGTTTCTTGCTTCTTGATGAAATCTCCTGTTACGAGCCAATCACAGCAGGGTTTGCCTCTTTGTCTGTTTTGCAGTGCTTTACTATTGAGCGTCTGGGCAGAAGACCTCTGATGATTGGTGGATTCCTGTTCATGGGACTCTGCTGTGCTGGGATCACAGTGTCTGTCTTCTTCCAGGTACAGGATCAACTGATGCACTGCTCGTCTAGGAATATAATACAATGACTTGCAGATTGTGGAGTAGGACATTGTTTTCAGTAAGGTTTAAAGACATTACCACTTTTAAATAAACATTAACTAAAATCTGTGTCTAGTTTATGGTTGAACATTGAAACAGGCTTTGCTTGCTGTAATCATGTGTCCTGTTCATACCAATGTATATGATTGTGGACAAAATCCACCATCCTCATTCTGTGCAAAAATGTATTCAAAAGTGAATTTTGTACTGAAAGGGCTTGTAACATTGGAAGATATCCACAGGATGTGTCTAACAAATGAAGCCTCGATCCATTTCTGCTAGGAAGGACGACTGTGGATTTTGTCCCCCATCACTTACATTGAAATCACATTAGGGATGGAATGATTACAGCAAGCAAAACCCGTTTCAGTGTTCATACTATTGTTTTAACTTGAAAAATTGTGAACCTATTCTTTAAGAGTAAAATGATAAACATTTTAAATATTATTATTATTATTATTATTATTATTAAAAAAAGTTCCCTTCATTAAATAATGGTGAACTGAGTTTACTGATAAATGACTAATTAAGTATCAAGTAAATGTCAGGACAGGAACTATTCATCGTACAAATCATGTTACTAATTATTTTTATATATAATGTATTAAATGTAGTCAAATGGGGGATCACCTGGTGGATTCCCCTCATTTCCTGTCTCTCTCTTCAGCTGTTTATTTATATATCAAAATATATAAAATAGACAAATGAGTAATTATGAGAAACTGTACGAATTGTTTACTGTTTAAAACTTCAGACTCATGACTTGTGCTTGACCAATCACAGGCGCAGCTGTCCTTCATGCGCTACATCAGTGTGGGCTGCGTTGTTGGGATTATTGCTGGCTTCTGCATCGGCCCAGGTAAACACTTGAGTAAATCTACCCTCTCTGCATCTCACTTGAAACCTCTTTTTAAAAACTTAAAATGAACATTTCCAGTCCACACATACTGCTCTAGAGTCAGGCCTCACAGTGTGTAAGATAACACTGCTCCCTGCTGGAAGCTTGCACAACAGCAGGCACCAAATCTAACAACCAGCAACTCTCCCTCCCTACTCCTCCTCCGACTGTGAAGAGATATTGTATTTCATTAGTCTTGTAAATTAGGAAATCATAACTGCCACACAACATCCATTCCCACAGCCATTTGTACACTGGATGAGTTGAGTGAAGTGAATTAAGAGGCAATAGTTTACAACTTTAGGAGGGAGGCACGTTGAGTGGACCTGCGAGGATGATGAATTAGAACGAATCTGGTTTACATAGCTTCATTCGTCAAGCCAGCAAAATCTATACCTCGGCACACAGACGAGGATTTCTGTTGCTGCAATTAGACTTTTAATGGCTCATTGTTCATAAGCTAGCCGTGATGAATACGGTTTCCTTCAGACGAAACCTTGCATGCACGGTGATGCCCCCCATGCATACCACAGATGTTGACAAATTATGGCCGAGTTATTGGTTTGACGATATTAAACCTTCCTCTATGCAATTATGATGCACAGATAATGAGGACGTCATTTGCAAAGCTCATCATTAGAGCTTTTACTAATGCACATTTCTCCTTCATAGTCTTCACTTCTAACAATGAAGAATTGTGTGTTTAAAGCCAAGAAACCATCTCATAGATCCTGCATATCAAACTAATGAATTGCACTAGTCCTAGCTAAGCTATTCTGTTTCTTGTGGTTTGGAGTTGGACTTTTGCCAAGTTGACAAACATCCTCCTCTTTTGTCAATCTTTGACCACTGAGTAATAATGAACACATAATGAAGTACATGCTGAAAAAACAAGTGTAATATAATAGCACTGGGGCTTGAGGAATGTTTATCATTTGTTATATCATGTTCTGTTTATTTTGAATGACTGCCAATGAATAGTCATGAGTGGGAATATTGATAAACTAATTGACGAATGAAGACGCTGATGTTAATTTCACTACACCCAATAGATTCATACAGCTGTACTGTGGTTAAATGTGATTTGTATTATGAAACCTGACAGGATGCCTAGTTGGATCAGACCGATGATGAATTGCATGTGAAGTGAACCATGGCTGATTGCTGTTGTCAAAATGTGTCCTTTAAAATAATACACTTTTTTTGTCTCTTCTGTGCAGCTGGTGTGCCTTTCCTGATCACTGCAGAGCTGTTTAAGCAGTCACACCGACCGGCTGCCTACACTGTGGCCGGCTGCCTCAACTGGTTGTCCAACTTCACCATCGGCTTTGTCTTTCCCTTCCTAGAGGTGAGAGCAAATTCTCCTTTCAGTTCTGGTCATACAGTATTGTACTGTACTGTATTTGATTTTGAAATGTTCATCTTGAAGTGACCAAATTGTGTGTGACGTGTAGCAGATCTCATGGGGGGATTCTGTATGTAGAATGTAAAATAATCTTATGTGCACAGGTTATGTTTATTCTTAATTTTTAGTCTAGTTTGCAGTGAGAACCTCAAGTTCATCTTGACATTGCTTCCACGATCTGTTGTGGCTTGTCAGGCATTGTCAGGCACATGTCAATTATGATATGAGCTGTCTAGTTTTGTTTGAACAGAGGCGACTCCCCAATTGCCATTAAAACGACCAATTAAAATTGCGACCTTGCTGTCTCTCATTGTCCTCCAGTGTTGTTCTAGTCGAAGAGACACAAAGTAAAGAGGACAATGATCTGTCCCTTCTGCTACTGTTAAAACACCTGGGATGTGTGACATCATGTGGTCCTTCATCTTTTCTGTTTTAATTTGTATTTGTATTCTGTTTTAAACTGTAACTTCACTTGAAACTCTGCCCCTGCCTCCAGTCTTTGTGCTAAGCTAGGCTAAACATTCTTTTTTGGACAATCTTTGTACTGGACTCACACTGAAAGAAATCTTTCACCGCATCTGACTGTGGCTTTGATAGCAAAAACAGAATATTAAAACAAAAAAAGAGAGTAAACAAAGTCATAGACATTTTCTCATTTTATGTTATATTTTGTATGCCAAACGTCCTTTTTATAAAAGTTCCCTCCGGTGTTTCTTTCTTCTTTACTGCTGCACTAACATTTTCATATTCGATGACTGAAATACCTACCTGGAGCTTCATCGCTATGACCTTTACCTATTCATACAAGTATGGCCTAACTCTGCAGTTCGCTTCAGCTCTATGGAGATTTTTAGCATCATCCAGCAAATCGTTTTGCTTTTACTGCCCACAACTTTACTGTTTTGTGGCTAAAGAGCCTGGGAATTTCCTTAAGAAGTTGTTGGAGACCTAAACAGAGCTAAAAGGAGAATAAATACTGGACTCAGGAGCCAGACACAGTACTCCAAATGAATGCTAATGTTGCTGCGTATCTGCTAGATGTGTAAATAAGCAACTGTCTGCAAATACACGAAGGAGATATGCCAGTGTTTACAGCTTGTTTCTGCTGTAACAATTCCTAGTGTCTCTTTTTCAAGCGAACTAATCTATTAATATAATCTAAAGTAGTTTGTATAAAACCTACAGTATAGCCTATTTTTGGTGTTCTCTGGTCCTGTTTTGGAGCATAATCATTTTAACCTGCTTTTGTTAGCTTCGCTGTGGCCTGTCTCGGTCTAAAGATCATATTTCTCACCAAATTTCATGTTTTCTTGCAGTACATAGCAACTGTTTTAAGGTAGAAACTGCTATGACAGTATGGCTCCAAATGTGTCTCCTTTTGCTGTCCTTGAAAAATTTCAACATTGTAAAGAAAGCCCAAACAGTATATATTTATTTTTGATCATGCATGAGTTTTATTCAAAGTTACAATGTGTGTCCTCCCCCCGCAGACAGCTACAGGTCCTTACTGTTACCTGATCTTCTGTGCGATCTGCTTGGGAGTGGCCTTGTACACCATCTTCATTATTCCTGAGACCAAGAATAAAACCTTTATGGAGATCAGCCAGATGTTCGCTGCCAAGAACAACATCCTCAAAGACGAGCTGACTCCCAATGGACATCTCAAAATGGCTGTGATGAACGGCTACGGAACCCTTGGCCAACACGACGAAAAATAAGGAGTGAAGAGGTGGACCTACATGTAAATGATGGTTTTCTTCTCTCAGTGGGCCTTCTTTGTTTTTAATGACTGAAGAAGCTGTAGCAGAGATAAAAGGTGGAATTTCTGTGGCCACGAGGAGATCTGCTGCTTCATGTGGAAACTACAAAGACCAATGCGTACGCATACACACACAATCGTTTCTGTTAATCCCCAGTCAAAGTACATCACGTGAGACAGAGGTCATGTGGTCAAGCATTTCAAATGAACCATCAGTGACATTTTAATCCATTTCTCTGCATCTTAAAGCATTTTTACAGGAGCTGAATTGGTTTCTCACAGTGCCCTCAGATCTTTTAATATCCGGATTAGCTTTACTTTGTTTGAAAACGCCCCATGATCACTTCATTAGCACCGCCTTACACTAGCATGTAAGGCGGTGCTTCCATCAGTGTACTGAAGAAAGGTATAAAAGCAACCTTTTACAATGTTGAAAGTATTCAGCTCAAGGTGAACATCTTGATGAAGAACTTCAGTTGTCTTTCTTTCCATCTTCGTCCAGTTTGTGATTTTGTCTCTTTGTACGTATGAGAGCTGGATACTGTGGCTACTGCAGTAGTTATTTCCTATGACTGTCCATATTTGCTCAAATAGATGCACATGTATGTAAAGCTTCTTAGTATCACATCACGGTAGCTTTACAAGTTTGTTGGATGTTTTACCTCTTTGTAAATTTTATGGTGGAGTCGGTAGCACTGAGAGACAACACAATATAGAGATGTTTGAACATGAAAATCTTTCTCTTTCTTCTTTGTTATTCTGCATTATTGAGCTGTAAATTACTTTGTTGAGTGAGCCTCGTAATCACAAGCAAACATACAAAAATAAGCATCTTCATACAGTAAGCTATTTTCCAAGTTTACCCCAATGTACCATCAAATATGGAGCTGCTTTTCTGTGCTACCACAATACTTGATTTTCTTTTGGGGCCACTTGTTTTTAGCATTTAGCTGTGGTGGCGCCAATAACTTGGAGTTACCTTAATACAGGCTAAGAGAAAAATCATTATCTGGCATTACTGCCTCTCATCAAACTATAAACAAAACTACAGACCTCAGTTACAGCACAAATGCACATGCATCATGAAACAAATAACCCTGACATAGAAGAAGCGTTTTAAGCCAAAGAGCAAGATTGGAACTAAAACTGTAGACTGAAAGACTAATAAGCACCCTTAACTGTATAACAGATTTATAGGTTGTAACTAATGGCTTCATTAATGGTTAATAAATGGTTTAAAAGTGAGGTTCAAAGTTCATTCATGACCTTGGAAACAGCAGTTGAGAAAAGAAAATCTCTCCCCAAGGTCCATGTAGTAGCTCATCTGGAGCTTTCAATCCTGTCACCAGAAGGAGTTTGCCCATTTGTCATGGAATTGTATTTTTCCCAACGTGAACAATATCTATGAATGGGTAAACTACAGCTGTTGATGAAGATAATTTATAAGCAAATGCTCCAGGACAGCTACCAAAAGGGCCTTGTGGTGGAATTGTTTTCTCTAAATTTACAACTAATGTATAGATGAGTTGTATGCCTTTTAATAAGAACGACGAGTTGTGAAAAATCCATTAGGCTAATGTTCATCCATTATTTTTGTTATTAATCCAATAATTATGAGTGCAAATGAATGAAATCCAATTTACTATTTACAGGTTTCTTACTTTGTTATAAGCCACACAGTATGGACCTACAGAGAATTATCACCTGAATCACCTGAACGGCTGACAGACACAGTTAGCAGCCAGCTGGTGAACATTGCGGAGCGTTTTGCAGCTAAAGAGCCAGATATTTCCCACAGGAGTTGGTGGACTAAATGAGAGTGAATATTGGATGATTGCAAGTAAATGCTAATGTTGCTCTGTAACTGCAGGATGTGAAAATAAATAAAAACGGTTCATCATGACAACTTCAATGTTGGAGGGCTCTTCCTGATGAACTCAAGAGCTAAAAAGACAAAACAAGTGTCAAGCTGGAGGATTATAAATCCAGTATTTATAATCCTCCAGCATGACACTTGTTTTGTCTTGCCAGAGGGATTTTTCATAACCTGGCAACCCAAAAGTTACTAAGCGCTTATAGTGATTTATAAAGCATTAGTAAATTATTTATTAACCATTAATAAAGCCATTATAGTTGCATCTGAAAAACTCTTCATAAAGGGTGACTTAGACGGTGGTAAACATAAGAAGTAATTTTTTCATTCTTAGAAGGACTGACCTGAGGCTGATAACTCAACGAACAGCCAACGTGATGTTTTGACAGCCTCAAGGAGCGACAACCAACCATCACGCTTACACCTCCTCAGTATAGATCAGTGGTAGCCTACTGTGTGTCTCTGGTTCCCACAACGAATAGGACTACAAGCTCAGTTACTGAATAGCTGCAATTCCGTGCACAACATGTAAATGAGACAGTTAAGAGTCTTACTCTGGGAGGTTATGACCATCTTCTGATATCTTTGTCAATCTGTGTAGTGTGATCATAGTGCAAAACACAGAAATAGCAGCATTCTCTCAGTATGTAAAACTCCCATCATCTTCAAAGCAGTGTTCTGCCAGCCAGGGTTGCAAATTTGCCATACCATGTGACACTGTATGCCAAATCTGGGAGTCATACAGTATCTTGAAGGATGGGGAGTGGCATCCTCTCTCTCATCTCTTCCCACTTGCCTTTAGGCTGGCTGATCCATCTGTCAGCCCCTGCATGAGGGCCCTGAAAACCCCCAACTGAGGCAGAATGGATAAATGTTGTCACATCCCTGCTTGTCCTGATATCACAGAGAAGAGACACAGAGAGAAGAGGGTCGACCAGGCCAGTGTTAAAAACATCAGCATCACATCACAACTGGATTGTTTGGGGTTTTGTTAGAGTAGATCTGAGTGTCCCAGCACTTTCAGACACGGCTTCCCGTCACAGGAAGGAGGGGGGAAAGGTGAGGCAAGCTGATTGAGAGTCAACCTTTGGAGTTGTTGATTTGCTGCTGAAAGACAAATGGACAGCAGAGTTTCAGTCCTGAGAGAGGACAAACAGGGGCCGTGTGGCTGTTCATATGTAATGTCACTCCCAAACAAAGGGCTCCTTGTCACTGAAACTACAGTATATTTCTGTGGATAATGCCACAGCATTGCGCACGTGTGAAAACACGTTCACACGCGCAGGCTCGCTCAGCCTCCGGCAGGCAGAAGCTATAAATCAAACAAATAGCATCACAGCCTGGCGAAGGAAGCATTCCAACAGATAAAATGCTCTCCCACACAACAAAGCCACACTCACTGCGTAATTAATTGCAACAAATTACCTCTTCCTCTCCCTGTCGGCCCCCACCTTGCCTCTTTTACGGCACTGACAAGCGCTCTACACGTTTCTGCGCGCGCGCGTTCGCGGATGTGTATGCGCACGCAGCGCACACGCCAGCGCGCATCGTGGCACCGGTGCGTACACACAGATACACACACACGTACTCGGCCTGCACCCTTCATAAGTGCTTTAATGTGGCTTATTGCTGTGTGCGGTCCCCTTAGCCGTGGAAATATTCGCTTGACGGATGTGCTTTGTCGCCGGCGCTCCCCGGCGGAGGGCGGCTGTCAGGGAGGAGATGATAACATTAACAGGGAGGCAAGGCGATGACAAATGCCTGTTATCAGCGAACGAGGCCGGTGACAAATCGAACGGCAGAGCCCAGGCAGCCCCGGCGCGGCGTAATAAAAAAGAAGATGGATGGCACACCCAGGCAGGGCCCGCGTTAATGCGATTTCCACTGCTCTCCCTGACTCCCAATTAAGGCTGGAGGAGGGGGAGGGAGGGAGGGGTGGCGGGGGAGGATGAGGGAGGGAGATGTGGAGGAGAGGGGAGAGTAGATAGAGATAGTGTAGATGAGAGTGTGGTGTGTGTGTGTGTGTGTGTGTGTGGGGGGGGGGGGGGGGGGGGGGGTGAGGTAGATGAAGTAGCACACCAAGAGGAAAGATGTCACTGAAGATGAGGCGAGTGACAGGAACAAAGTGGAAGAACCACAACAGAACACGCGGCTTTAATTGTCTGCAGAGCCCATCTGCTCCCTCCCCTCTTTTACTCACATCTCAATCAGGGCCCTGTCTCAGAGGTATAGGTTGTTACGTGTCTCTGAGGCCAGGTGGAACGCCATTAGAGCCTTTCAGACAGCCAGTAATGAAAAAAAGCTCACTCCTTAACTTTACATTAAAATGTCTGAGCAAATTCTGCTTTGCGACAAGTTGAAGCTCCTTGATTAGCAGATTCAGGTGTGTCAGCACTGGATCAAAATTTAAAAAACAAACAGAGGCCCTGCATACTCCTGTGGTTCTGTATTGGCTCAGGATTCAAGGGCTGCTCCCTAAATCAGCTCCTATAAAAACAGAGCTGACAGACAGCCTATGGCCTATAGGCAGACAGAGCTATAGAGATGAGCTACGACTCCGTCCAGGATGACTGTTCCTGTCCAAGGACCCAGATGTTATCTCTTTGCTAAAAGGATCAGCGCAGGATATTGAGAAATTACCTCGGGATGAGGGGGCATCTGTGCCCGAATACCCAAGGGCTGCTGTTTTGTCACTCTGACAGTGTTTTATAAAAGGCTGAGGAAACTCAGAAGGCTGCAGAAGCCGGGGCCATATATCTCCTGCTATTACATCCAGGCTAGGAAGAGAGGATTGAAATGACAATGAAATATAGCCTCAGCTCAGAGGGAGAAAAAGAACAGGGTCTAAAGAGGGACGGCTGAGTCTCCTCGGGAGCCTGCAGGGGCTGTGCTCCAAATCGGAGACAGATGCACAGCAGCCCCGGACACTAACCCTGCGTTATACTGCAAGCACACAGAGGTGAAGAGGAGAAGATATGTGGTTCAGAGAGGGAAGTCCTTAGAGAGAACGGCCTCTCCGTGCCTTTGCTGATATTAGTCTGAAAGAACAAGGCGAAATTAGAGCCCCGCGGGGGGGGGGGGGGGGGGGGTAAAAGTCCAAACTCGGCAAGGACCCCTGCATCATTAAGTTGTCAAGTGGACGGGAGGCCCCGAAATATGACTTGGAGTTATTGCCTGGGCCGGGGCTGATGATATAAGAATTACAGTACATGGATCATGGCCGGATCGATAGGTAGACAAAGTCATTATGGAGGGGCTAGAGTTCAATGCCTCCCTGGGGCTGCGAGCTGGGACAGAGGGCTTTTATTTATCACCCTGGCAATGTGTAACACACACAACACACAGGTGGGTAGCTGTAGTTATATTTTGCTTGTTGCTCTTATTTCCAAAGCTATCTGTTCCAGCCTGTATTGATTGTTTAAGTCATGTGCGGGTGCAGAAATGGATCACGTGTGTCTTGACGTGGCATTTATTTGTCGACAGGTTTGTGCTCTCATGAAGTACACATGTGTGTCTACAGGTAAACTAAATGTCCTGGTGCATGCACATCACTCAGTGGCGAACATTTGTCCTTCTATGCTCTCTGTCTTTGCGGCAGAGGGATGGGGAGCATGAGCGGGGCAGAATCGATCCTCTCTGTGCCGAGAGAAATTAGGCATGAAATTAAAGCTCCCATCAAAGGCCAGGGCCGGCGCTGTCACCTGATCCAGCACTATTTATACTCCCAGGAGATGATGATTCTGTCTCCATCACACTGATGATAACAGGACAGAGGGAAGTGAGAGAGACGGAGTTGTAGAAAGAGACTCTCTCTCCTCCATGCACGGTGCCACTGACCTGCCATCATTTATACTGCCAGGGCCAAGTGCAAGGTTAGCGGCAGCCTGAGCCCTCATAAATCACTGCTCTGCTGGACGGAGAGAGGCCGGGGTCGACGCCTCTCGCAGCCAAGCTCTGCTGATGAGAGAGTATTTATAGATCAGGAAGGAGAGAGGGAGGGAGGAAGGAAGAGGCAGGACATGTGTCTAAGTGACTTGTGAAGGTGTGTGCATTCCTACAAATACAGGAATGACGGATAATATTTATCTAAATTCAATCAGATCCACATTTGCTTTAATGTTGATCGCAAGTTACGCTTTAGCACCTTATTATGTGAGATGTTCTTCTGCATTAATGTACAGTCAGTGAGCGCAGAGACGTCACAGAGTTGTGAGGAACTCGGCAGACAGTAGGGGGAGCCCATTACCCACACATCAGACCCCACATATTACGTTAGCTGCTTTCTTCCCGCTGACACACTTTGATTAGATTAAAACAGCACAATTGCTTTTGATCCTCGCTACAACACATTACCAAACAGTGGAAACAAGAGAGCCACTGACACTTGACTAGGATCAGAAGTTCAAAACTTCCAAAATCCACAATTTTGAACTCACATGTTTTCTCCAGTCACATTCTGTTGTATGCAGTGCCTGCCAAGCACAGTGTGTTGACAACAGTACAGCAAGCCCAGCACGGTGCTGTAATGACCAGTGGCCAAAGATTGTCCAGGCTAAACGCTGGTTATGGTTAGCCACAAGATGACTGGCTGTCTCACTTTTGTCTCTTTAGCCTTTGCGTGCTGCTGGTTTGATGCACGGCGTCCACCTCTCCAGCAAAAATAAACTGTGGCGCCATGCCAGATTTTGAAGAAAGAATTACTTAAAAAGACGGATCTCAGGTTCACTGCTGCTCCTGTCGCTGCTCATTTGTGGTGTGATGTAGATTTGAATGTTGACTAGAAGAGTTTTGTAAATTGGTAAATCAGTCTGAAAATCTGCAATGATGATACTAATTGTGAGCTCCAAGTGCAGTGCGTGCGTGCGTGCGTGTGTGTGTGTGTGTGTGTGTGTGAGAGAGAGAGAGAGAGAGAGAGAGAGAGAGAGAACAGGGGCAGCAGCAAACTAGAGGTCAGAAAAGCAGGCTTGTGACTGGTTCAAATCCAAACTAGCGGAGGCAGAGAGTCACGAAGTACATTTAGTGAGATACTGTACACTTTAATAATATTTAACTGTTATTTACTAGTAAGTATTTCACTTACTTCATTATATTCTGAGATACTTTATTTAATAGGCCAACTAGATTTCAGAGGAAGATATTGTATTTTTGACTCCTCTACATTTATGAACCATGCAGAGTAAAAATGAACATTAGCTCATACATGATGCATTGCAGGAGTTTAAACTAGCCAGTGTGACAAATAGGAATGTGTTGGCTGCAAGTTTGTTCTTAAAAATCAGTGGTCGATTTGTAGGGAGTGCTGAAACAATTATTTGATTAATGAATTAGTCAACTGACAGAAAATTAATTGACAGTTATTTTCGTAATCAGTTTGAATCAGGTATTTAACTTCGGGGCTATCCCCAATATTTGCTGGTTTTAGTTTCTCAAATGTGAGGAAGATTTGTTGTTCTTCTATTATATCATTATAAATTAAAAACCGTTGGTCAGATACAACAAGTCATTTGAAGTTGTCAGCTTGTGCACTGGGAAACTGTAATGGGATATTTTTTGGTTTAAAAAATCAAGACTAATTGATAATGAAAATAATCATTAGTTGCACTAGTAGGCATAGTTTTTATTACAAATTTGTTCAGTGATGAATTGGGTTTCCAAAACACATGTAAAGCTGAAACTTTAGTACTGCAAATTCTTTACTTGAATTCAGAGCTTTTTACTTTGAATGAAGTATTACTACATTGTGATATTTTTCAAGTAAAAGCCTGCAGTGGATCATCATCCAACTTACCTTGAAAAAATAGAAGTAACAAATAACTCAAAAAAAGATATAAATCCTCTAGTGCTTATTTTTGAACTTTTAAAGTCAGAACCAGTATTAGTTTCAGTCAACGTTGGACAATATAATGATTTTACGGAGAAGTCTTTGAGTGGCGAGAAGCAGACACACTCACATAAATACTGATGAGCACTTTCTCTGCACCTAAACTCTGATATTGTAATGAATTTCCTTTCACAATCACATGAAAACCTCACCCCCGCACCCCTCTCTCACTACCTCCACCCGACTCCTGTCTCCCATTACAGTCTTCCCACCCAAACCGCCCTCCTCAGGACATGAAGGTCAGCGTGGTAGATAGGACGGGTGTTTGATCGATAAGCACCACCCTCCCCTCGGCTCACTGACAGCTCCTGTCAAGTATCCAGCAGGGCTCGTATCAAATGGATCAACCCTTTACCCCACCACCACCACCGCCCGGCCCCTACTTTAAAGGAGAACTGTCACTAACTGCCACTGTCACATACCAGTCAGGTGCTTTCAACACACTGATAATGTACCAAGGAATTTCACCAGGACTGTTATCCCAACTGTAAGCGGGAAAGTGTGTGTGTTAGGAGGAGAGCTGTTGAAAGTTGGCCTGTCTTATGTGTTTGTGTGTGTATGTGTGTGTCTATGTGACCTTTCTGACACAATTTTCTGCTTATCATTTAAGATCAAGCTACAAAAATATAGGAATGCATGTTTTGATTGATTTTGCAGTATTTCGTATGATTTCTGTACACAAAAGTGTCCAGAAACTTTAGGAGCCTTCACCCAAAACCTGCAAGAAATCATCATATGTGGAAAAAAAACAGGTTGAGATGAGTTATGAGGTTGGAAAACTATACTTAAATTTTTTTTTCAGGGACTCCTTGTTAAAAGAGACCTGCTACTCTCCGCATTTCACCAGGGGAGAGGTGCTCCTCAGTGACCCATATCACAGATGTTGAAGGTGGAAGAGTCCTGGCTTTGTGTGAAGTCTGAGAAAACTGTGTTTGTGTGTCCTACACCGACTATAAGGCCCGCATTCTTAGGTGCTTAACACATCGACGACTGTGTCCTTAAACTGAGACGCGGCAAAGCGGGCTGCATACTCACAGAGTTGGTGTATGTGTGTTTGTGTGTTTGTGTGTCTTGGGGGGGGGGGTTTAAAAGGGCGACAAGGAGATAGTGTCGCTGATTGACACGTGAAGAGCGACTAAAAAATGCTCCCCTTTGGAATGCGACAATCTCCCAGCGTCCCATGTGCTCTACGTCCGACAGTGAATTGTTAAAAGCATTCCTGGCAGTTGGGGTGAGGGTGAAAAGAGGGTGAAAGGAGATGGTCTGGTGCTAAAAGAGGAGTGTGTTTACCCCTAAAGAGGATGAACCGTATCCTAACAGGCCTGCCACATAACACACCAAAAATAAAGATGGAGGACAAGGAAGGGATGAGTTTTAGGAGAATATTTCAGCCTATTTCACAGCACTTCATTGAAAAAAATCTTAGCTTAAATTGGCTCTCATTCTTTCTCTTTTAAAGCAAGTCAACCCCACATACAGGATTTTACTGATGTTCCAAAGAGGCTTGGTGGTCCCTGAGTTCCTGCGATCACATACTCCCCCAACCCACCGTTTCAAACCCACCCACTGAGGCAGGCGAGGTGGTGGTGGTCGCGCTTTAAGTCGAGGTCCTGTTGGAGCGGCAGGTTAAACCTACCACACGACAGTGTCAAAAGGCCCCCTCTTACGAGGTCTAATTGGTTCTACAGGTTGCAGACTACAGATACAAGAGAGGAACAGTGAAGAAGAGGAGGATGAGAGAGGGGAGAAAGGGGGGAGTAACAGCAGGGAGTGAGAGACAGATAAATGGTAGGAGGAAAGAAGGAGCGATAGAGGAGGGTAGAGGAAGGAGGGATCAGGCAGAGGCCGCATGGAGAGCAGAGTCGGGGGGAGACAGAGATAGAAAAGAAGATCAGATACATGAGAAAGACAGAAACAAGACAAGGCAAGAAGGGGTAGGGAGGGATGAGGAAGAAGGGAAAGATGGAGAGGTGAAACAGGAAGACAGGGAGAGCAGCAGAGCGGAGGGGTCCTGTTTCCATGATGCAACTGTTAGGATTTACAGTGACTTTTACTGCAGTGTTGAGGTTTCATCAGAGAGAACTGGATTAGGATGGCAGCTTTCAATCCCAGGTGCATCACTAAAACGCTAATCACGTGACATATTATTTTTAGATAGATAGACTGACAGATAGACAGACAGACAGACAGACTAGATAGATAGATAGATAGATAGATAGATAGATAGATAGATAGATAGATAGATAGATAGATAGATAGATAGATAGATAGATAGATAGATAGATAGATAGATAGATAGATAGATAAAGGGATTTCTTTGTTTGTTAATTATTTTCATACACTATTCCCAATTTGTGTATTTGTATTCTCCGTCACATGTGACGCTCCTAATGCTCCCAGTCTAGCAGAGACTTGTATGTTGTCTAGTTACAATAGGTGAAGTGCTGAGGCTTTTTGTGATGCATGTCAATCCCAAAAGGGGAAATTGTTTTTTTAACTTGCTCCACTCCACAGGGAGGTCAGAGAGCAGGGGGTCCGAATCAGAGCTGGCTGCCCCTCAGCAGGGCAACTACTTGTTGTCATTCATGAAGGCTTGAACATGGGCCTTTGAATTGAAGGTAATACTATCTGAAAATCTATTTTACTTAAATGGACATATTTTATACAATTCAACACCTATATTATTTTATGACTTCAAGAACACACAGTAAAATGATCAGTTTGGCATGTAGATTTTATTCCTAATCCAAAGCAATCCATTTTATAATTTGTCTTTGATCTCTAAGGAGATACAAAACTTTCAGAACAAACTTGTTCATTATATAGATTTGTTACGTATATATTAGATATTATTAGATACATATATATTAACTGTTAATTTTCCATCTATGTGACAATGAACAAGTCAATTCAATGACCAGAAAACCGCAGCACAAAGCCTAAAAGCTGTTATTGAGAAGTAAAATCTGGAACTGTTCAGCAGATGAAGGAGTGACTTTGTGAGTCCTCAGAGTATTTATTTCTTTTTATACCCCAACAAGCTTTAGTCTGTATTATTGGTAGTTATGGAGCAGAAAATGGTATTCCCAGAAAAATCACCCTGGGTGCTGTCACAACGCAGGAAATCTTATAAGTCATTTAATCTAGTTAAGGCTCTTAAAATATTATTTTTCTTAAAAAGCTTGAAAGAAATCTTCCAGTAGGGAGAAGTAATTTAGCATACTTCTATTGCTATATGCTTCTATTGATAGAAAATACGTGAAATTTCTTGAGTTTTCTTAAATTAATGGCCTTTACAATCTGCCTTGTTTTACAGTATATAATTTCTTATTTCAGCTAGATATTTGAGACATTTGATACTAAACTGGAAATAAGTGGAATTACCTGATTTTATATTTCACATGTTTTAAGAAGAGTATGAAGTCCTTGCTATGATACACTTTTTTTTACTGCAGACACCTTCACCCTCTTGCATAGTTAATTTATTTTATGGAGCAGGTCCAATTTTACATCTCCATGACATCTGTCCTAGACTGTCTAGACCATAGTAATAACACATATAAATTCCTAAAGTGAGTGGCATTCCCATTTGATGTAAAGTGATCTGCTGTGTGCTTGCCAGGACTGAGTGAACAAGATCACTGACACTATTCCTGTTATACAATTTATTTGAAGTAGTCACAAAGTTTCAGTGTTCAAAATCTTTGTGCGTTCGTACATGATACTGCAGCTGTAGAAATGGAGCGAAAAGTACTTATGTCATTTAAACATAAAATCATCTACAAAGGTCCTCATTCCCAGCTTTTATCTAGTAAAACATCCCATCACCAGACAACCAATATAAACCTCTTTTTGTCATTTTGTCAGCCAAGTTACAGTACAGCTGCAGTCAAGTAAAGTTGTGAATAAACTATTATGGTCCAGATGTATTGAAAAGTATGTATTACAGATGTTAAATGGTGTATTCACAGGCTAGATGTGTTATGAATGTGTCGGATATCCACTAAATGTAAGCCTTTGCCACATATTTTAAATTAAAAAGAACTTGAAATAATGTAAAATCTGGTTTCTCAACTATGCGATAGGACTTTAAACGGGTTATTGGTCTCTATCCCGACACATTTATAGAGCCCAAACCCATCCAGCCATTCAACAAAGTAATGAGAGCAACACTGCAACTAGGTTGGCTAGCAAGACAGTTGGCTAACCACTGTGATTGTTAACCTTTAACAGAAACAAAGTCTAGCAACCACAGTATAAAATATCCATAACAAAGCCGGCCTGTCTGTTTGAACTCAATTAAACCTTCTACTGCATTATGTTGCTTGGTCATTAAAAGAAATTGCTGAAAGCTAGATGAGAAGATTGATACCACTGTAATTTCTGTACAGAAAATATGAAGCTACAGCCAGCAGCCGGTTAGCTTAGCTGACCGCGTGTGTGAGTGACAGAATTACTGTGCCCGGTGGTTTTCACTTCTGTAAAAACTTATAATTTTTACACTTTTTGTTTTTGTGCTTGCTGTTTCCCCATTTCCTGTCTTTAAACTGAGCTAAGCTAAGCTAAGCAAAGCGGCTGTGGCGCCATACCAGCTTACTATACAAACATGAGAGTGGTAACAATCTTCCCATCTAACTCTCGAAAAGAAAGCAAATTAAACATATTTCCCCAAATGATTATTCCTTTAACGTGTACACTGCTTCTATATGAGTAGTTTACATCTTTACATATGGACACTGTTTCCAGTTCAAATTTGTTGCAGCCACTTGTGAAACGTAAACTATTCTGCAGGCAGCAAGCACCAGCCTAAGAGAGTGATTCATCTTTGTGAAGATGCTTTGCTGGGTTGGACAGGAAATGTGTGCAGAGTCATCAGTTGGATCAGTGTGACAGGCTGAGACATTTTATCAATCAAAAGATTGGATTCCAGAAATGAAAAGCATACTAAAAAAACAAAAAGTTATATTTTAAATCTACATTTCAAGATAATCTCTTTTGTTAGCAATAATCACCTGAACTTCTAAAGCCGATATTCTCTTGGACGTGAACGTTTGAAGTGTTTCAAGGGTTAATCCCTCAGTTGTTTGGAGGAGATAGGGGCTGAAAGCAGGCCATGAATCCTGCAGTCTCTGCAGGCACAGCATGGTAAAATAATTAAGCTTGGCTTTGAAGGGGACTAAACAAACACAACAGCACTCAACACCAGCCCCGTCCACTATCCCTTTTTCCTCCCTGCCTTTAAGTGGACTTTCCTTCTCTGCTTTCTCACTCTGTTACCTGCTGTACTTAACCCCCCCCCCCGTTAACTAGGCCCCCCACCCATATTTCTCATCCCTTCATCTTCCTTTTTTGTTTCACATTCTGTGGTCTTGCTTGCTCTCTGTGCAGCTTCTCCTGGGGAGGAAGGGTGGGGAGTAGGAAGGAGAGGGGGAGAGAGAGAGAGAAGGGCCAGGTGATTCACAGGTCAGTTTTTTACATTTACATTTTCTAAAGTTGGCTTCAAACTGTGGGGGAAACGGAGCTGCTGAAATACTTAACTAGTAATCCATAAGTGTTATGATGCTATTAAAGTCCCCTCTGTTAAATGGCCTTTAAAACACGTGACAATAATGGAATAGAAAACGTGTGATCTGATTCTTCTTGGTATTATAGTTTCAGTTGAACATGAAAGAATGGGAACTTTCCTGTTGGCAGAGAGCGTGTTTTTGTAGTTTTAATATTCTGCATGAATGTCATGAAAAGGCTGAATATTGCTACTGTATATTTGTGCTTTTTTATAAATATGTCATGTTTAGAGGGAGATGATGTATGATAGATAAACATGACGTGTTGTCTGATTCAGGACACTACGGGCAACACACCTGTTTAACGTCCTACTGGAGTACATAGATATATATAGTATAGCCTATAGCCTATACTGTGTACTATACATGCAGACTGAAACTAATTGAAAAGGATCCATCCATCCATCCATCCATCGTCAACTGCTTATCCTACATACAGGGTCGCGGGGGGCTGGAGCCAATCCCAGCTTACATTGGGCGAAAGGCGGGCTACACCCTGGACAGGGCGCCAGTCCATTGCAGGACCTACAACATGATGTTCATTTAATAAATTATGGTCCCATTTAGAGGAAAATACACTATAAAGCAGAGTATGCTTCAGGGTGGAATTATCCATGATTGACAAGTCGTTACCATGGCGACCTGTCAATCAGGCTAGAGTGACTCATACCCACGGCACTGTGTAAATTTAACCAGCGGCGCTGAAAAAGCGTATTAGGAGTTGGCTGTTCACTTTCTCTGATGAGTACATTTAGACTGTTATTTGCTAGACAAAATTGTCAGCCTAGTTAAAATGACAGTTAACGTGAATTATTAGCTCCGCACACTGCCGTTCACTCCACCGTCTTATGCTAATGGTCACGTCCGGGCACTTCCTGGTTGCTAAAAATCAACATGGCGGCACCTTATCGGTCAAACCAACGGGTGATGTCACGATGGCTACGTCCACTTCTTATATACAGTCTATGTTCCAGTCTTTATGCTAAGCTAACTATGAGACAATTGAGGCAGCTGAATCCATTTCATACTACTAGTGGCTCTTAACAGCAAAACATATTGTGCATGTAGGGAAAACACACATGGCTCACCCATGATATTAACTGGAATAAATTTCTATCTGTGATGTGACCACAAAAACCACACATGGCACTTGTTAGCTAGGAGGTTCAGCACACCAAGAAAAGTCTATTACAACAAACTGAGCATCTGCGTACTTCACTACTCTTATTCCCACACACATCATTGGCCACACCCTGGCCAATGATGCACAACCTAAAACTTAAGATTGCCATAAGTGCACACTTATGGCAATCTAAAGCAATCATGAAACCAAGTTACTACACTGATATACCCCAGCAAGCAGAACGCTGCCAACACAAAGAAATCAACTAATAGAGACAGTGCACAGTGTGACTGGTATGTACAGAGTGGCAACAATAGGATTAGAAACCCTAAAACTGAGCAGTTATAAAACAGAGAAGCTATTTGAGTAGTACCCATGGGGATGGTATGGATTGTCACCAATTGCTCATTTTTTTATTGTATCCCAACTCTTGGAGGAGTGTGAGGAATTTTAAAACCAGGACGGTGATCTCACCACCGAGTGGACTGATGGTGATGATGCATGAGGGACATTACGTTCAGCTTCAAAACTCCAGCTCCTCTTTCTTATTTTTCAGAATCTCATGCCGAAATACATTATGCTAGAAATCCATTAGTTCTTGTTTCATACTGCTGTTAATGTGCACATTAAAGCAAAAAAAGCCAGAGTCAATATTGTATCAGAGCGGCTGCACAAATATAATTGTTTATAATTTATACTTAGCTGAAATCTAAAAAGAAAATGTTAAATGGATCCGTTAAGCAATGAAACAATCAATACATTATAGATGCTAATTATTTTAGAACTGTGAATGATTTGTCAATGGTGCAACAGCAGAAAATAAAATTATGAAGCTGTTATTTTATTAACAAGCTTTAAATCTGCATTAAGTGATCATTTTTCACAACAGGGAAATACATTTAGAATGGGGAAGAATAAATTATAGGGCCAACTTTTTAGGCTCTTTTAGCCCATTGTTTTAGTTTTCTGGCTTTACATTACATTTATTTTGGCAAACTCTTTTTATGACATATACACATTGGGAGCAATTTGAGGTTCAATTATTTGTTTGAGTATTTGAGTACTCTACCGATTCAACATTGCACTCCTCTAACATTGTTGGACAATAGACAGTTTAAAAAAAATATCAAAATTGTTGCAGCAGAACCAGATATTGTGTTTTTTTATTCCACATGTTCTTCTTCCTTGTCAAAAACCTGCTACCTACATTACCTACAATGCAACACGACAACTGACAGTTCAGTTATTGTGATAGCGGCTAATGTAGCCTCAAGCTAATAGGCTCAAGCAAAGTTAAGAAGTGGGCTACAGAGGTCTGGCAAGCTCACGGCTTTCCAAATTTTTGTTGTAGTCTTCAACCCCAATGTCACTTGACACAATTTATCAGATATTTTGCAGCTCCCTCTGGAGCCACAAAGGGCTTCATATTATTTTTTTCATGCATACATACAGTCGTACTCCGCAAGATCTGTAAACAGACTTTGATGTGTAAAATTGGTAGAGTTTCTCTTGAAGGTAGCTCGACAGCTAAGCGATTGATGGATGGCTTGCTCAATCCTCTGAGCTACAACCACATAAGCTCAAACATAGTCCATTTAGTTGAGTTTCATCACTCTCAGCAAAAAAAGGTAAAACCGTCGACAGCTGTTTTTAGAAAATAAGCTCATATAAAGTCAGCCTGCAGGAAACTAGTGGCTGGTGAAGAAAGTTAATCACTTGCAATTAGCTAGGAAGCTAAAAGGGCAGACAGTTTTACCAGGAGTTGGTGTGTTCAGACAGAATGTGAGGCATATAAAGTCAATAGAAACACTTTAGTGAAAGATGGAAATTGGGATGCGGTGGCGTGAACTGAGATGAAGAAGTTTCACAAGCAAAACTGTGCGCTTATCCAGAGGTTTTATGAATCTACTTCATAATGAAGGCGAAAATGAGGCAAAAATTTGTTTCGCTTTCTGTCTGAACACACCTTAAAACAGATCTGAAAGGTTCAGTAGGTAACTTTTACAAAACTGTCACTATATCCTGACAGTATTACGAGACAGATAATCTATGAATCTCCTAATGTCATTGGAAAGAATCCACCGCACCCAAGTCAAAGCAACCAATCAGAGCCTGGAGGAGTTTCTAACGCAATGCCAATCACTACTCGTGCACACACTGCACATTCCACAGTGACAAGAGCAGCAGAGAGCACAAAAGATTTTGCAGTGTATGTTCAGTTGTTACCGAAGGAGCGTGAATATGCACTTACATTACTAAAATACATTATATTAAACCAAACTATGATATTTTCCTTAACCTAATCAAGTAGGGTTGGTGCCTAAACCTAACTACACTGTGACCATTTAACAACATTGTCCATGATGTAAAAACCAGGACATGAAGTCAATAACCTAGCCAGCACCACAGCTTAAAATAAACGTAACAATTCAAAGAGTTGTATTTCTCTGGGCAGATAGTCACATGGATGTACCCTGTTTACTTGTATTTGTAATTCCGGTGGCCATGCTTGGCTAAAATAAACTGACAATGGTTAATACAAATCCAAAATACAATGTTTTGGCATTATATCTGAAGGGCAAAATGCAGACAACTTGCAAAATTTGTCGTACAGACTCTTGATGTACTGTACATATACTGCACTAATGGTGTATGATGTTGATTAATATCTCTAACATCTATTATTTACTTAATACTTAATCTGTGAAGTATTAACCTTGTAGATGGAAATCTTCCTGAGCCACAGTCGATCCAAACCATTTAGGAAAATAACTAATCATGAAAAATAAAAAATAAAAAACACATTTTTGTCAGGTTATTATGCGACCATAACGATTTAATTTCCTGAATTAAATTTCTCAAAGCTGAGTTTGGCTCTGCTCCTGGCCTTCTTTCAGTCCATCACTGACCTTCACAGACGCCCAAGATTTCTTCCTGCATCTCAGTTTGTTTTCATGCAATTTGATGATTTAGTGGTGAAAGAGAGCATGAATCTAAACCTCTTATGCTTCAGGTTTGAGAGACAAGTTCTAACTTAATGGAGATGAGTAAATAAGAAGACTAGAGGACAGAATGAGAGGTGGAAGGAGTATCAAAATGGTATCACTAAAAACAGAAGACTTAAGCTTAAGATAATAAGCAAGTGAGAGAGAGAGAGAGACAGAGAGAGACAGAGAGACAGAGAGGACGATAAAGGCAAAGAGAAAGAGGGAAGGAGAAAAAGAGCAAGAGAGGGATGGGGAGGTATGATTCTCAGAGGACCATTGAATTTCCTTTCTTTCTTCTTTGCGTTTTTCATGGTCCTCTCACTCCCAGGTCTACACAGCTGTTTCAGGGCTGGGGGCTTCATTCTCCAGAGCCCAGATGAAAGAGCCGCCCTAAGGAGCCCTGCAGGTAGGTCTGCTAAAGCCATTGCTCTGGCTGTCCACTGCCCAACATGTGAAATAAAAAAGGCAGAACGAGAATAAGGAGGGAGTGTAGAAGAGGGTGAGAGGGGAAAAAAAGAGGACAACGAAAACAGGGTTGAAGAGAAACTCGGAGACAGATGACAGACAAGGAGAAAAGACGGAGATGATGGAGAGAGAGAGATGGAGGAGCAGGCGGGACACCAGAGAAGGAGAGGAGGATGCCTGCCCTCAGCCACCCCAGACCTTCTCCTCCTCCTCCTCCTCCCCCTCACCACCCCCGATACCAGGAATGATGTCTGGTTTTATTGACTTTGTTAAACCATTTTCAATGCTACTTCCTATGTGTTTACAAGACAGTAAATCACGCTCCTTTCGGGGTGGGGGGTTGTCGGGTGAAATACAGAGGAAACATCTAAGTCTCTGGGAAGGAAGACCACTTGGATGGAGCCAACGACAACTTTGCAGCTTTGTAGCTCGCTGCCAGCACTTCACGCCACACACGCACACCTTTCCTCACTGGTAATTTATGGGGATGCCACTGGGGGCCCCTTTGTCTTGATCGCTTTCATTTTCATCTATTCTGAGAAGAGCAACTGAGTAATTTAAGACTTACTGAATGACAAAGTTGTTGTTGAGATACTTAAAAACAAGCCCACTAGGAGAAACTGCCAAACAGAACCGCTATACTCAACAGTTGTTAAAAGCTTCAACAGTGAGCTTTAGGAACACCACTCAAAGTCATTATGCAAACACATTTGGGTTATGGCAAAATTGGGTCCCCTTAATCACTTCTACACACTGGGGTCATTCCCAGACAGTCGTTTCATCCAGTTAAAAAGTCATTCAAGCTCTCCGCTGCGCTCAAACACGAGTAAGTACTTCAAACGTCATTCAGTGGCGAGAACTTTGACTTGATTTTCCAAATTTTCTCACAGTAACAATTTTCTCAGGCACTGGCATCGTGACAACGCCACACACACTCACTCATACACGCACTCACCAAATCATCACTGTGTGACTGAGCTGCTCCGAGTTCCCCCCACCCCTGTTAGCTCATTTTAATGGCACAGACAATTACTGTCCCTCTCACGCTGTCTTTCCATCAGTCCAAATTCATTTCTAAGATGACAATAAAAAAATAAGACAGACTACAAAAGAAACTCTAGAAGATTTTTTCAGTGCAGGGAAGGGAATTCATCAAGGCACCAACTTAGAAATAGCTTCTTTTCATTGGGTGATAGGCAACATCTTCTTGTCTGCCCTCATTTGAATAAAAACAAAATGTGTAACTGGGCATCCTATAAATATGTCACAGCAGCTCTGCATGCAAGATATGCAAAAATTCAAATTCACTGAGAACATGTTTACATAACTCCAGATTGTACATATTAAGAGAAAATAACTTTATATACCTTTTTCTAATAAGTCATAGTAATAAGGGGTTTCTAAGTTGCACCTAATGGCTTTGTTAATATGAATTAATAATTTATTAATGCTTTATAGATACAGCAACAATACATTGATGACATCCCTTTTTGCATTTACAGATAAAGTAATGTCATTAATAAAGTTGCTAATAAAGGGTCAAGAGTTTCTCTCTTTCTAATAAGCCATTGTGTCTGATGTTATAAATGTCCATTTATCATTAATAAACAGTAAAAATTAATCTGAGTAAGTTATTAATAAATGTTAATAAATGAAAATAAAGTAAAAAATAATAAAATCTGCTGTTAAAAATGTTAATCAGTCAGGCTAGATTACCAACTGGGCAAAGCAGGCAACCTGGAGCCCAAGACTCTGAAGGGTCCCAAAAGCCCCAGTTCATTGCACATAAATTAATTTTAGTGATTTGATTAATTGCAAATTAATTATGGACTTTGCATCAGTATGATACAATATCAACTACTGTAGGTCCTACATTGTGAGGTAATCTTGTGGCTCTGTCTTGCAGAGGGGTCCTGGCTCAAAATCTTGTTTCAAGAGCTTTATTGTTTTATACACAATACACATTAAGTTAAGTCCAATTAAATTAGCACAAATTAACAAGAATGAAGTAGTATTATAGCATACTGGTAAGAAGGTGGTAGGTGGGGATTCAGGAAGGGACCAACAGCAAATTTTTATCCCCGTGGCCCCTAACAGGTTAATCCAGCCATAGTAGTAAGTCATTAATAAAGGGTCAAGAATTTCCAATTTTCTATGTGAGTCATCTATAAGTTTAAATGGTAATGCATCTTCAATAAAGGGTTTGCTAATAAGCTGTTAACCAATACATTTTGGTCCAGCTCCAAAGCCATTTTCCAGAAGGTCAGAGGTACCATTTGACCTCTGGACCACTGGAGGAGTGTTCATGATGAGCTAAAGTGCAAAGCAGACAAAGCAAGGACAGACAGCAGTCACAACCTGGCAACCCAAAAGTTGTTCTTATTAAAAAGCATTAGTTAAGAATTAATTAATTTTAGTAAAGCCATTAGTTATAACATATAAACCCTTTATGAAGGGTAACTTAAAGTGTTGCATTGTCAGTTAAATTTGCATCTAAATTTTAAAAATTCATTGTCATTTTATGTATGCCACTAATCCTCCGTGTCGTCCTGCACCAGGAACAAATGGTAACTTTCAGCGATGTTGAATTTGCAAGTCAGCACACAAGGTAAGCTATGGTGTGGTTACAGGCACATTATGTGGTTCACGTTGTTGCAACAAAGCAGCAGTGCATGGTTACAACAGGTGATTGAAGAGTTTCTCTTCTAAAAAGCCACTGAGGTTTGGGCGGTGAGCGACCAGATGACACGGAGAATCACAACATCCCACATTTTCTTTCCACCCAAACACACTCTAGTCTTCCTCTCTGGTTCTGTTTTTTTTCTCTTCCTCTATGGTGTCTACCTTTCCATTGGCTCTGTCTTATGCAAGAGTGTGTATTTTTATGTCTCACATTAGCTAGGGGGAATAATACCTCTCACTGAATGGTAGTCTACTCTGGGGCCTTTTCAGACATTCAGTCACTCCTCTTCTAAGAATAACCAATGCGCTTCTTTGCCAAAAGGTTCCTCTGTGTGATTTCTTTTTCACAGCGTCCAGTGATTGCTTTTTTTGTACCTCATTCGCTGATAGCAGGGCCTTGCATTAGTTAGCAAACTGTGATCCAAATGAGAAAAGCAGCATTGGGAGACTAAGAGAAAAAGCAAAAGACTCGGGATCTGGGGCAAAACCTGGACCTGTGTCAACTCTTCTCAAACTCATTAAGAGGCCAGAAAAGCCGGTCACTAGAGAATCTCAGGAGTGAGCCAGCTGACAGTTAGGTATGTAAAAAACTAGAATAAAAAATGATAGCTTCTGATCGTGTTTCAGAGGAAACTTTCATGTACAGTCTGGATAATTTTAGCCAAACCTGTCTGACAGGACACTTTAACAAAATGTCATTTACGTTTGCAGAGATGGAATTGTTTCTAAATTATAAGTGGCTGTTGTAGACTGTAGTGAAGTGAAAGAGATGTATGGACTGTACAGTACTGGACCAAATGTTCTCACTCAAGTTTTTTAAAGCAGAAAAAACTGCAGGGAAGATACTGTATGTGAGAATAACTAGCTAAGACTAAGAGTAAAATTAAAGGAATAATTCAACATTTTCACGCTAGTGTCTCTTCGCTACTTATGAAGCTACAGCAAGCAGCTGATTAGCTTAGCTAAGCTAGGCATAAAGACTAGAAACAGCTAGCCTGGCTCTGTCTGAAGGTAAAGAAATACCACCAGCAGCTCTAATACTCACTAATTAACACCATGTATCTTTACTTAATCCATACAAAAAACGAGGTGTCAAAACCAAGGTGTATAGATATGAGAGTTTAATGTCGATCTATTCCTTTAAGAACATAGGTCAGATTCAGTAAGGATACCAGTGTGGATTTTTCTGTATCAATACAAGTGGCACTATCAACAAAATTAATACTAATTTCCTCTGTCATAAACTCTTTAGCTATTCACTCACTTCACATGATTGACTGCCCTCAACTAAATAAGAGAAAAACAACACTGATTATATAGAATCACACATTAACAAGCTATGTTTATCTTCAGGCAGCATACTCACAAACACAGGTCGTTTAGTGCACATTCTGTCTAGAGCTGCACAATTAATTGAAATATTATCAAAATCACAATATGGCCAAGTTGCAATATCCAAATCGTAGAGGTTGCAATTTGAGCTGCAGAGATGACCCGAACTACATCTTGTTCGCCACATGTTTGGTACAGACCCTAACAAATGTCACATCATCATGACTTCATAGTTTTTCAGTGAAAATGAAAACTTTGATGCAAAAATGATCATTCCCACTAATCGTGAGTCATACCACAAATTGTAAAATCTGTCAAAATCATCGCAATAGGATTTTTGTACCATATCATGCAACCCTCATTTTGTCTTAAAAAAAGAGATATTTGAATTCTTCTCAAATGTCCCCACTGGCTGTTATTGTCAGCTATCACTGTGGGAAATAGACAGCTTTTTTAGCAATCAAGACCCAGGACTTGTGCCATTGTCTGGTCTTGGCTGACCCAAGGCCATGACAAGAGTAGACAAGGAAGCAAGCTGGCAAGTATCTTAGAGAGATGCAATGAAACTGTGTCTCACTTTCCCGCATGTGAGACTGTCTGAATAGGGAATGTCGACAGATCTGAACATTTTAGTGGATAGAATTGATTCATGTATCTGTATATTTTGCATGAGACAGATATGGCTGGAAAATTAACAATTGAAGGGGTTTCAGAGAGCCGAAGGTTCCACCTGATGACTGAACATTCATGTTCTCTAAAATATAGAGAACAGAAATTTTGATTATTTCCATCAAACCACTGTACTGATAATCAACCCATGATATTCATTCATCCAATTTTAATCAGACATGAGCTATAGTATGCTATGGGACATGAGAAAATAAAAAAATAATAATATGTGTGTTTAACTTTGCTCCAAAAAAATAAAGTTACATTTGAGTTATGCACACTAGAGTGTTAGAGCGGGTTTTAAATATACAGAGACCCACCATCTAGAGGACTCCAGGTGTCCTCTTCTTAATCAAATTCTCTTTCAATGACTCGTGACAGAGCTCATCTGTGGATTCAGACAGTCAAACATGCACTTTTGATGAGTCATTGTGTGGTCTTCATAAAACTCAATCTCTTTAATTACCACGCATGTGGATTTCATATTTGGATGTGTGATCAGTGCTTCATAGGGGTCAAAATATGAAAGAACAAAGTGCTGAATTGTTCCAGGTGGCAAAATCACTTGATGCAGCGTCCCGCTGGAACTAATAAGGCAGGTCCATTTTCACCCTCTAAATCCCCTGCATTGGCTGAAATGACTGATTTACAGCTAGGACATTGACCAAACTCACATAATTATATATATAGTATACTCTGGTAAAGCTGTTCTGTGTGAAAGGTGCAAAAGTTTCCCATACTGTTCATACAGACAATATGGGCCTGCATTTGAGAACACTCACAGGTAAGAGTCAATGTCCAAAAGTTGGTTTTGGCTTGTTAGGATAATAATCTGATGTGAGGCTTGAAGACAGTAAGATTAACACTTCAATTCTGATTTAAAGCGTGCATTTGGACACTGATGTTACCTAAAATGTGTTTCACTCTTGGTGTCAAGAGGACAAGTAATTTGGAAGGAGGTGAAAGATGTTTTTTAGAACCATTTCGTGTGTTCAGCTTTGGCCTGTGCAGTTTCTCTCAGTTTTTCACAATTTGTGAATGACGCTCTCAATGTTTATTTCATCTGTACACACTCAAACAATTGAGAGAATGGGTTGAGCGTAACCTTTGTTTCAGACTTCCATTCATATGTCCTCACTTATTTAAGTTAAATTATCCTTTAAACTCTGGTGCAAATATCACATTACACACCACTACACCAAATAGAAAGACAGCTATTTTATCTTATCTAAGTAAAGACAGAAATGAACACTTTGGCACTGGTGGTAAAATGTTCCATCTTTGGGGTACACATAATCTAGATTAAAATTATACTACTGGTATTTCAAATGCGATACTTCAGTTATATTACAAGCTGTGAGAGAGTGTGACTCTTATCCAAAAATGTACTTGATTTAGAGGGGGAAAAGCTATTTCAAAATCTTTATTTGCTGCTATCTTCTTGTGCTGGATTGAAAAGGCCTTCTACACGATTGATCAAGTTTTAAATTTGTTCCTGACAGGCAGAGTTCTAAGTGTCCCATGTTACAACCGCCCCCTTTCTTCCCTATCAGACGAATGTGTAACAGTCATGTTCCCTTGAAGAAAGCCCTGCCGCTTTGTTGTCAGGAAGAATAATTACAATATAATTGCATGATGTAGTGTATGAAACCATGCTGCGAAAGTAGCAGACCAGGCCCAGGACACACTTTTGACAATCAAACCAGGATTGGGAAACGTTATGGGAGAAGGATTGTGAGTGAGAGAGCATTTGTATCCAAAGAAAAGGCTTTAGATGTTATGTGAAAACCATTTTGTGTCATGTGTTCACATGAAATACATATTACTTACATATGTAGGATGAAAAAGTACATCAAGGTCTGTCCTGAGGGACCACCAAACAACGTCTAACCTGCAGTACATGCCAGGGAATTTTTCCATGTAGACATTTCAGCTTCAGCTGTGATTTTACATGGATGAAGACACAGTAATATCATGACATGTGCATGATTGAGATGAATGTCTATTATTGTGAATAAATGCCTTAAAAACATTCTGGAAGACTGCTGATTAGATTTTTTTGTGAGTGGCTCTAACCTGCATATTAATAAGCTGCTCTATTAATGATTGACTGCAGTTTATATTTTTGTATATGTTGTTACATTTAAAGTATTGATGAATGCTGTGTCTGTAGATGTGTAAGCAAATGGGTGCAGGCAAAGTGTTTTAATAAGTATTCAATTTCAAATTGGCTCCAGCTCGAATGCTCCGCCTGCTCTCGCCGAGGATATTGACTTTCCCGCAAGTTAAAGTATTTAAATGTAGAGGGAGACAGATGCTGTGTGTGGACTGCAGGCGACCACAAGAAATACACGTGTGGGAGGAAGGTTGACGTTGGAGTTGTACAATCTGTGCATCTTAGAGAGGGATAGCTGTAGCACCATTGCTGCAACTGCACGGAAAACAAATAAAGCCAGCGGGATTCATTCAACATTTCTTTAATTGAATCCCCAACTTTTAGCGAAAATGCACAGTGCGCATCTGACCGCTGATGCGCAAAGATCCGTGCGTAAAACTAAAAACAATCGCAATTGATCCGTCATTGAAAGTCAGAGAGGATTTATTTCGACTTGAAACCTTAAGCACGACCTTCATTACTCGGGGAGTGGTTGACACGAAGAGGATTTGATGGAGGTCGTTTGGTGACAGCGACACTTTCTCCGGACTTTCAGTTTGGATTGGCAGCGCCTTTTATTTTACTGTACCAGCAGAGTGGAGTCTGGATCCTGCACCGGCATGGGACCCTGACAGTTTTGGATCTCTTAATTGCCACGGCTATCACCTTCTATGTGTAACAAGAAGGGGATAAAAACGGATCTGAAATCCCCATCAGGAGGAACTTTATTTCCAAGAGCTTCCAGCACCGAATCAGTGGAGTATTCATGAAGCAATATTTGAACTATTACAAGATGAGGCTGAGAACATCGAGGTTAGGTTATCTGTAAGTAAAGAAGTGTCAAGATAATATAGTTGCCTATGGAATTCACTGAATTGGAGCAACAGGTTAGACTTTTTAATTTTCTTTTCTTTTCTTCCCTCAGGTTAATTCAGTTCACGGCGCTTTGCTTTTACGCACAGGTAACTCAGATTTTCACTTCAATAAAATGCATTAATGTTGCGTAAAGTACTATAATTGGGTAGGTAAAAGTTAACGGATATGTAGGCGCCGTGCTTAGCGGCGTATAGTTCAACGTCTCTACATCTGCAATAGGCTGCAATAACAATGAAAACATTTTATTATGAGTGCTATGGCAATTGGCAACAATTCAAACATCTTGAAAAGAGGTAAGCTTCAGCCTAAAAAAGTGATTGTTAAAACACATGTGGATGGAGAACGGCTGAAATGAGAAAAGAAGAAGTCAAGAAGGGGTGAAAGATCATCGGTGGCAAAAAAACAACCCATCAGAGGGAAATGTCACCCCCGAGGGTCCATGAAAGCATCTCCAAAAAGACACTGTGCGTCTACAAATAAATGAAATTAGAAAAATCAGGACGAATTAGGATATTTAAAAGTGATGAATGGCACAGCGAACTGTGGGCCTGGGCCTTGGCTGTTTGACTGGCAAGCTTTACTCTCCTCACAGCTGACTTTTTTTTAGGGTTTCCCCGAGTTGCAGGGTGAAATTAAAAAGTCATTTCGTATTTCATGACATGTGTTTCCTATATCGTCCGACAGAACACTGTGCAGTCTCCTCCAAATTTCAAGCACCATGTTACCGAGCAGAGCCGGCTGTCGGACCGGATGAGCCGCAGGTTGACACGAACCTACCAGCTGTACAGCCGCACCAGCGGGAAGCATGTCCAGGTCCTGGCCAACAAGAGGGTCAACGCCAACGGAGACGACGGAGCGGTGCACGGTAAGAAAAAAAGGGAGCGGAGAATAAGGCCAGCAGAGAGGGATGTGATTTAGAAATGATTATAAGACCTAATAAGTGATTTAGAAATTATTATAAGACCTAATGACACTATTTATATGAACTAAAATCATTTTTCAGTCTCCATTTAACCACTACAATTCTTCCTAGGCAGCAGGACGTTGGCAGTTACGTCAATTTATGAGAGAAATATGAAGACTATCGCGAGAATAGGCCTAGGCCTACGTCATGTTAATTACCCTTTGAACATTTTTGTAAATAGCCTAGCAAAACCCATACGTGAAGTGGCTTGTATAATTACATACTTACACACGGCTATATAATAAATAGCTGTACAAAAGTCCACATATGTTAATCCATTCAGGGAGAGCATTTTTATTGTCTCTGAAATGATTAAGCAAAATTTACTTTCAGTCCCTGGTGTTATGGCCAGATCAATCCAAACAGCTAAACACTAAATGACAGCTAAAGGCCATCGTTTCTTACATTTCAATGCCTTTAAACCTCAGGAAAATGATAAAATAGGAAACATGTTCGTCTTACAAACAGGGGAATTGTTTAAATTCAATGGTGCGCGGGGCAGTGTTGAAAAGCAGTATAAATTATGTCGTTTTTGGCAGCCTGTTGGAAAATGTTTGAGCCAGGAGAAACAGCAGTAGCGATTGTAAACATCGTTAGTGGCATCAGTGTTGCCTATTTTTATGGCCTTATGAAGGTGATTTATTTCTTTAGTGTGTTAGTAGTCCAGAAAGCCCTTGACACCTGTTATGATGGACTTTAGGGAGAGACTTTCTTGTTTACTTCTAGCACGGAAAAAAGGTTAAGGCTTAAATGTAAAGGGAGCAGAATTCCTGTCACCAGAGGATTTTTTGTGTGTCTAGCCATCTTTCCACCACAGCCACCACCATCCATCCACTTCTCAATGCCTGCTTTTTGGAGGCTCATTTTATGAGGAATTTTCATTGCATTGCAACTCAATGTATGACTCAATTTATAAGGAGCGGTGAAGTCAGCATCTTCACTTTATACCTTTTCCTCTCCTTGCCTCTCCTGTGTGCTCTTTTGTCTTTTAAATTTCTCGGCCTACACACACATTCGCACAGAGGGAATGAGACTCAGTCATACACACATGTGCTACACATCCTAAGTGGGTGTCACTCTTGTAACTGGCCCAAATCTGACCGCTGCTCTGTGCTTGTGGCTGTGTCCCTGACCGCAGTATTCTCACTCTCCTTTATCCCCAGTCTGAACTGCATCACAGCACAGCATTTACAGACATTCAGCAACAATCCCGCCGTGCAAAATCACTATCATTTGGTGCTATTTTGGAAGGCTCTCTTGCTTTGTTAAAGGCAGCCACTGGATCATAAAGGGATTAAGAGGGAATTTATATGTCATCTTCATGATTCTGGTTCACTGGTCAGGATCATCACAACGATTTAATGCCATTTAATGATGACACGATGTAATTCAAGTTTATTACAGTGTCTAGCATGCATAAAGAATAGAGCTCATTTTTCTCACACACTGTAACATCATAATCTGCATGCCTGCCCCATGTCAGAACTGTGTCATCTCATTATTGGGGATCCGTTTTGTCTGTGCAGCTAAACTGGAGGTGGAGACGGACTCTTTTGGAAGTCGCATTCGCATTAAAGGGGTGAAGACAGGATACTACATATGTATGAACAAGAGGGGGAAGCTGATCGGCAAGGTAATCTGGAATTCATTGTGTTGTGGCTGCATATGACTGAAGCAACATGTTGAAGTTTGTTTCTTGGAAATGTTATTCCACATTTGAAGCTTATGGCGACACATTCACAGTCAGAACAAATTTGATTTTGAAATTAGGCCCTCTTAAGGTTTTAAAAGGTATTTGATTGTCTGGAAATAAAAAATGACGATGATTCCACTTCCTGGAAATTGTTCAAAATAACCCCCCCCCCCCTTTTTTTCCTTTCCCAGCGGAAAGGACGAGGCAAAGACTGCATCTTCACAGAGATTGTTCTGGAAAACAACTACACAGCACTCCAGAACGCCAAGTACGAAGGCTGGTACATGGCTTTCACACGCAAGGGCCGTCCGAGGAAGGCCTCCAAGACCAAGCAGCACCAGAGGGAGGCCCACTTCATGAAGCGTCTACCCAGGGGGCACTTGCTGAGCGAGAAGAGACCATTTGATGTCCTTCCTCTGGCTGTCCCCATGCACCCTTTCAGCAAGCGGACTAAACATTCCCATCACCAGCGCACAGGGGGCCACTGAGGATTGAAACCACTGAAGGAGAACTGTGGACGAACCAGCACAGAAGAACCACTACAAGAGAAAACAAGTGCTCCCAGAGAAATGAACTTTTACAGTCAAGTGCCCATACACCTTTTGCCTCATTTTGTGGACTTCTTTGTGTAATTCTTTGTACTGGATTGTATGTAACCATTGATTATCTAATCTGCTAGTTATTTCCAATTCAGACAGACTTTAGGACAGATTTTACTTATTAAATCAAGGGTCATTTAAAGTACTGAAGACCTCAACAATATTGTCATGAATGAAAACCTTTTGGTTAGAAGTTCCCCAGCTCAGCAATAAAAGAATGTTTAAAAGAGAAATGAGTACAATGAAGCTAGACACGGCAGCTATATGTGGATTTTCTTGTGGTTACAGCATCTGAGTCTCAGTTGACATGCTATCTTGTCTTTAGGAGGCCATTATATACATATATGAATATATTTTTACTGTAAAAATGTAAATGACGTCAAATGATGGAAATATTTATTGTAGAGTGTATATTAAAACCACTAAAGAATCAGTTCATGAGCTGCTTCTCTTGTGTACTTGTTTTGGGATGGAAAGCTAGCATAGATTGTTGGTTGCCCCCCAAAACTGTTGTTTTTTTTCTCCTTCTTCTTTTTGAAGCTGGAGACCCAGATAACTGAGGGGCAATATCTGTGACAGGCTACTGAATTCAATGTGCTCAGCAAGTGAGACTTGGGCCTGAATGGCCCGAGCTATGCATTAAAAGCGATGAGGTCAGCCCACCATTTTGGCCCAAACAAAGGTTACCACCATGTAGTTGCATTTCTCACGATCGCACACCGTAACCCTCTGATCAAATGGGCCCTTTGTGAAACCTCATATAAAAGGGCATGTTATACAATAGTGGGTTCGAATAATAACACGAGGAGGGGTCAGTTATCAAAAAGAAGCCAGTCACACAGGGAGGGGTGAAGGGTTGGAACGAGGGGGGTTTGCAGAGAGGGAGCGGAGGGGTTGTAGAAAAAGCATCAGGGCCTGTGTGGCAAAATGTGGCATCGGCTGAAAGAGGGGGAATGGCTGGGAAGAGGCATTCGGGAATAAAAGGGAGGTAGAAAAGAAACTCTCTTCCCAGAAGCAGTTGAGCATGACCACCAGAGGCCAAACGACAGGGGAGGAAGAAGACCCTGAACAGAGGGACTCAGCTGCTCTCACAGTGCATGAGCGGGATGTCCAATTTGCTAGTTGGTGTTTGCTGCTGCAGGAATTTGTTTTGACAGCAGCTTGAGCTCTGAAGACTGTAAAGCATAAAAGTAAATTACCACAATTAAGATCTCAGAATGAATATTTGGTATTTAGGACATCTGCTCTACAGAATATACTTCTTGCGTGATTTATTTAAGTGTTATTAAGGGTGCACCTCTTAAAAAACCAAACAGGCAAATGCTACTTAATCAAGTATTTTATAAATGCATTTTTCAAAGTTAAAAAAAAAAATCCATCAAGTCCCTCACAAAAATTTGCAAAACAACAGGACAGGCTGGGTTTACAATGTTTTCTTGTATTCATATTCTTTCCATCTGGAAGAAGACAAAGCACAATAGTGAGAGAGACCTGTGGTTTTGTCTTTGCTCTTTGCACTTGCTCTCCGGGTTTGGACAAGTGGTAAAAAATGCAAGGAATCACAAGGTTTCAACAATCTATATTTAAATGCCATTGTCTCTTTAAAACAACGCTGTTCTTTTTATATCCACTGTCTAAGTATTTCTGACTGGACAGTGTTTGTCTTAATTAAACTTGGTGGAAAAAGCAGACAAATATCCCATTTGAAGCATGTATCTCTATAATTCTTCTTTACATGTCATATACACATAAACTTCTAAAATCCAAACACTTGAAATACTGTCTTTATATTTGTCTTTGTCAGACAATAACATGAAATCCATTTGGAACAAAGCTCTGTAACTGTGGCACCTATTTCTAACTTGGCTCTATGGAGTTTTAGCTAGAGACCACAGAGTCAGAGTGACCCTCTGTAAAGGGAAACAGTAACACTAGCTTGCTCGCTTACCAAAGTTTCAGTAATGGCTTTCAGGGTGGCCCACTACATGCAAGGAACATGAGGGTATTCAGTTAACACAAATGGGATGTGCTCGTAACAGTGACCCCGGAACGAACAGGGATGAGGCATTGTGTGTTTTGAGTGTTTTACAAGGACATCAATGAATGGAGGATGGTAGGTTATGTGACCCCAATCAAAATTGCTCCCTAGTAGGTTTGGTAACAAGTAGCAAAAATAGACACCGTTGTAATATAATTTCAAATCGCTCATGGTTCAGCTACAAAGTTAATAAATATGGTTGTGAGTATCAAATATAAATGGCAGGACCACTTTAAACACTAACAACTCTAATAAAGGGACACCAATTAGAAAACACAATTGGAAGCATTTAACCATTGACAAGGCACTACGCAAAGGTCTTCTTAATGAAGGGATCCACTAAAGACAAATAAAAGAGAGCTTAAATGTGACGGGAAAATGATGCAGTGATGCTCTGCTTTAAATGCAACTTATTCTCTTGCTCCCACAGTCAGAATTCACTGAGTTTTGCAATCGACATCCCCTTCACCAGTCCCCTTCAGTTTCTTCAGCTCCTTCAGTAGCTCCTGTTCAAGGGTTAAGATCTCCTTGGGTTTCTTGTACTAGACAAGAGAGAAGAAAAATAATTACTTCACCATTCTCCTTGCCTCCCTCCTGCAAATCTCTCACTGTCATCATGTCGAAAGAGTGCTGAAAATGTAAGGCAAATATCACAACACTGATATTGTTGTAATGTCAAAAAACTGTGGAGTAAGTGACAGGTGCACAGAGGAAAACCTGGAGGACAAAATCTAAGAAAAAAAAGGCAGGTATCGCATCCTCATAATTTGCATAAAATGCATTAATAAGTTAAACATTTATGGATACAAATATTATTTTAAAAGTATAGTAAGTAATTTTGTATATTGTTTTTATTTATTATTCAGATTGCAGAGATGATACTGTTTGGGTCCCTGCAGTCAACATTCTATTTAAAGCATTAGGTAACAGTAGAGATATAGATTAATTTATTTTAATTGTTTTATAGGACTTACGCTGACAATTAAAGTGTTGTTGGAGTGAGTGAAGCTGATTGCAGAGCTGTCCAATGGCAGCTGACTGCGATCTAAATCAGGAACAACAAACTTCTTATAATACCTGCCAGAGACATAAGACATGGAAAGGATCTCATGAGTTTATCACAGCACTGTATAGACTAATGTATTGTAAACAGTGCCATCTATAGGGAGGACTCATGGATTACAACACACAAGTGTACAACACTTTTTATATACAGTCTATGGTACAACACAGGCATGAAAAGAACCATTGAACCAGAAAAGCATTGTCATTCATATTTACTTTTTGTTTGAGGTTTTTATGATGATGCATCTCTCAGACGGCTCCACAGAAACACTGAAGACATCTTTGTGGTAGGGAAGGTTGCGGATTCTCCACTGAAAGCTGGTCTTTGTGTCTTTGCGCGTGAACACAGGCTGTGGAAACAGAAAAAATCCATTTTACAGACATGACATTTACTAGTGTTTTCCCTAAAACTAAGAGTGATATAAAACAAACAAAAATAGAAAATGAAATTAAGTGGTTCAACTTTAACTCTAAAGTCAAAGAGAACATAGAAGAACTCACATTGGAGCAGCTCTCCTTGATCACCTCCGGATCCAAAGAAGTGACAGGGTCTGCAAGTGGCTCCCCAACCTCTACCTGCCATTGGCCCTGAGCTCCAAGGGGGCTTTTATGACGCCACTTTCGTACTGAAAAGTACCAAACGCTTTATAAGAAACATAAACTTATGCCATTGAAAGTCAAAACGCCAGCAGCTACTTTAGATGCTGCTGTGTAAAACTCAAAACTGTTGCTTACCAGTGAGCTCATCTGTTTTCAAGTCATACTCTTCTGCCATTTCTTTTCCATCTGTAAAGAGGTAGTGGATCTTTCTTTTTCCTGGAGGTGGATTGTGTAAAGATTTATCATACAAAACCAACGCACACACACACACACACAAAACAAACAGAAAACTATAATGTTACCAACTGTAATGTTTCTATTTCTAGTTTAGCAAAAACAAGTCATCTAGCTTCAGTGCTAATCCAGCATTACATGTGATCATACGAGTACAACATTTAATTCATATTTGGTTAAATAAAAACAGCTGTTATGTTAATTTCGGTAAACAGAAAATGGATGGATAAAGGGATCAGACACATCTCACAATTAGTAAGCATTACATGCTTCACATTTAGGACACAGCTTTTCAGAAACTGTATATGCTATATTGGCAACGTGTTGTTGATAAATTATAGATATCTTACTGTTTTTCCAGTGTCTGTTTATAGTAAAACAACGTGTGTAATATGCTTCTGCGTCCGTTGTACCACCTGCCTGTCGCCTAGTAACAATCCTGTTAGCTGGGAAGCTAGCTATGTTGCAATGAGGCGTCATTCTGGCGAGTTGACAGATGCAAAAAAAAAGCAATAAAAGTGTTTTTCTTCTTTTTTAGTTACTCACCATCGTGTATCAAAGCTGTTTTCTTTGACGATTTTAGGATATCAATCCAGCTTTTCACAGCCATGTTTCTAAAGATGTTTCTGGCACGGGGCCACTTCCGGACTCAACCCGTAACCACAGCAACCGAGGTCGATACACACATTAAAAAGGAAAATATTAAGAGAATTGACAAATCATTTTCATCGTAAAATGACTAACAAACAACAAAGTTGTAATATGTAGATTCATTTTAAACAAAACTAAAACAAATAATTGACCCGGAAGTGAAATGTTTGTATTGTATTGTTTTCCGGCGTGCATATGGTTACATTCAGGGCTCTAGTTCCATCCACCAGAACGGGGGTAAGAGCCAAAAAATTACAGTTTAAAGTGTTTTCTGCTTAAAATGTGCAATTATATGGATATGTTTGAATTCTTTAAATATGGAGTAAAATGATAGTTGAAATAGTCTAAATACTGTCTGTTTCAAACCATCATAAGCTAACGTAACGTTAAAAGGTAACATTAACGTTAGTTAACGTTATTCAAGTTAGCTAACACTATGTTGCGGTAAGAAATACTGATTTCTCAGCTTGTGTCTTAACCTATCTTAATTGATCTTGTTGACAACTCACAGCAGCTGTACGATAAATGTACTTTGCTGTTTTGTTCTAACTACGGTAACGTTATTTGATATGACAAGCGTCAATCCAATTGCAGTGGTGGAATGGCACAAAGTATGTTTAGTTCAGTATTGTGGAAAAACTAATTTGAGGTCCTTGTACTTTAGTTTAGTGTGTTGATATTATGCTACATTATAACGTTATTCAAATATTTACTTCACTTCAAAGGTAATTATTGTATTGTTTACTACATTCATATTACAGCTAACGTTACAGTTACTATTAGTTACTTTGAAGATTGATGCTTTCAACATGATCATGTTAACAATATTCATGTGTTGTTAAATAAAAAGATTAATGTCGTTAAAATTAGCTCAAACGACTAGATACAACCTTAACATGCAACTTACACATTAATACATTAGTAAATAAAATAAGCGAATATAACATTTAGTAATATAAGACTGGCTGGGGGCACTCTGTCTTCTGCTTTTACTTTTGATACTTAAGTACATTTAGATGATAATACTTACATACTTAATTACCTTTTTGAATGCATGACTTTAATGTTGTATTTTACAGTGTAATTGCACTGCTATCAAACTGTTACTTTGAAAACCACAGCAGAATCCAAAATAACAAACAAATAGCATCCCAAAAAATGTTTTCCCATTATGTAATACTAAAATCAATTTTCCAGTGTGAACCCACTATATATTATGTTACTCTGACACTATGAGAATAAGTATAGTATAGTGTACCGTTAGTTGTATACACTTTCCAGATTTGTGAATGAGTTTTTCTCTCATTTATAGATAACTTCATTTTGCTTCATATTGCAGGTCACTGGCGCCCCCTTTAAGAGACAAGATGGAGTGTCGTCACGGGATTATGAAAGCATTCCCGAAAGTTAAAAGAGCCAAAGCGTTACACGGAAAGGATGCTCCCCCAGTAAAGAAGAAACCTGATGAATGTGATGTGACAGGTTGGTACTGGTTTTTTTTTTTGCGTGTGTGTGGATGAAAATTTGTGAATAAAAAGAAGAAGCCACAATATGCAACATATTTGCTCAATGTAACGTGTTCCCTTACTTCTGTCCCAGGAAACACTTTTAATGGTGTCACTGTGTACATCCTGCCTGCTGGAATAGGAAATGCCAGATACCAGATCTTCCAAAGACAAATTCAGCAGAATGGAGGACAGACGGAGAGTTCACTGTGTCCCAGTGTCACTCATGTTGTTGTGGATGACAACATGAATATCGACAGGGCTCTGCGCTTACTGAAAGTAGATTACATGCCCTCAGGAGTCCACCTGCTGAAATGTACTTGGTTGAGCCTGTGCATCAGTGAGAAACAAATGCTGGATGTTGACAGCTACAGCCTTCTTCTACCCAAGAGGTTCATGACCTAATAGTACTTTTTAGAATGCTAATTTCTGGAAGATGTCGTTAATCTCATGATGTTACCAGTTTATCTATGCTTGTCAATACACTACATAGGAGCAAGCCATGGTGAATGCAAATCAACTTTTCACTTCACTTCATCTTCACTTCACGTCACTTCACTTCATCACTTTTGCCACTTCAAAGTATTTACAAAACTGCATACATTGAGACAACAGATATATAGTAGAAAATTCAATGAGTCGTCGCTCTTATCACATCTCTTAATGTTCTCTCTACTTAGGGAATCTGAAACACGTCATGAAAATATTAAAGAAGAGTTGCCAAATGTCAAGCCATCTGTGCAGCCAGTGTCGGATCAAAACAATCAAGAGGAGACCATAGACATGGTAGGTTTCCAGGTCATGTGTAGAAAACACAGTTTTACAGGTTTCTTATGAAGTAAGTCTTTCAGTCATTTATCATTTTAGGGAATTTGGGACAGAAGCTAGACCTTAAACACATCAAAAGTCAGTGTGTGTTGGATTGTTATTATAGCTTTACATTACATTTTACTCTCAGACAGTCCCAGACACCAAAGAGGAAGTGCAAGGAGAGGAAGACGGGGTCTCTCAGAGTGATCTGGAAGCACTCATCACTGGCCAGCACCCCAAAGAGGAGACTCCCGGCCCCAGTCTTGATCCTGGTCCAGACTCAGCAGCTCAGAAGCTGGTCTCAGGGAAGTGGGTCTGTGCCCAGTCCTCTCAATCCAAAAATCACAACTTCAACAAGCACATCACAGACAAACTAGAAGTCCTGGCAAAGGCGTACACACACCAGGGGGACAAGTGGAGGGCACTGGGCTACTCTAAAGCTATAAACGCACTGAAGAGTTACCATAAGCCTATTACATCATATCAGGTAACCTATAGCAGATGCTTTTAATATTATGTTGTTGGTAGTGGCATGTAGTTTTTGTTGTAAAAAAGGTAAATACACAGTTTATTTAAAGTCCACGATACGGGGATTATTTTGCGTATATTCCTGTCTTTAACAGGCTTTTTTTCGTTTGTTTTAGGAGGCTTGTCAGATCCCAGGAATTGGAAAACGCATGGCCGACAAAATTGATGAGATCATGGAAAGCGGCCACCTGCGAAAGCTAGATCACATTGGAGAGGCTGTGCCTGTGTTGGAGCTCTTTAGTAACATCTGGGGTGCAGGAGTTAAAACTGCACAGTTGTGGTACCAACAGGTAAGGCATACACACACGTTGAATTAAAATAATGCCGACATACTTGAAGTTTTATTTACCCATATGCTATTCACATCAATGTACAGTTTACAACACGGTGACAAGATATCTACTTGTAGTAAAAGATATGTAAGACAATAGAAATACAGTCCAGATTAACATTCTGGTTTACAGACTGACTGATAAGATAGCTGGGTCGTTATATTACCGATATTAGCTTATTTCCTATAAATTGGTATTTGCATAAGTAACAAGAAATGGCAGTGCAGAAAGGCCAAAGATATGTTTGAGGCATAAGAAATGGTGTTTCCAATAAATAATTTGTCCACCAGAGAGCACTGACATATATTTTTAAATTATAAAATGTCCCACTCCGTACTAACCCTAACCCTAACGCTTTAAAAATCAAATTTAAGAGATCCTTTTCTAAAATATTTGTTTACAGATGTTAAAATGGTTAGATCATTATTGGATTATCTAAGCTCTAAAATATTTCTGCATTGTCCTCAAAAATCCAGTATCTGTCGGGCTATGGGTCCCTTTTACTTAGGAGCTTCTTCATTGGGGGCTTTTATTGCTTGGTAATACTGTGCTTTATGAAAAGATAACAGAAATAAAAAACGAGTTGTGTGATCTTCATCAGAACCTTAAGGAATAGAAATTAAGCTGTGGGCTATATATTCAATCCTAATTAAATTAATAATTATGGCAAGAAGGAAATGGGAGGCAATGTTTAATAAATAACATTCTGTAGTCTTTGAAGATTTTCTTAAAATGTTATTCTCTTTTAGGGATTTCGCACATTGGAGGATATCCGCACAAAAGCTCACCTGAGCAACACTCAGAAAATAGGACTCAAGCACTACAATGACTTTCTAGACCGAATGCCTAGAGAAGAAGCAGCAGCCATAGAGAAAGTGGTAATGCATCTTCATTTGTCGCAGTATCTATATGTATCATTCTGTGATGACGACTGAAACATGTTTAGTCAAGTTTTGAGGTGAGACATTTTTGAAAAAGATTCCCCAGTACCCCTCAAACATTTGGAAGCGGAAGGCTTGAAGTAGGAAAAGGTTTGTGTCAGCTTTCCTTGACTGCTTGATAATGGGAAAACCATACTGTGTTCTCACAAAGTGGAGCATCCCAAAGGGGAAAACTAACTCTTGAAACTTGCTGCATCTTGAGTTAGCCAGATACCTGTTCACTCCAGAGCGAGAATAACGCTAGTTGTTTTCATATTGTATTACTTGGATTTTCTTTTTCCTCCAACGCTGCCAAATAGTAAGTACACATGAGATAGATGAAGAAAGCATGTGTACTCCCTCAGGCTTGTCAAAAATAATATGTGATGCTTTAGCAAAACTACCTCCCAGTATTTGGCTGGAAACAGAGACCCTTTGGCACTCTGTGGCACCCTGTGGCACGCTGGGGCATCCAGTGGCACCCTGTGACAGCTAGTTGGCACTCTGTGATAGCTAGTGGCACCCTGTAGCACCCTGTGGCAGCTAGTGGCAGCCTGTGGCACTCTGTGGCAGCTAGTGGCAGCCTGTGGCACTCTGTGACAGCTAGTGGCACCCTGTGGCACTCTGTGACAGCTAGTGGCACCCTGTGGCACTCTGTGACAGCTAGTTGGCACTCTGTGGCAGCTAGTGGCAGCTAGTGGCACCCTGTAGCACCCTGTGGCAGCTAGTGGCAGCTAGTGGCACCCTGTGGCAGCTAGTGGCACCCTGTGGCAGCTAGTGGCACCCTGTGGCACTCTGTGACAGCTAGTTGGCACTCTGTGGCAGCTAGTGGCAGCTAGTGGCACCCTGTAGCACCCTGTGGCAGCTAGTGGCAGCTAGTGGCACCCTGTGGCAGCTAGTGGCACCCTGTGGCAGCTAGTGGCACCCTGTGGCACTCTGTGACAGCTAGTTGGCACTCTGTGGCAGCTAGTGGCAGCTAGTGGCACCCTGTAGCACCCTGTGGCAGCTAGTGGCAGCTAGTGGCACCCTGTAGCACCCTGTGGCAGCTAGTGGCACCCTGTGGCACTCTGTGACAGCTAGTGGCACCCTGTAGCACCCTGTGGCAGCTAGTAGCACCCTGTGGCAGCTAGTGGCACCCTGTGGCACTCTGTGACAGCTAGTGGCACCCTGTGGCACTCTGTGACAGCTAGTGGCACCCTGTAGCACTCTGTGACAGCTAGTGGCCATCCTTGGCAGGTAGTGGCATGCTATAGCACCCTGTGGCACTCTGTGACAGCTAGTGACAGCTAGTGGCACCCTGTGGCACTCTGTGGCAGCTAGTGGCACCCTGTGGCACTCTGTGGCAGCTAGTGGCACCCTGTAGCACCCTGTGGCAGCTAGTGGCACCCTGTAGCACTCTGTGGTAGCCAGGGTGGCAGTCTGTGGCAGCTAGTGGCACCCTGTGGCACTCTGTGACAGCTAGTGGCACCCTGTAGCACCCTGTGGCAGCTAGTGGCACCCTGTAGCACTCTGTGGTAGCCAGGGTGGCAGTCTGTGGCAGCTAGTGGCACCCTGTAACACCCTGTGGCAGCTAGTGGCACCCTGTAGCACCCTGTGGCAACTAGTGGCACCCTGTAACACCCTGTGGCAGCTAGTGGCACCCTGTAGCACTCTGTGGTAGCCAGGGTGGCAGTCTGTGGCAGCTAGTGGCCATCCTTGGCAGGTAGTGGCACCCTATAGCACCCTGTAGCACTCTGTGACAGCTAGTGGCACCCTGTAGCAGTCTGTGGCAGCTAGTGGCACCCTGTAGCACTCTGTGACAGCTAGTGGCACCCTGTAGCACCCTGTGGCAGCCAGGGTGGCACCCTGTTGCACTCTGTGGTAGCTAGAGGCACCCCGTGGCACTCTGTGGCAACTAGTGGCACCCTGTTGCACTCTGTGGTAGCTAGTGGCACCCTGTGGCACTCTGTGGCAACTAGTGGCACCCTGTAGCACCCTGTGGCAGCCAGGGTGGCACCCTGTTGCACTCTGTGGTAGCTAGAGGCACCCCGTGGCACTCTGTGGCAACTAGTGGCACCCTGTTGCACTCTGTGGTAGCTAGAGGCACCCTGTGGCACTCTGTGGCAACTAGTGGCACCCTCTGGCAGCTAGTGGCACCCTGTTGCACTCTGTGGCAACTAGTGGCACCCTGTTGCACTCTGTGGCAACTAGTGGCACCCTGTAGCACTCTGTGGCAGCTAGTAGCACCCTGTGGCAGCTAGTGGCACCCTGTGGCACTCTGTGACAGCTAGTGGCACCCTGTGGCACTCTGTGACAGCTAGTGGCACCCTGTAGCACTCTGTGACAGCTAGTGACAGCTAGTGGCACCCTGTGGCACTCTGTGGCAGCTAGTGGCACCCTGTGGCACTCTGTGACAGCTAGTGGCACCCTGTAGCACCCTGTGGCAGCTAGTGGCACCCTGTAGCACTCTGTGGTAGCCAGGGTGGCAGTCTGTGGCAGCTAGTGGCACCCTGTAACACCCTGTGGCAGCTAGTGGCACCCTGTAGCACCCTGTGGCAACTAGTGGCACCCTGTAACACCCTGTGGCAGCTAGTGGCACCCTGTAGCACTCTGTGGTAGCCAGGGTGGCAGTCTGTGGCAGCTAGTGGCACCCTGTGGCACTCTGTGACAGCTAGTGGCACCCTGTAGCACTCTGTGACAGCTAGTGGCCATCCTTGGCAGGTAGTGGCATGCTATAGCACCCTGTGGCACTCTGTGACAGCTAGTGACAGCTAGTGGCACCCTGTGGCACTCTGTGGCAGCTAGTGGCACCCTGTGGCACTCTGTGACAGCTAGTGGCACCCTGTAGCACCCTGTGGCAGCTAGTGGCACCCTGTAGCACTCTGTGGTAGCCAGGGTGGCAGTCTGTGGCAGCTAGTGGCACCCTGTAACACCCTGTGGCAGCTAGTGGCACCCTGTAGCACCCTGTGGCAACTAGTGGCACCCTGTAACACCCTGTGGCAGCTAGTGGCACCCTGTAGCACTCTGTGGTAGCCAGGGTGGCAGTCTGTGGCAGCTAGTGGCCATCCTTGGCAGGTAGTGGCACCCTATAGCACCCTGTAGCACTCTGTGACAGCTAGTGGCACCCTGTAGCACCCTGTGGCAGCCAGGGTGGCACCCTGTTGCACTCTGTGGTAGCTAGAGGCACCCCGTGGCACTCTGTGGCAACTAGTGGCACCCTGTTGCACTCTGTGGTAGCTAGTGGCACCCTGTGGCACTCTGTGGCAACTAGTGGCACCCTGTTGCACTCTGTGGTAGCTAGAGGCACCCTGTGGCACTCTGTGGCAACTAGTGGCACCCTCTGGCAGCTAGTGGCACCCTGTTGCACTCTGTGGCAACTAGTGGCACCCTGTTGCACTCTGTGGCAACTAGTGGCACCCTGTTGCACTCTGTGGTAGCTAGAGGCACCCTGTGGCACTCTGTGGCAACTAGTGGCACCCTATGGTAGCTAGTGGCACCCTGTGGCACTCTGTGGCAACTAGTGGCACCCTGTTGCACTCTGTGGTAGCTAGAGGCACCCTGTGGCAGCTAGTGGCACCCTGTTGCACTCTATGGTAGCTAGTGGTACCCTGTTGCACTCTGTGGCAACCAGTGGCACCCTCTGGCAGCTAGTGGCACCCTGTGGCACTCTGTGGCAACCAGTGGCACCCTCTGGCAGCTAGTGGCAACCAGTGGCACCCTCTGGCAGCTAGTGGCACCCTGTTGCACTCTGTGGTAGCTAGTGGCACCCTGTGGCACTAGGTGGCAACTAGTGGCACCCTGTTGCACTCTGTGGCAGCTAGTGGCACCCTGTTGCACTCTGTGACAGCTAGTTGGCACTCTGTGGCAACTAGTGGCACCCTGTTGCACTCTGTGACAGCTAGTTGGCACTCTGTGGCAACCAGTGGCACCCTCTTGCAGCTAGTGGCACCCTGTTGCACTCTGTGGCACCTTGTGGCAGTCTGGTGGCTAGTGGCAAATATTAAGATAGTGGCACCCTCTGGCAGCTAGTGGCACCCTGTGGCACTAGGTGGCAACTACTGGCACCCTGTTGCACTCTGTGGTAGCTAGTGGCACCCTGTGGCACCCTCTGGCAGCTAGTGGCACCCTGTTGCACTCTATGGTAGCTAGTGGCACCCTGTGGCACTAGGTGGCAACTACTGGCACCCTGTTGCACTCTGTGGTAGCTAGAGGCACCCTGTGGCACCCTCTGGCAGCTAGTGGCACCCTGTTGCACTCTGTGACAGCTAGTGGCACCCTGTAGCACCCTGTGGCAGCCAGGGTGGCACCCTGTTGCACTCTGTGGTAGCTAGAGGCACCCCGTGGCACTCTGTGGCAACTAGTGGCACCCTGTTGCACTCTGTGGTAGCTAGTGGCACCCTGTGGCACTCTGTGGCAACTAGTGGCACCCTGTTGCACTCTGTGGTAGCTAGAGGCACCCTGTGGCACTCTGTGGCAACTAGTGGCACCCTCTGGCAGCTAGTGGCACCCTGTTGCACTCTGTGGCAACTAGTGGCACCCTGTTGCACTCTGTGGCAACTAGTGGCACCCTGTTGCACTCTGTGGTAGCTAGAGGCACCCTGTGGCACTCTGTGGCAACTAGTGGCACCCTGTTGCACTCTATGGTAGCTAGTGGCACCCTGTGGCACTCTGTGGCAACTAGTGGCACCCTGTTGCACTCTGTGGTAGCTAGAGGCACCCTGTGGCAGCTAGTGGCACCCTGTTGCACTCTATGGTAGCTAGTGGTACCCTGTTGCACTCTGTGGCAACCAGTGGCACCCTCTGGCAGCTAGTGGCAACCAGTGGCACCCTCTGGCAGCTAGTGGCACCCTGTTGCACTCTGTGGTAGCTAGTGGCACCCTGTGGCACTAGGTGGCAACTAGTGGCACCCTGTTGCACTCTGTGGCAGCTAGTGGCACCCTGTTGCACTCTGTGACAGCTAGTTGGCACTCTGTGGCAACTAGTGGCACCCTGTTGCACTCTGTGACAGCTAGTTGGCACTCTGTGGCAACCAGTGGCACCCTCTTGCAGCTAGTGGCACCCTGTTGCACTCTGTGGCACCTTGTGGCAGTCTGGTGGCTAGTGGCAAATATTAAGATAGTGGCACCCTCTGGCAGCTAGTGGCACCCTGTGGCACTAGGTGGCAACTACTGGCACCCTGTTGCACTCTGTGGTAGCTAGTGGCACCCTGTGGCACCCTCTGGCAGCTAGTGGCACCCTGTTGCACTCTATGGTAGCTAGTGGCACCCTGTGGCACTAGGTGGCAACTACTGGCACCCTGTTGCACTCTGTGGTAGCTAGAGGCACCCTGTGGCACCCTCTGGCAGCTAGTGGCACCCTGTTGCACTCTATGGTAGCTAGTGGCACCCTGTGGCACCCTCTGGCAGCTAGTGGCACCCTGTTGCACTCTATGGTAGCTAGTGGCACCCTGTGGCACTAGGTGGCAACTACTGGCACCCTGTTGCACTCTGTGGTAGCTAGTGGCACCCTGTGGCACCCTCTGGCAGCTAGTGGCACCCTGTTGCACTCTATGGTAGCTAGTGGCACCCTGTGGCACTAGGTGGCAACTACTGGCACCCTGTTGCACTCTGTGGGAGCTAGTGGCACCCTGTGGCACCCTCTGGCAGCTAGTGGCACCCTGTTGCACTCTATGGTAGCTAGTGGTACCCTGTGGCACTCTATGGTAGCTAGTGGTACCCTGTTGCACTCTGTGGCAACTAGTGGCACCCTGTGGCACTCTATGGTAGCTAGTGGTACCCTGTGGCACTCTATGGTAGCTAGTGGTACCCTGTGGCACTCTATGGTAGCTAGTGGTACCCTGTTGCACTCTGTGGCAACTAGTGGCACCCTGTGGCACTCTGCGGCAACTAGTGGCACCCTCTGGCAGCTAGTGGCACCCTGTAGCACTCTGTGACAGCTAGTGGCACCCTGTTGCACTCTGTGACAGCTAGTTGGCACTCTGTGGCACTAGTGGCACCCTCTTGCAGCTAGTGGCACCCTGTTGCACTCTGTGGCACCTTGTGGCAGTCTGGTGGCTAGTGGCAAATATTAAGATGTTTCTACAATTGTGTTTTTTATTAAATATTGTCATATTTACAGCACTCAGTGTCCATTATCACTCTGCTGCTGCTTAGATGTTACAAAGAAGTGAAAATCAAACACAAAACTGTAAAAAAAATATTACCATATTACCAGATTTTTCAGTATCATACTTTTTAAAAAAAATATTTTTATATATATAAATTTTATTTTATAAAGAAAAATTGAGGATTTGTTTTTCATTATTGCAAATGAACAAACAAGAGAACATACAGAGTAAACAATGTGCTTTTTTATATTATTGAGAAGCCAAAGATTTCACTCAACATCACTGAAGGATGGACGATAGCCTCTATTTTATGTCTTTTTTGGGGGTGGGGGTATGTGCAGGTGAGGGATGCTACCCAGGCCATAGACCCACAGCTGGTGGCGATGGCATGTGGCTCCTACCGACGGAGAAAGGCCACATGTGGAGATGTTGACGTACTTATAACTCATCCTGATGGCAAGTCCCACAAGGGCGTTTTCAGCAAAGTACTGCAGAGCCTCCATGACAGTGGTAAGGTCCATCTTTCTTTGTAGGGGCTAAGGATTTCCCCACATCTTATTCAGAGGTTTGTTTTCCTTCAGAGAAACTGAAAAACCCAACTGTTTATTTCTAAGGGTTTTTGACGGATGATCTGGTGAGCCACGAGGAGAATGGAGAGCAGAAGAAATACATGGGTGTGTGCCGTTTGCCAGGACCCGGCCACCGCCATCGCAGGCTGGACATCATTGTAGTGCCCTACAATGAGTTTGCCTGTGCTCTCATGTATTTCACCGGGTCGGCACACTTCAACCGCTCAATGAGAGCCCTGGCAAAGACAAAAAACATGAGTTTATCAGAGCACTCATTGAACAAAGATGTGGTGCGCCATGGTAACTTGAAGATGTATGGCGGCACTCCACTTTCTACACTGACAGAGGAGGATGTTTTTAGTCTTTTAGGCATACCGTACAGGCAGGCTCATGAAAGGGACTGGTGATGATTTGCTAGTCAACAAGCCAGTCACAATGCCTTGTCTGGCTTTATGATAAATCATGATGATTGATGGATAATGACAATGGAATCTGCCTGAATAACTTATTTTAATGATGTTTTACTGCTTCACAACTCATGTAAGATCCCTGTTTGACTTGAATGCTAATTTTACTCCACAGATTAAAGGATTGAGTTCATTCAAGTCTCAAAACCAACACTTCTTCTTACTTAACCCTAATGGTATCTGTCCCTCCAGATTGTTTAAGTGGTATGTGCCGAGGTTTTGAGATGTCCATCTCTAAAACTTTAACTACCACCCCAGTACAATACAATAAATGGAATTTTGTTGTACAGTCCACAGCCTTTAAAAATTACAATTGTTATTTTGTACGGATGGTTTCTTCAGCAGAAAGTAGATGGATTAAGATGAGTAACTACGAACATTGTTAAGTTGTACAAATGTCCATTATACAGTGCTGGCAGCAAAAGTTTCAAATGTGAATATCTCTAAACAGTTAAATCCAAAATTATCTTCAGGACTAGATCCCACTAGAATTAAGTGGAAAGGTGTGTGATTTTGCACGCTGAGTGAACTGGCCTAAAGACATTTTATATAGGAGAGCCTTGACACCGTATTTTATTAAAGATGAGTAATATGAATAAAACATACTGAAGGGTAATAGCAGATGTCTTCCTGTGTCTTCCTTAATTATCTCAGAACTGCACATTAGTTGACTTTGGGCTGTTTTATGTTTACAAGCTTTAGTCGGAATTGAGAAGACAGTTTGCGGTCTGTGAAGATTCTCAGTTATCCAGGTCATAGTTATCCAAGGATACCTGAAGACGTTTTGCATCTCATCCAAGAGGCATCTTCAGTTCTGACTTCTATTTGCAGTGTGAGCTGACTTGCTGGGTATGAATTTGACTGGCCTTTGGTACAATGTGGAACCTTCCTCCCATGAGGGTGCACTTTGAATGCGGTCTAATAAGGGTGGATAACACAATTTACAGGATTTTAAATTGGATCAATAACTCTTAACTAATCTTTTAAACATGTGTTCCCATCAATCAGGGAAGAGGAGCACAGGAAGAAAGCCCATGCACTGGAGACGCACCGATCAGTGATTGGTCAGCCCCTTCCCAGCTGGGCCTGACTGTCCAATCGCGGGTCAGTCCGCAAAACCAGTGGCGATCCACTCAATTGAACGCCCATCACGTTGCGCACATGGATCGGGTCGAGGTGACCACGCCACACCCAGCAGACCGAGGCAGAGTGCCTGTGCTGAAGGAACGGCTTGTGTAACAGCCATATCACTGGCACCGACAGCGACCAGTTGCGCCAGCACCGTGCCTTGTTGAAATGTCTAGTACGCATTCAGGCGGCGTCTCAGCGAGACAGGGGCTGAGAAATAGTTGAGGATATTCGGACACAGTTCCCGAACAACAGTGTTTGCATGCGTATGTTTTTTGCCGTAGCTGTAGCTACTTTTTCGAGGAATGAGAGGCGTATGTTCGGCTCTTAAAATGGGATTGTTTTTGCACGCTGTTGGCTCTGTCTCCCCACCGAGTCCGCAGCAGACAGGGTAAGTTAGATTGGCAGTCAAAAACAAGGCTTTCGCTCACAGGAGTGTTAGCTAGCTAGTTACCCTGTTAAGTTGGCGAACTGTCCAAATAGATATGTATTCGATTATTAAACAACAATAAACATCATTATTGCATTATAGTACATCCGTTGTCCTAAGATATTGGCTCACTTTAACGTGTACTGTGCTGTCATGAAGGATGTTAGCATGCCTGCTAAGTTCGGTTGCTATCTGCGGTAGCATTGTTGAAGTAAAGGGACACCCGCGAGTCAGGGCCTCGCTCTGCTCTGTTTATGGTGGAGAGTTGACATTTTGGCCAGAAGTGAGTAGCGTAAACAACAAAAGCAGTTCTTTATGTCCAATGCAGCCACACCGGTAGGTATAACAACTAGCACTTATTTGTACAAGAGTTTTGTACCAGCAAAGCAGAAAATAGCTATTGTTGGTTTATGAACTTTATAGCTGTCCTGTGTCAAGATAACGTTAGAAGTTAATGTTGACACTGACATCGTTATAATCTCCCTAATCATCGGGTCATCTGGCAGTTTTATCCTTCATAAATGTAGTTAGAAAGCATCAGGTACTGTTGCCTTATCAACATTTGTGTTTTACGTAGTATCTTGTATATTTAGACTGCAATTATTCATCATATCACTGTTCATTGAAAGATAAAGAGATAAAAGAAAATTGAGGTGAATAGTGTTTTTTTCATGTGCTAATGAAAATCATACAATCAAAGCCTTGAGTGACTTCACTACAATGATGGGGCTTGAGTATGTAACCATAAACTTGCAAACTACTTAAGACTAATTTAGAACTGTATGTGCACAGTAGATATAGTATTATGTTGTGTTGCCATTACTGTAAATATTATCTATGTTATGATAAAGTACAGAGGAAATTTATCAGTAATCACACATCAGTCATTTTAACCTTCATACAAGATACCAACTTACATGTTAAAAGTTTAAGTTCCTCTGCTAACCAAGAGTCCTCCAAATAAATCAAGACACGGGGTCACAACAACTATGTTGGGTTTCTACTCCCAAGTCCAGTTATTATGTGCGGTCTCACTTGTAGTGTCTGAATATGTTTATCAGTGCACGCATATGTAACCATAGAGTTATAAAACTATACATATTTGCATGAAGTTGTTTGACATAGTTTCAAGAAGAACTTAAGTGGTAAACAAATACCAGAGAACAGAAGTATGTCATGCTGGTTGCATGTAAAGCTGATGGCCCTGGGCTACTGGGTAGATGTGTTACAATTCTCCAACTCTACTATTTGGCTAAACTTTCAATTTTAAGGTCGTGATTCGATTTTTGATTTAGACTTTTTCTTTTCAGCATCTGCTAGTGAAAATAAATCATGAGCATGCAGATTGTCTGCAACCATGCTATGGCATTTTTAGACTATACAGTCTTGATTTGTACAGATATCCTATCATTTGTTTTATGACCTGACAACTGCCATTTACATTTTCAATTTCTTCTTTACAAAGACAACCTACAGGTATCAAGTGTGATATAACTGCCATATTTGTGTGGGAACATACCGCACTAATAATTCATTTAAAATGTAACTAATAACAAATAATAATAACTTATTTTACCATTCATTTGCAAACAAGCTGTTAAACAGAACTACAAGAAGAGTCATGACATGGCATAAAGGTACTTTACAACAACAGCTTGACTTTCCTCGCCTGCAAAAAGCCACCAACCCCCTTTAAGGAAAGTGGCCTTGTGAGTAACCCGAACCATAATGTGATTTAGCAGGTTTGTTGTGGGAAGTTGGGAAGGGTTCACTGCAGTTTGTAGACCAGGGGCGCTGCATGAGGGGGCACAACGTGAGCCTCCAGTTAAACCTCTAAACCCACAGTGGGCCGATCTAGAACCGTGACGTCGCTATATAATGTAGAGCAAAGTTCATTAGAGAAGACTAAGGCATTTGAAATTGCAATTCGCCAAAAACACGAAGAAGACGATTCTTTATTAGTGCCTGCTTACAATAGATGTCTTATTAGAGCTTAATTCTCTTATTATATCTATGTTGCTTACTATGACTACATACAATGGCACTGTTAATTGTTAATACTGCTAGCTTAATACTGCTAATATGAAGCTTCCTGTTACTGGTGGGGAAGCATGCATACCAATTTGTCCTAATTTGTACAAATGATCAGAGTTTAAATTTAACACTGAGCTAACTAGATAACCGTAGTGATGGTGAACAGCGAAGGTCAATGAAAGAACTGTGATATCTCTGACTCCAGCAGTGGCCACAACACTGTAGTTAGCTTCAAACAGTTGCAGTTAAGGGAAAGTTAACTTACACTGCTGAGTGACCCATCCTTCATTTTAAGTAATGCCTTAACGCTGTCTGAAACCCACTTTCAAATTTGTAAAACCTTTTATTGTAATTGTGAAAATGCAAAAAAAGGCGATTTCACTGCTTTTTTCGCATCTAGACCACATTGGACCAGGTCCAGATCAAAAACTGCTGTCCTGTCAAATCTGAACTAGATTATTCCAGAGAAGCTAAAGATATTTGTGAAACCTGTACTCTATTTGTGAAAATGCAAAAAAAGTGTGAGTTAACTGCTGTTTTCACTACCACATTGGATCAGGTTCAGATCTAGATGTCTAGATGTGAAAATAGCAGTGAAGTAGTGTAATTTTCTCATATGGACACGCCCTGAATGTACGTTCGACCATGGCTCCAGAGTGTGACTAAAAAATCTGTTTCGTGCAACTAAATGTTTTTCTTGGTCGCACTGGTGCACCTAATATTTGGCAGGACAGTTTTTTTTTCTCCATCTGTGTGTTTTCCCTAAAACTCCCTTGTGGAAGAAAGTGAGAGCCAATCAAAAGCAGAGATGTGGCGCTGTATTTACACTCCTGCGGTGCCTATACCTATGGCATTGGCAATGCACATAGCCTGTTTACAATCATTTATAAACTATCAATGTGTGTATGGGAAATGGCAGCAGGTTAGAATATACTGTTAAGTTGCTAAAGAGGCTGTGAAAAATGTAGGTGCACTGCCACAAAATTTAGGTGCACCTTTATGAAAAATGTAGTTGCACCAGTGCAACCGAGGAAAAAAGTTAGTCTGAAACACTGCATTGGACGAACCCAAGTAGGCAGGGTTGGAGAGAATAAATACTAGGAGAATCTCAGAAAGCTCATTTCGTTCGATTTCCGATTTTATAATTGGAATCGGGACACACTGACTACTGGGAGACAATAGTTGCAACACATGGCCCTGAGCTGTATCTGCTATTTGCATTCACATCTGTTACCACTTCATACAACACAGTGAGCTATAATTTGTCTGTGTCGCAGCATTATGTAACCAGTGATTACACAGGGCTTAAAGTTCTCCGGTGCTGTGCCGGAATTCTGGCATTGGGTGTTTTTCTATACGACAATATACAGTATGTTAATGTCTGTGGGAAATATTCGGGCATTTTTTTAAACTGTCGCGTGATATGTGTGTGAAGAGCCAGTCTTCCTCTGCACAATTGGTAGCCCGGTGTCTCTGTCGGTTTATACAGAAAGGGGACTGGCACTTCCCAATATACGTGGACACTCATTGGCTATTGTAGGCCGTGAACACGGCATGGAAGTTTCTGTTGGGTCATTAAGGTGTCACCCAAAAGGTCAACGCGTAGACACTTTTTTTGGTTACATGCTAACAGCAGTTAGGCTAATATAAAATCTCGTAAGAGCAGTTCATGTGTATTTATTGATATAATAATGCGCTTTGGACTAAATCTTTTACTGGATTGGATCGTCTGGACGTATTAAGGCCATTTTTGTCAGAATGACTACAGCTTCACAGATAAGTGGTGTCAATTTTGATAATAGTCGGTGCTGAAGTGGGCCACCGGTACCAGTAAGTTACTTCTACATTTTAGTCTTTGGCTCCCCAGGACCTTTTTGCATACCGGTGGGCTCTATGTAGTGCTCATCTGTTCCCATTCTCGCCTGTCTGCTGATCTCTATCGGCGCAGACAGAGCAGGTAGAAGCTCGGGGGGCCTTTCATGCAGCCGTGAGCAGAAAGTAGCTGTCACAGTAACTTTTCGTGAACCGATTAATCCCAGCCTGGAGGGGGCGGGACATTAAAAAAGTTTGTTGCACTACAGCAAACTTTTAAAACGTTGAACTTGCTGTTCTGCATGAAGGATTATTGACGGGTTAGTACTTAGCATTAACTAATTAGAGACTGAGTATCATGTAGATAATTTTTCTTACACAAGGATTTAATAAATGAAAACCCACAGAAATTAAACTGCTGTCCAACTGGAATTAATATTACATCAGTGGTAAGCTTTATAGTAGCTAGCCATACTATTATCTGAAATTATAATGATGAATGGCGGTTACCAGCAGGGCTGGGCAATAAAACAACAAGGATAATTATCGTAACAACATTTGTTTATAAATGTTTGATTTATTTCATTTGAATCACGAACAAATCAGCACTTTTTCTATTAAGATATTTATTTTGTTAAGAAAAATATTTTACTTAATCATAATAGTTTTGAATGTTTTGTATCAGATTTGTGAAATGATCCTCTGTTTGGAATCAAGTGTTTGTTCCAACCATAAATAGTTTAAACCACAATGAACCATCTGGTTTCTTCACTTTCACTCAGGAGCAAAAATCAGCCTTTAAACCTGAAAGAAAATTATCCATTTCTCATGAGACTTTATTGATCAATATTGAATGATATGAAATGTTTTATGTAGTAACATTTTTGGCCGTATTGCCCAGCCCTAAGTACCAGCACCTATATTTTCCACTTCAAGCACTGATTATAGGTGGTGGCAGAAAAGGACGGGAGCTACCCCCCCCCCCCCCCACCCCCCTCCCCAATCATATATTTCCACATTGAACTTTTCATCAAAACAGTGTACAATTGTCTTCTCAGCTTGTTCTTGTGAACTCAGTATCGTGTTCCTCATGTTTCCTTAGCTAAGTGTATAGTCACACCCTTAATGTGAACCCCTATGTCAGTTTGCAACACAGAGTTACGCTCTTGCCTCCTTCCGTCCATCTTTGTCGTAAACCCCAAAAAATTTCAGGCACAGAAAAATTTGTGCTTTAAGCCCTGAATGATTACATGTTACTCTAGACATTATGATCAACATTTCTCCTTGGTACTATTTGAAAAAGGACCCATTCACACTTCTTACCTTTAATGAGAGTGAAAGGTTTATGACTCACTATCACCGTGAACGACACAGTAAATTGCTTTCAGGATGGAAAATAACTACAAACTGTTATTGTGCAAACTGTGCATACTTTGCAAATCTTATTTAAAGCCTGATTTATATATATTCTTGTTTTGACAAAGAGCTTGTAAAGTTTAGTTAGCTACTACAGTCCCATGACATAGTGGGGTAAAATAAAGCCAGCCAGGGAAACATGTCAACCTCCACCACACACACACTAAAAGCATAAATACTTTAGTTTTCTTTTTTTCGCAAGAAAATGAGGACCCTCATTTCTTTACAGTGGTGGTTCCCAACCATTTTCAAGTTTAATCCATCATAATTCTCAGTGTTCATAATACATTAATAACAATCTTTGTGTTGCACTAAATGTGTGAAATGTAAATGAGGATAATTCTGCTCGATATAGCTCAGCCTAGAAAGTCCATCGTGGATGTTCTAGTTGACTCTGCCTTAAGTGTTTGGCTTCAGCACGCTGGTTGTGTCGGCTTTAACTCTTACTTGGCACCAACAGTTCTGCGTCAAAGCTTGATTGTAGTTAAATAGTAACAGCTAGAGTTTGTTTAAATCTCATTTTGTGCTGGCAAAACATACTGTACGTTCTGACTTTTAGATAAAATTTGGAAACTCAAGTTTAACTGACCTCCTCAGCTATTGAAAGCTAGAAGGCGTACGTACGTTGGGGGGGATGTCTGGTATTAAAGGTTCCTAGAAATGTGTCAGCAGTGTTTTGCTCTGACTAACCTTGATGACCATGAAAGAGCACCTTTCATTGTTGCAGGACAGAATAATAAATAAGGGGTTAGTGAGGTCTTCTGACATGCATCAGCTAACTTGACAAGTCCCACAGGCCTGTGCTAAGTGGATCAACTCTGACGACGCAGTGAAGAATTAACTAAGAACTGTAGCCACTTATCTCAAGGAACAGTATTTGATAGTCACCTGGGGATTTTTGAACTGTTCTCATTGTCTGCTCATTTCAACAGCTTCTCATTATTAAGGTTGATTATTTTCTAATGCAGCAATCATTTCTGGGAACGTAACTAAATCCACCTTTAATCTGGTAGTATAGCATGAGAGAGGTGGATTGTTTCATTGTCTCCTGTTTGGATGGGACACGGAGGAATCTAGTCTGTGCAGATTCTTTGCACTGTCACTGTCTGACTCACAGGATCATTAAAACATAACTGTTACTCAGGGAGGGTCTCGTATAACCTAGATTTTTTCTGATTAGATGGAGCACTTTTCCTTTATGAAAGCCTGTTTGTGAAATCCCGACCCCCTTCAGTACCCAGCTATCTTTATGCAGCACAGACTGAAGACCCAAACAAACTAGATGGTTATTGGGATCAAATTGCAAAAAGCGCTCAGCCTGCCAAGTGGAGAGCAAATGGTGGAGAACAGTTATTGAGTCGTTGAAAACAGCTGAAATTATCAGAGGGAAGAACAGAACAGTGTGTTTTTATTACACAGAGCTTCAAGTCCCTCTTTGTTTGGCTTGGTTTAAAAAAGAAAGTTTTTGAAAAGGTTGAAACAGCTGTTGAGAAATGATTAATTTGTCAGGCTTGAGGTTTTGGCTACATTTAATGTCAGCAGTTTGGTTTGTGCTGATCCGGCATGTCGTGTGTGACGAATCATTCCTGTGTTACTGCTCTGTCTGTCTTTCTCAGTGCTTTTCTTGCTGCCTCGAACTTGCCTACACACACAGACACCTCTCACCGCTCTGTGTGCCTTATTATCATGCAGCGGCCCCGCCAGGAGGAGCTGCTTGGAAATTTCCGTAGAGCAATCCTTGTCCACTGTTCGGGCCTGGACTGGACTGGAGTGAGGGAGTGTGTGAGTGGGTGGGGGTTATGGGTGTGTGTGGGTAGGGTGTACAGGGAGAGGGAGTGAGAGTAAGTTTGAGAGCTGTTTTACTTTTTTCTTCTGTGGGATAATGACCCATGAGGTGAAGGGACTTGTCTAGGATTTTTGGACCCTGGATCATCATGCCTCTCAACCGGCAACCTGCGCTGGTAATATATAGTGAGGGAAAACTATCTTTATAAAGAACTTTAGCTGGCTAATCATTAAGCTAATCTAGAAGAAAACATCTGAGATCTTCCTGGAAAAATCCGTAGACCTTTCTCATGAGAGGATTTTGATTATAGTGCTCCCTTGTCAGCTGGTACTATGCTGATATATCTGATCTGATTATCATCGAGCCTTTGTTCTTTCACAACTTAACTTTTTCATGGGTGAATGATGGATAAGCTCAGTCAGGTTTGCTTTTGATCAGGCGGAGCTGCTAGTTTGCTATATTAACAGTGGAGACAAATTGTTGTCTCAAACCTCTTCTGATATTTCCCAGTTCTTTTTAGGTCTCAGCTTAACTTTTAAGTTGAAATTGTGTATTAGATCTTGGGCGACATACTGAGTGGTTTAGTGCTGGCTGTGATTCAAGAATTTGCACTTGATATGGGCCTTAAACACTGGTGAAATTCTAGTAGCTTACCAGCACAAGTGCCTAGGACTTGTTTACTCATAGCTAAGTATAAATGTTGGCTACTAGATATCTGCAGTATTATCATTATTTTTCTAAATCAAAGATCAGGGCATGTAAATATCGCTCTGTGCCAGTCCTATACTACATGCTAACTGTACAAAGGATGCACTATTTACTGGGGTCGCACCAAATGTCTTTTTTGTTTTACATTCAAACTTCTTTTGATGTTTTCACATGAATCCTTGATTGTCTGTCGTCATATTTTATGACGTCATCGGCCAAAAAAGTCCATTCGCCAGGTTAACTGAGTTAGTCTTTTTGTATTTAATCAACTTTCTTTAATGAATATAACTCGTCAGTTTCGCCAACATAAATACATGTAGGCTGGAGGCTAATCCCAAAATCTGAACAGTCAAAAAATAAATATGGACAGAAGCAGAATTATTTGATTAGATAAAAGCATTTTGTGAATCTTTCACAAAATTTTGACTTTTGGACTTTAAAACACTCTGGAAATGTTTCGATCATACGGTGGGAAACAATCCTACGCAGACCCCACTGGAATTTAATTTCACAAATAGTAAATACTAATAATACTAGTGCAGTCTGTATCTGCAACTGTGCAGAAATACCAGGTTTAAACAGAATGAATAAAACTGAGCAGTATTCGAATGTCAATGCCCCAATGCTTCAAACTTTTCGGTATAGCCCTATAAACTATAGTATACTGGTATTGTTATTATATGAGAAATCAACAATACTTTTATATTTACAATTATATAATAACAGGAAACGATACCTGTGCTATCAGACACCAAATGTGACTTTTCACCACCTTTCCATAATTAAATTTGTTTTTTTTAATTTTTGACTATCTCCTCCATTTCTTTTGTGAATTGCAATGAGGGACCATAGTGTATGTATCAACAGCACACTCAAAAAAGATGCATGCTGTCTTTGCGTGAGTGTGTACATAGTACATACCATATTACTTAAAAACCTGTTTAGAAATATGTATATATAGAGCAGAGACCTCTTAATGTTATGGGTAACACCTGTGTTCTTTTTACTATGACCGAACCCAAGCACACTGTAGAAATTAGTTTATTCAGTTCAAACCACTTTGTTTGTGTAGGCTGTAAGGAGCAACGAGGGTTCTAGTAGTGGCATGTTTTTATCTCGTTTTAGCAGTGGACCCTCAGACTGTATAAAAGAAGTGGACGCAGCCTTCGGGTCTGAAAAGTGAAGCCAATGCATATGTGCCTTTAACCTGCATTCTTTCTAATTGCCAGCAGGGGTCGACTCAACTGGTTGCAAAAAGAAGTCCGATTGTACAGAAGTCTATGAATAATGAATTTAGTACCTCAGTAAAACAATTTACTAATGAGTTTATGTCTCAGTCGCCACTTTCAAGTCTTCTTCGCACAGCATGATGTTCATTTAATAAATGATGGTCCCATTTAGTGGAAAATAGACAATAAAGCAGGGTATAATTTGAGGTGTGGCTAAATTTAACTTGTGTAGCATCTAAAAACAGTTACTGAAACCTTTTAGCTGGACTTAATGTAGACCGATTTAGAGATTTGTTTTTACTTTGGCAACATCTCTGTTGATCAGTGTAAAACCCTGAACAAATGTAATTTCACCCTGTGTGAATCAAAAAATAAAACATGAAACATGGTGGGGGGGCTCTGTTATTTTTTTATTGGAACAGCACACCGTAACCAGATTCCTCAAGCTGGTGTTGTACCTTATTTTTTTTAAGATGAGATGTTGATAATACATTGCTCTTAAAGTGGCACTGCTTCTCTCCTGCAGAGCCTACTGCACTGTGAAGGTGTTAACAACCAGAGCTACATCTGTGAGTCTGGACACTGCTGCGGGGAGTCTCAGTGCTGCAGCTACTACTATGAGCTCTGGTGTAAGTATCCTGCCTCCACAATCCTCAATATTGCTAGCCCCCACAGTTCCTTGGGTGCGACTTCCGGACCTTCGTTTCGTTGAACCGGTATCTGCTAGAATTAGCGGTATGCTACAGTTTTGTTCCATTTTTCTCAGAGGTTTTTGAAATAGATGATCCTGGAAAGCAACTTGTCCTACCTTTTTAAAACGGGTTAATGTTGTCATTTCCTCTACTATCGAGAGATGGGAGGAGAACCTGAAGTGTCCACGGATAACGTACAAGTAGTATATTTTAGCTGCTTCATTCTGTTGCTATAGATGGCAAAGTATTGAACAATCTGAAAAGCTCAGAGGCTTATCAGTAGTTATGTAGCAAACAAATATTGAAGGAGGTGGGACACAGTTGTGTCTGTCTAAAAGTAGACAAGGAGCCAAGTCAAAGCCTCAAAGTCTCTCATCACCAGGCAGGGGTTTTAGTTTCCCTTCTGTCCTCAGACAACTATTGCAGGATCGGAATGGACTTGCAAAAAAACATCTGCAAAACTGTGAAGGGTGAAAAAACAGTGTCTCTTCTGATAACTTGTTTATTTCGGTTTCATATTGCATATTACATACAGCCGCGGAGTGCAGAAGTGGTAATGTAGGTTGAGTACATTTGTACAGGGAAAGGCAGAGAGATCATGTACAGATGTGCAGAGGAAATGGAATGCAGGCACAAGGAAGAATATAGAGCTGAAAAAGGTGAAGCACGTAAATGTCAAACACTGTGGTCAAACATCATAAACCAGGCTCATCAAAGCCAACACCTGATCGCATAAGCTCAACCCCAAAACCTTTCAAGGATCACACACATTTTAAAAGTTATCTCAGTTTTCTGCAATGGCCCCACAGGCTGCTGACAGCTGTGTTACTGATCATATGAAGAAGACAGCGAGTCCTGTCAGAGCCAGGTGTAATCAACAGGTACCCCATACAGAACATGGCACAACACTAACATTAAGAAGTGTCTTTCTCTTTATGAATAAACACTTGCACCCCGACTTCACTGGCAACACTGCAACTAAATATGGAAAATGTGGACAAAGCTGCGCAACTCCTGGAGGTTCAAGGGCACACTGTGGAGAGGAGAGGCCGGATGGCGTGACCTGACCGTCCCTGGTTTGAAGCCAGCCCAGATGGAATTTTGGACTCAACACGGCTCCTTGACATTAAGTGTCCCTCAAGTGTGCCATGTCACTTCTTGGGCAGCCAAATTGAGAGATCAGACGCTCAAGTGATGGGCAGTATGTCAGATTTTCCAGTGGGCAGAGTGGGATGTTCCTTCCAGGTGGGTGAAAAATAAGTAGACCCATAAATTAGCAGTGTTTTTTTTTACTCATTTGACAGATTTTTGTGAATCTCTATTTTAAAGACATTGTATCATCCTATTTTTTTTAGATGCAGCTGAGAAAGTAGGTTTGTGGAGCTGCAGAGCTGGAAACTAGTCACCTGGACATTAGCTGAGCAATTGGACATTTCATTTGACAAATACTCCACGGATGGACCCTCTCCAAAATGTTTAATTTTCACACATGCTAACTAGATTAGTGGCTACATTGATTTGCCCCAAATATATGGAGCTTTTGAAAATACAGTGAACAGGTGATAAGTGTATGCAGCACACACAACAGAAACACAAAGAACACTGTAAAGTTTTTAAAAAAAATTTATTTTGTGTTATTTTTGTTTTAAGACAGGCAGCCTTTTCAGTCAGTCATAGTGGAATGCCATAAAATAGTTGTGTTCGCAGGACTTCTTGAGTTATAAAAACACCTTCCTGATAGAATTTTCATTTGGCTGGATTTTAAGTGTACCACTTCCTGTGCTTAACAATGGTTTAAATACTCCAGAGGACAGCTCTTTACTTATTGAATGCTGTACCTCATTTCAGCGTTTTGAAAATGTTAAAAAGAACTCCAGGCATGTTAGCAGAGAAACGCCCCCCCCCCCCCCCCCCCCCCCCCCAAGCAGATAAATGTGAAAACAGCCTTCTACTGTCAGGCTCTGCACACACATAACTCTGTCCAGTGAAGCGACAATAAGGAGCACATTGTTGAGAGGGACATGTTCACTTTAAATAAACTGTAAGTACAGGTATGTCTAGTGATTTGTACCTCATTCCAATTTTTGAACGTGTTAATATGTGATGTACCGTATGAGTTTTTAAGTACAGTATTAAAGGTCTTAGGTATCACTTGAGACGAGCTCACCTCTTAAATTCACTAAACCAGCATAAATCTTATGGCATGGCAACCGTGTGTGAGTGACCGCCTCATTGGACAACTGGCATCCCTTGCGTGTGAATGCTGTGACTTCGAGCAGGGCTCCCCGCTTACATCATCATGCCGAGCTCACCTGATGCCAACAAATACAGTAAACATTTATTAGGGTGGAAATTATTATTATTATGATAACATCTGTCACCACTACTTGAATTTAATTGCAAGTAGTTTATCTTTATTTCGTGAGTCTGTTTGTGAATGATTTTCTAGATACATTTTTAAAGTTTTTTTCTACACACAGAAGACCTTACTTACCTTATTGGAGAACACTTTATAATACGGGGACACAACTCAGGCTTAAGAAATGCATAGCTTGGGATGATTAATGCAGGATGTATCATAAATTCCTGTTGCTCAAAAGTTGTAAAATGATCAAGTCATTGAGTTTATGCAGTTCGTTACCACTTGATGGACAATCAAATGATGAATGTTAACTCACATTTACCTTATCCATCTGTCTAAATAAGATTCATGCATTTGATCATTGCATATTCACAGAGATAAATGAAGCTGTCATATCAGATGTAGATGCTATTCAGATGTCGTCTTCAACATGTTTCTGCATGATTTCAAAAAAACAAACCAGGTATTGCACTGCTTTACCAATCTGATCAGATGCTTGGATGTGAAATGTCATTTTCTGTGTAATTGGATGCCAGCTCACTTGGTGACATAAATAAATCTATTAAGATATCTAAAACAATACTATGCAATCAAGTCCAACATGTATTGTGTTTCAATTTAGGCCACTTTAGGTTATGTAGTTTTATTTCTTAAGGTGGTAGTCATGGAGGTATTTGATTTGCAGGAGTTCTTTGAATATCTTGTAGTCCAGGGTGTGACTGTGACATACCATAGACTGTGAGCCACGTGATATTGAAAACTTCATGGGAATCAGAGCTACACCACTAAACTGGCCAGGCTGATGCATTGGCTGATATTGGCTTATTGCAGATATAGTCTGATATAATGCGAATTTCCTATGCAATGATATGCTTAAGAGCACTATGTGCTAACTATAGCCCAACCGATACAGGATTATTGAGGTTGATACCAATATTGATATTTGAGAGAATCCGGTAACAGTATATCGGGCGACCTAAACATATAACATACACAAACATTCCTGATACGGATCCTGAAAACATTTTTTATTTTTTACACTACATTCTGTTAGTATATCTGAAACTGTCGTTGGGTAATTTGCAGGAAAGGGTGTGATAGGACTGGACTACATGATGTAAAATCTGTAAAACAAAATTTGTAGATTTGGGTTGCTAAGAGAAAGTTAGTGTGGGTTCTTAGAAATAAGCAAAGTTCAAACTGACTTAAGATGGACGCCTGACTGGTTTAATTATAATCCAGGTTTTTCAGAATTAGTATGGTGTAGATCGTCAGCAATGTGGCCACAAAATGTTGCAATAACAAACTAAAATTATTAAGAACAGATTTTCTACATAAAAATTCTTGTACAGTCATGAGTGTGCATGCATCTTGATGTGACGAAGGTTGGTAATGATAAAATCTGAAATGCAGAATTGGTACATCATGATGACTGCACGGCACCAGCAAAGATGCACATTGTACACATGCACAGTGTCACATTGTACTGTTTACATTCCTATGTGCCAGAGACACAGGATGTCTTGCCCTGTAGTCCTTGAAGTGAAGTTCCCACATTTTTTTGTGTTGAGGTAGTGGCGTTCCACTTATTTCAAACACAGCAAACAAAAACTGGGCGTTTTTTAAAATCCCACTCAGTTTTTGTTCCCTGCTGCTTTTTAGACTGGATTCAAGATAGTACAGTAAAAATTAGGACGTAATGCCATATTGAAAAAGCACACATTGTTCCTAAACAATCACATAATGTTGGAATGCTTTTGGGAAGAAGAACTGCAGCTATAAATGAGATTTCTCTGATTGCGTTTTATTACTATTGTCCAAGATTTCTACATTTTGAAATGAATGGTACTTTTTGCAATTGATTTTCCTGCAAGGTTGGACCAGAATATGTCAGACAACATTTATAAACATGTCTCCCAAAGAGAGAAACCAGAGAAGTCAGAGTTCAGCTGTGGTGTCAGATATGTCAAAGAATCAGGAGAGACTATAAATCTGTCAGTGCAGTGAGATAAGAAAAGACTTGGACCTCTCAATGATGATTGAACTGATTCTATGCCATAAAATAATAACATAATGCAATACATATGGTGTGAAATGATGTGAATGTTTCCAGATGTCAGAACCAGATGTTGCCAGTATTTGATCTGCAGTGTTGTGTTTGTGTAAGCAGCAGGCACTTTTATGTTACATCACCACACGCTAATACAGTTAGACATAATGGACTTTGTAGAGTACAATCTTTCCAGCTTAAACCTGTTCATTGCCATGTTAGTTTATGTAAGAAAAAGAACAGTAAACAATCACATTGACGTTTTATCCATTTAGTTGGAGTCCCACTGTAAACACGATTTGACTGTGTTGATCTTCCTCTCACTTCAGGGTTTTGGTTGGTTTGGGCGATCATCTTCATTTTGAGCTGCTGCTGTGTGTGTCACCATCGGCGCACAAAACACCGGCTGCAGCAGCAACAACGGCAGCACGAGATCAACCTCATTGCTTACCGCGAAGCACACAACTACCCCTCCCTGCCCTTCTACTTCAGTAAGAGCTAACAACTCAAACATACACTTGATGATAAAACTTAATGTGTACCTTTTGTACCTGGTTGTATGCATTTTATTCATCTATATCCATTCTCCTAATGACTGATGGTTGTTCATTCATATTGACGAACCCCATGCCTATATATGGCGTGAAAGGGTTTGCACACACACAGAGAACTTGCTCAGCACCAAACAGCAGACAGACACAGTGACTGGTGAACATTGTGGAATTTGTAGTAACCGTCAGTCACACAAACAAAACATCTTAATGATGATAGTGATAGGAAATTGGAGACTGAGCAGAATTTAATCCTCCCCTTTTGTAAAAAACAAACAAATAAACAAACAAAAATATATCTATGAAGATTCTCAGTCATCCAGGTCATAGTTATCCAACAAAGGTTAAAATCAAGGGCAACTGGACTTGGTTGAAGATACTGGAAGACGTTTCGTCCCTCATCCAAAGGACTTCTTCAGTTCTGACTGACTGGCAGGGAAACTCAGCTATTTAACCTCAGTGGGGTCGTTGGCCAGGGTCATCGATACCGCTGGTTCGTTAGTGTTCCTTGTTGCTGTGACGACAGTCGTTACAGTCGTTAAGACTACCTGTGACCAAGACTGAACGACCATCGTTGGTATCTTCACCTGAGGCCAATAGGTTACGTTTGTTGAGTTTCCTGGGAAGTGATGAAAGGACAAGATGTCTATGAAGATTCTCAGTCATCCAGGTCATAGTTATCCAACGAAGGTTAAAATGAAAGGGCAACTGGACTTGGTTGAAGCTACTGGAAGACGTTTCGTCCCTTATCCAAAGGACTTCTTCAGTTCATGATGAAAGGACAGCATTGTAAGTGGGGGATAAGTGGTGGCGTAGACCCCCTCCCCTGTTCAATGACGGCTTCTCAACCCTGGTGTAGATGGCTTCCTTGACACCTCTTTCAAAACATCCATCTTCTCTGTCTAAAATGTGCACCTGGTGGTCCTCAAACGAGTGTCCTCTGTCCTTCAGATGTAAGTAGACTGCAGAGTCTTGACCTGAGGAATTGGCCCTTCTGTGTTGAGCCATGCGTTTGTGTAGTGGTTGTTTAGTCTCCCCAATATGCAGGTCTGTGCATTCCTCACTGCATTGGACCGCATACACTAGATTGCTTTTCTTGTGTTTGGATGTGTGGTCTTTGGGGTGTACCAGCATCTGTCTTAGTGTGTTCTTGGGTTTAAAAAACACAGGGATGTTATATTTGTTGAAAATCCTCCTGAGTTTCTCCTCCTGAGTCTGGAGTATCAGAGAAACTATGGTCGTTCAGTCTTGGCCACAGGTAGTCTTAACGACTGTCGTCACAGAAACAAGGAACATTAACGAACCAGCGGTATCGATGACCCGGGCCAACGACCCCACTGAGGTTAAATAGCTGAGTTTCCCTGCCAGTCAGTCAGAACTGAAGAAGTCCTTTGGATGAGGGATGAAGCGTCTTCCAGTATCTTCAACCAAGTCCAGTTGCCCTTGATTTTAACCTTCGTTGGAAAACAAAAATATATATATATATTGTTATGGAGATGCAGTTTTTAGTACCCACAAAAATTAAATTAATGCTGGTACGCACAGTATTGTAAATGCATTGTATGTATAATTGTTTTGTTATTAAATACAATTTCTTTTATTACACAACCCCATTACTAGACCGACCAGCTGAAGTGTACGACTTAAACCTGTGTCTGTTGTAGAGGTGACTATGTCATTTAGTCCAGGAGCTTCCTTCATTGTCTCTTGAAAAGAAAACCTTGGGGCTGAACTGTAGTTACATAGTGAGCAGTAAAGCAGGTGGTGCCTGGTTCAAGTGTAATGTTTGCACTGAGATGTATCCCTGGTTTCACACAGCTTCAGAACCTTCCCTGTTTGCATGCCCCAGTTTTCAGGAAACGGCCAGCATTGCTCTCTTGGTACTTCGCCAGTGTTGCAACACCATCTTGCACAGTGCTGCAACGGCCCTCTGCATAGAACTGACCCAGAAATTAGCTTGTTTTGTCACATTTTCCCTCTACTGCTTTGGGAATGCTTGAATAGTGGTCTGGGAAGTTCACTGAAATGTTCAGGGTCAGACCGTGGTGTTTATTAAAGTCAACACTAACCTATCTACATGTTGCTTGCCTTGCAAAATGTAATTAGTTTTGTGCTTTTCTACTCTAAGCTATTTGTTTTTTCCATCTTTTCCTCTTCAGGGTTTCTGCCAAACTACCTCCTGCCTGACTATGAAGAGGTGGTCAACCGGCCACCGACTCCTCCCCCTCCCTACAGTGCCTTACACACAGGCCCATCCCCCGTGGCTTCTAGTCCACTGGCTCCTGAGCAGCAGGACGGACACTGTCCAACTATCCAGCCCACTCCGGTGACCCCGGTCTCCGACGGTCTGTGTTGCAGGCCCACCATAGAGGAACCACAGGCCCCCACCTTAGACTTCAGACCAAAGCCTGACAAGTCCATGCAGACAGCACAGGATTCAGGCATGATACTGCTGTCAGATGGGCTCAATAGGGAGGGACTTAATTGCCAGGAGAAAAGGAGTGGAGGTGGGGTCGACTCCTGCAAGGACGCACTGCTGAAGGACCTGTCAGAGGGTTGTGCTGAGGACAAAGATCGACTCCCCAATGGAAGGAGGAGGCGATTCACTGGGGACTCTGGGATTGAGGTGTGTGTATGCGGCACACGTGGGAGCAGCGGTTTAAGTGGAGCTGGAGGGACAGGCCAGGAAGGCCAGGAGTTGAGGGAGCTAGAGAGCCTGCTGGGGTGCGAGGGACATGACGAGGAGGAGGAGGAGGGGGAGGAGGCAGACGACTTCTGTGACAGCTGCGGTCATCGAGCCTCCTTCAGTGTAGAGGAGGAGCAGGCGCTGGGCGGGCCGGAGAGGCGGGTCGTGCGGGGGCCATCAGGACCTCCTCAGCCGGCTCACCAGATAGGAAGCGCTTCGCTTCTCCCTCCAGTGTGCCTCCTCCTCCACACCATCAACGAGCAGGAGGGGCCGCACCACAGCACCAGCAATGAACCGCAGGGCTGAAACACAGTTGACACACCTTTGTGTCATAGAGGGAAGGAGAGAGCACTTGAGACAGAGCGTAGAGGCATAAGCTTTTGCATTTGAGCAAGTGTTTTATGTCTAAATGCTTCCTAAGTGAGTATTTTTATGAATGTGTGCATCTTAGATAAAACAGGTGGGGAGCAGGATGTAGAATCTCAACTAAAAACCACTGAGATCCAAAGGTTGAGAAAGCCTACTCCTCCCCACACTGGAACAGTGGCCTTAACCTGTGTATCTGGGGTTATATTTGGGCAGCACAAGCCCTTTAACAGCCTCTGGCAATTGAGACTTCTCTCTCTCTCTCACACACACACACACACACACACACACACACACACACAGAGTTGTCCTTCTCACACAACGAAAGCTACCGATACACAGTCACAGACTGTCGCTGTGACGTCAGGATAGGACAATCACTGCCCAGGATTAATGCAGCTCTCCTCACCAGGTGCTTGCAACAGTTCTGCAAAGCTGTCTCTGCAGGCAGGAAACGTAAAAATTGTGGATTGAGTGCAGTGTGGGATTACCACTGTGTGCGCTTATGCAAACTGATACAGTACAGGGACACTAGAACAAGGCCGTGTGGGATGTGCCGTTAGAATTGTGCTTCGAAAGTGCTTTTTCAGCGATTTAAAAACCGCTCTGCCTTGTGCTGTCTGTTGCTCTTTATCTGCCCGGCTAGTGTTAGAGAGGTTCATTAACAAATTTTTATGTGAGCAGTTCCTATTTTGCACAAAACATATTTATCTTTATAAATGAAGCTTTCAGCTAAAAAAATCTTAACAGAAAATGCTTTCATTAATTTAGTCTTAAATTGCCTTACATGATTAGTCTGTAAGAAATGGACCTCTGAGAATTGTTAGTAGGGAATGCAACAGATTCACTTTATACACAATAATTTTTAAAAATGTATTCCTTGAATGTTTGCAGTACGTGCCTAACCCCCCCAAAAATGCAGAATTGTGATGAACAACAAGCTTTAGTGAAACTGAGAAAAGAACCAAGAAAAGAATAGTAAGCTTCTTAGAGATTACAGATGGGCAACATCCGACCTCAAACTTTTACGTCAGTCACATCTATAGATTACCACCTTCACCAGCTATACAGTATAAAAACATATGCATTTACACTCTTTGTATTGGATTTTCATATTAGCACAATTTTACCATGCTTTAGCCGTGGTATTCATTAACCAAACTTTTCACAACAGCCTCTTGAAGGGTCCATTATGGCTGATTTAAGTCATCTGGACTAGTGTGATTTTCACCAAAATATGGTTTGTTAACTTATTTTTGTCTTCTGTATTTGTGATTTTCAATCTGAGAGATGAAATGCTCCTTTTTAGGTCGAAAAAACACGTTTTAGTGTATTGGGATTTAATCATTTGAGGGATATTCATCCATTACTCAACTTTATGTGAAGGTGATCCTATAATGGCCATTGTTGAGGAGCAAACGGCCAGTGTGCACACCAACAGAAGTATTTAACCCAACAGGACAATTTAAGACTAAAATTTCATGTACAGTTGTGGCCTGCTGAGTGGAAAAATCCCTCTTTTGGAATGACAGCTAGATAAAAAATAAACTAAAACAACAGAAGCAAAGACCAAGAAACAGATATGGTAATAAAATAACAATTTGATTGTTGTCTTTTGTTATTCTTCATATCTAAATATGTCTATTATAAACAAGAGTTTGCACAACACGATATTTCTGACAGGCATGTGTTTTTTTATGATGGACAAACAGTACAAGTTAACAAGCAACATGTATAACGCAGCACTGCAGATGTAAAACAAAGACCACACAAAAACAGACTTGGAGCATTAATAAGTTATCAGTTCCATTAATGTATCTTCTTTGGAAGACTCTGAAATGCCTTTAAGATCCTGAATGTTTTAAACCTAACCAAATCTTACGGGAGCTGTAACACACTAGATGTTGATTTGATGATTAATGAACACACATTAATGTAAAACAAATTGAGCTAAGTAAAATATTTTCCCCTCTGAAATGAACTGGAACTGGTGACACTACAGACTTTCCTTGGAGCACCCTCAAAAAGGCACAAATTGCAATGTCTGTCAAGCACAAATGTTGCAGCCATATACCCTAAAACAATCTAGCAGTGGATCCCAGAATGTCTAGCATATGTTCAATTGTAAGACGAACTTTCTGTATTAACAGTAAGATGACTTAGTTGTACCCATCAATGCCTGAACACACTCTAAAGTGCTTTACAGTATATGTTCATGCTTTTTGTGAGTTAGAAAATAATGTTGTGTAATTGTGGTACATGTATTACCAAGATGAGCTATTTTCAGCTGAATCCTTTAAACAATTATTGGAACTGTATAAAATTTCAGAACCACTTTTAATATTCTGTAACATGTTTGTGAACCAAATATTAGCTTTCGTAATTTATGAAATCATTAGTTTTATAGTTATGGACAGATTTTTCTCTCATTGTGTAGGTATTATTTTTTCTGTTAAAGAAAGATATAACTTCTTTTGAGACTTAATCCTGAGGTTGTGCAAAGGGTACGTTTGACTAACAACACAGTAGATGAGTTAACAATTTCAGGGGCATCTTGCCAAAGACACGTTTTCTTTCCTCACCAGTGTGTGTGTGTAAGGTGGTTTTGCACATATTCTTTGAATGTTCTGATCATAAGCCATTTACTACAACAACCATGATGGGTGTATGTTCAATAAACATACGATTTTAAATTCAAGCTGACTGTTATGTAAGTGTGATTATTGCGTGGAAGCTGTACTTGCACATCTCAAGATAAGTAATAAATAAAAACGAACATCATACTCTTTGGACTTGGATCAGGTTCAGCTATGACTTCCGGAAGTTGTTTTCTCCCAGGAAGGTGACGTCATGACCCGGCCTACTCTGCCTCTGATTGGCTTGCACTCGTTGCCTTCGCTGGTTGGGCTGGTTGGGTTGGTTGCACAAATTGTGGACTTTGTCAGCGAGACAATGGCTGAAGGGAAGAGGTAACAACCTTGTAACATGCTTCGTATCTTGTTTAATTTCCATGTAGCCTGCATTATAAGTCGAGCGAGTGGCGTGTGTCACATTTGAACCTTCACTCAACGTTAGCGTGGGACGGTTGACATTTGTTTTACAGTAACATTACATGATACGTATTAAATAACAACATGTACATTTAAAAACTTGTGGAATAATGTAACGTTTCATTTGCTGCAGCTAGCCGGCAGTCTTGACTTAGTAGAGAGCTATAACAGGAACTTAACTGTGATGCAATTTGAAGTTAACATAAGTTATGAAAAACTTCTTTTTTAAGTGCGGGTGCAAAAGGCTTCGTTGACAGCGCCGTTCACGTGCACGTCAAGGTAATGTAACTTACGATACTGTCATCGTCACTTCACAGCGGTCGCTAGCCTAGCTCAAGTGCTTCAGCTTAAACACTCACATTGTCTTGTGAGTAGTTCTTTTGTAGATCATAACTGTTCTGTACACTCTTAATGTAAATTCGCCGAGAAAAGTTGAGCTTTTAAGGGGCCCTTTTATTAGACAACACTAACAGTTTTTCACTGCTCGCCTGCCTACCGTGTGCAAACTGCTGACAGCCTTCTGTATGTTGAGGAGCAACTAAACCTACAGCCAGCTTTTCTGTGCTCAAACAGGATTATTATGGCAAGGTGCTGAAGAACTCCTCAGACTTGAAGACCAATGCCTGTGTGGCTCCATCCCAGCAAACCCCTGCCTTCATCTGCCAGGCTTTGAAGAAAGTGCACCCTGAGGTCACTGCCAGGTCGCTGGGCTTTACACTCTCTGTTGTTGCTTTAGATGTAATTACACCGCAACAATCACTGATCCACTGAGACTTGTAATGGGTATCCTTTCAGGTACTATGGCTGTGGTCTGGTGGTGCCAGAGTGCTTGGAGGGCTGCAGGATACTGGACCTGGGCAGTGGAAGTGGGAGGGACTGCTATGTGCTGAGCCAGCTGGTGGGCGAGAAGGGCCATGTCACTGGCATTGACATGACTGAGGACCAGGTAATGCACATCAGCATCACAGTGTCGCTATAGTGCACAGTGAACTGTCGGTGATGTATATGGCAAAGTAAAAATGTGTCCCCTCGGACTATTAGGGAAGGCTGTCACTGTCCTGTAAACAACAGTATTTATGTACTGCGTAAGACCCAAATGCAACCAAATGTTATAGACTCTGACAAATAGCACTATGACTGTTCCAAATTAAATGTGCACTGAAAGTAGATGCTTCATTCAAGTCTGTGTTCTCTTCTAGCTTGAAGTGGCCAGGACATATTTGGACTATCACATGAAAGAGTTTGGCTACAAGAAGCCCAATGTCAGTTTTGTCCGGGGCTACCTTGAAGCCCTAGGAGAAGTGGGTCTGGAAAAGAGCTCATTTGACATCATTATGTATGGAAGTCTCTCTTTGTTTTGGATGCTAATGCTGTGTAGCTGTAAAATAAAATAGAAACGTTGATTTTTCTCCCATAGCTCCAACTGTGTGGTGAATCTCTCTCCAGACAAGAAGCGAGTGCTGGCTGAAGTGTACAGCGTGCTCAAGGTACTGTGCTTTTCACTTGTGCGTTGGCCTCCCTTTCCAATCAAAACAAAAACAAAACATGATAAGAATGTCTTGACAAAAGGCAAAACCATTTTTAATCATGACTTATTAAACCTATTAGTCTATGTAGTTTGCATTGATAGATTCACTACATACACTGTTTGACTGTGGATCTTTTAGGATGGTGGTGAGTTGTACTTCAGTGACGTCTATAGCAGTGGAAGACTAACGGAGGAGATTAAAAAACACAAAGTCCTATGGGGTGCGTCAAATTAATATCCTACTGCCATAAAAGCTCACAGACACGTGCCAAAATATCACAATACATTTTATGTTGGCAGGTGAGTGTCTTGGTGGAGCGCTGTGGTGGGAGGATCTGCTGCAATTGGCTGAAGAAGCGGGCTTCAGCCCACCACGGCTGGTTACAGCCAGTGGCATCACTGTCGACAACAAAGAACTGCAGGAAATTCTTGGTTTGATACTATATTTTTAATTTATTGATACAATTTTTAAAAAAATTATTAATATAATTGGATAAAATTGATAAAATGTATTTGTTACTTATTTATTTTTTGTATTGCCTTGTTTGCTTGTTTCTAAACAGTAGCACAGGGTGGGTTGCAGTAACAAGCATTCATGCTCAAACTGGATAAATGAATCCTGTTGCACTGACTTTACAATCTATTTTAAGACAAAACTTAAATGTAAAGCCTCTTTTAATTATGTTGTACTAGGGTTGGACTTAATTTGTGCTGCACAACTCTGGTTAATGTTTAACGCAGGTTAAACTGGGTTCTACTGAACTGGTATCGGTATCGGTAACTGCTAATTGTGTTGGTGCACATTTTAGTGTTTTTAAACCTGGGCCCTATTTTCAAGTATTTTGGTGTTGAAAATGCATATTACTTCTGGGCAATTGTGCCCATCAGAATTACGTCCAAAAAAAGCATCTTTTTGCCACTGACAGGCTCAGACTGTTATACCAGGTATATGACAACATCATGGAAAGGATCCGTACGAGTGACTCCCAGTGACATCCTTTGTTTTTAACCAGAAGCAAAAGTCTTGCTCAAGGACAGTTCTCACTCTAAAATCCCATGAGAGGCAAGTAGTTGCAGGAAGATGACGGTGTCGTAATGTTAGTTTGACGGGCACAATGGCCCCAAAGGAATACTTTGCAGCCAATGCAGCCAGTTCGCAGCTGCCGGTTAAAACCATCTACTGCACTGATTCCAAAATGTTTTGTACCTACTAGTCATTTCAACACCAAAATATGTGAAAACAGGTTTAAGAATACCAATTATACTTTGAGGGTCAGTTATTAATTGTTAAATGAATATATCAAACAGTAAATTATATATTGTTGTATTTCAGGTTGACTCCTGAGACATTTGTTGATTCTCTCATACCTGTTCTGGCAATACAGGTGACTTCAAGTTTGTCTCTGCCACATACCGCCTCTTCAAGGTCCCTAAAGGCAACACAAAGACCAGTCAGGTCGTATATAATGGGAACATTACAGGAGTAGAGGACAGCTTCCAGTTTGACTGTCAGTACACATTCAAGGTCTGTAGATCCTGCGATAAAGGAGCAGCTCAGTGTTATCTTCTCATGCACGTATGCAAATTATGTCAGATGTGGGTGTATTTCACAGGTGGATGAAGTGGTGGAGGTTGATGGAGAGGTGGCCACCATCCTGTCCCATTCCAGATTGTCAGAGGACTTTACTTTCCAGCCACCGGGTGGCCCCTGCGAGCTCCGCAGAGTCAAACCTAAGGTCAGCGTCACAACTAAATTCCTGGATGTGGAAATGTCTTTTTCTTTGAGCACTAGAGGTCAGTATGTTTGTGGTATCACTTTCAAGTGTGCGACACGCCCAGAGTGCCCCACTGTCTTAACTGTGCACATAGTCTCACATGCATGTGTGCACCAGGACGCATGCTGCAAGTTCTTACACACATACCCACTCAAACATACATACGCACACATTCACACACACAAGGTCAAGCAGCTGTCTTGGAGTCATAACCAGACTGTGGAGTCCTGCTGGGGAACCTTGAACAGGAAGGAATGTTGTCTTCTCAGCTAATGGAATGCCATCTTATCAGCTCTCATGGTCATTCTGTGCACACACACGTCTACAAACACCATTTTACGTTTTTCAATGACTACCCTAAACGTTTAATCACTCATGACATTTTACTCTGCTCTTAAGAGATTTCCATTTCGTTTTTGTGGAGCGAAAAAGTGAATTGAAAATCTCAGTGGTTTATCAAAATGTGTCCCTTGGTTCAACCTTTTGACTGCCTCTCTGAAGTAAATTCAGGCCTGAGATACTTTTCTCTAATCAACACAGGTAGTTGGTGATAATAGTAATTAAACTCCTTTTGTGTTTTTCTATAAAACACAGCTATTGTGAAATGCAGATATAATGAACAACTAGTGTCTGATCCGTAAACCAGGAGTAGCCAACCATTTAAAAGCTCAGTGTGCAACAAGTTTTTATTCTGCAGTCTTGTAGAATTTGCAGGATATTCATTTGTGTTTAAGGCTAGAACATAAGAAAAAGGTGAGAATTGCATCAGATGTAACACAGTTATTACGTGGAACTGCAAACTCCTAATGATTTCCGCCTTTATTGAACTGTTGATACAGGCAGGCATTGTGGATCCTTTCGAGCTGGTCCTTCAGCTGGAGAAACAAAGTCTGGGTTCAGCCACAGGGGGATGCTGCAGCACACGGTCTGCTGCCTGTTGCAAATGATGGTGGGAGGAGCACTGAGAAATACAGGCCCAGCATCATTCTGTGTATGCATAATAATTAACAGTAATTCAAATGTACTGTCTTCGTTTTGCCGACATGCAATGTCATTATGTTGTGTCTTCGTAACATTTCAAATGAGATTTCAGCAACTGAAATTAATCCTTACTTACACATAGATGTGTCTTGTCTTTGATGTTTTTACGCACTTCACAGTCATTCTCCTGGAAAACAGAAGATGCAATGAATTAAATTTATTGAAAAATAATGTTGCATCAATAAAATTACTTTGGCTTTATATCAAGGCAACATCGAAATAACACAAGATTCCAAACTTGTACGTAATCTTGAACAGTGTTGGACACTGCAAAATAATTTGGTTATATTTATAAATAGATTTTTTTTCCATTTGTCGACAGTCTTGGACATCTAAATTCCATGTCCATGTCATTCACACCTTCATCAGGACTTTTTCACCTTTGCCTTAGCAAACAACACTAGTTCTGTTGTGTTACCTCTAACGATAATTGATTTGTTTAGGCAGTATATTGGCAGGTTTTGCGCCTGTATGAGCTTTGCATCAGTGTTCTAACTAATATCTATATTGATGTGTTAATTATTTTCTGTTAAAGGACAATGGATGTTGTCAATCAACTAAATGTTCCATTTACATTTTTGTACATATGATATAATGGGTTCTTTACACCACTGCTGCATAAGCCAAGAACGAGTCTGCTAAAGAAGGGAAGGTGCATAGGTAATTTGAAATTCAGTACAAGTCACTGATTGAAAGACACCCATTCTGAAACTATAAAATGTCGGCAATGGTTCCCAACCTGGTTGTCACGGTACCCCATGAGGTCCTAAGATAAATCTGAGGGATCAAAAGAAGGAGAAAGAAACATATATACAAGTATGGTTCCTCTTTTTCTCTTCTATGATATTCTTCAAATTAAACAATCTGACAAGGGAAATGTTTCCTCTTTTTCTCTTCTATGATATTCTTCAAATTAAACAATCTGACAAGGGAAATGTTTCCTCTTTTTCTCTTCTATGATATTCTTCAAATTAAACAATCTGACAAGGGAAATGGTTGAACAGTTTATAACTCATATCCATGTTAAGGCCCTAAGGTGTGATGGAAGATCACAAGTAGACAGTGCTTTATTTTAAGGGAATCACTTGTCAAAACGTTTGGGAACCACTTCTGTAGGAGACATAGTTTTGCATCAATGTAGGGGGATTTAGGTGCATCAGCAGGCCCTTATATGAACTGTGTAATGCAATGCAAATAAATAGAAAACTAATTGCCATGTAGTTTTATCAACATGAGAGTTTTAATACAAATGTGACATTAAAAAATAATTTATTTTGCATTATATTGTGCTTGTGCTTGTGTTACTTTGTCCATCTTTACTGATATGTCATTTTTTTTAATCAAATACATTTTAATCATGCACATCGGTTATCTCCTGCAGTAGCACAGGCTATATGTTAAAAAAGTCACGAGTAGAGTCCTGTCTGTCTCTTAACATGAGGTGCACTTGTTTTGGAATTTGATTCGCCAAGGAGGTTGCGGGTGCCCCGCCCCCCGGTCAGCGGCCCCTCCTGATTGGTCACCACCGTCGCCTGTCTCGGGGACATCAGGGGAGGCACGAGTTGGCCCATAAGCCTGCGCTCGCGAGTCGTCAGTGTCGGACACGTAGTGGGAACGAGCAGGTCCCGATGCACAAGTCACGGCAACCCTCGGCGGAGATGAAGGCGGACTCCGACTGGCTCTGATTTTTAAAAGCCTTTTTCATTCAGGAGGTTGGTTGCCAATGGTTATCAATATGGCAGAGCAGTTATCCCAAGCACCCACCGCTGCAAAAATGGCGTCACTTAACCGGGTCCGAGCTTTGGCGATGATTTTGCTTACTGTCACTGGCTGTTGTGTCACCCCGACAAGTGGCAAGGAAGGGTCCGAGGAGACCGTCATCATTGGGCTCCGACTGGAGGACACGGACGACATTTCCTTCATGGATAGGGGCTACCTGCGGGTGAGTGAGCGGTCTCGGGTGAAATTAAGGGTGTACGGGCAGAACATCAACAACGAGACCTGGTCCAAAATTGCTTTCACGGAACATGAGCGGAGCCGGGCGGTAGGGAGCCTTGACAGTTCCTCGGAGGATAACCAGAGCCAAGAGGACTCGTCCAGCTTGCATCCCTGCGGTATTAGGACTTCGGATATAATAATATTGCCCAACATCATCCTGAATCGAAAGACGTCGGGAATAGTTGAAATTGAGGTCAAACCTCTGCGAAAGACGGAGAGGAGTAAAGCGTATTACCTTTGCATCGCCACCGCGACACCGGCCGCGGCCGGGATGCACGACCCGTGGACGGAGAACACCTGGATCTACCACAACGGTGACGACACCAAAGTGATAGTGGTGGAGGAGAAAAAGTTTCTGTTGCCTTTCTGGCTCCAGGTCATCTTCATCTCCATGTTACTTTGCCTGTCGGGTATGTTCAGCGGGTTGAACCTGGGGCTCATGGCTCTGGACCCCATGGAGCTCCAGATAGTCCAGAACTGCGGCACGGAAAAGGAGAAGAATTACGCCAAAAAGATAGAGCCGGTCAGGAGCCAAGGGAATTACTTGCTGTGCTCGCTGCTGCTCGGGAACGTGTTGGTGAACACTACGCTGACCATCCTGCTGGATGATATCGCCGGCTCTGGGTTGATAGCGGTGGTCATGTCCACCATTGGAATAGTCATTTTTGGGGAGATCGTGCCCCAGGCCATCTGCTCCAGACACGGCCTCGCTGTCGGCGCTAACACCATATTCCTCACCAAGTTCTTCATGCTGCTCACCTTCCCTGCTTCATATCCGGTGAGCAAGCTGCTAGACTACCTTCTGGGACAGGAGATCGGAACCGTGTACAACCGGGAAAAGCTTCTGGAGATGCTGCGCGTCACGGACCCCTACAACGACCTGGTGAAGGAGGAGCTGAACATCATCCAGGGCGCGCTGGAGCTCAGGACTAAGACCGTGGAGGACGTGATGACACCGCTGAGAGATTGCTTCATGATCCCCGGGGATGCCATCCTCGACTTCAACACCATGTCCGAGATCATGAAGAGCGGCTACACGCGCATCCCGGTCTACGAGGGCGAGAGGTCCAACATAGTGGATCTGCTCTTTGTCAAGGACCTGGCGTTTGTGGACCCGGATGATTGCACCCCGCTCAAAACCATCACAAAGTTTTACAGCCACCCTTTACATTTTGTGTTCAATGACACCAAGCTGGACGCAATGCTGGAGGAGTTTAAAAAAGGTGAGACTGCTAGATAGAGTAGGCCTACAGCTGGTCTCACTGATTCACTTTATTTTGAAGTTATGAAAAGCCCGCTAGATAAAAGGAGTCAGAGAGCTTCTTCATTTTCAGTCTGTTGTCCCTCAAGTAAAAAAGGTCACAAAGGTCAGGCTGGCCTTTCACCTGTCCGCCCTCCCCCTTGGATGAGTGAGGGCAGACAGGTTATAATAGTATATCTCAGGTAGTATAATACAAGAAGTACATGTGCTGTTGCTCTGTTTATAAAAAAGGGGGGGGGGGAGGGGGGGTTCTTGCCCCCTTAAAAGATTTCACAAGAAATTCTAGCCAGTGAAGGAAACAGAGGAGGAGGAGGAGGAAGAGGATGGGGTTGTTTTGGCATTTCTTATCAGGCCTGCCTCACAAAGCAGTGGGGCAGCCTCATCAGGAGTGAGGTGCACTTGCCTCACTGGTCACTTCCTGTAAAGGCGAGGAGGAGGTGTCTTTATCTTTCTCCATCACTTCCATTCACTGTTAATGTTCACACTGTTTCTTTCTCTCTCTCTCCTCCTGCTCTCTGTCTTGCTTTCCTCCTCTTACCGTGCCCTCTCATTCAATCTTTTTCACTCTTTCCCTTCCTTCCCTCTCCCTCTCCCTCTCCCTCTCCCTCTCCCTCTCCCTCTCCCTCTCTCTCTCTCTCTGATTTGTGAATGCATTAGGACATGTGGGAATGGTGCAGCGGCAGTGCTAAGGTTATCAGGTGGGGACATCTTGTTTGAGAACCTGTTTAAATCCCTCTCTACCTCCCTTGTGCTTGCCTCTGAATGATGGTGGCGATAACTCCTTTTGTCCGGCCCTGGAATGCAGTCGTGTGGATAATGAATAACAGTCTCTAACATCCTCGAGCCCCCCATGTGTTGTGTGTGTATGCTCATGGCGTTTGAGAAAGATGTTTACCCCACCCACGGTTTACCTGACTCTTTGCTTTGCCCCCCCCCACCCCCCACCCCCACCCCGTTGTTGCCTCTGACTAAGTTATACCTGATAGTGTTTGTAGATTTGGCACAAGTCTGTTCTTTCTTTATGCCCAAATAGGCAGCTATAGGAGAAGCCCGGTGACACATGAGCTCACCTGTCCAGTGCAGCAGATTTATTGCCACTTAAAATGTGGAGAAAAGCACCACTGATGCATTGCGTGCTCATTAGATCATATTCACTTTACTTTAAGAGGATTAATTGGGAAGAAAAACAGAACAAATCGTTGAGCTCCATTACCAGAAATTAGGTGAAGCACTCCATGCCAAATTAGCATTACATAATATACTAGTTGGGGTGGTGGGGGGTGTTTGTTTTCATCACCGTTGGCTATTTACAGACACGTACTAGCAGCATAAAACATCACTTCCCTTGTCAAAGTAAGTTCAACAGAATACGAGTGTTACTCTACAGCAGTGTGCCAGGATTTGCTACATTATTACAACTACATATTTACCAAATAGGACCCTCACAGTGTCTCTCACATCACTTATTGAGTGGACTGTGAACATCTGTTGGGTGAGATGTTCTTTTTGAGGACCAAAGTGGGTATAGAAATTGAACAGACTGGATTAGATTTTAGGTTCCCACATTTCAACATTGGAGTTGGACTTCATTCCTTAAACAAGCTGTCATGGCTCTGTTGTCTGAATGAAAAATGATGTATAGAATAATATTTAAAATATATTCCTATAGGCTGTATGTAATGAACTTCATTCACAATATCACACTCCCCAGTTTGCATCCAAGTTGTTGTTTTGGTTTAGACCATGTGTGTGTGTGTGTGTGTGTGTGTGTGTGTGTGCTCCTACTGTCCTTGCCACCTACCCTGGTGCATCAGGTCCCGTCCCCTCTTGCTAGCTGTGTAACTCTAATTGAGACGTCTGTTCCACATCTAAATTAAAGCAAATGTGCCAGCTTTGTGTACACTTACGTTTCAAATCTGGGGTGTGTGATGCGATCAAAGTGTATATCTGTAGCATTATTCTGCATTTTAGCAGATATACAGTATATTGTTTTATATATATATATATATACATATACATATATATATATAATTTTTAATTTTCATATCAGTTTTGCCAAGTCATTCATCAATATTAGTCTAACTCTGAATATAGTTCATATAAAACCTATACAGAGTGTAACACTTTCTCCAAGTTAAAAACAACTGACACCTCAAATAGCTCAAAGGTGGGCTCAGGTGTGTCTCTTTACTCAAGTTAGTGGTATTTTGTGTATTCTGTTTGTTTCCTCCCACTAAGAGACACAACGCAGCGTGTTTACATTATGTTGCCAACATGGTTCATCATATAGGCCCGGTTCCGGTGTGTAGTGGCTGAGTGTTTCTGCGGCTGGCTCTGCGCCAGAGGGAATTCGCCTGAAGCCTCTCATGGAAGTCACAAGTAACGGTTGTAGGGTGGGCTGTGGGGTCAAAGGTTCCCGTCAATCTGGCTCTGTTTGCAGCGCACGCTCAATTCAAAGTGCTTTGTATTGTAAGTCATTGTTAATTACTTTGATGCCGCTTGCGGAGCTGCGTAGTCGTCTGAAGTCTGTTACAAAAATGCAACTCGCTCATATTAGTGACTGTGTTGAAGCACTGGAGAGAGACTTTCTGGCGAGGTAGTTTCTCTTTGCAGTTGTGACTTTGTAGGGTATGCTCTTACACTCACATTCTCAACTTTACAACATTACATAATTCACTGTAATACTCCTTTTTCCATTCATTAAGGCTTTTAATCTACTCAGAAATCTCACTGAATTAATGTTTCCCTTAAAAAAGGTATTATTAAAGAAACCTATTAGTATATAGAATAGTATAGTAAGAATGGGAAAGCCAGTGGTTTTTAATGGAATTTGCTGAACATTTTCTTGGCAATGATGATAAAGTCCTGATCCCAATTGTGTGCATATGCTCCTGCTTTACCTGGCTCAACCCAGGGCCTAGGTTAGGGGTTGCAGTCAGATTCATGCGGGAGCTTTTTAATTCAGGCGGACACTCCTGTGGAAACTTCTGACCCCTTCATTAATTGCTCTCTGTCTGCGATTGCAACAATTACTGTCATGCAGGGGCTCCTTGTCAAGCTGCAGGTTTTACCGGTTAATGAGTGGGTCATAGTGTGCCATTTGGGACCAAACCAAGTAGTTGAGTCAGAAACAGGAATTTAGCTGCCCTTCTGACTTTGAGTTATGTGTGATATTCCTGAAACTGCAAGTTATTCATTCACTCACTTGCAGTGTAAACCTGCCTTGTGAGGGGAGGAAGGGATCCACTATATGGATGTTGGGGGATCTCAATTTAAGTTATGCAGTTGTGCATTCTGCACGTGGGGAACGCAGGCCACTTGCCTAACTTGAATGTGTGTGTGTGTGTGTGTGTGGGGGGGGACTGGGACACGACCCAACAGAGGCAAGGAAAACCTTTCTACCCAGTTGTCTTCCTTCAGACACGCGGACACAAACTCTCAGTTCTTCTTATCTCTAACTTGTAAACTTGGTGTGTACCTGTTTCATAGCTTCAAGGATTCCAGGTTTTTTTTATCTTGTCATTATACAATTGTTATACAATAGGATTGCACAAGGAGATGCAGTTGTAGCCTCCTCCATGCTACAGAAAATGGTTTGAGAGTAAGGTCCCCAGTGTAAAAGAGCCTACATGAGGCCTGGCACGTCTTGAACTAGTTCCCTGATTGCTGCAATATAGGCCAATCTATGCTTAATTCAGATTCAACAGCCCCCACGGTCTCTTTGCGCAGTACTTTGTCTTATAGTTTTTTTCCCCCCTCTGTCGGCCTTGTTGAAATACTGACAGGTGTTTTGTGGTTTGCTTCAAATGCTTTTATTCTTTCTGTGTGTTTGTGTGGAGCGTATCATAGCAAATGTCTAGAAAGTGTGTGTGTTTGCCTGGTAACCCTTGGTGCTAATGCGGTAACAAGTGTTGGGATTAAATGGCATCATGTTGGTAAGAACACTTAATGTTTCCTGATGAGGGACGCCCCTTTGAACTCAGCAAGAATTCTCTTGCCAGACGTTCTCTTTATCAGAACTAATTATCTGGAATCAAAGGTTGTCTGCGTTTCACTTTACTGTCTGTTACAGGAGACGGCATTAGTAGATTTTCTTTCTGATATGGAATGTAATTTTGATACAAAACTGTACTACTGTACTTTTTAAAATCACATCACTTGTGTTTCCTGCTCATTTGTCCAGTCACCTCTGCTGCCTTTTGGGACTTAAGCCTCACTACAGAGTTAGTTTATAAAAGCCTTTGGTGAGCATTTTCTTCCTTATAATTAGCACCTGTAAATCATGCAAGTAAATGTTTGAGTTTTCATATGTACAAATGCAACCCATTTGGCAGCACTTCAAGAGAGAAGGTGAAAACTTCTGTTGTAGAAACCTGTTGAATGTTAACTTTTCCTTTATTGTACTGTCGACTCTCAGTTTTAAAGACCACAAGCTGTTTTGCATGTTCAAGCTCATTATTTGATAAATACACTATGTTCACCTGCTTGTGGCCAACTTTGTCTGTCGGCTGTTTGATGTTGAGCAGGTAGCTTACAGTAGGTTTATCTGAGCCTTTTCACTGAAAACAGTCGCCTGCTGTTGGAAACATAGTCAATGAGAGTGGAGTTTGTGGGCTGGAAAACAAATACATTGAGCTCAAATATGCTAAACTGCACTGCAGAGTTGGGAGATAATCTCAGTGGGTTTATCACAATGAGCAACTCCTCCTTAGTCATTTGATTGATCATTTATATAATAATTTTGATAAATGCAGCTTTAAGGGTTTTCTGTGATTTCAAATGTATTTGCCTAACTTGAGTGGGAAAACAACCAACCAGATGGACGTAATCTATTGTTTGTCTTCTGGGTTGGATTTTTACGAAAACATTGCTCGGGAAGTCACTGTGTCCTTGAATGCATTTGCAAATCCAAATTCAAAATGGTCCCTTCTAACATCTGTTTCAGCATCCCAAAATTAAGTTGATGTAATGTTCACTGTGATGGTCTATAAGTTCAAAAAAAGTTGAATTTTATTCTGAAGTGAATAGAAATCAATGATAAATCTAAGATGTTGTTTACTATGCTTTAGGAAATCCTTAGACAAAATTAAGTATATGCTACTGGTGCTACTGGTGTTAACTTCATTGCATCCATTATTATATACAGTATGATGATTGTGTTTGATTTCCTTGATAATACTCACACTGTAGAGTATGCTTATTATAGAAATTCCACATGTGATGTAATATTTATTCAGAAAAATGAGTTGGTAATTGCAGTGTAAAATAGAAATGGTTGAATACATGACATTGACTTTTGGTGATTTAGATATTGTCTGGATTGAACTCTTGAGGTGGTTGTGTTAAAAGACTGGCTTTTGAATTGGCCTACATTCTTCAGATTCTGGTACAACATGGAGTGTAGGCTTTTAAGACCCGATTAGTACAACAGTTGAGGAGTGTGAATCTAGGCGCAGTGCATTCCCAAAGTCTGTCTGATCTGGCATTATGACTTTAACTTTACATGTATTTTCTTCTGGGCACCCCGTACTACGTATTAAACACAACAACACCAGTGCAGTCTGTCTGCTGCCGTTTGGATTTGCTGTTAAATGATGTGTATCCTAATTTGAAAAGGTCAGATGTTTGCGGGTCGGTGTGTATTTAAACCTTCAGGTAGTCTACGCCATTATGTGATACTGACCTACAACTACTGCTTTTGTTCACCATACAAACAACTGTGCAAGTGTCAGCTTGCTGCCATATAATTGGCATACGTTGGGAAATGTTCTTGCCCACTTGTGTGCAACCAACAGCAGAAAATAGAACATGCTACTAAAAAATATATATATATCCAAAATCACAACAAGGTCCATGTAGCCTTGCAGATGACATGTTATGAAGCCTCCCTTTGAAGAGCAAATCATGTGAATTTCTTTTATAGAAGACTTGATCTAAACCTCTGTTGGCTGGCCTTTCCGCCTCTGTATGGCAGGTTTATGCGATGCATCAAAAGACTGCTTTTAGTAGACGGACAATTGGCTGATGAATGTCTAGTAAGATAGAGCCAGTTAAGAAGAATAAGTCCCGCATTGTACCAAGCAAGTGAGTAGGATAAATTTGAGGTGCCCATTGTAACAGGTATAGTAGTCTTTCTGTATTACTAATGTCTTTTCTGGTCAGAATTTATTACACGGAAATCCTAACAATGTAATATATTGTCTCATGTGATCAAAATATCTACATTGCAGAAATTTCAATGGCTACAGTACAGCTGTACATGCTGGTTCACATCTCCTCTCCTTAATAACTTCATAGCAGACTCATTAGTGACTCATTTCATTTCTGGTAGCCTCTGATGATGGCTATTATTGAAGAAAGGCTTTGGTAGTTTTGTGTTGAGGATGTAGTTAAGGAGCTGAGTCTGCTTCCAGCTCATGTTGCCAAGGATCTGTAGCCATGCACCACTGAGCAAAATTTGTTATTACGCAATCTAGAATGCAACTGCCCCCTCGTGCCGTCACAAAACAGTCTGGAGCGCTGCTCGGGTGTGAAAAAGGTGTGCCTCTTGGGGATCCTACTAGTTTAGAATTGTTGAAGAAAGCTGAGGCACTCACGCGGGTTGTGATTTATTCATAGTAACAGGTAAACAAATAACTATGTTTTTCAGCCATTAAAGCCTTCTTCAGGGGCAAATACAAAATGGTCACCTTTAGGCTGTTTCTTGTCAATATTGGCAAGTAGTCACATGATATTATGGACAGCTAAAGTCACATGACAGACCAAGTTCAGCAGGGGAGATCACACCAAAAATCTCACAATGTAAGGGCAAAACACCAAATAGAGAAACCTCTTAATATTTAAGTTTTCAGAACATACAGGCGAGGCAGCTCTTGATGTTTTTTCAGCAAAAAGACAGAGGAGAGAGTTTCAGAAAAGGAGAGAAGTCAATTTCCCAATTCAAAGCAGGTTATTGTGCAACTCCCTATGTTTATGTCCAAAACGAGTCTCTTTGTAAGAGCCTTTTTTATCTGTCTCCACCCCTTATTGAGTTTTCTGTATGGACTATCCCTGATAGCATTAACACTTTACAACTGCTGTGGTCAGCCTCTTTGTAATATAGAGCCATAGGGTGCTAGGGGTTGCTAGCTCTTATACTATATTTGTCTTTGGCCAGTGTTGCCTTTTACGCTTTGTTCTCCCATTACAAAAACAGCCACATGGACACTCAAGTCTGTACATCCCCATATGAGGTTGATTTCTCTCCTTTTCCTGTAACTTCCTCATCTTGCTTTTTTCTAGTTATCGGGGTCCTTTGCCTGTCTGTACTGAAAACCCAAATATTAAGAGGTTTTGAGATGTTTTGTATATATTTCTATATTCCTGTTTGTGCAGTGCTGTTTTGCCCTGACACTGTGTGAGATTGTTGCTAAACATAGTCTGTCACGTGACATTACCTGTCTACACTAATCATGTATCAAACATACTTGTCCATATTGATCATGTGAGGAAACAGCTCAAAGGCGACCATTTTGTATTTGCCCTGAAGAAGGCCTTAATGCCTGAAACGCGTAGTCATGTGTTTAACTGTTACTATGACTAAATAGCTATGAGATGTTAAAGGCTTTTTAAATCTTTACCCTCTCGAGTGCCTCAGATTGCAGTTCTAAACTAGTAGCACCCCCACGTTCCTTTTAATAAGCTGTTTCCCAAAACAGGGAGCACACTGGACCTGCGTGCTTTCTCTTTTTGAAGGGCAAAGGCATTGACAGCTTATTTAGACTTTATAACTGACGTGATAAGACAGCTATTGCCATAACAGCAGCCTAAGACCGAGAAATACTTGCTTGTGATGGAACAGGTTAGTGCTTCACTTGGAACAACTAAGAGAAAAATAAAAATGCTGAAGACTCACATATTTAATTAAATGCCAAAAGAGCATCTCTGAGTTTCCACCTCGATCACGCTGCAGATTCAGTTCTTGGTTTTGTGGTCTCCAGCTTTGAGACCAGTTTTGTGAAAGTCATTGATGTCCAGAGTGTTGATTGAATGGTCCAAGGCAGCCATGTATTTAATGGCAGGTCCCGTTACTCTAAAGTGAAATACAACAAAGAATGCAAAGAAAGTTCATTCAAGCCCCTTCAATCAACACTGTGAACATCAACAACTCTCTCCCATAGCTAAAAACCACAGAGCCCATTACAGATCTTGTAATGTCACCAAGACAAGTTAGAGGTGCTCATTTTGCATTCAGTTTCAGATCTTGTACCGCTAAAGGAAATAAAAGATATTCATTCAGATATTCTTTTGTAAATTTCTGACACTGTCCTTAGTAAAAAGCCGTATTCTTTTTGTCTCTGGCGAGAGGAAAAGTATCACAGACATGTTTGTTTTGACTGCAGTTATGTCATGAAGATATTATCTCGTACATATGGGTGTTGTGCATTATGTCATTCTTATGAAATGAAGGGAAATTGGTGCTATTAGTGTCGTTGTATGATGATTAAGAGGAGGGAAAGAATGATGATGATGATCACTGTGTCTATTACATATACATATCTATTAACAGAGGCTGAAATGTCTCTAAATATCAAGTTTGCTGGGGAAAGTTTTGCACAGTCAGTAGATACTTTACTTTATGAAAGTCATCCATTTTGTTATTCTGGCTTCTCTTTGACATCTTCTGAGTCTCTGGCGTGTACTAAAGCTGCAACTAGCTGCTATAAAACACATTGTATTTTTGATGGGTAGATCTGTCAATATTTCATTTATTGTTCAAGCCAAGAACCTGCACCTGTATGTTTACATACACAACAATATCTTTATAGAGTTTCTGTCTAACTTTGACTTGAGCAAAAGGAAAATGAAGGCCCATTCAGGCTGTGCCTCCGAGAAGGACAGAAAGCCCTCCAGCTTGGTCAGCCTAGTAACCAGGATCTGTGCAGCACACTCAGGGAGGCAGAGCCACTTGCTTGTGCAGCAAGTCCCATCCCCCTCCTCCCACATTCCCTCTCTCCCTCTTCTCTCCATATTGTCCTCTTGCCCATTTCCCTCAGTGTTATAAATTACAAACGACACAAACCTCCAGGCCTAATGCCCTGCCATGGACGCCTTCCAAGCTGCACTTTTTGGAGAGCCAAGAGGCTGGCTTCATTGATAACACCGGGCACACTGTCCGTCTCTCCATTTGCTGGCAGGAGGAAAAGCCCAAGACGGGCCCTTCACAGGCCCAAAAGACACCAGCACTTTTTACAATCAGCTGATGGAGCCTACTTTTCTGAGACTTCAGCAGTGGTAGTGTTTCACTTCAGCTGACCGTGGAAAACACATAAATAATGAACAGAACAACCAAAAAAGGAATTTAGCATCCCCACGTTATACTTCACATGATGCCTTATGATTTAACTACTAATGCAAGTTCATGGATTTTAGCTGTCTGCCGGAAACTAATAAAAGTCATTGTGGGGGACATTTGGAAAATTCTCACACCACTGTTTTGGTTTCTGAGAAATTGGCACCAGCCTCCTTTAAGCATTTATTAGCAAAAGCCAATGGGCCATGAAGTGTCATTCGCAATTGCAAGTGCATGTGACCATTTCATGCCCTCACACTGCCAAAGCAATATCAAAAGGAAAGTCCACCTAAAACAGCCAACTAAAACATCAACAATACCATGCATCACAGCTTTCATTTAATAGTTTTATTGCTCAAAGAAGATACAGATGTTATTAATACACATAGTTCCACTTAAAGTGGCACCCCATACTGGCAGTAGAAAGTAGCTCTTTCTACTGCTATGTAAAGCACTGACATTGCAGGCATAACAAGAGGTTCTTTTGCTGCTACAAATTGAAATAGTTCCACACTGCAGATATTGTAGTCACTTCATCGTATAGTTTAGGGCCATTCCTATCCTACTTTTACATAAAACCCATTTGGATGCAGCAGCTCATGTGGAGAGTATTTTCAGGGTGAAAATATATGTAAAATCTAATATTTAACGAACCAAATCCAGATCAATTTTGTTACATGTGACGTGACATGGATGAGATGTGTATTATGTAAGTGCAAACAGGGAAAGAGCAGGTGGAATATGCACTTTTCAGAACTTTATTGCACCTCATTCATCTGCAGAAACAGACAGAAACCAGATATCTGCCTATGCGGCTTTGTTGTAAATGCACAGATGCATTTTCAGGTCATTCGGTTCTCTTAGTATGCTTGCACTTTTCCCCTCTCTGGTGTCTCCCAACTAACAGCAAGGGGGAAAACTGCTAATAGAGCCCCACTATGGTCTGCAGGCCCCTGCCACTGCTCCAGCTGAACCTCCAGACCCAGATTCAGGCTTTAAGCTATAACCCCATCCACAGCTGACCCTCCAGCTTGAAATATTCTTCCTGTCCATTGCAGATGGTGATTTGTGCTCACATAGTATTATAATGAGTTTACTATAGCGAGTATTGTACTGAGTTACTATAGTTTAGTGTTGTAGTAATGTCTTGCTTCAAGGGAGAGCTGTCAGTGTTGGTTGATATTGACATTACTGTTCAAAATGTCATAACAATTAAAGTTTAGGGTGGATTTTCCATTTGTGGATAAGAATTGTAACACGTTTGCGGCAACGTGTTATTTTTATGAGTTCTGGTTAATTAGTAATCAGGAGAGACTTATTGTTAAGAGAAACAATGTTTATGGCCGTTTGAGAGTTACAGGGTCAAAATTTTAATTGTTTGTGCAGATTTATTTGAGTACATTTCTGGGAAATGTGTGAAGAGCGTGTGGTGTTGATTGACACTCTCTGCTTAAAGCTGGGGTTGTTGACGTTGGAGAAACTAGCAAGAGACAGAAACAGCTCTTGTTGTGATTTTGCTGCTTTGGCAACATTGTTTAACTTAAGCATTCATGCCACTAAAATTGCTAGATTTTCATGCACAGTGAGATTACAGGCAGAGTGTGCACAGGTAGACAGGAAGGTACACCAGGCAAGAAAAAATAAAAATCATTTTCACATCAGCAAGTCTACAGCCAGCCATGCACCAGGAAATGCCGTAACTGATTCATCATTTAAACAGGGAGTGCTGCAGATTTAACCAGGATACTGTTCTATTAACCAAAAGTCATAACAAGTGTTAAAACCTTTCCACTGGAGTGCAAATTTATTTAAAAACAGGATCAGGTTGTTGTTATACTGAGGGTTTATGTAGCCAGGTTTCAGAATAAATGAATAAGAAGTCAATAATCACTATTGAGAGCGCTTTGATGATTCTGTGTGAATGAGCAATGTGATAAAAACAACATGAGATGCAGGATGGTCTTGCAGGTTTCATGGTTTCCCCAACAACCCACATTCTCTTGTTCGAAGCTCATTGCACAAAGCTTTTTTATCGAGTACTTAGCTCATTCTAGCTTTAAGGATTTTGTCCCGGCTAATTGTTTTAATTGAGGTATTAATTATGAGTTTTAAAGCTCCAAGTACTCCGTGCCAAACAGTGCGCGTTTTCAGGTGTTTAATTAGCTTGCTCTTTCTGTGTCGCAAGTGCGTCACGTGATTCTGTCGCAGCAGTGACAGTGCTGTGTGACATATTGCTGCTGATTTTGTTCACATTCATGCTTGAAGTTTATTGTAAGTATTTATTTATAAAAATATGCTAGGTGGGTGTATGATTTAAACATGTCAATGATTTATTACAGCCTTTTTTTCATACAACTTTACTGTATGGGCTTGTAAAGGATTAAGCACAGTAAGAAGTGACTTATAGTGATTTATATAGCACTTTTATCCAAAGCGCTTTACAATTTGCCTCTCATTCACCCAGTCACACAAACATTCACTCAACAATAGCGGCAAGCTACCCTGCAAGGCCTGACCATCAGCAGCACTTTGGGGTTCAGAGTCTTTTCCTGAGACACTGGTGGAGCCAGGAGCTGGGATCAAGCCGCCTGCCCTGTGATTTGTGGACTGTACACAAAATTTGCTCCTACTAACTACCTGGCAAGTAGGCTAAATCTTGTAAGTGTTGTACTCAACTTTAAACGTCTCAAACATCTATAAATGCAAAAACTTTTCCTATGTGATGATATTTTCATAGTAAAATATAAACGTATGGCCTGCGATGTAGTTGACACAGGATGTAATGAAGTCACAAGCAAAGGGCAGCTGACAGTGTCTTTAACTTCCGCAATGTGAAGTATTTCCAAGTGAAACTGAAGAGTATGTGGAGTGTAATTATGAGAGAGCTTTTAATAAAGTCCTTCAGATTTGATTGGATTGCTCAAAAGCGGACATGGCTTAGCAAATGTGGTGCAATATGGTGTTGGACAGAGATGCAGAGTCTAAAATTAGATCTCAACCATGCTCTTTGATGGGCGAGGTTAGCTACTCACCAAATCATAACTTATTGAATCAATGTATGTATTTTCCCCCAAGTTCAAGATGACTCCAGGAAAAGAGAGAGATTTTCGGATAAAACACAAAAACATGGCTCTTTTGACATGTTATTATTTTGACATCTTTGGCACATACCAAGAAAAGAAAATTATTTCACCATGTCTCTCAAGAAAAAGTTAAACAGTTTGAGAGTTATGCTTATTTACTGTCATTCCGAGAATGAGGGGAGAGAATTGATGTGTTGTGCATTAGGGTTGGGATACTATGTAACTTGTAAGACTAAATTTAATTTCCCTTCATTTTCCACGATTCCCAGAGTCGGTTGCTTGTTTTACTTTCGTGATAAAATCATCAAAATGTTTATCTGTCACATATTAAAACACAGTGTAAGGGGAGCCTAAATAGAGAAGGGCCGACAAACTGACTAAGGAACATTAGTTACTTAGTAAGTCTTAAAGTTAGACATTCTCAAGGACACATGAGTCGTTCATGTGTTTTGCTACTTTAAAACACCCCCAGTTATTGACAGTGTCATGTGCTCATCATTCAGCAGTTGCAACACTCACATAACAGAGCAGCACCTGACCACAGGCCCATTCATTTATCCCCACTGGTTTCCCATTGATGATCTCCTTATGACTGAGGCCCAAAGGAATCTCCACCCAGGGGACCTTTCAACAACAAACGCAGCCAGCTACGACAGCAAGCTGCTTCTCTGAATGAACAACAATGTCATTCCAGCAGCGTGCGTGTGTGCATGTGTGCGTGTATGTGTGTCGTCAAACACCACTGGCTAGTAGCAGCAGAATGATCTTGTGACCACGATAATGATGGTTAGGAGCTGTGAGCAGCAAACTTCTCCGCTTTACCCTTATTAGTCCATATCATGCTAAATGTATCGCAACCCAAAGGCCACCTAAGGCAAAGGGACCAAAGCACCAGTGACTTAACACAAACCCCGGGCTGGCTGACATCACACAGAAATAAGTCTGTCTTGTAGTGCATTTCAGCCGCCGAGAGTTCAAAGGAAGTGAGCAGGTAGACGTCTGCTGTCTCATTTCAGACGCAATGAACTTGGTGATTTCTGCTGTCACTGGGTGTATAAAGCTCAAGACTTTCTGAGCACAAGACAGTGTCTGTAACCACTGGACCACCCTGTCTCACTATGTGCAGGTTACTACATTTCACATAAACCGCTTTATAATAAGAATTTTGTGCCGTAAAACAATCTCCCTGTGTGCTGTTAATCACACTGTCTAATGCAGCTGAACTGTTGGAGAAACCTGAATGTCAGGACAGAGCTGTTTCTTCCTTGTTTATGGCTATTATAATTACTTAGTGAAGTTCAATGTGATAGTGATTTATTGCTACAGTACCTGGGGTATGTACCATCTCTCAATCCATCAGAGACTTCAGAACAGCTGTAAACTTACCTCTTAGGCCCATTGTAGTCATTTCAGTCTCCATGCTGTATCCTCAGGAAAATATTGTGTCTATTTTGTTATGCTATTGAAATAATAGCAATAAAATTTGAAATGCAACAGTAGTAGTTGGAGATATGAATGTGGTGACATAAAATATAAATAGACCTACAGCTTGTTATCTGTAATTGCTTGCTGTTTAGCTTGGTTAACCTTTTCTGTCTTTGTCTGATGTGTGAGTGTGCAGCTGTGTGTGCGTGTGCAAATAAATCTTATGTCTGAGTGTTTCAGACTTAAGTTGGTCTTGGACATTATAATCTGTATCCTCATCATGTTGAGCATTACTCTGCATAGGTTGGGAAATAATGACTGTTGATACAATCTGAGGGGAAGCATCGTGACACAAATGTTAGCGTGCCAGCCTGTTTTGGCACAATTGGCCAAATGAAGTGGAAAAGAAAAAAGTATGATCGTGTTTGTAGAAGTATGAACAACCATGTGAATAACACCTGTGCACGTTTTGCTTATGTGCAGCCTGTAGAAGCAGGTTCCAGCTGTAATGTGTTTGAGAAATGCTTTGAAAAATGCTATGATTAAATCCCTGTTAGCTAGTATCGGCATGATCATTTTCAAATATTAGCTACCTGCATCTTAACGATTACTTGGAGCATTTGCCAGGTAAACACCAGCTTGTCCTAAACTCTCCACTCCATGGGGAAGTTAGGCTTTTCCTTTGAAAGGTGTAGTCTCTACAATTTCAACACAGTTCTCGTACACCATAAAGTCTTATTGATAAGAGTAAAAAAAGTGTGACAAAGAGGGAGCCAAAGAATCCCTTGTGTCATTTCAGACCCTTACTAGAGTACTTTCCCTTTAAGTGAGCAAGTATGGTTAATTTGTTCCCTTATTTATCTTGATATTATGAATGCCTCAAAAGGCATTTCATTTATCAGTTGTATCTATAATACAGACACTTCTACACATAAACATACAGACAGACATTCCACTTATGTCTGCAGATAAAGACACAGAATTATGTTATTGTATTGCTTGTGTATTCAGACTAAATGTTTGTGTAAATTAAGACGCTTTAAATAGTCGACATGTTACCGGCATCGGGGTAATGTTTTTGTCCCTGTCAGTGAAAAAATGGGTCAGAATGGTTGGAAACATTCACCGGAGGTAGATTTAGAAGAAAGGCCGATGTCCAATGGGTTCCCATCACCGTGACATTGCACTATATTTGTCAGTGCTCAAATATTTGGAAAAATAGGGGGAGAGCAAGACAGGGAGGGGGGCAGTGATGAGTGTCCACAACAGATACTGACCCCTTATACTCCCACCCCAACTCTCCGAGCCTTATGTGCCTATTTATAGGGGGAAATTGCGCTATGGAAAAATATGACAAAGCTGCATTCCATAAATAAGCTGGGAATGGTGGAAAAGAGCACACGGCTTGGTCTCTGAAGGCCGGGGAGGAGGTTCTCAGGCTTGATTTTGGATTATGGATGGATGGATGGATAGATAGACAGATATATAGATGGATTGTTGGTTTATCCCGGTGCAGCTATCAAGAGTTAGAGTGCTTTTAATTTGGGCCTTTGTCAATCTGCAGGGTAAAATTAGCCCTTCGAAAATATTGTTGTATCCTCAGTTAAGTATTTTCCACAGTATTAATTACTGTGGTGACAGACACTTTGGCACAATGGTGATTAAAAGTTGTTAGGTTGATTTATATTTTAAAGTGTTTTTGCCTCCAACACTGTGGTATCACTGGAAGCATGGGTCATGCTCTGTGTGTTTTTTCCAGGGAATTAAGAAATCTGATGTGTTTTCACATTGATTTATATGAAATTTAATCCAGACATCAATGGCCGCTAGAGGATGAAGCCTACAACCTTTTGGTGATCCCCTAACTTTTCCTGTAGCATCGCCAGTCTGTTTACATTTTTCATGTTTAGTGAAAGGTCTCGACAACTATTGGATGGATTCCCATGAAACTTGGTAATCACTGGTTTTGGCTATCACTAGCTTTTCATCATTATCAAGTCAAAATGTCACTTTGTCCAATACTTTAAGACTAAATATTTGCAAAACTAATGACATTCCCATCAGCCTCAGCCGTACTTTGTTTTAAGTGCGAATTAGCGTTAGCAAACTGACACTTAAAACATAATGAACATGGGGCGTGTTTGTATTGCTTTGGTGAGCATATTAGCATGCTGCCGTGAGCACCACTGGGCTGAAGGGAAGGGATGTAGGGAAACTCTGGGACCCACAGTTTTTAATGAATTAAAAACTAAATTTTGTTTTATCATAAAGTTAATCAAAATTAACTAAACATTTTACAGACATTATGCCCGTGGAGACGTTGCTTGACCTCAGTATTTACTAAAATCCTGGATACGTCCCTGTAGAGTAGATCTTTTGCAGTGCATCTTCATCCTTTCAAAGTTCATGTTTTAATTCACTCAACTGAACAATTGTGTTGTGATCCCTGACTCTCTCCTCAGTGAGATTAAGAACTTCCTGGTACCTTAGTCATTTTCTGCTTTGTTGTTAAGGGCAACAAAATAATCCTGTGTGTGTGTGTGTCTTTAATTCACCCAATAACAAATGTAAATCGTCATTTACAGGTCTATTGATACACCCATTATTCTCAGAAACGTTTTAGAAATCGCACAGGAGAGCCTTTTAATGATTAAAACATTTCAGTTTTTGACCCAAGAAAATCAACCTTAATGGTTGAAACTGAAAGTGAATTGACCCTCGACACTGATGTGTGCAGTGCGCCTGTGTGCTGGACTACCCAGCATGCATTCAGCCTCAGCCCAGCTAGACAGCCCCAGATGTCAGGCAACAGTGGTGGCTTATAGGACCCCAGACGACTGGTTTTCACAAGTACACGCTCTCCCCATGGTCCGCTTCCAAGTTCCAGGCTCCAGAGGGTCAGCATCCTAACTCTGCCACCCCCCCTCCCCCCCGCAATACCCACTACCATAACAGCAGCTAAAGACCTATGAATAAACAGACTGTCATTGTCTCGTAATGTATTTATGGAAGACAGAAGCTGCATTTTTTCTGTCGCTTGTGTGGTATTTTGTCTTTGTGGGAAACTGGAAAGTATGCACTCATTTTGTGGGACAGCGAAACAAAACGATCTAGAGTGGAACTACTGTGTGAAAGATGAGTGTGTGTGTGTGTGTGTGTGTGTGTGTGTTAAGAGAGACAGAAATAGACTTTAGATACACTTTAGAAGACATCAGAAGATGAGGTTTCATGGGTACAGTACTCGTAAATTGTCAATTTTAGATCATTCATTTACATAAAATTGTCCCAGCTGAAACCACCATCATTTTGGAAGAACAGCTGCGGTGCTTATGAAGGTCATCTGATGAAGCTGTCTTTTGAGTTAGTAAGTCACTTCAGACAAGAGTGCTTGCAATAAATGAAATGTAATAAGATCAAGGAAGTATCCAAATATATCTATCCATCCATGACCTTGAAAAGTTCATGCATTTGTTGGTCCTCCACAGACAAAATCAAGTATATCAACAACTGTTAAATGCATTGCCATGACATTTTGTACAGACATTCATGGTCCCTACAGCCATGCTAGTGGCTCTGTGAGGCTGTAGTTAGGCACCGTGGTGCTTTAAGCTAAATGCTAACATTAGTATACTACCATGCACACATTTATTCATTTAGCTGACGCTTTTATCCAATGCAGCTTACAATTGCTCCACCAGGTTGCACACCTCTGGTGCAACTAGGGGTTAAGTGTCTTGCTACATCAGAAGAAGAATGGTGACACAGTGGGGAATTGAACCCAGGTCTCTCACACCAAAGGCATGCATCTTATCCACTACTCGATGACCAACCCCTCATTGTCACCCACAATGACCATTTTAACATGCTGATGTTTTGCAAGTAATCTTCACCATGGTAATTGGAATGTTAGCATGTTAGCATTGTAATATTTGTTAGTTCACACTAATCACAAAGTGTAAGCTGATGCTGTTGGGAATGTCATTAGTTTTGTTTTTGACATGAATTTCATTAGGCTGAAATGTCTCAATATCTCATGGAAAAAGTCAGGGAGCACCCAAGTCACTAGGATTCACCCTCTGGGAACCACGGGTGTCTGTACAGTCTATTTTAAAACATACTTCACAGGATAAGTAATACATTTGACCTGCTGGTGGCGCTAGATGAAAAGTTGGGATCACATCAGAGTAGTGGGCTTCATCTTCAGGGCACCATGAATGTCTGGACAAAATGTAACGGCAATCCATCAAATAGTTGTTGAGATTGAACAAAGTGGTCGTTTCACCGGCCAAATGACCATTATTGGCATCCCAGAGCGATGGCGCTGCCGTGGAAACACATTCATTCAAAACATGTCACTAGTTGTATATGTAGCCTAATGATTTCCATAGAAACTATACGGATTAGTATAAAGGGAACGGTGGGTGTATGATTTTCCCTTTGCCGTCTGTTCCATGAAATTTTTGAAATGCCTTCATCCTTATATTGTAGCCCATGGGACAGACTGTAGAATAAACACTATTAAACTTTTTGTAAACATGTTTTTCATTTCTGATGAATAGCTTCCCATTCATTTTTCACAGTGTTTGTTATTCTTTTGTTTTTAACAAGTGACCTATGCAGCCTCTGTTAAAGCTCTTACAACGGGTCAACTCTAATAGTTAACCCAACTTAAACTCCTCAGTAGAAGGAGGTGATGGAAAGTGTTCTTGATGGGATTAGTTTCGCTGCACTGTTACATTTGTGTGTTTAGTGTATGTGAGCACGTGGCTGCTTGAAGAGCAGAACAGATTGTGTGTGATCTCAGTGATATCTTCTACCTCTTATCAGTTGGCTCACTTAAAGGTCGTAGGTCGGGCTTCGTTTGTGTCAGCAAGGTGAGGTTATGTTGACACACATTCCCATTGGTTGCTCCTCTTCCTCTGATAAAGCCAAACCTGTCATTACCATAGATGCAGTAGGGGCACAATAACAAAGAACTGTTTTACTATGTATTCAATCGAATACTAAAACAATATACTTAAATTAATCATTACAATGTGTACTTTTTGTTGAGACTACGTCAGAGGTGTTGCTTTAACTTTCATTTGTTGAGGTTGTGTTCTGCGGTGTTGATGGATTACATTCAGTTAAGTTTATAGTTTATTATTACAGTTTACTGTTATTTTGTCCATTCAGTATTTTATATTAATTTGTGAAGTTTCTCTTGAATATTAATCACTGTTTTCCTTTGGCCACAAAATATTCAATGGCCTGAGATATTATTCTTGAGGCTGAAAATCTTTGACCTTGGTCTCAACCCAAGGTCTACTTGCCAGCTTGTTTTGGAGCTTTCAACCACATTTCCAACCCGTTGTCATTCCCGTTGTCATATACTGACGCATGTGTAATGGCCATCTGCGCTGTTGTTTACCTTTTACCTTGTTGAAAGCCTTTCTAACACGTGGTTGAAGTTGTGAAATGGTTGCAGTCTGGTTAGGTTTTGGCTATGTTAGGTATTGGTTATGTTTAGTGAAAGGGTTAGGGGTTTGGGTTAAAATAACTATGTTATTAGTAACTAGGCTACATCATGAGCTATGTAACACATATGTACGTAAACGTAGGTATGTAAGTTAAAGTAACTTAACGTTGACTTTTGGTTTCAAACGTGATACGAACAGCAGTGTCCTGGATGAACGTCCTGTGTTTGTTTCAACCATCTATCCACCCCATCAGGACTTTGTTGCTCTTTATACTATGTCAGCTGACATCCTAAAGGATTTCTGGCAGCCCGGTGCCACTCATACAGACGCTGAAGGGTACCTTGTGTGACATCTCACTATAGTTGCTAAGTTGTCATCACGTGACCTAGGTTTAAGACTTCTGTCATGTGATAGCAGGCGGGTGTATGTAGTGGGAGACTATAACCATAAGTCATTCTGGTTATGAGGATCATAATAAGTAAACAGTAATTATTTATTAGTTAGATTTATCATAATACTTAAATGGAAAATAGTTCAAGATCTTGAAAAAATTGTAAATGAACCTTGGTTTTAATAGTATATGGTTTTGCTCAACTTTTTGCTTTGGACAAAGTTTGACTTAAAACAACATTTAGATAAATGTCACTGTCATGTATGATCAATACGTTGTTAAGCTACATTTAACATGTTAATTGTTATAACATGCTAATTAGTGAGCTTTAGAGGTGCTGGTAAGTGGATTTTGTTGCCTTATAACAGAGCCAGAATAGCTGTTTCCCTTGGTTTATAGTCTTTATGCTAAGCTAAGCTAACCGACTGCTGATGCTAGGTTCATATTTATCGTACGTACATGAAAGTGATATAGATCTTCTCATCTAACTAAGTAAGAAAGAGAACTATTCCTTTTAATGACAAAGACAAGAGACTGTAATGTTACTTTGTTCAAACAATCTTAAAACAACTTGATTTGTCCTTAAAACAAATAATTTAAAATAAATCTTACTTCACTGGCATATTTTCTGATATTTCATGTTAATTTCAGTTCACACTTTCAAGGTAATAGTGACATGAAGTCGACAGTCTTTGCCTAGAAACTTCAATTTGGAAGCTGATATGGAAATTCATATCAGCTTGGAGTGGAGTGGAGGCCATTAAAAAGAAGGAAGTGAGCATTGATCTGCTTCTGTGCTGTGCTCCCCACTCTATTTGCCTTTCCCTCTCTGGACAGTTTAGAGTAATTGCTTGCTCAAGGACTTATGAGGCCTGATTGCAGTAACCCACTGAAGCTCCATTTGTGTTTGTCCTAGTTAAACCAGACCATCAGTGATAAGGCAACATGCTCAGGATGTCATTGACATCTTAAAAGAAATAGAAACACTATTTTGACATTTGAACATAAGGCTTGTATAGAGGAAATTTCATGCCATTTTGCAGAGTCTTTGTAATAGTGGATTTTTAGTGTTTACATTATTAATACCTCTCTTTGGGGATTAGGTGTAACCTGAGTATATTTCTTGAAAGCATCAAGTCTGCATCTAATGCTCACAACATTCCCACATTCAGACTCTCAGGCTCTGTATTCTCCACATCAGTGTGCTGTCATAGCGTTGTGAGGAAGGAACACTCTTGGTGATCAGCCCTCAGTCCCTTCGGTCTGTGCCTGCCTGCACCAAAGCAGCCGACATTAGCTAAAGCAGCATCTGAGCACTGACTCAGTGATGTACCTGGGCTCTCCAAAAATAAACACACACATGCTTGCGCACCCATACATCCATGCACTCTGACACACGTGCGTGCACACGTACACACAGGCACACTGACGTCATCCATTATTTACACCCAGGTGTATCTGCATGCAAATGGCCCATTCCAAGACAATCTGATCACACAGCGGAGGCTTCGCCCGGTCTGTTCCTTCCCTCGGTGAGAATATCGCCGGGGCGGAATGGAAACTTCATTTTGCAGGGCTAATATTAGCCTGGGCCTCTGGAAAATTCCTTTTAAATGATCACAAGCTGAGAAAAGGCAAAGAATTTGTTTAGCGTTTTGCTTGACAGTATTCTCTGCATACGCGGCAGTTTGTTTCTATTTTTTATTTTTTTTTTTAGATGGTACAGCTCACTGGAGGGTCCTGGGAACACGGATGTGGTGGAAGGGAGGGCTAAGGGGACTCATATGATGAATTTTAGGACTGTTTGACTGTCAGTCTGTCTGTCTCTCTGGCTGTCTGAGTTTCTCCTGGCACTGTTAACACTTCCATGTCCTGCATCCCTGGTCATTTAACTTATTCAGAGAGCAGTTACTCCTTCAGATCTTTTTGTGCCACCTGCTCTCTGTGTGATTTGGTTTATAAGACTGTTGTAATACACACTGAAGCCTCAGTGCTACGACAATTCCAATGCTATCTGACACGAGTGATTCTTTGTTCCTATTTCACAGTATAACACACTATCTATAAAGTATTAATTTTATTTAAATTAAACACTATAAATTGGATCAAAATGAAAATAGCCATGTGTGTCCCTGTCTGTTTGTTCCCTTATACCACCATCACTGCCTGACCTATAGTTAACTCTCTTTATCATTATATGGCCCTAACTTTATAACCTGTGTGTGTGTGTGTGTCTGTGTGTCTGTGTGTCTGTGTGTGTGTGTGCTCATACATGTTTTGCTAGGAAAATCCCACCTGGCCATAGTTCAAAGGGTGAACAATGAGGGTGAGGGAGATCCTTTCTACGAGGTTCTGGGTATCGTCACCCTCGAGGACGTTATTGAAGAAATCATCAAGTCGGAGATCCTGGACGAGACTGACTTGTACAGTAGGTGTCCCTCTCGGAGCTCATGCCCCTTAGACTGTAAGGCCTCAAGGCGACTCCAGCCTGTCACAGTAAGAGCGCCAGTCTAAAATCCACTACCTGCTATAAACTGATCCAAGCCCAGCGGTTGGGCTTTACTTAACAGCTCTGTTACACAGTGACCATTTAAAACATTTATGGTATCTAGGGGTGGAACAGTATAGCATGGCACAATATATCATGATACAAAAATGTGAGAAAAGGCATTGTGGAGATGAAAATGTATTTCAGTTTTAACAAAATATGATCAGTTTGTTAATTCCAAATGGCACTTAATACAATTTTTAATATTTGCAAAGGATCAAATGATTACATGTAATGTGAAAGGTGTAACTTATAGTGATAATATGACCCGATCCTGTTTCCCCCTCAGCTCTACGGAGTTTTTTTAGCTTCTTTCAGGGCATTGTTTTGGTTTTACTGCCCTCAAATTCTGCTTTCATCAACACCATTTTCAGATGCAACGGCAGCTATTTTTAGGGAAAAAGATCTGATAAACCCACTGTACACTACCTGCTCAGCACCAAACTACAGACACAGTAACAACTAGTTGATAAACATAGAGGAGCATTTAGCAAATTGATGTTAGTGTCGCTCCATGTCTGCTGGAGGTATAAACAAGAAACTGATTGCCATAACAACATGCCATAACACATTAGCCATAACAGCTTACAATATATGATATACAGTATCTCACAAAAGTGAGTCCAACCTTCTCATTTTTGTAAATATTTGATTATATTGTTTCATGTGACAACACTGAAGAAATGACACTTTGCTACAATGTAAAGTAGTGAGGGTACAGCTTGTATAACAGTGTAAATTTGCTGTCCCCTCAAAATTACACATTACACAGCCATTAATGTCTAAACTGCTGGCAACAAAAGTGAGTACACCCCTAAGTGAAAATGTCCTGTTAGTTTCATTCCTGTCAAACTCTTAAACCCTGTTTCATGTATCACACCAAACCATGAGCTGGGTGTACTCGCTCACCTCTAATGGTAACAGAAAAGGGCTGCAGACATGGCTTATGTGCCACTCTATTTGTTGCCCTGATACATATGGCTTTAAGTAATGCTAAGAATGTGGTAAGCTAACAGTGTAGCCCCCTAAAGCGGTCTTTTAGTTCTGAGAAGAACACCACAGCTACATTTCCAGAAAAAGCAATAAGCTTTGGGTAACTCAAGTTTAGTCACCCTATGACCCGGGAGGACTAGCTCAATATCTGCTGAAAAAGTTTTAGTTTGTGTCTTATGCTTGACTTTTAATTTTGCCTTCTCAGCTGACAACAAGACGAAGAAGAAAATCACCCATCGGGAAAGGAAGCAGGATTTCTCGGCCTTCAAGCCTACCGACAATGAAATGAAGGTTAAAATATCACCTCAGCTTCTGCTGGCTACCCTGCGTTTCCTAGCAACAGGCAAGTGGGCTGCGTTGCTGCTTGACTTCCCCCAGTGTGCCCTCAGCCCCTCACTGTGGGGAAAGTGTGTGTGTGTGTGTGTGTGTGTGTGTGTGTGTGTGTGTGTGTGTGTGAGCTGTTTGTGTGTGCATGTGCCCGTATGGGCTTTGAGTTTTGGGCAAGTGGGTGTAGGGAGGAGTGAGTATGTGTGTAGAATGAGTATCTGTTGTTTGTGTGTGTGGGGGAATGAGCTGTGTGAAGACTCACAACAAGTGTGTTGGTTTGCATGTGTGTGTGTTTATGAATAGGTGGAAGGCCTCTCAGGAGCACGGCACGGGATGTCTGTTCAGGCTGCGCGCGGATCCCAAAAAAACGCAGACGTCTATTTGCTTGCATGTCATGCACCGGCGGTTACATGTTGAGATCTTAGCTCACAGCTTTAAAAACACCACCCTGTTTACTTACACTCGTTCCTCAGTGACATCACGTCCAGCATTTTTGGCCTATGATCGAGGTTCTCACACAAGTCGACGTACTTAGTGTAAAATGTGAAATATTTCACCCGCTTTCCCTTGGGAAATGGATTTCTGAACAGGCTGCAGAATGTCCAAGTACTACTACACCAGCAGCAGTAGTTGACTATGCCTCATTGCAGTTGGATTTGCTTTAGAACTTTGACCTAGCAGCTAAGTGTTGATTAAGTTCCTCTAAAGGCTATTAGGGAGTTTAGTTCCTGGTGGTGGAGCCAGCAGCCAGCTGACACATATCACCGCCGCTGAGTTAAAGGAGCTGATTGGCCCATTAGGTAGTTGAAGCAGGCCAGTCACAATCTGGATACGGTGTTTAAAAGGTATAAATGAGTTTGTGGTCACATTTGTATGTTAGTTCACTCAGATACATGCAGTTATAGCTTAAACTAAATTTCAAAGCATTAGTTAGTCTGGCAATTTTAGATGTAGTCAAGTTCTTTTTTTTTTTCATTTATATAGCTCAACAATCACAAATATGCCTCAAAGGGCTTTCCAATCAAACCAACATACACTTCATGCTAATAATGAAAGGACAGTGTCCTTTCATTATTAGCATAGTTGACGTCCCTAAAATTGCCATGTAAGTCTATTTGTGCCGCTCTGTTTGTGGGCAAGTTTCATTCACAAAAATGACACCCAAGAGTGCTTTCGGAAATCATCAGCAGACAAAAAAGTAGCAAATTTAGCAGTGTCTGTAGTGGTACAAGGGGACCAAGAACAGCAAATATTAATAGTACACTACAGCAGCCTACAATGAGTCATTAGAGCAGTAAGAGAAATAAATCTTTTGACGCCTAGGTAGATGCTACAAAACGCCTTTCTAAAGCAATGTGTTCCATAACTCAGATGAGAGACGGTCAAGTGGACATGACAGTCGTGCACATACTAAACGAGAAAATATTAGCCTATGTTGGGCCTATGTGATGTTACATTGTCTGATGCGAGGGAGCTATTCACCTGGACCGAAATATGGCGATAAAATCAGAAAATAAAAAAAGATTTGTCTAACAGCAGTTCCAGCAGTAATTTAAAAAAAGCTGTGATGGTGATGATATTGTAATTGTAATTTTTCACTGGTTATTTACTTTTTATTTTAGTTGATTTTTGTCACATATTTAACTCCACAGTCGTTTGGTTTAGGGCATTATGATTCATAAAGCAAATGGAGAGTGTCACACTATCTGTACCTGACTCGTACGAGTGGTCTCTGTGGAGAACTCTGTAATGTGTACGTGCCACTTAAGAATCAATCCGTTTGTATGAGCGGTTCTTGCACGAGGCCCATTTGTTGAATAGATGTTCAGTTTATAAAATGTCAGATGTAAGTGATGAATGTCAATTATTGCGGAGCCAAAGGTGACATCATTAAATTGCTTGTATTGTACAGCCAACGCTCCAAAACCAATTATTATTATAGTTTATAATAAAATTACCTTGAAAAATGTAAATCATTCATCATGTAAAAAAAGTCTAAAATACCACAGAATTTTTTAAACTCGCAAATATTGATTTTGGTATCAGCCTCAGAATTTAGTAGGTTTTGGACTATAATTTATGTCCTTACAGTCTCTGTCTCTGTCTTTGGTTCTTCAGAGGTCGAGCCATTTGCACCGGTGCAAATGTCAGAGAAGATTTTGCTACGCTTGTTGAAGCACCCCAACGTCATCCAGGAGCTGAAATATGATGAGAAGAACAAGCGGGCTGCAGAGCACTACCTCTTCCACAGGAACAAGCCCGTGGACTATTTCATCCTCTTACTGCAGGTGTGTGGACTCAATGAGGTACAAAGTGAAGGACGTAGCACGGGTTTTGGTCTAAAACATGTCCAACATCGGACCTTCTACTGGACTCCTGCGTTTAAAACGATTTACAGCAAAAAATCAAAGTATGTCCCTATTTAATAAGAACAATATTTGAAGTCATAAAGAATGTAATAATAGTATTTGTACCCTAACCAAACTACACTAGGCTATACATTATACAGAAACACGTTTAAGACAGGGATGCTGCTGTTAATACGACAAGTGGTTGTTTACCTTGGTCCTACAGTTTTTCACAGCATAGCCATCCATCTAACAGAGCTGTACAGCAGGTTTGTTCCCATTGGGACCACGCATTCAAAAAAGGCATGCATGGTATGACTGTACTGCCGGGCAGTTTGGATTAAAGCACGCAACAATACAGCTTTAGTACTGACACAAATGTATATATATATATAGTGTCAGTCCTGCTATATTAGTTACAATTATTTATTCAAAAACAAGCGAATGAAAACAAGTGCTGCTGTCCTTCATGCAGCCTTGCAGTTTGAAAACGGGTCTGAATGTCCACTCTGTTTCTGAATATGTTGCTGGTGCCAACACAGAGGCTTCCTCTTTGGTCTTAGGGAGAGTATCAAGTCTTTATAAAAAGGCTCAAGCTCAAGGGAAGTCCCAACTCACTGGCGCTCAAGTGGAGTTGGAAGTCTTTGTCAAACATGTCATACATGTAGTCCAAATCAGTATTTAGTATGCAGCTGGAACTCCACTTCTTTTTTCAAATATATTGACATTCACATAGTTTTTATATTTTCCCTATTAGTCCAGTCAAAATGTGTAATAGCCCTGGATCAAATGAGGTCCAGGTAGGATGAGTGTGGGGTCACTGCCCTGATTATATTGAGACCGGGTTTAGGAGCAGATTGGGAGCTATTAAAACAGAGTACAGATTTTCTGCAAGTATTTAAAAGGAAATGAAGGAGGGAAGGAGGTGGGGCTGGATTTGTTCTAAACTCACAGGCAGGATGAATAAAGATATTTCAGCAGGAAAAGTGGCAAAGCTGTAGCGGAAATCTTAGAAAGGGTAACTGACACAATGAAGCACTAATGCTCCATACAATTTATGCGCAATTGAGAGTTAATTAGAAAAGAAACTGTAATAACAAATGCACAGTCTGAAAGGATGGATAAAAAATTCCTAAAATGCAAACAGTTTGAAAAGTAAGTTGAGTAGCCTAACTTGTTATTTGAAATATTGTGTTTTGTACAGAACATAGTTTGTTTAAGCAACACTTTGTTCTTTGTTCTGGATCTTACCGTCACAGGGGAAAGTGGAGGTGGAGGCAGGAAAAGAGGGGATGAAGTTTGAAGCGGGACCGTTCTCCTTCTATGGGATGATGGCGCTGACAGCCTCGCCAGGTAAAATCTCTGACCAACGAGATTTTTGCCAGTTTAATGTTCTCAAAATCCCCTGTTGGAGTGAAACATCATTATTCATTGTTGAGTAAACCATAAAAACGTAGCTTTGTACTAGTATACAACTTTAGTACTTTTTTGGAACTGACTGAAATGTGTCCATAGCACCAACTACTGAACGCTCAGATTCATACTCCTTTTTATATATATCTGATTAGATCATCATTTTACAAATTGTAGCCAGTGTTCTGTTGAAGGAAAGTTTTTGTACAGCTGCTCCGGTTTGTGTTTTTTTTTGAGAACTTTGTCTCCTTGTGTTAAATAAAGAATGGGGAGAGAAACATGTTTATATTCCTCAGTGTAATATCAAAAAAAGTATTGTTTCGGTGTATCAAAAACATTTTAAACATTACTGAGCCCCAGTCACAAACACAGTATAGAGGGCAGTATGCATATAACATATTTCTTTGTTCTTCTAACTTCACAATGATTACACATTGCTTGATTTGCCTTCTTGCTGTAAACTGTGTTGGTGAGAGCTAAATACAATCAGTGTCAACTCCATGTCCTAAATCCTGCTGAAATGGACCTGCCCGCTGTCTGCCTCCCCTGATGTGTGTTCGTTCAGTTATCAGTTATCAGTTAAGGATTGTCTGTGATTAAAAGCCAAACTTTCCTCTGATTGATGGTTATGAGTGACGGTTGCACGACTGACAAGGCAGTCCTGTGGTGACATCATGAGAAAGCGTTGCCTACTGATCCTCTCAGTTCATTCACAAACCGCACTACAGTTCATAGCCCTTTTTCAACTGTTGTGATTCACATGTGGTGGTGGGTTCTGAGAGACACCTACTGGTGAAAAAGCAGCATAACCTTGCTGTCATGTGTGCAGGCACTCGGCAGTCAGAAATCAAAAATCAAATCAGAGACTTTATGATTAGATATGATGGTGTATCAGTAGTGCATCTTTAGCTGCTCAGTAGCAGTTAAGCTGATTGTCAGTTTGCTCCTGTTGCTGATGCTTCTCTATCAGATTTAATCCAAGTTTACTATTTGTATATATGCACTGATTATTTCTCAACTTTGACAGACTCTCCTCTTTCTTTTCTTCCTCTTTTGTCCTTCTCTGGTATCTTCCCTCCCTCCCCCAAGTGCCTCTGTCCCTGTCTCGTACATTTGTGGTCAGTAGGGCTGAATCATTAGCGGGATCTCCAGGTACAGTGGCCTTTTCTGTCTATGCACGCACCTATCTTCACATTTAATACCTCACTAATATCATCCCGTTGACCAATTAGATGTGTGATTTTGAAGATTTTGCTGAAATGGAAAGGTTACATAGAAGATTGTCTTCATGAGTGGCTTTTTGTTTTGTGGCCACGAATGTGTTGACGTCTGAAAGTCTGTTTGTACCTGAATGCAAAATGTACTGTATGTTCATGCATGTGTAAGTGAAGGAGCCATTAGTCAAGTGGCTGAATGGTGCTGGAGACTGGAGGCCCCAGCGTGGACACAGGCTCCACCCCGATCGCCCCTAACCTTTAACCCTCTGACTACATAAACAAGACCTACAGCTACAGCCCCCTGCCGCCTGACACCACTGAGTGCACATACAAAGACATGCACGTACACATATGTTCACATGCACGTGTACACAGAGCGCACACACTCCACACATAACTATGGACATGCTGCCAGGAACACAAACACACCCACATGTATCCGGAAATGCAGTTGAACAAATACACTCTTTCTGTTTTTAGCAGTGACCTACAGTGCTCCCCCTTTTTTTCACCTAGTTTGGTGCCCCACGGCGCACACGTTTGAGTGTGTCTGCACATACATAAATGCATTTTGTGTGTATTGTTGACACACACCGCCATTTTCTGTATTGACCTGGCCCCTGCGCCCCCTAGAAAGTGGAGTACTAATCCGCAAGAGTTCACATGCCAGGTCTTTGGCCCACTGCGCTTGGTCCGCACACGCACGCACACACATATTCCTACATGGGATTACATACATTCCAGTCGGCGTAGTAGCATTAGCGTTGGCCAAGCCGTTTCCACTTTGTTGTGTGTGATTTTCACTAGGCTTCTTTAAGAAGTGGAAAACATAATCTGGCTTTAATTAAAAATAAAACAAAAAAAAAAACCAGAACAAGTTTTCTATGTGGTAGCACATGGAAGCAGCATCACTGGAGACCACCAACTCAATATCTGCATGAATGGATGAAACTCCCCCTCACCTAGAGACTTACAGAGAAATTAGATTTCCATACATCACAGCAAGCATCTGTGCTTATATCTAACATTTGACCTGGAAAAATGTCACCAGTACACAGGATCTTAAGTGCTACTGAAGCTGTTGAGCAGCTCAAGTAGTTTAGGAGAAAATTTTGAGTTAAAGCAGGTACATCGCAAGAGTTTTTACATCTGAAGCTATCAGAATCTGCAAAATATGTCCAAATAGACAATGCATTTTACTTACAACTGTGATGATGAACCTGTTCAGGCTATGGAGAGCACCTAACCAGACCAAACAACAATATGGAGTCATTGATGATTGGCACCTCTGTTAATTAAAAAAAGGCTAACTAAGAGTCCACACCTACGCTAGCCGCTTTGTACTGGCTGTACTCAGGGACAGAGGCGCTTTGAACTAATGCTAACATACTCACAGTGACAATGCCAACAATGTGATGCTAAGGGGGTGTAATGTTTACCATCTTAGTTTGGTATTTTAGCATGCTAATATTAGCTTATAAGCACTAAACTTAATTAATGATGGGAATGTATTAGACAATTTAAATTTTGGCCTGATGATGGCGCTAGAAGAACTATCAGAGGATCACCAAAGTTATTACAATTAATCCTATGGGGGACATGAATATCTTTACCTGATTTCTTGGCAATACATCAAGACATGAATTACAAAACCACAATAGCCTCATGGTGGTACTAGAAGAAAAGTCAGGAGACTGTGGAGTGATTATGATTTATCCTCTGCACACCATAAATTTCTGTACAAAATTTCATGGCAATCCATCCAGCGGTTAATGAGATATTTTAGTTAGGAACAAAGTGGTGGAGTGCGCAACTGACATTGCCATCCCCAGAGATGCTGGCGTGTATAAAAATGGTTGTAAAATGAGAGCTGTAAATTCTCACAGCCAAAGGAGATCAAGGAGATCAAGTTAACCCTGCAAAGTCCTTACCTTGTTCTCAAATTTTACCTAGAAGAAATCTCCACACCCCGCAATCCTGTACGCAGGATAAGCAGTTGACGATGGATGGATGGATGGAACTCTCCACAAGCAAACAACAAACCAAACAAACGGGGGGGGCATGCCTTTATCATTTGTGGTTGTGAAAGAAGCATACAGTCAGATACTTTTGCATTTCCTAGCATTACTACTTGTTAAGGGGGAAAAAACTAAGGCAAAAAAAGATAAGATATTCCCACCATGGCCTATTAGTAGCTCCATACTAATACTAATGTGAAATAACCTGCATCAAGACAAATCTATGATATCTCAATATAGAGTACTAAGTCTCAATTTATTTTATTATGTATTCTTCTCTCACATCACCTCCTTACAGAAAATAAATCTCCTCCACGACCATTTGGACTCAACCACTCAGACTCTCTGAACAGGAGTGATCGTATAGACGCCATCACCCCAACACTCGGCAGCAGCAACAACCAGCTCAACTCCTTCCTGCAGATCTACGTGCCTGACTACTCAGTCAGAGCGCGCTCAGACCTGCAGTTTATAAAGGTGAGACTATACACATGACTATATTTAACCTTAACAGTTTGATCAGTGTGTATGTTTAATAACAACACAGATGCTGGTATTGAAGTTGCAGGATATTGAGGTTTTGAAGATTGAAAAGGGGATTAATAAAATGTCTAATAAAACATCTGACATGTGGAGAAATTAATTAATTAATTACAATACATTTTAAACTCATTGCATGCTACCTGCTCAGCACCAAACAGCAGGCAGACAAAGTTAGTGACTAGCAGGTGAACATAATGCAGCATTTAGCAGCTATAGAGCCACATGTTACCTGCAGGAGATGGTAGAGACCACAAACAGAGCTGAAAGAGACTGAATGCTGGACCTGACATTTGTCAGGTTGCCAAAAAACACAACTACAAATGTTGGTCCATTTCTGCTGCATGTGTAAATAAGCAACAGTTTACCAATAACAACTTTATATGATAATATGCTGCCTTCAATTGGCCAAGAAACTTGATTAAAGCTGCTTTAAGAATTTAGTTAAATTAAAAGAGAAATTTCAAGTATAGCTTTTTTATCAGTTGGTATCTTGCTTCGCCAGATGGCTCCTCATGTAGACGTTAATCTAACTCACTTATGCCCCACGCACTCCTCACCAGAGCCTTGTTGTGGCAAAACTAGAGCTCTGAAGTGGTTGTCTTTGCCCACCTCTGAAACTTTGAAGAAGGCAAATTAACCTTTTAATTGTTTACTTAACTGCTTTGTGCTTTGATTTATTATTTTATTCATTAGTAAACATAAAAATGTATTTTTGTCAGGGTCGAAAAGTCTTACATTCACTACACATACACTCATTGGACACTGTTTACTGAAACTGAGATCCTCTAACTACTTTTTTAACTAGCATCTCATTTAGTGGTAGGGATACCCTACAGATTTTAATTCAGAATGATTGTTCAATTAATTAAAAAATCTATAAATTTTTCATAGAATATATCTACATAAATATGTTCATGGAGTAACAGTCATGTGATGAAATTGATTAGGGCACAAATAGTATTTAATGAAATATCAATATTGCCTATACTCATTGGCAAATCGATATCAATCAAATGTTCACAGACTGGCATAACAATACTACTACTACTACAAATATAATAATAATAATAATAATAATAATAGTATTTTAGCACTTATTAAAACCAGAGATTTACATGGACAAAAAGAAAAACACACACATTTACCCAAATTGAACTGAAGGTTATAAAAAACATAAGATACAAATATGTTTGTATAAAGCTATTTAAAAGAGAAAGAGAAAAAGTTATTTAAAAAATAATATATTCACTTTGTAGGGACCTACCAGCACTGGAAGCCCATTTAGTTACAACCATGGATATATTACAATATTAAAACTGGATACTAGACCCAAAGATGTTGCCTATTCAGTCCAATGAGAATTGCTCTCCTGCAATTGCCAAAAAAGGTTTCTAGCTTCCAGGTTTATATTCGGGGTATGCGGCACACTGAATATGCCCTGTAGTGTAAATCTCCATGGATCAAAATTCTGTCATAATCAAAAAGATTCATGATTGCCTTTTGTTTGCAGTTTGAGGTGTTTTACAGACTTCTCTTTTATAATGGTGGCCTATTGGGAAAATGTTTTTTGGGCGGCTAGGGAATTTTTCGCTGTGGTCACTGGGCAAAATTGGAAGCAAGGCTGAGTGGCGGCTGCCCTATCCAGGTCTAATTTTACATCCATGGTCACAATCCTCTGCTCTGACATTGGACCTCATCATGGCTCCATCTTCTCTGTTTCCTAGGTAACACGCCAACAGTACCAGAACGCCGTAATGGCGTCACGGATGGACAAAACGCCTCAATCGTCAGACAGTGAGTTCACTAAGATCGAGCTCACGCTGACGGAGCTCCATGATGGAGTGGAGACCCCCGCCATCGTCACCACAACAGCCAGCACTACCAGCACCACCCCTGCCGTGTCTGTACTCGTGGCCAACGAAACGTCGCACCTGCTCAACCAGCAGCAGAACTGTGTGGGCCTCAGCAGGAGTAACCACAGCGCCCACAACGAGGGACCCATCTAGCCCCCACCGAGACCGGTGGAGACCCAGACCCTCCACCCTGTCTCGTGGACACACACATAGCGTTGGCACAGATGGTGATGAGGGAAAGTGCGAAGTGGAGGCGGGTGGAGTGAGGCTTCTGCTCCAACTAGTAGCCCCAAGTCAGTGAGTCAGTGAGACCCTTTCACAGAGGGGCAGTGGGGAAGATGGGTGCTGTGTCACCCTGAACGCCCCCCACCTGAACGCTGTCAGAATCCCTGCTGTACTACACCCTCTTACAGAGGGTGGACTCCGACAGTACCTGTGGCTGAGCTTCTTTTTTGGGACAATCTGACACTTTCATAGCGGTGACTTGGATTAGAGGAAACAGAGTGCATGCAAAACCGTGTCCCTTTCCCCTACACACACACACAACGTAACACAACACTGTATTTTCTCCTCAGGCCAAAGACTTTGGTCCCCATTCTTACACTGGACACAGACTGTTTTTGCACACATACGCATATTTAAACACATTCACACACACACACACACACACACACACACACACACACACTCATACATACAAATGCAACTCCCCCACCCGTGCATCTTTCAGGGAGCTCAGTCAACTGTTGATCCCATCAGCGAGGACTCAAACCCAAACAAGCAGAGAGCAACGGTTAGTCAAAGACTGCACCAAAAAATGCTTTGACAGAAACCGTTAAAACCATGAACCAAGAATGTTTTCCTGTATTTATTTATTTTATAATATTGTATGTATATATGTATGCGTGGAGACATGATATGACATAAACTGGCATATGAGCATGCACGAGCATGTACACAAAGGAGTGCGTGGGGCACACGTGTCATATCAGAAAGGACATGCTACATATATGGAGACGAACATCCATTCATGTATATGAGGAGGTGAGGGTCTTTTACAGATACAGTATGTATATTACAGATCTTGTTATTTTTACTATTATCCTAAATCAGGCTTATGATACACCTATCTTTTTCACCTTTAAAAAAATCACACTATTGCCTTTAAGAGAAATCATATAATTAATTATTTTAACAAAGTGCAATGAACCACAATTTATTTAAGAGATGATTATGAATAGAAAACAAATCACTGTATTATAAATTGACAGTTATATTTGTATGTATGTACTGTATGTATATGTATATTTGTTTTTGAAAAATGCTAAACTGCAGCCATCCACAAGCAAAATTGTCCTTAGTCAGTCTCTCTTCCTCTTTGTCTCTTTCATGTTTTTGCATCCTTTGACCTCAGCGTCTACTTTATGTTCATATTGGAGTAATGATGCCGAGACTATTCACCACAATGGAGGGAGGCGGGGCTACTGTATGCATGCAGAGTTTATGTGTCTTATATTTTTTTTGCCAATTTTAAAGCATAATCAAACTTGATAATTGCACAGTATTAATGACCTCATCTAACATGTTGAGCATCATCAACGTCACAAAAAGTAACCTCGACATTAAACATGTCCATAAATGATACACAGCTATGCTTTTCCACTGTTTATGTGTGAATGTATTTTTTGTTTGTTAGTCTGTTTTCCGCATGTGTGGTACTTGCATGTTTGTGTCTGCAAAACATAGCCCGGTGGCTCAGTCCGTAAAGGCTATTTTTTGACAGTAGTGAATGTGAAAGAGACTAGACTTTACTTGTTTTGGCATCCCATACAGTGTATATAATCTATGTTTAATAATTCTTGAGTTAATTCAGATCAAAAATCTAAAATATTCTTCACAAATGTTGGCTGCTATTAAATAGAGATATTTATATTGATTTAATTTTATCTTAGAAACACTGTAGCCATATATGTTTATTTCTTTCACAATATCAAGAACACACAATTAAAGAATAGTTTGACATTTTGGGAAATGCGCTAATTCGCATTCTGGCTGAGAGTTTGACGAGAAGATCGATACCACTCTCATATGTCTATGCTAAATATGAAGCTACAGCCAGCAGCTGGTTAGCTTAGCCTAAACAGGGGGAATCAGCTAGTTAGCTAGCCTGGCACTTTCAAAGGGTTAAAAAAATCCTCTAAATCTCATTAATTACTCCTGGAAGTCACTCCTCTGGGCCAAAAAAAAGAGCCCCACTACAGCCACAGCTTGACATTTTTACACTAAATGTTACACTAATTAGCACATTAATCCCCAACAAAAAAAGTTGTGATTTTTACAGTTGGTGATGTGTCTGTAAATGCCTTATACTCCAGTACTAGTACCATACTAGTAAGTATTCCTGGAGTAATTAGTAAGCTTTATTTATTTATTTTCTTGTCTTCATGCTAAGCTAGGCTAACATCTTCCAGGGCTCCAGCTTCATATTTAGCATGATATAAGAGCGGTATCAATCTTCTCATCTAACTCTCTCTGCAAGAAAGCAAATAAGTGTAAATGTCTGTGTGTTTCTTTTTTCGTTTGTGTTTTTTGTGCTTTAGTACCTTCTTGCCCTTATTGTTTTACCTCATAAAAACAGGAAAGAGTTTTAAGATACTGTATGTGTGCTTGAAATTTTTCCTACAAAAGTTTTAGTGTAGAATAATTGTTTACTTCATATCTGTAGGGGCCTAGATTTTTAAGTCTAACTATAAAGTTACTTTGATTCCACTTCCAGACCTGTTCATTAATATATGTACTGTATGCTGGCAGTTTTTTTGCCACCTTACAGGCAACATCAGTGTCCTAAAGGTGAATGCCATTCGTTTAATATTCAGTTACAGTTTGTAACCACTGGTGGTCGCTGTTTCCATATGTAATCCAATGTGTGCCTGTTAGCAGCCTCTGAAAGCAGCACACATGGACAAACAGCCCTTCCATTTGTTAAGCCACGAGGGGCGTCTGGGTTGTATAACCAGACATACAGGACTCTGCGTTGTTTGCAGATGTGTTCGCTGTTGTTTATTGTTTACTTGAAAGTGCTCCTATGCAGCAGGCCCACTCTGCTCTGCAGGGACAATCACTCCAGAGATAAAGCAATGAATGACGATCAGTTTGTAAGATTGTGCTTGTGACATTCATACTCTGCTTTGCTTTACAAGCCATTGGATGTCAGTGTCTGACAGGGGAACAAGAAGCATGATAACATTGCAAACCTCCAAACGCACAACAGGAAACAATGGGGGGGGGGGGGGGGGGGGGCTGCCGGGCTGGGTTATTTCAATTTTCTGTTACACACCACTTTACACACAAATCTTTTTCTCTCACACACTCCATCCTCTGCTGAACAGAGATTATCATTCTTCCGTTATGTGAATGCTTTGCAGGCCTGTGTTTAACTGGTCTTTTGTCCATCCCAATGCTGCTACTGTACCCATGTGCTGTCCATAATGCTTCTTCTACCTGAAAACAACATTCCCATTGCCTCCACCAGCTGGTGGTTTAATAAAAAAGTGAATGATTAACAGACAGACAGTTGGTGGCTCAATGTACTCAATCTAAAGCTCTGCTGCTTCTATATGTTTTGTTATGAGGCTGTTGGTTTGCTTTAGCAACAACAACAAAAAAAAAACAGCCAGTTGCTAAATATGACTTTCTTTTGAATAATATATGCACGCTTGTTAGTCATTGAAATATACAGTAGCAATTAAAATGTGACTTTGTAACTTTTGAGTGTATAAATAACAGTGTTCCTCTTTCATAGGCAATAAAATGCACCCTTACCCAATTCAATACACTTAGCAGTTTTGCTGCTACAGCCTTACATGGTCTGGTATGGCCAGTAGCTAGTAATGGCTAATTTTAGCTAATGTTAGCAAATCCCATAATTGTCACTTTTGGCTAGAGTGATTGCTTGTTCAGCTAAAGCTACATAGTCTCGCTGAAAACCTACATAGAAGTAACAACACAGTGAAGAATGAAAAAAAAGAGGCTGCTGAGGGCCAGGGAATATAAATGAAATATGTTTTGTTCACTAGTAATAATATTATTTTAAGCCAAAATACATTTATGCAATATAAACATTAATGAGGCTTTTCAGGATGTGTTGGTCATCTTTTATTGAGGATAGTAACTTTGCTGTGCTCACTGAGGCAAAATTGCTGAGTCAGGAAATGCTGCAGCAGCACACATCATTACATAATGTGATTCAACTCTAGGAACTCTAGGAGCAGCGAGTTCATGAAATGCATAGAAGTTTATAGGCCCGAGAATTGAGCCCAGGAGGCTCTTTACTTTGATTATGACTCGCTTCTAACAATCCAATTCACAGCGTTTCAGCACTTTAAGGAACACTATGTAACTAACTCTGTAATTGAAAAACACATTCTTCCTCTTACAAACAATAAGTTGAACTCTTAAGCAATAAAGCGACCCTTACTCATCACACGCAGAGGGTTTAGCTGCTACTGCATTAACTGGTCTGGTATGACCAGTAGCTGGCTGGCAGCTAATGTTCATGAACTTCAGAAAGATAATGCTATGTAACATGTATGTGACTGTTGTGCTACTGTAAAGCTACATTTTAGCATGTCAACTTCTTCACAAAGTGGCTGCTTTTCAACAAAACTTACATAGTCTCAACATCTGCAGATAGTTTTCCACTCAAACAGCTTTGAAACATCTTATTCCACACTGGCTGAAAGAAAAAAAGAAGATAAAGTCTTTGGGTTTGAAAAGTGTTTGGCTGCGCAGCATGACTTTGTACTGCATTTCAGATTTTTCATTACTGTCCTTGATCTTAGCTTGTGTGTGAACCACCACTAGATGCATGTCCACCATCAGTCACATTGCACATGTCTTTGGACAATGAAAACATCAACTTCTATATCCACAGCATCTCCCAGTTTTAATTTACAATGGTGAAGATCTCGTTTGAAAATGAAATGAAAATTGACGGGAGCTATTACTGTGCAGATCTTTTGCCTGATTCTTGCCTTTTGATCAGGCACATGTAGAAGTTTTTTGGATGTTCTACACACTTTCTGTCACAGGGCCAGATCTACCTCAGGGCTAAAATGAGCCGTGGGCCCCTGTTGACCTCCTGTTTCTTACAGTTTCCATGCATTGTGTATTAGAAAGTAGCAATGTGCTTGTGGTCTCTTGATTAGGCAAATATTTATTTCAGCGTACCATACTACTTAAGTTTATATTGTGTTTTAGTAATGAATATATTAATGACAATCACATGAGCTAACTTACTGCCACAAGGTGAACCTGGTGCCTGTTAATTGCCCACTATGCTTGGTAATCTGGCCTCGCACAGTAGATAGTATAAAATATAAACAACAGAACAACAAGAAAAGTATGAAAAACTATCTTTATTCTACATTTTTATGTAATTTACCTCAATGTACAGTCTGTAGGATAATGTCTGGAAACAAACAAACAAAACACTGTTTGGGAAAACATGAACTGATATGCATAAAAACAAAAAAGTTTAGTTTAGAAAATGAAAGGTGACATTTTCGGCACCTGTCGTTAATATGGATGCATTTTGGGCATCACAACAGTGGATACAAATCTTCTAAAGCACTGTAACCTGTTTGTCAGGCTTTAGTTAGTTCAAAGTCTGAGCGACAGGCTTCTGTGGTGCTGTATAAATGTTAACAAAAAAAAAAAAAAAGATATTTGGAAAAAATTATAAGAAAAGGAAATGTCTATTTACAGTTCTGTAAACCAAGACCATGTAAAAACACTAGCTTAGAAAAATAAAGAATAACCCCATGGTGTTGATTACAAGGAACATCTCTGTTAGGGTACTGAACATGCTATTCACATTTCCCTTCATTGTCAGTTTTCTTTTATACAGGTTTACAGTTTTTTTTTGTCCCTGTGTAAACTACAATGACGGATGTAAAAAAAGCTTTTCTTAAAATGATGCAATCCACATAGAAGTAAAACCAATGCTACCATTACCACCTTGGCATATCGGATATGCTTGTTATTTTCACATGCATATTCAAATTATGCAAAGAAAGACAGTCAGCTATTTCCTATTAGCAATGCAGCTACCCCCTGCAGCATATCCAGTTATTCTATGTTCAAGAAACAAAATCAAAATTGAGAATACAAACATTAAATTTGTAAAATAAAAAAAAGAATAAAAGAGTTGTAATATGTTTCTTTATATCCTACAAGGTTTTATCCAATGAATTAGCAGTTTAACACATTCTCCACATCAAGCCAAATCAAAAATTATGCAAAAAATAGACGGCATGTTCGTTCCCTTTTGTGGCCTAAATCAACAGGCCGATCCAACACTTACAGGACTGATACAACATGTCAAAACTAAATATAATATCAAAAGGTGAGGAAAGTTAACATACAGGATACACTTGATGTTAAAAAAGGAAAGAAAAAACAAGGTCAAGTCAACATGTTTGAAATTCAGGCAGCTCTCTTGGAGTTCAGCATACTAATACTGATGCATTTAGAAACACATGTTAAACGGACAAATGGACAGCCAGTGATAAGTGGGCTAAAGGCCCTGAAAACGTATTGTCTCCATCAGCTTCTCACTATGGACGATGGGGTCTCCCATAAACACTGTTTTTCCTGACAAAGGTTTTGTTATTTCATATGAGAGATATGAGTTTTTGTTTCTCTGTGCTCCTCTCACTAGATCAAAGTGGGCAAGGCTACGTTGGGAAAAGCTGACGTCACATACTTCCCTTTACCAATCAGGATTTAGCAACATTTGACTCAAAATCTGACTGTCGGTGGGGTTTTTTGGTCACTAGCCAATATGCCATCTAAATTTAGAACATATATAAAAACATATTTCCAGAAAGTAAGCAAAAGAAAATGCAAATTAACATGCGTTTCCATTTACTACCATTTTGGAAATATTCAGACTTGGTTAAAAAACTGGAGGTGCTAATTCTCCAGTCAAGTGGCATTAAACCACTGCAGAAGAGCGTGCTTAGTAAAAAGAGCCTTTCAAACCTCAAACTATGTGGAAACATGATGGAAATATTTGGCATTAGTATGTTAAGTTTCATGTATTAATTTGAAGAAGGCCGCACTACTTTGATATTTTGACTTTTGTTAGAAATTTCTGGCGTTTCCAACCAGATTGGGGGGTTTTTTTGCGCTAACTGAAAGTATGGAGGGAAACTTACTACTTAGTGTCAAATAAATCAAACCACACCCACACAGCAGATTTAAGTTAAAAGTCTTTATAAATAATTTCATAAAAAGATGCGTTTTTTTTGTCATAAATATTTAAATGTTATGAAGAAGATTTGAAGTCTAGTTTTCAGGGGCTTTAAGTTCAAAAGGCTTGTCTTTTGTTGACCTGTAAAGTTCAAAGCACATGCAAAGTGCTTACACTCAGAAATCTCCATCCAGCTCTGAACTAGCAACACAGTTCTAGCTGTGTGAAGATAAAGATCGACACTATAATGAAATAGTAACTTGACAGTGTTCAGAGGCCCAACAGAAGAATACAATGTACACACTCAACCCCACACTGTGTCGACACGTTTCCCCCAAACCAGGGAGAAAAATTAAACTGAAATGAACTTTATAATGTACGTTCTAAAAAAAAAAAAAAACAACATATTTCCTTAGTCAAATAATAGTCAAATACAGTCGTCAAGTTCCATCTTCGTTAATAAAAGTGGAAAAAATACTGCATGTTAAGCTGCTGGTGGCGTTAAACCATTCAACCTCAGAGCTATTTGCAGAAACACGACTGTAGTTCAGGGTTGCCATAGAATCTGTCTGCATAAAAACCAGTCATAGTCCTCATTGTTGCTTGGAAACAAAATATCAGAGCCACTTGTGTACCACAACATGTTCTCTCAACCAAACTTCAAACAACAAAATGCATCTGGTTATTGATTGGTTTAACGCCGGCTTGTGCTTCAGCGCTCCTGTGCTTCTCTTTAGTACAATGGATTCTTAGCTTACCATCACTCAGGACACTGCAGTCTGAGTGAGTCTCACACACAGAAACACACACCCTCACATACAAGTAAGAGAACAAGAGAACAGACAAAATGAAACTAAACAGATGAAAAACCGAATGTTGTTCCCATGTTGCATAAAAAAATCTGTTACAATACAGGATGTGCATCTTTTTTTTCGACATCGTAAACTGAAGAGGGTTTTTCGTGTGATTATAATGTGCATACTGTGTCAGCAACGCTAGTCTGTTAGGATTAAAACTACAGTTTACTGGCCATGTCTAATGGATTTACATGTGACTAAATCTATTTCATTCACCAGCAGGTCTTAAAATCAGCTTATAAAATATAACAAGTGTGTGATGTTCTGTCTGTCTGACTGGAAAACAATAAAGGAATCAATTAAAACCATAAAGTGTTTTTTTAAATAAGGAAGTTAGGAAAAGTTGTGTTTTAGAGGACCAAGCATGCAATCAGTCAGATGATCCGTCTCACTACCGGTCATTTTTTACTTTCCTCAGAAATCTTGTGTGTGTGTGTGTGAGAGAGTGAGAGAGCGTGTGTGTGCATACAGAATTGATACACACACACACACACACACACACAGATGATGATGATGAGATGTTTTTCCTCTCTGTCTCACTTCAAAAGAGGTGACTACCTGACTCTACTGGAAAACATAAGAAGGTAGGAACAGGAACGTGGCTTTCCTCTCCTTGCCTAGCTTTTTACTCCTCCTCCTCTTCTTCTTCTTCTTCCTCCTCCTCCTCTTCTTCCTCCTCCTCATCATCATCCTCATCGTGGCAGTGAGTGATCTCCTGGGGAGTCTGCGGGAACAGGTTTGGAGGTTTGATCTCGCTGAAGGAGCGGGTCAGCTGGTTGCGTTTGCACTCCAGGTCCTTGCAGTCGCTGCAGTGAGTGCGGTTGCGCGTGGCCAGTGGCGACTCTGTGTCGATGTCCACGTGGGTGTGTTCCACAGTCGACTCGTGTGGCATCTGGGGAGGAGGAAGGATAAACTGTGAGGAAAAATAGTTTGGCAACACAGCGCCAACTAACTGGAAGAGTCTGCTCTTTAATTAAAAGCTAACTTTGGTGTTTTTCCACCGGGACACTATTTTCATGTGTTTATGTGACTAAATAGGACAACATTTTTTCAAATTGGTTCAGTGTTGAGCGAGCGCGCTGCAGTCGGCAGCAGTGAGACAGGTCTGCAAAGTAATCCTTGCAGGCAATTGCACCCTGTCAAAATACGTCCACTAAAGCGCTTCTTTTTGCCACCGACAGGCTCAGATTGTTATTAGTGTCTGACAACATTGTGGAAAGGATCCATACATACATTATTTAAAAGAGTAGCCTTTTTGTTAACCAGAAACAGTCGCTATAGCGCTCTCTTCAAAGCCACAAGACTCAATTGATAAAAATAGTAATTTTACCTCCCAAGTCTACTGCTGCCTCGTTCGGTTAGTTTGCGTTATTGTCCGACTTTACTTAACTTACAGACCAAGGCAGTGGTAGACCAGCAATCATGGTGTTCTGCAAGGTAAAATTACTGTGTTTATCAATAGAGTCTGGTGGCTTTGATGACAGCAATACAGTGATTTTTTCTGGTTAAACAAAACGGAGCTTACGCTTTAAAAAAAAAAAAAGAAAAAAAAAAAGAGTCTATCTGTGTAGGATCCTTACCATAATGTTCTCAGACACTTAATAACAATCTGAGCCTATCAGCAGCATAAAACAAACAATTTAGTGGACATACTTTGAAGGGGGGCAATAGCCCTCAGGGATTGCGTCGCAGCCCTGTCTTGCTGACTGCAGCAAGCTTACTGTTGTCCCCATTAGTCAAATAGACAGAAAAACATTGTAGCACAAGGTCCATGGTTTTAAAATATAAAAGTTACCGTTTAAACGGCAGGTTTTCGGTACAGGGCTTTTGTCAGGATATTTTAAGGAACAGGTACCAGATAAAGACTTCATTTGCCACACCCTCAGATTCTTTTCATTTTCAAACTTGACCTTTCTATTTGTTAAAAGACCAATGACCTGAGAGAAATGTCTACAGGTCTAAACGTCTTGTAAAGTTTTAGAATGAGTTGCGAGGAGACAAGACTTTCATATCAGTAAAATAAATGGTTTACGGTTTACACTCACCAGTACGTGTGCAGCTCTGAAGAGGTAGCTGAAAGGATAGTACAACAGGTTGATGAATGAGGCTGCGTACAAGTCGGCGTAGCGCATCACTTGAGAGGCGAACAAGGTCTGTCTGGAGCCACTGCGGAAAAGGCTGCCCATCATGCCATAGCACATGTCCATGTCGTGTGTCACTTTCTAAAAAAAAAAAAATATTTCCATAAGGAGAAGAGAAGACACTGTGAGCTTGCAAAATCGTGCCCAAAAAACAAGATATATTTATCCACTTCTAAAAGGATTTACTATCCTGAAGTATAGTATCTTTATCAGGAGCGTTGGTTTGGTTGTTCATTGATGCAACTGAATCAGATATTACCCACCAGGCACTGAGAGAACAATGAGGAGGTGGATTATTGTTAATGATTAGACTATAGCCAACACATACACTGCATCAAACAAACTGTAAATAGGGGCAATTATAACAAGGCCGTCTTTGGCAGCCAGTGATGAAAGCATGTGGGCAGGTCTCTTGTTGACAAAGTACTGGAGGTGATTATGGCCGTACCTTGACTCTTCTCTGTAGAGTGCTGATGTCTGGCCTCTCATTACTGCTGCTGTCCAGATGTCTGAGGAAGAACAGGGAGAAACACGATGAGAGAGGGGGGTCGGTCTGCTGAAAAGTGATGTAACAGCAGGCTGTACTAGGCTATAAATAACACAAGTGAACACGGTTATCAGCGTGGCCTGCGACAGCCGACCCTTCAGACTTTACCCTATTGACCCCGTAGTTCTCTCTCAAACACACGCTCACATGCATGCAAAGAGCAAAGAGAGAGCAAAGAGCAGCAGTACCATGGTGCAAGAGGAGGGAGGTGGGATATGATGAAGGAGGGGACAAACGACGCTAAAAAGGTGATAACTCACTTGTAAAGTTCTGCGAGGAAAATGTCCAGGCCCTGCAGTTCCTCGAATAACGCTGGAAAACACAAAAAGAGGGTGAATCTCAGTCTCCTCGCAACATTGTTAAAAGATTTATAGTGCATACGCAGTGTTAGCCAGCATTAGTTAGCGCTAGTATAATGTTCATAGTTCTGTGTTAGAGAGAATGTGACTCTCTGGAGTCAGTGTTTGAACTTTGTTACTCTTCATTACATTTAGCTTATGTCCTACTCATGTGTTTATCTAAAACTTGCAGGTCACACATCGCAGCTGCTGTTCTAGGTCAGGTCCCTGTTGAGACTGTTCTCTACCGTTTGTCTACAGACTCACAGCTCTTGTCGGTCCACACGTGGAGCTCCTGGGCCAGCTCAGGTATAACTAGGAAGGTCCTCCAGCCTTGACGTTTCTTGGACTTGAGGATGTCTCCAAAGATATGGTCCCCAATGTAAACGATGTCCTTCCCCTTGGCCCCCAGCAGGTCACACACAATGTCCGAGGAACCTAATGGAGAATGACGTGACATTAAAATCTCTGAACAACCACAACTACAGACAACTAAACACAAGGTGAAAAAAGGAACAACTGAAGAAAAATAGAGCCTTACCTCCAGAGTAGACTATACCATGCTGCAGAGGTCCCGTGTAGGTTCCTATTTTTAAACGCCCGGTTTTCTGAAATGAGGAAAACATACCAGAAGTCATTAAGTCAGAACATATATACTGTCTGTAAACGGCTACATTTTCTCCACTTGTTCGGCCGGTTATGCTGTACACAATTACTTTTTACCCATACTCTTTTCATTGTCCTGGCAAACACAAACAAACCAAAATGAGTCATGCATGTTTTTGAGCCAAGAGAGTTTTGCCATTTTAGCTGTGTGTTCTGAGTCTGCTCACCGTGTCGACTTGTCTGAGCACCGTACCCTCTCCGAAGAACAGGGGCTTCCTGGCATCCACCAGGATCAGATCAAAGTAGGACTGCCAGGGCCGGTGAGAGGTACCAGGCTGTGGTGGATACAAACACACGCATAGACATAGGAACATAGGCTAAAGCATTTTTTTCACCTTTACCTGCATACTGCTCACATTTCAAAGAGAGATTAAAGAGAAGGAAAAGAAAAGGCTATATTTTACCTTTGGGCCATGGGGGAAGTCAAACAGGTAGTTCATGATTTTCTGTGAGAAGAGAACACACAGACTGGCAGTCAAATCAAACGCATCGGAATTAATACAGCTGGTTAGTGCTGCAGATCGGAAGAAATTCAAAGAAATCATTGGCTGCAATTTTTTTAAATGCCCTTATTACTGTGTTCCTCCAAGAACTGAAGCTTCGACCATGACGGTATGCCTTCACTCACATCAGTGTATTTGTAGTCACTGTTGGTGGCCAAGAAAACCTTGGCGACTTCATTCATTCGGCTGAGAAGAAGAGGCAGCTTTCCCTGGTGGGAACAGAGAAGAAGAAAGAAAAGGGAGAAGACTGAATCTCTAAGCATCTTTATAAACCAGCCTCTTCACACAGTAAAACAAAAAATGTGGGACACTGTGTGTGTGTGTGTGTGTGTGTGTGTGTGTGTGTGTGTGTGTGTGTGTGTGTGTGTGTGTGTGTGTGTGTGTATTCACAGTACACTTGAAGCATCCTTGATGAATACAAATTACTTACATCTTTCACTACATACTTCTCCAAGTTCTCAACGGTCTTCTCCTTCAGAGTACCCTGCACATGTGAGACACGGGAGTCAGACTAAACACTGAAAGTCTAGATTTAAATGAATTACACAGTCGGCACAAATATCACCTTCTTAAGTTCATCAATACCAGTCATTTAATTCAGTAACAGTTCAGTGACAACCCACGCAGCAACACGTGAGGGCTTGTAGTGTTCAGCTGTGGGTTGAACAGGATGTGTAAGTGGAGAGCGCAGCAGTAATATCGAAGCAAGATTATTGGTGAGCTAAAAATAAATAAATAAAAACCACGACAACTTGCAAAAAAATGCCAACACAATGGAGATCTGAAGGTGAAGGTACCAAAATAATTGCAATATAACAGAAAATGTATTTACATGAATGCATTTGCATCTCCAGTACATGTAGAATAAAATATCCTGCATTGCAACAAAGGTCCCTGTACAGAATCAAACGACTCACCTATGGTACACTGTATGAATCCCGATCACCAGGACATCCTGATACCCCTGCTCTTTGATTCTATGGGCCTGACAACAACAACTTACTGTGTGTCCACCACAGATGTTTTAGATGGCTATATTTTTTTGTAATGCTGTGTAGAGTATCTTGGATAGCCCCAGAAGGTGACTATTTATGATTCAAATGACTCCCTGGCATTTGATCTATTGCCACCATCCAGTTTGCTTTCCCCTTGACAAGTTGTCTCAATAATGGCTGAACTTCTCCCAAATATAATGTCGTGATGCATGGACCCGATAGATAAATCATAGCGTGCTTTCACACCTGACCTGTTGGGGCTTGGATTAATCTAATTCTGGTGCATTTCCCCATTAAGTTAAATTAGTTCATGCTCATGTGAAGGTTTTTAATTAAACTCTGGCGCAGACTGAACAACTAGAACTCCAGACAGGAGCATTACACACTGTGGTTACTCTAAGTAGCACACAGACATGAATGTGAAGCACACAGGGGCAGTTTAATAACTGAAAGGTTAAAATCACCGCCATAGAAAGTTCTCTTACTTTGAAGTGTACCCAGTCGACAGCATCACGGATGTCCTGGAACATGCTTTTATAGGACATGAAGAGGTCGCCATTTTTGAAGCCAGTTTCACAGCTGGGGGAGAGGAGCAGAGACAAACACATACACAGCCGTCGGACAGGCCACATCTTTACAGAAGGTTTTCAAAAACATGACATTTGTTTTTTTGTTTGCTTTTAAATGGGATAGCCTTCCCTTGTTGGAGGGGTCCCCAGCCAAACAGGAAAGCATTCTCCCCCTAAAAGACCAACAACCAGGTTTCAGAGGACAAAGGACATGCAACCATTCCAGATTACATTCTCAACAAATTTACAGGCCATTGTATCTCCTTACAGCAACATTTAAAAGAGTATCTTATTGTTATATCATTTCATTCTCTATAAATAGTTAGTGAGAACATTTCTCATTCCTATCTCATTCTGATACGAATGCATGCTTTTCTACAATTAGTAGAATAGATTAATAAATCACTGTTGAAGAAAAAAAGAAGGGTTCTTTCACTGAACTGCCATTTGATTTCCATTTTTAAACAATTAGCTTAGATTAGCAGTCGAGACACCTGGACCCTCCCATGCTGTAGGGCTTGCTCTTGACCCAGTTTGGCTTGCAACTGTCTTTGTGTCACAATGCGGTGCCCAGGAACTTGATGCATAGCAGGTAGTGTAACTAACAGCTCCTTACCTTGTGTATCTGTCACAGTTGGAGAAGAAATCCACTAGGCAAGCAAAGAGGTAGGTCTCTGTGAAGAAAAGAGAGGAACAGGGAGAAGTCGTCAGCAATGAAGCAGCTTGATCAAACGCAGGGAAAGGTTTCAGCTCAAACCTCCCATAAAGTTATATTCAGCGTTCAGAGATCTTGCTCGCTCATTTAATTTCCCCTCTTCAACAGTCCCACGGTATTCTCCTCAGTGTTCAGAGACCTTACCTGGCAGGTTGAAGAGTGTGTTAAGGATATAAAAACGCTCTGTATCATCTCTCTGGATAAACTTGTTTGGGTACCGTTCACGGATCTCAGGGCTGGGAAAAGAGAAAACACAAGATTAAATGTTCATATTTCTTCTTTCTTGTGCTCACACATATATAGAAAATGTCAGAAAAAAAAAATTAATTTGACATACAGTATAATTTCCAAGCATTTTCAAAGATCCATGCACCGAAAGGGGGTGAACGCTGGAAACACTCACCCTCGGAGGAAATTGAATCCATGGACACAGACCAGGATATTACCATAGGCGTCAACCTTTAACAGGTTTCCATACATGGTATCAAACACGAGGCCCCTGAAAGTAGGAGGAAATAAATGATGATACAAGTCTACAATACAGATACTTTACCAATGTATCTCTTGATCACAACATCTGGCATCTGCTATATTTCTAGAGCTGGCCCGATGTCATTTTTTGAGCTTCAATGCTTCGATAGTAATTAAGAGCGAATAATCAAAGCTTGGGGGAGAGATAACGGCGGCATGGGTGCGCAAGTCTGTGTGCATATTTAAGATTTTTCTTTTTACCACTGCCTTTAACTAGTAGACTTCACTGCACTGTAACTGTTTACTGTCCTGTTTTCTTTTTCTTTGTTTTTAGCTTTTTACCATTGCTTTTAATTAAATATTTACACGGTGAGAAATGAGTAGGTAATTGAGTGAAAAGATAATGAGAGTGAGATTTAACAGAGTGAAGGAAGTGGTCTCATGCCTAAGTGATTTACAGGAACCTCTGTCCACCTGTAAACGCAAATGGGACCAGAGTATAACGGGATCAAAGTGGCCTGCGGACAGACATGTCCTGGTTTCTCTGTAGTGTCCGAGGGTTTTTGGAATTTCAGTGGACCCAAAGATTGCTATGGACCCGAGTACAGACTAGCTAGAGAGAGTAGATTAAGTTTACTTCTTCTTTATTCTCTTTTCAAAATAATTGTAACTCAATTATTTGCTCAACCCCTCAGCCTGTTTTTATTTTCCATTTAACTCTTTTAACCCTGATTGTACACTGCACTGTAACTTTTATTATATTTTAATGTGTATTTTCTTCAATTTCCCTATGTTGCTTTTAAACTTTTTTATATTTCCCTGTTGCTTTTATGTAAAGCACTTTGAATTACCTTGTTGTTGAAATGTGCTACAAATAAACTTGCCTTGCCTTGCATGTGTTACAGAGAGAGAAAGAGAGAGAGTGCTCCGTTTATTTATTCTCATAGCTAGGCTAACTGAGTGATTATTACCAAATCTTTGTTTTAAAGTTTGTTATGGTGACCCATGACCCAAGTGCATGACTAAGAAAGGGAGAAATATTTATTGCAGGTTAAAAGGATCGGATATTGAGCAGCGGAAGAGCGAGGCAGAGTGAAAATAGATGCGTGCCGAACCCGGAACCCTGCTGTACAGAGCTGGGGGTCCAGAGTGAGAGAGTCCAATCAGAGCAGGTCCAGAGCAGGTCCAGAGCAGAATCTGGGAATAGTTTGGTTCAGATGGTGTCAAGCGTGTGTGGCGGCAACCAGGTGAGGAGTACAAAGACAAGTGTGCCTCGCCTACAGTCAAGGATGATGTTAGGAGTGTCATGGTCTGGGGCTGCATGATTGCTGCCGGCACTGGGGAGCTACAGTTCCGTGAATGCCAACATGTACTGTGACATACTGATGCAGAGCATGATCCCCTCCCTTCGGAGACTGGGCCGCAGGGCAGTATTCCAACATGTTAACGAACCTAAATATACCTCCAAGACGACCACTGCCTTGCAAAAGAAGCTGAGGGTAAAGGTGATGGACTGGCCAAGTATGTCTCCAGACATAAACCCTACTGAGCATCTGTGAGGCATCCTCAAACGAAAGGGGGAGGAGCGCAAGGTCTCTAACATCCACCAGCTCCGTGATGTCGTCATGGAGGAGTGGAAGAGGACTCCAGTGGCAACCTGTGAAGCTCTGGTGAACTCCATGCCCATGAGGGTTAAGACAGTGATGGAAAATAATGGTGGCCACAAACTTTTGACACTTTGGACCCAATTAGGACATTTTCACTTAAAGTCTAACCGGCGGTTTAGACATTAATGGATGTGTGATGTGTTATTTTGAGGGGACAGCAAATTTACACAGTTATTAGGGGGAAAACAATTGCAATTTTTCTGCCAGATATTGCAATTATGATTCGATTTGCAATTATTTTGGAAGAAGAAAAAGTTCAGATATATTTCAAAATTCCCTGCCAATCTATTTTTGATGGAAGCTGCGTCAAGCAGAACAGAGCAGATGAACCGGACAGGAAGTCAGACGGCATAGAGAATCTGGTCGATTTTCAAAATAAAAGACACCTGTGCTGACTCCCGATTGTATATCAACAATTAACAGTAACATTAAAATAGACAAAAAACAAACTATTTAACAACGTAGCCTACTAATCATGATAGAAGCACAACCATCAAGGACAGCTGAACAAATTAACAAAATCTGAACAAGTCAGCAAATTCAGGCAGAAAAAACGCTCTTATTCTGAAATATTCCATGTGCAATATGTAGCCTGCGGAGACCAGCACAAAACCAGTTCACAGAGAGCTGTTATCCATAGTTGAAGCACACAAAATGACAAATTAACAGCACGTCAACAACGTAGGGCAGGCTAAACACTCCGCTGCTGAAACACTTCAATGTGAGTTGACAAAGGACAAAGTCATGGCACAGCCGCTCCCTGTGTCTGTTCGTCTGACGCCAATATCCCACGTTTTCCTCTGGTTTCGTTTGTTGTTGTAAAATGTACACACTGTGTGCCCATTCTGATTGGTGAGTAGGACTCTAACAGGAGGCGTATGGTGCTTGTGATTGGTTAGAAATTCTGTCACACAAGGATGACAACGGAGTGAATCTGTAACTGCACGACTGTTTAAAACGGGTCAGATGCGCTGTATAATTAACCTACATTTTAATCGCAGTCTTCACAATTAGCTAATCGCGTTCATTCAAATAGCAATTTTGATTTGAAAACGATTTCGTTCAGCCCTAACTGTTATACAAGTTGAACACTCACTACTTTACATTGTAGCAAAGTGTCATTTCTTCAGTTTTGTCACATGAAAAGATATAATCAAATA